>NC_067480.1:1996000-2660500 GCF_947179515.1 Apodemus sylvaticus | reverse complement strand
CTCTGTCTCCTCTCCCCAGCCCCCTCCGTCTGTGTCTGTCTTTGTCTCTCTGTCTCTCTCTCTGTGTACGTATGTGTGTGTATGCACTCCTGCATGTGTGCACAGAAAAAGGTTACTTGAGAATCTGTCATCAGCCCCTTACATGAGCCTCTGTGCATTTGCACTGAGATGATCGGAGAAGACCCAGTATTGGAAAGTATCCGAATGTACTTCCACAGTGCTGGCTACCAGAGTCCAGGAGGAAACAGACTTCATCATACTCCATCGGAAGGATGATCTGAAAGGAAGCATTGTGCCCTGAGAACACAAGACAGCAGACGCAGGACTGGAGGGATTAGGGGACTTCCTGAAGGTATGTCCAAAACGATTTCTCATATTTAAACATGAACGTGCCTACTCAAACACATGCCGTAGAATATGTCTAGTGCCCCCTTCCAAGCACTTCAGTCTTCTGTTCACTTGGTATTTTTCTGGTATTATTCTGATGATGTTTCCAGAAGATGGGGGTTTAAGGGGGTGAAATAGCAATAAAAAGAAGCTGGCTCACAAGCTATTTGTGTTGTCTTGTTACATTTAGGTTGTATGACTTGGTAGAGTACATTGTATAGAACCATTAAACAGATGGTACTCAAAATTTTGAGGCAGGATAATAAGGCATATTTACAACACAATTTCATACACAGCTACTGGCTTGTGGCCTTAGCCTACCTTTCTCTACAATAGATGTGATAATAGCAATAGTGATAAGGATTTGCTCACACATTCACATTACCATGAGAGTGGAACTGAAAGACATGGGACCTGTTACAAGCCCCAGGAGACGGGGAGACTAAGGTCAGGGGATAGTTTGAGCCCAGGATTCCCAAAGACTACAGAGCTGGATTCTGGAATTTTCTAATCACTTAACAAATATTTACACATGAATAAATAGTGGATGAATGGAAGGAAAGGAGGGAGGGAGGGGAGGAGAAGGGAGAGGAGGAGGGAGGGGGGCACTTGCTATGGGTCCTTGTAAAAATTGAAATCTGGGATGCATAGATGCATGAAATTCCTGTTGGGGCTTTGAACAGAATTGTTGTCTCTAAAGAACTCTTGACAATGTGGGGCCAGTGCTCTGAAGCCAACTTCACATGGCACTCTACTGCTTAAGTCCCTTAGGGAATGGTTTACAACAGTACCAGGAATAACAGTGACACCTAGTGACACTTCTAGTGATTGTCTCTAAACGATCGCACTTGATAACTGTTTTTTTGGGTTTTTTGTTTGTTTGTTTGTTTGATTTTGCTTCACTGAGACCAAGTACAAAGGTGGCAAGTGTAATCTGTGATTGTCACCATTTTTCAACCCAAGAACCCTTTCTTTAAAACTGTAGTATGTTGGCCAGCCTGGCTACAGAGTGAGTTCCACAAGAGCCAGGGCTATACAGAGAAACCCTGTCTTGACAAAAACAAACAAACCCAAAACAAATTAACAACAAAACAAAAGAAAAACCTTCAGTCTGTGATAAACTTCCACATCCTCATTCAGTTTCTGAATGACGTTCTCATGGGATCTCTCCACACCAGGTTCTTCAGCAGTTTCTCTCTTTCTTTTCTTTTCTTTTCTTTCTTTCTTTCTTTCTTTCTTTCTTTCTTTCTTTCTTTCTTTCTTTCTTTCTTTCTTTCTTTCTTTCTTTCTTTCTTTCTTTCTTTCTTTTTTTCTTTCTTTCTTTCTTTCTTTCTTTCTTTCTCTCTCTCTCCCTTCTTTCTTTCTTTCTTTCTTTCTTTCTTTCTTTCTTTCTTTCTTTCTTTCTTTCTCTCTCTCTCTCTCCCTTCTTTCTTTCTTTCTTTCTTTCTTTCTTTCTTTCTTTCTTTCTTTCTTTCTTTCTTTTTTTCTTTCTTTCTTTCTTTCTTTCTTTCTTTCTTTCTTTCTTTCTTTCTTTCTTTCTTTCTTTCTTTCTTTCTTTCTTTCTTAGATTTATTTATTTTATGTATGTGAGTACACTGTAGCTGTCTTCAGACACACCAGAAGAGAGCATCAGATCCCATTACAGATGGTTGTCAGCTACCACGTGGTTGCTGGGACTTGGACTCAGGACCTCTGACAGAGGAGTCAGTGTGCTCTTAAACCCTGAGCCATCTCTCCAGCCCTCTTCAGCAGTTTCTACGTTCATATTTCAAGGCTTGTGTTCATACTGTAATGCATAACATTTAAAATTGTTTCCATATTATTTTACTTACCAGTGTGCGTGTTTTGTCTGAATGTATGTCTGTTCACCATCTGTGTACCTGGGGCCCAAGGAGGCCAGGAGAGGGAGTTGGATCACCTGGAACCAGAGTTATAGCAGTTTTGAGCCTCCACATGTGCTGGGAATCAAATCAGCATCCTCTGTAAGCGCAATGAGTGCGCTTAACCAGGGGCCATCTCTCCAGCCCCGGTAAAGCATAACATTGATAGAATTCCTTATCAGGCTAAACAGCAGTACATGCCAGAACTCCCAAAAGTCATGAATACCTCACTGGGTTGTGTTTGAGAATGCTGCCCGATCATGAAAGGCAGGAACAAGCTGAGGTTTGCTCTGAAGAATGTGGGAGAGCACTCTAGGAAAGATAGAAGACCAGGAAAAGAGGCTAAGGGTCCTTACTGAGCGGGGGCTACTTTTGCCCCAGGCTGTCATCTATTCCTCCCTGGGAGATTTTATCAGTACCAGAAAATTTTTGTCTGTCATAGATTTTTCTCCCTGAAGCCTTCCAAAACCCTCCCAACTCTTAGCCCCGTCCAGATTAAGATGACAACCTCCTGGCCTCAAGTCTCTTGTGAGGCTACAGGGTGGAGCCTGCAGATAGATTTGTACAATTGTTCCTTCTGTTTGTCTATTGTCAGTCTAGTCCAGGGTTCTGGCTAGTTTTATGCCAACTTGATACAAGGTGGTCATTAGGGAGGAGGGACCCTCAATTAAGAAAATACCTCCATAAAATCAGGCTGTAGCAAGTCTGTAGGGGCCCTTTTGTTTGTTTGTTTTTGTTTTCCGAGACAGGCTTTCTCTGTATAGCCCTGGCTGCCTGGTTGTCCTAGAACTCACTCTAGACCAGGATGGCCTTGAACTCAGAAATCTACCTGTCTCTGCCTCCCTAGTGCTGGGATTAAAGGCACGTGCCACCACTGCCCAGCTGTAAGACCTTTTCTTTATGAGTATCTGATGGGAGCGAACCCAGCCCATTTGTGGGTGGTGCTATAGCTGGGTTTTGTCCTAAGTTTATAAGCAGGCTGAGCAAGCCATGATGAGCAAGCCAGTAAGCAGCACCTCTCCATGGTCCCTACAACGGCTCCTGCCTCCCGGTTCCTGCACTACCTGAGTTCCAGCCCTCACCACTTTTGACAATGAACTGTTACGTGGAACTGTGAGCAAAATAAACCCTTTCCTCCCAAGATGCTCTTATGTCATAGTGTTTCATTACAGTAATAGAAACATTAAGACACCCAGTGATCACATTATTGAGCTTTTAAAAAGTGGAGGGATATTTCAACTTTCCTCTAACTGAAAAGCATCTTGATCAGGCATTTATTTATTTATTTATTTATTTATTTATTTATTTTTGTCGGAAAGCTCAGAAGCTAGATTCTGTCTATAAGGTAAAGTTGAGCAGGATAACTTCTGTAGTTCTGTGTTCTTCCCTAGAAAATGAGATAGCAACACATACATTTTCCAGGACCTAGAGTTCTGAGAACAAAATGTAATGGCAAAGGCTTTTATAATTTCTGTATGAAGATAACAAACCGCTGGTGTCTTTTCTGGTCATCACTTTCCTGGGTCACACCAGCTGTGCTCAGATTACAGCCTCAATGTTTACTAGCTAGCTGCGTTACCCCGAGACCCCAATTCCTCTTCTGGACAAATAAAACCAGCCTTAGAGGGCAGTAGTGTGCCAGGCTTAGTACAGAGTGATACCAGAGAAACTGGAGTCCCTCCTTAGGGCTCTCAGTTTCATTAATAAATGGATTTAAAAGCAGAATCAGAGAAGAGCTTAAGGTCAACTTTAATAAAGTTTAATATAAATACCTAAGAGAAACTAGCTGTACCCCCCACCCCCCCCACCCCCACCCCCGACAGCTGCCTGGAAGAAGCTAGAGAAGAGAAAGTGAGAAAGCCACGCCACATGAGCTGAGACTGCAGGGAGATAAGCCCGAGGAGGACAAGCAGCCACAGGGCAGAGATGGGAGCTTTAGAGAAAGGGTAAGGAAGTCCAAAGCCCCAGCAAAAGCACACTTGGGTTCTGGTCAGCATCCAAAAGGGAGACAGAAGGGAAGAAAAAGGAAAGGCTGTGCCTTTCTCAGAGCCAGGACTGAGGAAAAGCAGGCAGACACAAAGAGTAAGGAGATTCAGGACACAAGTACAATATCTTACTGGATTTACCTCTTTAGCAAGGCTTAGGATGGGCCTGCCTTCCTGAGGGCAAAGGACGGGTCTACCCAACTACATAACTTCTGTTTGTTTGTGTCTGCGACAGGGTCTCACTATGTAGCCCAGGCTTGCCTGGACTCTGTGGACCAGCCTGGCCTAGAACTTGAAGTGATCCTACTGCCTTTGCCTCCCGAGTATTGGAATTCAAGGCGTTTGTCATCACCCCGACTCTAGATTAACTCTTTTCCTCTTGAGCCTTTTTATCTATGTGTCTGTGTGTGAATATACATACCTACAGAGGCCAAAAGTAGGTATAAGGTCACTTGAAGTTGGAATTACAAACAGACGATTGTGAACCTCCTGATGTTGGTGCTGTGAACTAGACCCCAGTCCTCCATGAGAGCAGCAAGCATTTCAAACCATCTCCCGAGCACACTGGATTAACTCTTAAGGAAAGGAGCCAGTAAGTGGTGGTGATCAGCTTTAATCCTTGCACCAGGGAGGCAGATCCCTGAGTTCAAGGCCAGTCTGGTCTACAGAGCATGTTCTAGGACAGCCAGGGCTACACAGAGAAATTGTCTCGAAAAACCATCTACCCATAAAGTGGTGGTGGTGGTGCAGCTGGACAGATGGCTCAATGGTTAAGAGCACTGTTTGTTCTTTCAGAGGAACCAGGTGCAATCCCAGCACCCACATGGCAGTTTGCACCCATGTCTAACGCCAGCTCCAGGATTCAATGCCATCACATACATGCATGCAGGCAAAACACCAATGCACATAAAATAAAAAAATTAAAATTATTAAAAAACATCAGAAAACAAGGGCACATGTCCACTTAGAGGCAGATTCTATTTTTTCCTACAACAATAGGAAAATGCTCAGAACATTTTATTTACTGAGACAGGGTGTAGCCCAGGCTAGTCTCCAATACTATATACCTAAGATGAGCTTCAACTTCAGATCCTCCTGCAGTCACCTCCCCAGTGCTGCGATCACAGGCCTTTGCTGCCATGCTTGTATTTTTGAGATGTTGGAGATGGAACCTGAGGCTTCATGAGTAAATA
Source organism: Apodemus sylvaticus (assembly GCF_947179515.1). Taxonomy (NCBI): domain Eukaryota; kingdom Metazoa; phylum Chordata; class Mammalia; order Rodentia; family Muridae; genus Apodemus; species Apodemus sylvaticus. Next base: position 2,655,055 of record NC_067480.1, on the reverse strand, counting down.
CTAGGCAAGAACTCTACCAATGAACTACACCCTCAGGCCCCTCCATGCCGTTTAAGAGGTTTAGACAGACAGACAGACATACACACACACACACATACACACACACACACACAAAATGGCTGTAGGACCTCAGGACAGTGTTAGATTTTTTTTTCAACACTAAAGGTTATTTACTGGACATTGATTTTGCTTTGTCTTAAACCCTGAAAGTACCTCCTGGTACCTTACACCAGCCTTTCCAATGTGGTCATAACAAGGCACAGCCAGACTGGAGATCAGTGGGCCAAGAACAGCTGTGTCTGCACTAGCCTAAGCCAAGTGACTGCATCTCTGGATGCTGTGGTTCCCTAGGTGATTTTACTTCTTTGTTGTCTCTCCGTTCTATACAGCACAGCAACAATGGGTTTTTCAAGCACAAACCATGGTTTTTTTGTTTTTGTTGTTGTTTTTTTCCCCTACCTACAGCCATGGGATTCCCTATCTGGATTCTACATCGATGACATACTTGAGAGCAATCTTCATGTTCTTATTACTGCCATCGTGCCTTGGGAGTGGTCGGCTCCTGTGAGTTGGCCTTTGCACAGGGATCCCTTCTTGTCAAGCAGATCTCACCTGGGCTCTATGTACCTCCTAGTGAGTTTCTGTCCACTTTCCATCATGCAGTGTCCTTTGTCACGACAGTATTTATGTGGCCTGGCCTCTGTCTGCCCTGTCCTTTAGTCAGCAACACTTAAAAGAGTGTGTGGGTAACGGGCATTAGATAAATGGCTTGGTGTCTAGTCCTATTCACATGACAAGTCACTTGTGACGTGGTGAAAAGTGAAAATGGAATGCCTCTCACGAATGCACTCGTGGGTCTAGATGAGAGCCTTTCTCAGCTTCCATCAGTGAGTAGTAACTGCTCCTTTGGCAGGGTGTGGATGCCTATGACTGCAGAACAATGTTCATTTTCATGTCTCCCCCGAGCTCAACGGGGCCTCGTTAGAAGTCAGAAGAGCCTAGTGAAAGCAGACCGGGGTGCTGCGCTGAGCTGCAAGGCACAGGCAGTAAGCAAGGCACAGGCTGACTTTAAGCAACACATTTAGAAGGGAAAATAGGCGTCACATGTCACCAGGCTCCCCTTGTAACAGTCTGCCTTTCTCTCCTTCCCTAGGTCTACACTGTGTGACTGTCTTCAAGCATATCTGTAATTGCTGATAATGTCTGCCCTCTATTTCTTCAGTGAGGTTTGAACATTGGACCTTGCATATGCTGTGAACATACCCCAGTCTGTATATAATTTTTGTCTTTGCTTCTGAAAAAAAAATTTTAGTCGTTTTACTCCGTACTGAATTCTGCCCCGGTGTGATGGAAACGCGTTGGCGCTTTCAGCTTTCAGCAGACTTTGGCTCCACAACTGTGAGCTCTGGAATTAGTGGGACAGAAAGGCAACTCTCACCAAAACTCATCTCTGGGCTCACACCCAGACAACTTAGAGAACAGGCTGGGGGTGTGGCTCTGATACAGCATGCTAAGGGCCCAGGGTTCAATCCTTAACAACCACGTCCACCTCCAGTTCACAGTTGGTGATGATCCACCTCCTTAGACTCTAAGAACTATGAAGATTTGATGCTGCACAGGAAATCTTCACTTATTCAGAATTACATATGTTCTCACAACCTGAGATCAACAAAGTATCTGTTTTCCTAGACATTCTATACTTAGCATTCAACAGGCATTTCCCTAGAAGAAGCAAGATAAAGACCAATGGTGTAACTAGCTCTTAGAAGATGCAAAAGTGTATTTAAAAGTCCTGAAGATGTGAATGTTAGAAAGTCTGAATTTTACATTTGGAAACCTGAAGAAAGGAGTACCCCAACTATCATTCGTTTGTTTTATACTCCACTTGAGTCAGCATAGTCTTTATTTCAAAATAACATTTTTATTATATAAAGATGTAAAAAAAAATCCAGCAAAACCAGAAATACGGATATATTTTCCTGGGCTTTCACATTGGTTGATTTTTATTTGCATCTCATTTTCAGTACAATTTACAACATTGTCCCCATTCCAGTCTGATTATACATGTGCTAAGTGACAGAAAGGGTCTGGAATAAATACATTAAAAAAGAGGAAAAGCTGTGAAACTAAGTGGCACGCAGTAGGGCCTATGGGGGGTGGGGAGTGTCTGAGGAACTAAGTGGCACACAGTAGGGCCTATGGGATGGATGTGTGTGTGTGTCTGAGACACAAAGTAAGGAAACACAGCAGAGTGTCAGCGGTGGTGCTTCAGTCATCTTTGTCTTTCGCGCCGTGCTTGAGGATGCGTGTGAACTCGATGTAGTTGAAATTCCCCTTTTTGTCAATGGGGGCCTCCCTGTACAGCTCATCCACTTCCTCGTCTGTGAAGCGGTCGCCCATGGTGGTCAGCAGCTCCCTCAGGTAATCCTCCTGGATGGTGCCTGGAGGGCAACAAAGGAAGGCTCACAGCACAATCTGAACCACGGCCATGTTAGCATCAGCGATTCAGCACTCTCACGGGGCTACCACATGCTGCTGCTTCCCGGCCACTCCAGAGCACTCTATTAACACTAAGTTAATTTTTAAAAGTGTCAAAATGGAGATATAGCTTAGTGGTTACACAGGCTGCTCTCCTCAAGGACCTGGGCTCGATTCTCAGCACCCAGAGTCGCACAACCATTAGTAACTTCAGACCTAAGGATCTTATGCCCCCTCTGGCCCCTGAAGGCACCAGGTGTGCATGTGGTACACACACATACACATAGCTGTAATATTTATACACAGAAAAGAAAAACAAAATTTTGTAAAAACCATAGTATAAAAACACAGAGTCAAGTAAAAATTAAGAGGTGGCTGCCCAGAACAAGAGGGAGTGCCACCCAGAGCCAGTGCAGGGACAGATGTGTGTCAGGACTGAGGGAGGGAGATACCAAGGTGATGTGTGAGACCCAGCAGGAGGATGGTGCGGAAAAGGAGAAACGACTGAAGAAGGAAGGATGAGAAGAGGACGGTGAGACCGGGAAGGCTTTTCACACTGAAATGTGCCTCTCCAGAGGAGCAGGGAAATGGGACACAAAAACAGAGCAAAACCCCAGGTAACGCAGAGACACAGAACACTTCAAGGGCTCGTGCTATAAAACCATGCTTTCCAGAGAAGCCAGGGGTCTCAGAAAGGATAGCTTTCATTGTCCAGGACTATCAAATGGACCCTGGACAATTTGGAAGTTAGGAAGCTTGAAGCCAGATTCAAAGGTGAACGAGACAGGCGAAGCCGTTTTATGACCTACAACAGATCTATGGCCAGGCCAACAGGATTGGTTAGCTTGTTTTTGTTTTAACTAAAGACAAAAAAATTTACACATTAGAAAATGTCCTAGGGCTGGAGAGATGGCTCAGCCGGTTAAGACTGCTCTTCCAGAGGTTCTGAGATCAAATCCCAGCAACCACATGGCGGCTCACAACCATCTGTAATGAGATCTGATGCCCTCTTCTAGAGTGTCTGAAGACAGCTACAGTGTACTTACATAATAATAAATAAATCTTAAAAAAAAAATTCCTAAAATATGCTCCATGTACCCTAAAGTGAGGACAGGCAGGCAGGCAGGCAGGCAGGCAGGCAGGCACGCACGCACGCAGCGTTACCTGTGGCTTCCTCATCGAAGCAAGCGAAGGCGTTTCTGATGACGTCCTCGGGGTCGGTGCCGTTCAGCTTCTCTCCAAACATGGTGAGGAACATGGTGAAATTGATGGGGCCTGGGGCCTCGTTCATCATGGCGTCCAGGTAGGCGTCAGTGGGGTTCTTCCCTGTGAGCGAGCACATTGGAACAAAGCTGGGATCATTTGGCTATTGTTGTACTACCACATGTATCCTTTTTTTTCTTTTTTGTCCCATACCTCCCATGACCTTTCTTTTCTTTTCTTTTCTTTTTTTTTTTTAAGATTTTTTTTTTATTTTTATGAGTACACTGCAAATGTATTCAGACACATGCCAGAAGAGGGCATCAGATCCCTTTACCACCACGTGGTTGCTGGGAATTGAACTCAGGACCTCTGGAAGAGCAGTGTTCTTAAGTGCTGAGCCATCTCTCCAGACCCCACACATATCTTTACAAGTATTTTTTTTTTTTTACTACATTTACATGTAACATACATGATACCACATGTATCTGAGGTCTGAGGACAAACAACTTTTCAGGAGTTTTAAGGGTTCAAACCCCAGGCTTAAGACAAAAACGCCTTTCTGTGCTGAACTATCTTGCTATCTTCTTCATTGCTTTTTATTAAAAATCAACAACAAAGAAACCCAAACCCTCAAACTTTGACAGGCAATACCGCACTATCAAAGGCTGATGTTGATTCTACATTGGTTCATCAAGGGTTGTCTCAACATCAGCAATTAAAAGACAAATCGGGGCTGGAGAGATGGGTCAGTGGGTCAGTAGGTAAGAGCACCGACTGCTCTTCCGAAGCTCCTGAGTTCAAATCCAAGCACCCACATGGTGGCTCACAACCATCTGTAAAGAGATCTGATTTCCTCTTCTGGGGTGTGAAGACAGCTACACTGTACCTAGATATAATAAATAAGCCTTTAAAAAAATTTAAAGACAAATCAACATTAATGTTTCTAATTATGATACAGTTGCCCGTGGGTTGGTAAGCTTCAAAACTACTTAAAAGCTGATCATCTGAGTTAAAACTATTAGGTCAGCTTGGGACTGGAGGCTTATTTTGAGTGATACTACAGAAAGCACTGTCAGCCCAAGTGCTGCTACTCTCCTGCCTCATCCTCCCAACTCGCCCTCCTGTGTGCTGATGATGAGCCACCAGGCCAGACTTGAACTGGAGCACTCACAGTAAAGAAAAACCCTGATTTCAGTTCCTATGGAAAACAGACCGTGGGACATCAGCCAGAGCATTCCCTGACAGCGTGTGTGTGTGTGTGTGTGTGTGTGTGTGTGTGTGTGTGTGTGTGTGTGTGTGTGTGTAGGGACAAAATCTTCAGAGCTCTCCACAGGAGAGGCCTTGGGGAAGGGGCTTGAAAATCAGTTCACCTACAGGCCTGGAGAAGACCTGGAACTGAAACCCAGTACTGCAGATACTGAGTTTAGTGCCATCTGCCCTAAACAGCTTCCTGGGAATAGGACTAGCTGACATCAGCGTCTCAAAGGCCCCTTCAGACATGGAGTTAACACACAAGAAAAGGATGTGTTGACTGCATCTTCAGATCTAAGGAAACATCTCAAGAATTATACCAGACTAAAACTTAATGGCAGGCCCGTCCAGAATCTGGGTGAAATTTAAATGACCCAGTAACAGCCATTCCACTCACTACACCTGCTTAGCTCACTTGTACTGATGGAGCCACCAAGCAAGTGAAAACAGGTTTAAAAAAAAAAAAAAAAGACCACTTTCCCATGTGCAGATCTAACCCGGACTCTCTTGCAACATTCTGGGATAGAGGGGGCGGGGATGACTGAAACGCAGAGAGTCAAGAGAGTTCTGAGTGAAACAGGGATCTAAAAATGGATCGTGTGTGTGTGTGTGTGTGTGTGTGTGTGTTGTTAGTGGTATGTGCGCGTGCATACGTGTGTGCATCAGTGCCATGGAGCACACATAGAGGACTGAGGACTGAGAACACGTTCCAGGAGCCAGGCCTCTCCATCCTGGGGCTCACACTGAGGTCACCAGGCTTGGCAGCATGCAGCTTTACCTGCTGAGTCATCTCATCATCCCCACTTATGGTTTTTTTTCCTCTCTCTCTTTCCCACTCTCTTTTATAAAGATATTATGGAAGTCTCTCTTCCTGGGGTCCACTTTGAATAACACCTCCCTACCTTCCCAGACAAACATTGTTAGTTATGAGTGGTATGGTACCTCTTTGTTTATTTGTTCAAGACCTGTCTGTCCTCTACCCACAGGATATTACCCACTGTATATTATTAACTGCAATTGTTACTGCAACTTCTGATCTCTTGTACTTAGCTAAAATCACACACACACACACACACACACACACACACACACCATCCCCCCCCTACACACAAGGCTTTCAGGCTCATTCGGCACAATCTACTTAGCTAACAGGAACCATACCTGCCAAGTCCCCACCCTGCAGCTGATCCCAGCTCCTATCAGGGCCACGCCCACACCTGAAACCTTTTCATAGGTCCTTCAGAACTGGGTTAAACCACAGGACAAAAGGTCCAGAGATGGACTATCACCAGAAGAATGCACATGAAGGGAAAAAGCACATAAAGGCTACCCAGAGACGCCAGCATGTCGTGCAGGTCCTCCTTGTCAATAAAGCCGTCCCGGTTCTGGTCGATCATGTTGAAGGCCTCTTTGAACTCTTGGATCTGGGACTGGTCAAACATGGCGAAGACATTGGATGTTGCGCGCTGAGGGCGCTTCTTGGTGGTCTTGGTCTTCGCTTTTTTGCTTGACATGGTGGCGGTTCAAATCTGAAAACAAACAAACAAGAACTAAAGCATGATACATAAAGCAAGAAGGGTATGCACACACCTAAAGTTAATAAATGAAATCTTTCTTTTTTAAAGCAAGGTTCTTACTGTGTAACCCCAGCTGGCCTGGAAGTCACAAAGATCTTCCTGTCTCTGATTCCCAAGTGCTGGGATTAAAGCTGTGTGCCAAGCTAGGGTAAAAATATCTTAATAAGGAAATTTGCTTCGAGACAGTAAGAGTAAGTATGTCCAAGCTTTATTTTCATCGTGACAGTTAAAGTAGATTTTAAATAACAGAATTTACCAATGAACTTTCCATCACGTGTCACAAAACTAATTTTTTTTGTTTTGTTTTGTTTTTGAGACAAGGTTTTCTCTATGTAGCTCTGCCTGTCCTGGAACTCACTCTGCCTATGAGTACTGGGGTTAAAGGTGTGGGCCACCACCTCCTAAAAAGACTAAGATTTCGACTTTATTTTTAATTGTGTATGTGTTTATGTCTGTATGTGGGTATGTGTGCATGAGTACAGGTGCCCACGGAGGCCAGAGGAGGGTGCTGGAACCCTGGAGTTACAGTTATAGGCAATTGTAAAAGCTCCCAAGACTAACTGTTATCCATTGGGAATTTACAGAAACATAATGCATGGTGAGAACCGAGTGAATACTGTAGACAGGACTAGGGTAGTCAGTCTCACCTTGAAAATACATCATCTGGACCCAATTTCCCCTTAGACTTCTGAGCTGTCCCTGCATTTCCCCCATTTGATTACTTCTGAATTTCATCATCTTCCCAATCATTCCTAGAGATTCTGTAAATGGGTTGGGTGTTACCCTCCACCACGCTGACAGCCATCAGCAATTTAACTGGCAAACAGAATGCACTTTATTATTTTTTACCCCCCAGCCCTATAAAAACAATAGGGTCTCATGTAATTCAGGCTGGTCTTGAATTCATCATAAGGTAGGTCATCACACATGACCTGAAACTCTCGGTCCTCTTACCTGTCTTTTGAGTGCTGTGATTATAGGCATGGTACATGCCCTGGCTGCATTTAGATAATACCAGTACATGCATGGTAATGTTTTGGTTGATGACAGATAACATATACAATGGTGTATACCACATGGTCTTGGTCTGCAGCAAGCTATTCTGACTGGTTTTGTGTGACTAACTGCATGCCGTCTGCAGAGCAATGAGACCACCTAACAATGACATTCTCAGAATCTATTCCCTTTACTAGACAATGCACCAATGCAAATAGAACACAATACTGTCAGCTTTGGAGTTAGAATCTAACTCCAAAGTTTGGGACTGGAGTTACAGGTGGATGTGTCTCCAGGTACTGTTGGGAGGGGTGCTGCTTACTGGCTTGTTCCTCGTGGTTTGCTTGTCCTGCTTTCTGCTTTCTTATAGAACTGGGGACCACCAGCCTAGGGATGGTCCTACCCACCACAGGCTGTGTTCTCCCACATCACTAATTAAGAAAATGTCCTATAGGCTTGCCCACAACCTGATCTTAGGGAGGCATTTCTCAACTGAGGTTCCGTCCTCTCTCATGACTATAACTTATGCCACATTTCATAAAACTCACCAAAATAGGTTTAACCCCAGGTTTTCATGCATGTTATAGTAGGCTCTCCCAATGAGCTACGCCCCCAGTGTCAACTGACTTTCTAAACACTTTACATCCTGGAACTGTCAGATGAAAGGTTTTCTCATGTGAGAGGTACTCATTTTAGTTCAAGATTTGATGGATATCAGTAGTCTAAAGTCACAGATAAGTTCTATCAGCCGACCATTTCTCAAACTTACTTAAGAGTAACATTTTACTTAACAAAATAACTTGTCAACTGTATCATGCTGAGTGTTAAATCAAAAACTCCTACATTAAACATTTTTGAGGTTTAATTAAGAGTTCTCCAAGGAGTCAATGATGAGATAATGCCAAATGCAAAGATTTGGTTAGGGAGCGTGGCTAGTTAAAAATAACTGGGAGTGGGAGTGGGGATGCGGATGGGGGTGGGGAGGCATCTGTCACAAAGCCTTGGCTGGTGCAGCTGCCTGATCCCTGACAGGTGAGAACACAATCACTCACCGGCCTTTATCAAAACATGCCGCAGAGCTAGCTGCTGATTGGAATAGCACTCTACCTTAAGTGGTTTTGGCACAACTCTCTCTGGAGAAACCCACGCCTACTTCCCAAGTGTGTGCGGACGGCTTCCTAAGCACACCTCCCTTAATGCTTGTTAAAGGTGTCTGTGTATACGTATACGCATGTATGTGGAGGACACTGGGTGTCGTCCTCAGACACTTTCCACTCTAATTTTTCTTAGGATTTATTTATGTATTTATTATGTATATAGCATTCTGCCTGTATGTATGTCTGCAGGCCAGAAGAGGGCACCAGATCTCTCATAGATGTGAGCCACCATGTGGTTGCCGGGAATTGAGCTCAGGACATCTGGAAGAGCGCAGCTCTTAACCTCTCAGCCACCTCTCCAGTCCCTTCCACTCTAATTTGTGAGGCAGGCTCTCTTGCTGCACCTGGAGGCTCACCAACTGGCTGGCGGACCAATGAGCTCCTGCCCCACAGCCACCCCAGCACTGGGATTTTAGGTGCACTCATGAGCCAGCTTTCTATGGGGGTCCTAGGATCTGGACACAGAGACTCACACTTGCATGGTTAAGCACTTCATTGACTGGATCACTTACCCAGCCCTAAAACTGTTTCTTTAGAAACCCAACCCACCCACCTCAAAAACAATCCAGAATTCCTGACAAAAGGAAACGCAGGGACAAATAGTGGAGCAAAGTCTGAAGGAAAGGTCATCTAGAGACTGCTCCACCTAGGGATCCATCAAACACAGACACTATTGCTGATGCCAAGAAGTGCTTGCTGACAGGAGCCTGATATAGCTGTCTCCTGAGAGGCCCTGCCAGAGCCTGACAAATACAGATGCGGATGAATGCAGCCAACCATCAGACTGAGCACAGGGACCCCAATGGAAGAGCTGGAGCAAAGACTGAAGGAGCTGAAGGGGTTTGCAGCATCATAGGAAGAACATCAATATCAACCAACCAGACCTCTCAGAGCTCCCAGGGACCAAACCACCGAAGAGTACACATGGAGGAACCCATGGCTCCAGCCATATATGTAGCAGAGGATGGCCTTGTTTGGAATCAATGGGAGAGGAGCCCCTTGGTCCTGTGAAAGCCTGATGACTCAGGATAGGGGAACACTAGGGTGCTGAGGCGGTGTGTGTATGTGTGTGGGGGGTAAGCAGGTGGGGGGCACCCTCATAGAGGCAAGGGTGGAGTGAGGGGATAGGAGTTTGTAGAGGGGAAGCTGGGAAGGGGGATAATATTTGAAATGTAAATAAATAAATAACCAATAAAAATATGAAAAAAAAAAGGAAAAAGAAACCCAACTTTGGGCTGAGCATGGTGGGGTACCTACCCAAGCATGGTCTACAGTGTGAGTTCTAGGACAGCTGGAGAACATATCAAGATCATGCCAAACAACAAAAAAGGAAACCCATCTTTGTTAAGCATACATACATACATACATACATACTTGTTCTCTCTCTTTCTCTCTCTCTCTTTCTCTCTCTCTCTCTCTCTCTTTCACACACACACACACACACACACACACACACACACACACACACACACACGTTGTCTAGGGTCTTACTATATCTGTAGCCCAGCTGGTTTTGGATTTACAATCCTCTTGCCTCTGTCTCCTAAGTGCTGGGAGTTTAAGATTTTTAGGGTTGGGGATATTCTCAGTGGTAGAGTACTTGTCCAGAATCACAAAAACAAAATACACTTCACACACACACACACACACACACAACCATACAGTACTCATAACGTACACATTGAAAATTGAGTAAAGCTATATCAAAACCACCAATCTAATGAGAAGTCTGGTCTAGAGGAAAACATCCCCTCCCGATTGCCTTCTGGGAGAACTCTTATCTTGCTTGGCTTCCTCTCCTTTCTCACCACTGATGCGGAAATTTTTCTTTGGAAAATCAGTTGTGTCGGATGGTGTTTTGCTGGGGCAGACACTTGAAGGAGTGTTTTCCTGAAGCAGACACCGGTGAAAGAATGTTTTGCTTAAGCACGCACGTGAAAGGACTCATAATGAGAGATTCTTGATAACAACACACGTGTTTTGGTTCACCTTACATTGCACAGCTGGGCTCCATTTGTCATGACTGCATAAAGAGAAAGGCCCCCAAAACTTCTGATGGTGTTCTGGTGGCTTCTTGCTGCTTCAGGTCGATTAGCAGAGCAATGGCAGTCAATACGGACTCATGTGCTGAGGTAAGACCCCCATGTGATGTTTGGAGGGAGTAGAAATGGGACTCAATGGACAGTGACGGAGGCTTGCTTGCATAGCTAGCTTTACAATGCTTCGGTGATCTCACATCTTTGCTGATCTTCGCTTCACTGAGACAGGCTTTGCAAAAAGCTTCTTGAGTCCCCGCTGGTCCTAATTGCTCCTGCTGATTCCTTCAGCTGAGGCCTGGCTGTTTCTGCCAGGTTGTGCCACCTCTGCCCACTCCTGTTTGCTATCCCCACACTACTGAACTGGACTGCTGATAAATTTGTGAAGCATTTGCCAGTGGATGGAGCTGCCTCTGCTGAATCCTGTACCTGAACTGACCTCCTGACAAAACAGATTGGATTTGCTCCAAAGAACAATTTCTAAACAGGCCACATCCTCCACGCCCTAAATAACTTTTCTCTTCCTCTGGTGGGTGGTGGGCTAGAGGAGGGTCGAACCCTTATTAAAGTAGGTTGAGAAAAAACGTATGCCTACTCACCCCCCATTCACTCCTCAGTCCACAGCAACTGCCTCAGGCTGACAGAAAGTCAAAGTCTTTCTTCGGAGCCAGCACTGTACTTAACACTGTGTGGGCTGGGCTGTGGGCTGGCTGCCCACCACTGCAGCCTCAGTCTCCTACTTCCAGGATTGGCCCACCTGGGTTTTTTCTTCCACTCCACCTCCCCTCAAACACCCTGGCTTCTCACATCCTGGCATTTCTGACAGGGTTTCACGATGAATCCCAGGCTGCTATAGAATCCTTCCTCTGCAGTGTTGTGGCTTGGGGCCCTCCACCTCCACTTGTGGGGTTGCACTTCACATTGAGCTGCAGATTCGTCTCCAGATGTCCAGATAACAGGCCCATTTTGGACATCCCACAGACGGCAAAATCAATGTGCTAGGAAGGGAATCCATTATCCCCTCTATTAACTCCCCCAGCTTTCAGTCCCCCAGCTCTCCCAGCGGGAAGCTAGGAGTCAGTCAGCCTCTCTAAATCTCTCCCTGGTATACCAGTTCTCAGATGTGTCCCTCTGCCTCTTTCCTGTCACCACAGGACACCTCACCTTCATCATTCACACAGACTTGAGTCAGCTTCCTCAGATCCTAGCTCTCCAGTATCACAAACATGTACTACCACACTTGGTTTTATTTAAAAAAAAAAAAAAAAGCATTTTTAAAAATTTGTGTGTGCCCACACATGCATATGTATATTAGAGGGCAGTGTTTCAGTGTTTGAGGATTGGTTTCCTCCCACCACATGGGTTCAAACACAGGCTGACTGTCAGACTTGGCAGAAACGGCCTTTATACAGAGTCTTTTCCTCAGCCTCATGTACACCAATTACATATACACACCTACCTACCTACCCACCCACCCACCCACTCACTTTCAGGAGAAAATGGATCACATCGAGTGGAGAAAGTTTAAACAGCCTAGCATTAAATGATGCTGCCTGCCTTTGAAATGAAGCAGCTGAAGTCCAGACATTGAACAACTTCCCAAGTCGGGCATACTCAAACCCTATTAGAGGTAATCTCTATACACCCACCACCTCTTTCCCAGTAACCTCTCTTCTAGCTATTGTAGCTCACTTAAAACCTTTCAAAGTTCCCAACAGAGGTAAGTAAGCATGGGTTTCCACGCGGTGACTCTCCTCTGCATTTAGATCACAGACAGGTAGAGTTTTCATGTAAGTCCAAACTACACCTGAGAAACTACACAGACAGACTGTACTGGGAGCGACCGATGGGAGAGGCCAAAGCCTGGATTGACTATGCAGTGTAGCAGGTCAGACGGGGCTAACCGGCGGCAGCACCTTCTATTAGCCGTGAATTAACAGAGAAACCTTTATGCTCAATTATTAATGAAAGTGCCTTCCAAGGGGGGAGCGCCTTACCCAACCCTCTACTCTTAGACTACAGTCATTACAGTCACTGATGAAAGTATTCCCAATAAATCATAGCCCAGAATGTAGATTACCTTTAACTAAAATCAAAAGGCATTTCCTCCTCAAACTCTTCAGTTTTCCTCTGTATCCCTAACATAGTGAACCAAGGGATTCCTGTGCCGCCAGCTCACATCGTCGACAGGGATGCAGGAAGCTGGCTTTATGCGTGATGTAAGTGTCTGATGTCCAAGCCATAAACCAGCAGAAATCTGTGAGTTTTATCCTGCCTGCCTGGCTTCCTCAGGCCCAGAAAGATGCTCAGAGCACGTGCTGCTGTCTGTCACCCAAGGATTCATTCCAACGTCCCTTTGATGCTTCCCCAAGCATCTGTCGCCACCACTGGCAATAAACACTGCTCTCTCAGTCTTGTGCACCAGCCATCTCTGAAGTTTATTTAAAAAAAAAAAAAAAGAAAAGAAAAAAAAGAAAGCTGCCAGAATCTCAGTCTAGCCTAACAGAAGGGCAGTGCTGAGACTGGAGACCAATTTAGTTTAAAGGTGCACTCGGTGGGAGCTGGAGGTTGGTTCACTGATAAGAACACTTGCTGCTCTTGTGGAAGACCTGGGTTTGACTCCTAGCACTCACACGGAGGCTCACAACTGTAACTCTAGTCCCCGGGGATCTGACACCCTCTTGGTCTCCACAGGTTCCAGGCATGCACATGATGCATAGACATACACAAGGCAAAAAAAACCCTCATAAGCATGAAACAATCAAGTTTTCGTAAATGTGCTAGGCATTTCCAATGTGCACCACTTGGTCCACCCTGGCTGTGAGCATGTCCTGTGGCTTTTCAAAGTTAGTCACTGTCCGTAAATGGAGGCCTAGATTCTAATTCCAGTTCTCTGACTTTTGGCTACTTTAGCTACCTCATTCTCTTCATCCACATAAGAGGTGAATCATGGGCTAGGAAGACGGATTAGTTGCTGTTACAACTAAAAGGACGAGGACCTGAGTTGGAGCTGAGAGTCCATGTCGAGAGACACACACAGGCCAGCAGAGCTTAGGTCTCAAAAAGGCGAACCCTCCTAAGGATGACACCGGGGATAGTCCTCTGGCCTCCACACGTATGTGCACACTTATATACATACGTGTGGAGCCAACGCATGGCCAATGGTTGGCAGCTAGCAAATTTTGGCAGTCTTCAGGAAGGTTTGTTTAGTAGGCCCTAAGATGACCTTTAGTGTATGAGTACACTGTCTCTTTCTTCAGACAAACTGGTAGAGGGCATTGGATCCCATTACAGATGGTTGTGAGCTATCATGTGGTTGTTGGGAATTGAACTCAGAACCTCTGGAAGAGCAGTCAGTGCTCTTAACCACTGAATCATCTCTCCAATTTTTTAATGCGACATTTTACTAAAATCCCCGATTTTCAGACAAAAATCTTGTCTGCACTTCTTGAACAAGTGCAGAAGGAATCACCAGATTAGCACTCCCAGATTTTTGGGGTGTTGAGTACTCAATGAGAAATCTGTCCCCTACAACACTGCCCCCCCCCCCCCCCCCCCCCCCCCCGCCCAAGCAATTTGCTACTTCATGGTTCCTTGTGGCACTGAAATTCCTTCTTCCACTTGCCAAGGTGCTTGTTGGGCTCCAAGACGACACTCAACAGCTGTCATTGTGCGGCCACTAAGAAGTGAAGACTGGAGAGTGGACCAGTGCAGGCAGAATGCATTGTGCAATGATGTCGGTTGACTGTTACAACAGACACTGCATCCCCTGCTTGCTCTGTTGTGAGTCAATCCGCAGATGCTAGCACGAGATAGCAGGGAACTGAGGCCCGCTGCAAAACCCAGCGGCAACCCGCCATCCGTGTGAGTCAGCCACACTGGACACGATCCCTTCAGAAGAGGACAAGCATGCAAGGCTAAACCGCTTGGGGATTCCTGGGAATTTATTGACCAGGTGTGGTGGCACACACCTCTGATCCTTGCACTCTGGAGGCAGAGAGGGGAAGAGCTAAGTTCAAGGCCAACCTGGGCTACAGAGTTAAGTTCCAGGACAGCCAGGGGGATAAAGACCCCGTCTCCAAACCAAACCAACAGCAACAACAGCAAGCCCCCAGGTATCTATCGCCTTATAGGTGTTGATAACAAAGTTAAGAGCACTTTATCCATAGGAAAGCAGCAAGGCCCTTGTTCTGTGAATTCTTTCAGAGTGACAGGAGGAAACATCTTTGTTTCAGGCTTAGAGCCACAGAAGCCTAGAAAGGACCACCAGTCAGGTGACTGGGGAATTTCTGGTAAAAGAAAAAAAAAGTGACTGTGATGGAACTCCACCCTGGCCCGGGAAGCTGCCAGCTGCGTCTTCTCCCACTCCTTCCCACCACCCTAGCTCACATTCCTTTACTGCTCTGCAGGTTTTTCTTGCTTTCTAATGACTGCTTTCTTCAAAGTTCTATCCTTGGACTGGCTTAATTGCTGGTTGAAAAATTTGTATCTCAAAAGCACCATTCAGGTGGGTCTCTCCAGGCCGAGGCAAGGGCAAGGCTGGAAGTTTGAGGCTAGCCTGGGCTACATGGGTAGGTCCCAGGCCAGCCTGGTTACAGAGTGAGGTTTTGTCTCAAAAATTGAACCAAACGGTACAAGCCATAAAAATCTAAAAACAAAACTCACCAGTGATTGTTGGTAGATTAAGGAGAAAAGGGTGGAACTGGTTCTGTGGACAAAGGAGTCATAAAGCAATCAAAGTGCAGTGGCTGGAGGGAAGGTAAGTCAAGAGTGCGCACGGATCTAGAGGAGGACCAAGATGGCGGCTCGGGGTAGTGAGGAAATCACAGCCACCTGTAACTCCAGCTCCTTGGGATCCAATCGCTCTCACATGCACAAGCCCGGCCCCATACACACATAATTAAAAACAAAATATTTACAGAAAGAATTCTTGCTTTGGCCCAGCTACACTACAATGGCAGCTGACTCGCCAGGGTGGGGTGGCTGTGCAGTGAGGGAGTTTCCATTGGTGAGCAGATTCACAGGAGGAGCCATTGAAGGCGGAAAGCACAGACTGGCTCTGGACTCAGTTTTTTTTTACATTCAAAGTTCCTTTAAATTCAATTTTGTCTTTTCCAATGTCTGTCAGAATCTAGAAATTTCACACGGGTTCTCCCGTAATCACCGTGGACAAGATTACTTATGTTTGAATGACCGGATGCAAGACCAGTTTGAAGACAGCAATCAGAAAGGGAATTCCTACATGATCAAATTAAAATGCCTCACAAAATTAACCTCATATGCTTAATGAATGACATATAATTGGTTTTTATGTTATGCAAGTAGTTCCCCCCCTCAAAGTTCCATAATTATCTTTCTTTTAAAGAGCTAAACACATTTTTTACGACTTTCCTTTGCATTGGGCAAACTTGCTGAATAGATGTATTTTCACTTTTACCACAGACTCACTGTTCTCCCTTACAGGTGTTCTGGGTGACCCAGTCGGCTCCTACCTCCGGTACCCCATCACTTGTGTAAATGTGTACACCTATGCAATAACCCAATTAAGTCATAAATGCTAACCTCATTCCAGAAAGTCCCAGAAGTCAACTGTGTACCTCAGGCTCCCTGACAAATCTTGTTTGTATTTCTTTTCATTTTCCTTCCTTTTTTTTTTTTTGAAGCAAAGCCTTACTACATAGCCCAGGCTGACTTCAAACTCAGGGGCTTCCTGCCTCAGCTTCTAGAGTGCTAGGATTGGAAGTGTCCAACGACCTCGAGCAGCTCTTGTCTGAGTTTCTTTTAAGTCAGATGACAGATGTATGCTTGGGAGGCCTGGCTTTTTTTAAATGAAATTTTTTTGGGACTGGCCCAATGTGTTGAGTTGGCGAGGGTCCTCCTCCTCTTTTGGAAAACGTTTTTGAGTGTGTGGGGATCAAACCCAGGCCCTCCAACATGCCGGCCAATGCCACACTCAGCCCTTTATTCTTCTCTACTGACGAGGACGATTACTTCACAGATGCCCTTTTACAGCCTCTTCCCTTTCTACTTGGATGAGAGTCTTAAGAAGACTGCCCGCACACGGCAGGTGCCAAATAAACAAGCAGCAAGCAGCCACACACATATAATTAATTTCTTCCCATCACAAACAATACTACACACACAAATGTTCATGGTAAGGTGTTGGATCTGAGCACCCCTAAAATAAGGCTTTTTCTCGAGACTCTACTATGAGTCAGCACACACTCAAACCATCAGCTAGTTACCCCTTGCTCAGTACCTGGATGGAACATTATTAACACAGGAACAGGCTACAAGTGTACCAGACATGGGGTAAGCACACCACATGCATTAATAATTAATCCTCACAGCTGCTTATAAGCTCTTCTACCAACTTCTCAGATAAAAGCTAGGAAGAGGCAGAAGGAACCCAGCCACACAACATGTCCCACCAGCCCTGTGTCTTTTGTATCAGCAGCTGCAAGTGCCCATCAGTTGAAGCCATTGGTGAACATGAAGTATGGTGCTTGCCATGCTAAGGACGCAGAACCTTAGAGACGCCTTTAAGGTCTCTCTGGTTCCCCTTTCTCTTCCAAAGTCCAAGGACCTGACCACGGGAAGCATGCCCGTCAATAATGGAGTACCTCCCTCTACTGTCTGGAAACAAGTCCAGAGGTGACACCACACCCAGACCCAAGGGACTGTCCTAGATATCATGTTTTCAGTCCAGTTTACTCCTCTAAAAATCATAATCTTCCTCTAAAACTGTCGACATGCACCCCCGCATGCCCCAATCAAGAGGGGAACAAGCCTGCTAAGGCTCATCTGTTTATCTGTCTCCCTCCTGTGTACATAGTGAGTTCTGACACCCTTTTCTCCTGTTATCTGGCTTCTGCCAGGTAAGGGGGACTCAGTGAGCATCCTTCAGGGGAGAAAGGGAAATCTGTTTTGCCGGCCATGTGGAATTTGTCGGAGAACAGTCAAAGATGCTGGTAACCAGGGTCTATGAAAGCCGTCCATCCCTACACAGCTGTATCTTTCAACCTTGGGGGATGGGGATATTGGCCCCATTCCTGGCTTTCCTAACTTTGGCCAACCATCACCTGAGGATCCGTTCTTCAGCTCAGTAAACTCAGCCTCACTGAAGCATAAATGAATACGGAAACAGCCATCACAGAATTTACTTAACCTAGCATCCAGACAGGAAGAGTGATCAGGTGCCTCTGTGTGTGTGTGTGTGTGTGTGTGTGTGAGAGAGAGAGAGAGAGAGAGAGAGAGAGAGAGAGAAACAGAGAGAGAGACAGAGAGAGCAAGCTCACAGAAAAAAGTTGGTGGCATCATATGAATTCCTCAAGTGATCCCAGGAAAATGACATGACATCACCTCTCTGGGTATCACTTTCTATAATCATAAACTCCTAAAAGTGTTTTTAGGAGATACTCTGTAAGAGTTTATTGACTCAGAAAATGCTGTGATATTTCTCTAACAAACAGGACTACAGTCAAGCCATCTTTAACAAAAGCTGTCAACCCGATACCCTAAACATCCTTTCATCGCGTTACTTCCTTGTTGAGGGATCCAAGTGACTCTCCAAGTCCTCTTACATAATTTTTTTTATTTCTCATCGAGTTTTTAATACACCTATAAAGAGGCCTAACTTGGCTAACTACAGTATTTTATTTTATAGGGTCTAGCCCAGGGCCGTGTGTATACCCTACCCTAACTACCTTCCTCATTCCCAGCTAGTATTCGTTATTGTTCTGTTCTCTTCGGGTTGACCTCCCGTGCTTCCTGTACACATATTACGATGCTCCTCTTTTGAGCTTTTGCTCGGTACCTCCTAGCAAAGATACACCAGTTCATCTTGGATCCCTGATTCAATAAGTTCTCCATTCTTCTCAGCTTTCTGTGAATTGTCCTTCTCTAACAATGAGCTAAATCTTTGCAAAACCTGAGACATAGGAAGAATTTACGCAAATAGGCCCATTTTAGTATTTGCTAACCACGAACTCTAGTACCGGTTCCTGGTTTCCTCTGGCAGGAACCGTGCACCAGCAGGCTTCTCCTCCCCCCCCAAAGCGTCTAGAGCGGATGCGCGCACTTGCGCTAACACACAGCTTGGACCTGCAGCCTACAGCCGCAGCAGGTGCGGGCAGCTGTGCACCAAGTGTCACTCATCTGAAGTCGCAGGCCCTGTGCACACGGCCGGGGGCCTCGCTCGGTCAGGGGTTCGCCAGCACAGGAACCGCGCAGGGCCTGGAACCGAGCCGCCTCCGCTCCGCCAGCCGACGGTCCCGCCGACCGCAGGCTCCAGGCGCGGCTCCAGGCGCGGTTGCGGAGCACGAGGGACAGATGCGGCCGGGGGATGCCCTTCGGGGCGGAGAGCCACTCACCTAACCTGATGCTGCACGCTCGAGAGTACCCGACAGGCGACGGCGACTAGCTGAGGCTGCGGCGGGACGGTGGCGGCGCCGCACTTCCGGCCCGGGGGCGGGGCGGAAGGAGCACCGGCGAGCCCGGCGCGACCAACCAACCGCGGCAGGGGGATGCTGCGAGCGTTTTAAGACCCCGGGGCACGGCAGCCAGCGGCGGAAACTAGCCTGGCTGCGCGGCCCGACGAGCTCAGCTCGGATAGCCCCGAGTATGGATTCCTCAGCTCACCGGCATGGCACACCCCCGCCGAAGCCGTCCCAGCCCCGCCGGCCTCCCCGCTCCCCGTCCTGGTCCTGCGGCCCTTCCGCATTCCCAGGCCGAGGGCGGAGCGCCAGCGTTGGAATTTGACCCGGGTGGGCTGGGAGCCGCCCTGGTTTGGGGGTCCCCTGGCGCCGGCAGCCGGCAGTCCGAGGTTGCCTGATTTAGCTGAGGACAGTTGGCCTGGTTAAACTGAGTTTTAGATAAACATTGTTCAAGAGAAGGAATGTAATCCGGAAGAGGGCGGCGGCTGAGCACTCTCCAGAGAGCTCCAGAAACACCCTCGCTTATTTGAAATTGCATTCCTGCCAGCGTCCTTTACTTTCTCCCGCCGGAGTTCATATTCTAGAAGTCTGATCAGAAATTCCATGTCAGACGGTGGTGGCGACACCTTTGATTCCAGCACTTAGAAGGCAGAGGCAGGATCTCTGTGAGTTGAAGGCCAGCCTGGTCTACAGAGCTAGTTCCAGGCCAGCCAAGCTATACAGAGAAAACCAGTTCCCTTCCTACCCACGCCACCCCAAAAGAAATTCCTGCAAGGTAGGAACACCCTGCGTCTCCAACACTGAGTATCCGTGTAGTGTTGCACAGCAGTCCGTACAAAACAAATACAACTTTGGGGCCAGCAAGATGGCTCAGCAAGTAAAGAAAGGTGCCTGTCAGCACGCATGGCTTGAGTTAGGTTCTCAGGGCACACAGAGAACAACCAACTCCTGCAGTTTGTTCTCTGAGCTCCGTATGCAGGCACCAGGGAGTAGTGCCTGCAAAGGAGTAGATACAATGTAAAATAAAATAATCCTCCAAATAAATTAAGGGTGGCTTTAAATCTTCGCTTGAAAATCAGGGACTGGTATTACGTAGGTTAGAGGTGGAGAATAATTTGTTTTTAATAGGCGCCAGGGGATGCTGATGCTGTATCTGGTCATGAGTATTCTTTCTCTTCGATCCCATCTGTCCTCAAAAGTCATTGCTTAAATAATTATGTTTCTTATAAAATTATAGCACCTTTAGAGTTTGATAGAAGCCTACCACCACTTCCTAAATCCTCACTCTAGGCAATGTAAGATCAGTTAATAAGCAGGATGTGGTGACTCATGCCACCCAGTGGCAGGTGGGGAGCAAACTTAACATAGCAAAAGTCCCTCTCAGCCAGAGAGTGTTGCCAGGGAGGTTAAGTGACTACAGTACTTGCTATGCTCAAGTTTGAAGTCCCAGCACTGCCTGAGGGGCCCCGGCTTCCCCTCCATGCATACGAGACTTCATCTCTAAGGATAGGCTCTTGCACCTTGTCTTCGCTTCAGGATTCTATCCAGAAACCAGCTAATGAGCAAAACAAGAATAAACTACAATTTGAATATCAGCTGCATTCACATACACCCCTTTCCCCACATTTCTAATTCTGTAGCAACCTGTAGAAGGAAGCGGTCCTATCTCAGCAGATGAAGATGATTTTAAAAACAAACGGAGGGCTGGAGAGATGGCTCAGTGGTTAAGAGCACTGACTGCTCTTCCAGAGGTCCTGAGTTCAATTCCCAGCAACCACAAGGTGGCTCACAAACCTCTGTAATGGGATCTAATGCCCTCTTCTGGCTGTGTCTGAAGACAGCTACAGTGTACTCATATAAATAAAATAATTAAAACATCTTTTTAAAAAAAAACAAAAAAAAACCAAACGGGCCACGAGAGGGCGCAGATCTACTTGGGTACCAGGTGCGGTTTATTCAACCATGGCCAGCTCCAGATAGATGCTGCTTTTAATCATAAAGATCCCATTATGAACAGCATCAATTCATTTTATAAATGAATAAATAGGTCAACAATGAATAAGTGGCTTGACTAAGGTCATAAAGCCGTGAGGTAGCAAAATTGGGACTTGAGATGCTGAAAAAGTTCTCTCTGGGTGGTGGCAGCACCTCGGGCCTTTAATCCCAGCACTAGAGAGACAGACGCTGGCAGGGGTCAGCCTGGAGTTCCAGGACCCGCAGGGCTGCACGAAGAAACCCTGGGGGAGGGGAGGTAGTGGAAGGAAGTGGGAAAAACACTCGCCCGAGCCCCAGGCATGCCAAATTCAGTGGGCTCCTTTACACTTCCCTACACCTCTGTGACCCGATACTACCTACCCTCCTCCCTCCTAAAACTAGCTTTCTATAACTTTCTGTGGCCTGTACCCCGTCGAAGCTCTTTAGTCAGTGTCTACCCAATCCTAAACTTCCTGTTGATCCTCAGTCTCCTTACATTAGGTAGAAAGCAGTTCCCTTCTCAGAACCTAAGCTTCCGCCTGTCTTTTATGGTAATAACATTCACTTCCTGGCTTTTAAGTCTCAGGTTCCTTGATCAGATTCAAGTTTGGGCACTGGAGTCCAGTGGCAGCATAGCCGTAAAGCAGGTGGGCAGGCTGCCGTAAAGCAAGTGTGTGGGCTGCTGCGTAACTGGAATGTTTTGCTGGGGCTTTGAAGCTGGTGGGTTAACCCTGAGGTCCTTTTCATCACGTAAACTTCAGAGATCGGTTCTGCTTTCAAGCCCACTGCTAGAGGAGATCCGTAAGAGCTATTTATTGGCAGACATTCTTGCTTAAGCAAATTAATAAACTTAATTCATACAGGATCCATCACCTACTGTTCCTAACAGCTATTTAAGGGTTGCCCGGATGGAAATGGATGTTGCAAAAGAGAATTTTTGTAGTACCTTTCCCCCCTACAGTAGAAATAACTTTATTCCTCATTTAAGATTTGTTAGCAAAACAGAAATGATATGCTTGGGGAAGACTCTAACACTGAGTAGATAAAAGGCATTTTGCTTAAAAATCTGAATGAAATGCAAGCAGGAAATTAGGGCAGGATTCTGTGATTCTAATCTTGAAGGAAGGGAAGCAGGTGTCACTAGTCCCCCATCCCCCACCCACACTCCACAGGACTGGCATTATTGGGTTAAAGCCTCTGGCTCTCTAACCTGCAGCTCAAAGGCATTCCGTAACTGTTTATCAAATGAGGTAATGGTTTCCCTCAAGGACAGTCTTTCAATAGCATAAAAGTTTGAAACACACACACCCTTGTTTCAGACCTTTTTACACTTCGGACTATTTGAAACATTAGAAACTAGACAGAACAAAAGTGTTTTCCAATCCCTAATTAACCTGGCAACAGTTCTCAATTATCAAAAATAACGCAAATTATTTTTAGGGTTGAAACAATGACCTCACTTTCCCAGGCATGCAGCCACAGCTGTTCTGACTGTGGGTAGGTCAGGAATGTCTAAAATTCACATATGGACTTATGAGGAATCGCTGCATAAACAAACATGGTCTTTTAATAGGGGTTGTTATAATAAGTAAAAACTATATAACAACAAAAAAATACTGTATTTCCAACAGCTGGAAACACAGAGAAATGTGTCCTTTTTGTTAAAAGCATTCCAAAGAACCTTTAGAGCTGAAACAGTTTTTAAACAGAACAAACATCAGTGTGTTCAGCTGTCAGCTCGCTCTTTAGTGGCAAGAAGCAACACACAGAAGTTTAAATGGGAAGAGGTAAAGCAGGACTGTCAAACTCTAGTGTCTGAACTACGTCGGCGTCACAATTCTGCAAGACAAGTCTAGGGCACCCAATGAGGGCTGTATCTGATTTCCTTGGAGGGAGAATAAACAGGAGCAGAGGAAACCAGGATTGCTTTAAAAACACACCAAGGAACACTGGAAGGAGGCGGAGCAAACCCTGATAGGACTGTCTGTCATTCACCTCATCTTCAGTGCTTAGAAAGACGCAAGGAAAACTAAAACTCAAGTGGCAAATAACGCTAAACAACTAAGTATTTTATCAGAAAGTTTAATTATCATTCAGAAAAAATTGAGTGGATAACTTTCTCTGAAAAAATATATTGACTCTGTGGGCTTCAGTTATTACAAGGGACAAGACTGCCTGTAGGTTAAATTACCTTACTTTCTCATTGGATAATGACAGAAAGTCCCATTTCCAGTCTGATTATAAAGGTACATGTGGCCCAAAGTGGCTGAGAATAAATACAAAACAAGAAAGGCAAAAGGCAGTAAAGTTAGGGTGTGCAACAGGCTCTGGGAGAAAAATCTCAGAAATACCCCAATGGCAACAGGGCACATTTGGCTGGAAGCCGCGGCACTTCAGTCATCTTTGTCTTTCGCGCCGTGCTTGAGGATGCGTGTGAACTCGATGTAGTTGAAATTCCCCTTTTTGTCAATGGGGGCCTCCCTGTACAGCTCATCCACTTCCTCGTCTGTGAAGCGGTCGCCCATGGTGGTCAGCAGCTCCCTCAGGTAATCCTCCTGGATGGTGCCTGGAGGGTGAAGAATGGAGGGTCAGAGCACCCATACTCAACGTCAAGCCTCTGTACTTCTGCCAGCCCTGGAAGCCCAGGGGAGACAATCAGACAATCTAGTGTGGTTACTCTGCCTGCCTGTCTGTCTGCCCCACATCCGTGTTGTGGCTGTGATCAGCACATGGCTGTACCTGTCATATAAGCCACTATAACAGGTACCTGTAGTCTGCCACCTGACATTACTTTCATAAAACCCACATGCCGAAAATAAGGCCCTTACTTGTGGGACAGAAGCAGAAAGAATCCTGTGTCAGACCTCATTTCTTTGCTAGCACTGGGCATTTTAAAGGGTTCTCCAGTAACTTGCATGAACAATGATTAAGAACTCTTAATATAATAGAAGTCGAAAATAAATGAAACACGGGGGTTTAATAATGAAGCAAGAAAGAAAAGATTCTGAGAACTTCCTGGTGTGCGAAATTAATATACTAAGAGAATACATTTCTCACAAAGTGAACTCAACAAGCAAAATAAGATTAGAAAGAAACTTCAGTTCTACATAATAAAAACATTCCTAAAATCTTAGAAGTGTAGCTTTGCAGAAATAAATCATTAACTCCAGCCAACTCACTTGATTGGCACTTAAGTGACTGGGAATTGGGAATAAGCATACAACTAAAATATATCAATCAAGCATGTGTCAAGAGAGAGACACAAAGGCTTGGTGAATGGAAAGAAAGGAAAGGCTTATTGTTTTTAGGAGCCAAGAGAAATTTCTACCAAATAAATAAACAAACAAACAAACAAACAAACAAACCTAAAATAAAATCACACTCACATGTGCTCATGAGAGCCTCTTTTGTGGGTGAAGGCCACATATGTGAGAGAGTGTGAGAATCAGAAGACAGCCATACTGTGGAGAGTCCAGGGAGCTAGAGCTAAGAGACCTTCCTGTGTCAGCTGCCCATGACAACCCCTGGCATTTAAGACTAGCCTGGGTAATAAACAGGTTCGTCTTCCCTCTCGACACACACTTGCTGAGCCACAAGGCAGAAATCTTGGAATTTTGCCCATGTGCTTTCTCTTCTACTTCTGCCAAAGGACTGCGCATTCCTGTAGCTAACAGTTTGTTTAATGGCTTGTTTTTTGAGATACTGTTTTCTTATCAGATAGCCCAAACCAATGAACTGCTGAAAGCCAGTGGTACTCAAGGGAGGACCAGTAAGGGAGTGAGGAGCACAGGCCCCTGCACACAGTGCTGACTCACGACACGGGAGCCACCTACATCCTGCTACATCACTAAAAACCAACTTTGGGATTAACAGCTACCAGGCTTACCGATCGCTTCCTCATCGAAGCAAGCGAAGGCGTTTCTGATGACGTCCTCGGGGTCGGTGCCGTTCAGCTTCTCTCCAAACATAGTGAGGAACATGGTGAAATTGATGGGGCCTGGGGCCTCGTTCATCATGGCGTCCAGGTACTCATCAGTTGGATTTTTTCCTGAATAAAAGGAGCCACACTTGTAATCACATTGAGAAATATACCCATCATTAATCACAGCAAACATTCTAGCAGGAAATAAAGTCATTTGGGTTCATAGGGAGGGGGGCACCTGCACGTTGAGCAGGGCCCACAGAACCCAGGGAGCCGGTGTCTCCCTGCAGCTGGAGTTACAGGTGTCTGTGAGCTGAGTGTGTGTGCTGGGCACCCAGCCCAGATCTTCAGCAAGCAGTATGCACACTTATCTCTCAGCAATCTCTTCAGCCCGCACTTTCTTTGACACCAACCCACATACATGTAGGAAGGCAGACACACACTTCTCTAGTCCAATCCAGAGATAGGTATAGGAGTATTCATGTGCCCAGTGTGAAACACTGCTTCATGAAAAATATGAAGGGAATTCTATGCAACACATTAGTACTGCCAGTGGACATTACCCATTGAAGCCAGCATGTCGTGCAGGTCCTCCTTGTCAATAAAGCCGTCCCGGTTCTGGTCGATCATGTTGAAGGCCTCTTTGAACTCTTGGATCTGGGACTGGTCAAACATGGCGAAGACATTGGACGTTGCGCGCTGAGGGCGCTTCTTGGTGGTCTTGGTCTTTGCCCTTTTGCTCGACATGGTGGCAGTTAAATCCTAATTAAGCAAGAATAAGAATTTTACTCAAGGGCAATAAAATCAGTACCTAAGGTTACTAAGTATGAATCACAATAGTGATTAATGAAATAATAAAGTGGAGTTGTCTTTAGATGTGCTTGACACTACTCAGTGCCATGTTTCAGTGTGAAATAGCTGGGGAAAAACTTCATCCCAACGACCAAACTAAAAGCGAAAAACCAGGCTTGGAGTTTTGAGTTCACTCACTCTTAAAAGTTCAAAGTTGTTTTTATTTTTTTTTAAATAAAAATTTCAGTCAACATCAAGTCAAAGCAAACAGCACATCAAAATTACAAATCCCCACTACCACCATAGAGCTTAACAACAAAAGAGAAATAAAAGCCAAGGAGATGGTGTGCTCAGGTTGGGGTGGGGTGGGGTTAGATACATGGGAAACAGCAGTTCTCATACAAGGGGCTGCTAGGAAACACCAATTCGTCCTCAGAACCTTATCCTTCTGTAGCTCACCCCTAAATTAGCTGATCCACTGTCAGAGAATGGAAGTAGCAAGGCTGACTGAACAGGTCACCCTCCCCCTCCTACTCTCTAAGACAAATGTTATTCTTCCACATTCAGGTAACACTTCGGATTGCACCCCCACTTCAGGGGCCAATGTTATTCGAGAACATCTCGATGAAAGGCTAACGTAAAAGCACAGAATGTAAAGTCATTCACCAAGAGCTAAGTCTTACCGGTTTTATAGTACTTAGAGACAACAGTATATACAGACCTGTTCTATGAGCTGTAGCTACACTCATCCACTACATATAACTAAAGCTTCTCTTTTGAAATCAGAGCACAAGCTGTAAAGCAATTTCATTTAAAGAACACCTTAAATCACAGATACTATCTTTGCTCTCTAATAAATTTAATCCCTGTAAAGCTTAAACATAAAAATATGGTTTTTCCTGTGAACACTCAACTTTAAAACAATATAAAATGTTTGAAGTGGAGAATCCCATAGTTATCAGATAATAAAATCCTGGCATACCATTCTTCAGAGGTGAAGTGGAGGTGCAAGAGTACGGAGTCCTGGTCAGCAGGACTAAGTCGCTCCGGAGTTATATTCTCCAGGCAGGGCTAAAACAGGCACTACTGACTTCACTCTCTGACCAAGATAACTGTTTTAAAGCTTACGTTCTGAAAACAACATTCAGCCATGATTCGGCAAAGAACCATGCCCTTGCTCTAAAAATAACACTGTGGACTGCGAAGAATGAACCGCTACCTAGATTCCAGCACCCAAAGTGACCCTTAGAGTGTTTCCTAAACAAAACAAAACAATTTCTTACATTCTTTCCTTGATTACAACACACCAATAGACTAAAATTATGGTGATAATTAGAAAAGCTCTACACATTGTTTTTTATTTAAATCGGATTTCAGATCTAATAGGATATCTAAAATGGATAGTCAGTCACAACCCGTTACCTACCACAGAGTTAGGAGGTACAGTGGAAATGACTCTGGAAAGATGCCACGCAAGGCGATTATGTAGTCTCAAATTCCTATATTTATCCTTTGAGACTGTCTTTTATAACCTATTGTAACCATTCATGAGTGCGTATTTTCAATCTTATGTCCTCTGGAGGCTGTACATATTCTTCCCTTCTGAGCTAAATGGTTTAACCACCAGGCCACATGGAGAACAACATTACTGTCTCTTAATGTGCTCAAGAATGTGCGGACAGTACACGTATGTATTAGTTCACATCTCTTCACTATTTTTTTTTCTTTTTTGGTTTTTTTTGGATTTGTTTTTTCCGAGACAGGGTTTCTCTGTAACGCCCTGGCTGTCCTGGAACGCACTCTGTAGACCAGGCTGGCCTAGAACTCAGAAATCCGCCAGCCTCTGCCTCCCAGAGTGCTGGGATTACAGGCGTGCACCACCACTGCCCCTCAAATCTTCAATATTTTAAGCACAGCATGCCTTTGCAAGTCAAAAATCATCTTCAAAAATGGCCCGTTTTATATGACAATATTGTCTTTCTTTTCCCAATGACCCTGGAATGTCAGTTATTTAAAAAAACTGATGAGAATCACAGGTCAAATAGTTGTGGAAGGTGAATTTTTTTAATCTATTACTCATTCCATACTTAATTCAATTGTCTTAGGACCAGCTAATTATATTAATGTATATCAAATGTCATTAGTATTGAACACTAGGCAAAAGTTTAAAAGTGTAAAGCACACAGCAGGAGAGGAATGAAGTGCAAGAATTGGTCCAACTTAGGCAATGAGCTACATATTTCCCATTCCAGAGGAATGACTCTCAAGTTAAAACAATAAGGGTAATGAAAAAGTGAAGTGGGTGGTGGTGAATGTTTTAATCCTAACACTGGGAAAGCAGCCAAGGATACATGGTGAGACCCTATCATTAAAAACTGAGAGTTTAGAGTGGTCCCCTTATTTCTACAGGATCAGAGAGGAAGCTAAAAACCCAATGCATCAGCCAGGCAGTGGTGGCGCATGCCTGTAATCCCAGCACTTTGGGAGGCAGAGGCAGGCAGATTTCTGAGTTCAAGGCCAGACTGGTCTACAGAGTGAGCTCCAGGACAGCCAGGACTATACAGAGAAACCCTGTCTTGAAAAAAATCAAATCCAAAAAAACAAAAAACAAACAAAAACCCAATGCATTATCACTTGGAAGTGACATTATCACTATCTTTAGAATTAAGATCAGATGTTCATCTTACTTCAAGAAGTGAATTCTGTCCAACTCTGAAAATGTGATGTTGAGCAAGTTACTCCCTAGGCCTCAAGTCTTTCAAGATGACATTGATTCTCAGGTCTCCCACACAGAAACTTGTAACTTCACAGTCATGACATGGCCAAATACCCATCTACACAAAACACCACCAATTTACAAGCAGAATAAGCTCAGGTGAAGGAACACGGTGACATCAGAGAGAATCTTTCAGCATGGCAGTATCCTCTTTGCTGTGGTTCTAAAAAAGTGAAGCTGTAAAATAATCAAGTTAGGTTAAAAATTTTGAGCAAAATAAAAGTGCAAAAATTAGGGTTTATGGCAGGATCACCTGAGATCCCCTCTTTGAAGACTTTGTGAAAGATCTTTGGTATGAAACTTTTAAGATGCAGGAAGATTTGCTGGCTGGCCCTCTAGAGAGCATCAGAAAGTTTCAGAGCATCAAAACAGAAGGGCATGGCCTTCAAGATGGGTTCTGTTTACAGATGGAATGGAGTCTAACCTTGGTTTAAACTGAGACAGTGTTGCAGCAATGCACTTTGTGTGGTGTGGGTTGTTTGCCTTGCAGTTTGGCCTCATGCATGCTAGGTGAGCTGACAATAAGCTACCTCCCCGCCTAGTTAGCAGTTTACTAAATGGGGGCCTCATGCTTAAGGAAGATGCCCGACTACTGAAGACGGCCCCAGGGGTCTCCTACACATGTCAAGGGCAACCAGATTTCACAGACTCTTTGGAAATGTAGACTTTATAGAAACTATGGTACCTAGGTTCTGAAAGAGCTAAAGTTGGTGTGATGGCTCATAACTGGGTTTATAATCTAGCCCCTGAAGTAGGAAGACCATCTCAAGTTCCAGGCCAGCTTGGGCTAAAAGGAGACCCTATCCAAAATAACAAACAAACAACAACAATAATAACAAAAAAAGCAGCCTATGAAACCTTTTATTTGTTTGTTTGTATTTTTGGATTTGGTTTTTTTTGAGACAGGGTTTCTCTGTATAGCTCTGGCTGTCCAGGCTATACAGAGACCAACCAGGCTGGCCTCAAACTCAGAAATCCACCTGCCTCTGCCCCCCAGAGTGCTGGGATTACAGGTATGCGCCACCACTGCCCGGCCTATGAAACCTTTTAAGTAGGACTAATCCATTCTAAGACATACACAAGACTGCCTAAATTAAATAGTAGAATCTCACGTGCCTAAACTGGTAACAGATGTAAAAGATAGAAATTCTTAATAGAACATCTAACTAAGTATACTTAGTTAATACCTTTTAATAAAAAACTCTTTTTTTTTTATTCGATATATTCTTTATTTACATTTCAAATGATTTCCCCTTTTCTGGCTCCCCACTGCCCGAAAGTCCCATAAGCCCTCTTCTTAAAACTGGTACATATATCCTTTGGGAAACTCCCATCTCAAAACCTCATAGCGTGCTAGCACCTAGGGTATTTGGTCTGCTTTGAAATCCAGATCAAATCTGTGTTATTTAATCAGTGCATTTTTTACAAGATGAGATGGTAGGAAGAAGATAGACTCAGTTTTTTTAAAGTATACTTTTCAAGATGGTATTTCAGTCTCAAGTAAAACCAAGTTTTTACTTTTTAGGCACACTTCCTGTTGAGAGTTAGCTTGGATCTTCCTAGACAGCCACACCCAAAAGTTCTGAGCACCTTTTAAAAAAGGTCACTAGTTGCCAGGATAGACTTGTCAACCAACTATACCTCACTTTTGAAGACAAAATGCTTTTCTAATTAATGCTCATCATCAAAGGCCATCCAGAAAAAAAAAAGTATCAGCAATTTTAGTGGAGATTCGCTTTCGTCACCTTTTTGATACAACTTTTGCACTTAAGTTAAAAATCTTAAAAGATCTCTAAAGATCTAATAATATATCTTATATGCCTACTGAAAGACTCTTAATAACACTCCTCTGTAGAGTTGACTTAGCCCCTAGAGAGGCAAACGAAACTCCAATCTCCTGTTCAAATATCGTTTTAAAAAGTTATACTTAGAGGGGCGCACACTTGAGCTGCGAATTTGAGCCGGTTCTTGCTACTAACCGTAGCCGTGCAGCTGCGACAACAGTTGCCGAGGGTGGCTGTGCTATGTATGGTTTTATCCGCACACTCCCTCGATTCCGGCAAGTTTACGTTAGCAACCTAACAGAGCTCCGGAGTCAACTCTGTGGGGCTCTGGTTTCGCGGGTAGGCAGTGGTCCAAGATGCGCGGCGCCGGCGAGCTAAGCAACATTTCCCAAGCTCCAAGTCTGGGAAGCAGAGCGAGGTCTGCGCTCCGGCCGCCCCAGCCGCCCCAGCCGCCCCGGCTCTTCCCCGGTCTCCCGGCCTTGCTGCGGCCGCGCCCCGGCTCGCGCAGCACACCTGCCCAGGTGCGCTCCTCAGCTGCCCCGGCGCACACCGCCGCCCCGCGGGACACCTTCCCGGGCTGGGCCGGGCCGCCGCCGCTCCGCGGCCAGTACCACTCACCCTGCTCAGCCGCGATAACCAGGAGCGAGAACCAGCGTCTCTGCGAAGTTCTGCCGCCGCCCTCACAGACTTTCTAAATTTCCAGTCGCCGGAGAACGTCCACTTCCGGCCTCTGCTCGCGAACCGGAAGGAAGCGTAGCGGCCATTCTCTGCCGCCTCTGTGGGCCAGCCCTGACGGGAGGGGGTCTCAGGGAAGGTGTCAGAGCCGATGGCGGGCTCAGGGCGCTGATGGGAAGTACGGAACGCGGAGCTTGGAGCTAAAAGAGCTATGTGGAGGATCTCTAGGTCTAATTACTGACTCTTCGTCTTTCTCGCGTCTCTCTTTGAATTGTGATTCTGCTCTCCCCCCTTTTCAGCAGATGGTTGCGCCTGTCCCGTAGTTCTCCTCTGCCCGCATTCCAGAGCACGGCCAGAGGCGGGACCCCCGTCTAAGTCCATTTAGGGAAATTGAGAAGTGCCACTGGTCTCACGTGACCGGCATTGGCCCCGCCCCCAGAGCCCGGTGCCTCCACTCGTCTGGAGTGCGCCTGCGCAGAGAGCTAGTGTGACTCACTGTCTAGGTCCCGCCTCTGGGTCTGGGCAGCGCGGGAGGGAATGTGCGAGCTACTTTGGGATGTATGAAGGTTTTGTTTTTATGGAGTTCCTCACGCTTCCCTCGCGGGAGGAAACACTGGAGTTTCAGGGTTGCGTTGTCTTTTTGGTCCACATAGAGTTCATGAGTTCAATATCGATTGCTCCGCTCCCTCTTCCCAAACGTTCTCTTGGAACTTTCAACCAGAGTCCCCCTTTACCCTGATGGTGATTCCTGCTTGCTCCACGTCTCGCTCGAGGGCGAATGATGTCATTGGAATAAAGTGCTGGACCGGTTTACCTCACCTGGTCTTATTGTGTGGGTCAGCTGCTAACAATAGTTCTTATTTAAAGGAAGAGAGGTTACCACTGATATGTGTTAAATATCCCCAAGGCCAGTTTTCTTCAAGAAACATTCCTCCCATTAATTAGTGATATGGTTTGAAGTTAACTCAGAAGTAAGGCCACTGAGGAAAAAAAATGCCCTAATCCTATAGATGATAGATATTCACTTGGAGTGCTAACTAAAAATACAAATAACTGGGTACTTCATCTCCAGAACTCAGAACCAAGGTCTTTAAGAGTGGGTTCTGGGTTGTCAAGGACTTAAGGGGACCAACATGACTTTTAGGGAAGACTGGGGCCACAGCTGGTGCCTGGCTGTGATCAGTACAAACTGCGAGGTCTGAGCAGTCAGAGACAGTGGTGGCTTCGGAGTCCTGCAGTGCACTAACACCTCAAAGAGGAGGTGGCCTGTCACACTGGAAAGCTTAGGCCTTCTGGAGCTCCCTGCCTGGAAGGGGAACACCAAAACGCCTTTCTGGGAAGAGGAAACGGGCAGCTTCCGGTCCGCTTCAGCTGGAAAACAGCGCCTTTGTTGCTTCACAAGGAATTGCCGATGTGTCCTTGCCAAATTAATCAATAGTTATTAAACTGTTAAGTGCTGTGGAGGGGGCTGTGGTTTTCCCGTTTAAAAATGAACAGTTGCCACCTAGGAACTGGGTTATGGGATGGAAGAGAAAGGGCAGAGAATTACAGGGAACAAAAATGAGTAGGTTACAGAGGAGCAAATAAACCTGGGGACCAGCGGGAGATGTCCCCAGAGGACATTCAGGCTGATTCTAGGGTTAATAGAGGAAAGGGGAGAGAGAAGTGTGTCAGGTCCTCTGGAGGGGCAAAGACCCCAGCTCATATTAAATTGGTTTCTGTTCACTCTATATTCATTCCCACAGGTATCTATGGATACACCAAGGTAATGTAGAAAAGGAAGTCTTAATATTCTAATGTTCTGATATGAAATTCTTTTTTTTTTCATTTTTTTATTAGATATTTGCTTTATTTACATTTCAAATGGTGTCCCCTTTCCTGCTATCCCCTCCCTCCTCCTCCTCCTGCTTACCAACATCCCCCTCCCTCCCACTTTCCTGACCTGGCATTCCCCTATACTGGGGTATTGAGCCTTCAGAGGACCAATGGCCTCTCCTCTCATTGATGTCTAAAAAGGCCATCCTCTAGTACATATGTAACTGGAGCCATGGGTCCCTCCATGTGTACTCTTTGGTTGGTGGTTTAGTCCCTGGGAGCTCTGGGGGTACTGGTTGGTACATATTATTGTTCCTCCTATGGGGCTGCAAATCCCTTTAACTCCTTGGATCCTTTCTCTAGCTCCTCCATTGGGGACCTTGTGCTCAGTCTATTGGTTGGCTGTGAGCCATGGGTATTTTGATCCCCCTTCTAAGAAGGATCAAAGTATCCACACTTTGGTCTTTCTTCTTCTTGAGCTTCGTGTAATCTGTGGATTGTATCTTGGGTATTGTGAGCTTTTGGGCTAATATCTACTTATCAACAAGTGCATACCTTGTGTGTTCTTTTGTGATTGGGTTACCTCACTCAGGATATTTTCTAGTTCCATCCATTTGCCTAAGAATTTCATGAATTCATTGTTTTTAATAGCTGAGTAGTACTCCATTGTGTAAATGCACCACATTTCTGATACGAAATTCTAATGATTAGACCCACTAAGGCCTCTGACACTGATGTACCTGTTCTTTTGTAACCTACAGGAAATCTTCATGAAACAGCAGGTGAGTCCTATTTAGTTCAAGTTTGACAATCTGGGTTCTGCCCCATGTCTTTCCTTTAGTAACTTGGAGAACAAATCCTTCAGTTGACCTGAAGCCCAATTTTCTGATATCCCTCAAGCCTGCCTTACAAGGCTTTCTGATTAAATGAGATCTTTTACAACTTCACTTATTTCCTTTGTGTATATGGATATTCACCTGCATGTACATCTACACACCAGAAGAGGGCATCAGATCCAATATATATATATATATATATATATATATATATATATATATATATATGTTGTTGCTGGGAATTGAACCCAGAACCTCTGAAAGAGCAACTAGTACTCTTAATTGCTGAGCCACCTCTCTAGTCCCTCACTTTTTGTGGTGATTTGAATGTGCTTGGCACAGAGAGTGGCACTATTAGCAGTCGTGTCCTAGTTGGAGGAAGTGTGTCACTGTGGGGGTAGGCTATGAGTCTCCTATGCTCAGCTCCACCTAAGTGGAATGGAAGTCTCCTCTTGGCTACCTGCAGAGGACTGTTTCTCCTGGTTGCCTTCAGATCCAGACTCTTGATGCTGCCATGGATGCTGATAATGGACTGAACCTCTGAAACTATAAGCCAGCCCCAATTAAATGTTGTCCTTTATAAGAGTTGCTTTGGTCATGGCATCTGTTCACAGCAATAAACCTCAAACTAAGATGCTTATAACTTTAAAAGAAGATTTTTCAAAGTACAGAAGAATGGCTTTTAAACTTTGTGGGATTGTGTGTGTGTGTGGGGGGGGTGGTGGGTGTGGGTGGTGGGGAATGGTGTAAATGGTGTATGTAGCTCATTGTGTAGGTAGGTGCACACACTGTGCATGAGCATGCAGAAGCTGGAACAAGATGTCCAATGTCTTCCTTTATCACTCTGTCTCTCTCTAAATCAGAAGCTCCCTGTTTCTACTAGGTTGGCTGGCCCGCAAGCCTTTGGAATCCTCCCCGCAATCCCCCTCCCAGTCCCCTGCCTCTCCTCTCCATGCCCGTGTCTGCCCATCACTGTTAGAGTTATAGGCATATCAGCCATTTCCCCAACTTCTAGTGGCTTTCAAATTTTTAGCTGAAACTTACAGTAGGAAGTTTATACCAGGGCTGGCAAGATGGCTCAGCCTACCACCAGATCTAATGACCTAAGTTAAATCCCTGGGATCCACATGGCAGGAGAGAACCAACGTTCACAAGCTGCCCACTGGGACAAGCCACGTAGGAAAGGCTGTGGCAGAACAAGTGAGTGATCTTGAGATGACCCATCATTTTGCATGGCTGTGATGGGTGCACTCTGGAGAGGCATGGACCCAGAGACTTTGTCCCAGGATTGCTTCTTACTGCTGATGTGCCTTTCCTGCCACTATTACATAGACTAATGATTCCTGAGCATCAGCCCACCCTATTGGGCAGATTTCCTGAAGATCAATATGAAGATGTATTTTCATGTAACAATACTGTTTAGTCAAATTGGTGATTTCATAATTCCTGATAATGATTTTATAGAACTCCTGAACTGATTTGAGTATTTTAAAGCCTCCTGTAGAATAAAAAGCTGCAAATAGAGCTTGGTGTCACAACCATGTAAATTGCACCAGGAAGGAAAATAGGCTTGGGGCAAATTTGTGATCAAGAGAAAACATTAATTCGAGGTCAAGTCCAAGAATGAAGCCACAGGTGTGCACTATGATAAAGCAAGGCTATATGAAACTGTTGCTTTGAATTTACAATGAGCTTATAGAATAAACACTGCTTTGAACTTACTATCAACATCTTTCTGTAACTCCCTTTTATTTGTAAGGTAATTTTATAAAGATTTTTTGTCTAAGAAGCTATAAAAGGGCTGAGAGAAACAGCAAAGTGTGGCTTTTGG
This sequence comes from Apodemus sylvaticus, assembly GCF_947179515.1. NCBI lineage: Eukaryota > Metazoa > Chordata > Mammalia > Rodentia > Muridae > Apodemus > Apodemus sylvaticus. The sequence continues at coordinate 2,619,517 of NC_067480.1, read as the reverse complement.
GGCTCTGCTCCATTCACCAAATGTGTATATATGTCTCTCTGTATGTATGTACAGTATGTCTCTATGTATATATGTCTATCTGTCTAAAGATATGCACATACATATGTATGTAGGTATATGTGTATGTGTATAAGTGTGCACATGCACATATGAAATAAATGGAACTGGTGGTCTGGGCCTGGCCAAGTGTGTGTGTGTGTGTGTGTGTGTGTGTGTGTATGCGTGTGTGTGTGACTTTTTCTCTATTCTTTTCTTTCTCCCTGTCTCACAAGGAGCTAATGAGCTCCCAGCCTCTCCAAGCTAGCAAGTGGCTCCAGAGTTAAAGAGCACAAGTAACTAAATTTCTTTTCCTAATCCCCTACTGCTTTCAGCAGGAATCATTTGCCAGAAGTTATCAACTTTTGGCATCAGAATAGCAAGGGAGAGTTAATTGTCAGAAGTCACTATCTTCAGTATCATCCTGTGTTCCACCTTGATAGCTGAAAGTCAAGGCTGGACTTTTGACAGTCCACTGATACACACCCACAAAAATAAAGCAGTAACAATTAAAATAAAAAGATGGGTATCACTAAGCAATTATCTATCTGTGATACTTTGCAAGTGTTCCTATTCTATTTAAAATCTCTATTAATTCACATGGCTGCCATATTTGAAAAAAAAATCACAGGCTAGGTGGCTCAAATAATGAGAATTTGTTTTCCACTCTGTGGAGGCTGAGAGGTCCAAGATGAAGGAACTGGCTGGTTCACTTCTTGCTGAAACCATCTTTATGGTTACAGACAGCCTCCTCCTTGCCCTGTCCTACATGGCTGAGAGAGGCCTTCCTTTCTTCTTCCTATGTGTCCTAACTGATGACGGCCTCACCCTATGATCTGTCTACATTTTTTATCTCCTAAGGACCTCTCTCCAAATCACTCCCAAGTACTGCTAAAATGTGAATTCATGTTCCACCGGTGCTGGGGTTCTCAGGAGCCAGGGAGTAAGGAGTACAGACTTTGCTTCTTAAGGAACATTTGTCAGGAGACATTTTGCATCTTCATAACCAGAGGGCTGCTTCTGACACATAGAGAATAGAAGTCAGAGATGCTGCCCGAAGGGCTAAGATTGAGAAAACACCATACTACTGATTTGGGGCTCGGTATTAAGTGATTATTTGGGGGTACTATGAGTACCAAATGACAGAATTCACTGTTCCTTCCTCATAGTAAGACATTTGTTTTCTGAGGTCAGGTTTAAAGAGAGAAAAGGAGCTAAAGTTACCATGTGCCCAGCATATGCTAGGTGTTTATGTGACATTTAATTCTTTTGTTTGTTTGTTTGTTTGTTTGTTTGTTTTTCGAGACAGGGTTTCTCTGTGTAGCCCTGGCTGTCCTGGAACTCACTCTGTAGACCAGGCTGGCCTCAAACTCAGAAATCCGCCTGCCTCTGCCTCCCAAATGCTGATATTACAGGCATGGGCCACCATGCCCGGAGTGACATTTAATTCTTACCACAGCCTGGCAGAGCCTGAAGGCATTATCGTTTGCTTTTCTTACACAAGCTGAGATTCAAGATACTTTAGTTGTTTGCACAGGTTATCTAAATAGTCATACAAAAAGCCAAAAGTAAAAGTATGTCTTTGATTTTCCAGGGATAGGAGAAAAATCCAACCCCTGCTCCTCTAATTATTTATCAATACCAACAAATATTTGGTAATTACTTACTTGGGTGCGTATAGCTAGTTAGCACTATTGAAAAACTTATGTTTTATTTTTTAAAGAATCAGGTGTGTGTTTCTGTGTGTGTATATATGTGTATCTGTATGTCTGTGTATGTGTGTGTGTGTGTATGTATGACTCTGTCACTCTCTGTATGTATCTGTGTATATATGTCTCTCTGAATGTGTGTGTGTGTGTGTGTGTGTGTGTGTCTGTGTGTGAGAAGAATAAGCTGTGGGAATCAGTTCTCTTTTTTTTACCATGTCCCAGGGCTGAAGTTTCATCCCGCAGGCTTAGTAGGAAGCACTTCTACCCACTTAGCTACCCCACTGGCTTGATCACTTTTAATTTTTGTTGCATGTAAGAAACCGCTGAATGTTGAGAAATATGAGCTCACCTTCTTGATTATTTGTTTGTCTTTTGAAATATGGCCTCTTGTAGTCCCAGGCTGGGTTCACACTCCATGAATAGCTCAGATGACCTTGAACTCCTCATCCCCCTGCCTCTCCCTCTCAAGTGCTGGGATTACAGCGTGTGCCATGTGCCTGCTTTTATGCCACTGTGGGAGTTGAGATGACTTCATCATGCATAACAGGCACGCACTACTGACTGAGACACACTCCAGCTCTGTCATTTTGGTCTTAACAACATACATTTTAATTCCTTGTAGGTGAGGTATGACTGACTCTCTCTCTCTCTCTCTCTCTCTCTCTCTCTCTGTGTGTGTGTGTGTGTGTGATGTAACGATGAGCTTTAATCTATTAGTCTAGGAAAACAGTAGGAGGAGCTCTTGTCTTTTAAATGGAGAGAATGTTTAATTAAATCTGTCGGCTGATAAGTAAACTTGGAGCACCAGAGCTACAAATAGACTACAAAGAGTATATTAAAGGTGTATAGGGAAGTCAACACGAATGATTTCTGGTTTTTAAAGTTTAGTAAATATTATTTTTATCTTAAAAAAATTTTCATATTTACTTACTTTATTTTGTGTGTGTTTGCTTGCATGTATGTACGTGTAGAGTGTTGGGTCTGCTGAAACTGAGTTATGGATGTCTGTAAGCCAACAGGTAGGTGCTGGGAACTGAACCTGGGTCCTCTGCAAGAGCAACCATTGGTCTTAACTGCTGAGCCTTCTTTCCAGTCCCCAAACTTATTATTTCAATGTAATATTATTATTAATTCTTTGGAATTTTCATACATTCACACTATGGACTTAATCAAAATTATTTTTAAGTCGAGGAATTACAGTTGAGGTGAAAGCACGTGAGATGAGGCTGGGGACATGGCACTGCTGGCAGAGCGCTTGGGAGCTCAAAAGCCCTGAGTTTGCTCCACTGACTCCATAAGCTCAGAGAGGCAGTGCAGCCTGCAACCCGAGCAGTCGAGGTCAAGGCAGGAGGATCAGGTCACCCTCAGGTCTGCTCAAGGGCTGTAATTCCACATTATTATCATCTCATATGATATTACTGAAAGACCACATCTCATATCATCTCATATAATATTACTGAAAGACCACATTTCAGCACAACCTTAAGGCACTATAAATAAACAAAATTCCTCCAAACCAGATGCTGCTAAGTTTAAAAGCAGAAAATTAACCAAAGGATTAAGAAGAAAAAGAAAAGATATGGTAAAAATTTGAAACTATGAAGGTCAATACCTGTTTTCCTAAGTGTCATAAGTAATGAAAGACATCTTTTCTCAAATGAAATTCAGCTGGAAAACAAAATACAGAAACTGAGATCCATATCTAATGGTGCAAGTCCGGAACCCCAATACTCAGGAGACTGAACATAGAGAATGGCAAATGCAACTCCTGCCTGGCAGATCAAGGTCCTAGCTCTTATAAAATGTTCGTCCACCAACTGCAGCTGTGGTATTCGTAAACATATGCATAGTAACTTGAGAAATGGAATCCTGTATCTTGGGGAGAGTATAAAAAATTAAAATGGCTTTAAGGTATTTTTTAACACACGATTAACAACACATTAGACTGTACAATACACTGAGATGTTTTGATACATACATATTCTTGTAAAAGCTGTCACCACACCATGAATGCTCAGATCACCCCTCAGAGCTTTGCAGAGGGTCTTCCTATTTCTCTGACCTCCCATTCCCCAAACCCAGGCAACCACCAGTCCCTTTATGTTAGTAGAGTTTACATGAATAGAAGGGTTTTTTTTTTTTAATTAGTGGAAGTGTTACTATTAAACAACCTACGGTTCTGCTTTCATAAAAGAATATAAAAAGGAGAAAATTGAAATGGAAATGTTTTGTGACAAATAGGACAAATACAAACATAATATCCAAAACATTTAATACATTTTCATTTGTTTAATGGCAAGGAATAGACACACAGTTCAAAGAATTCAAGAGAAAAACTTTAGGGACCCACACAAACCCAGGAGTTCAGGGTCTGGCCTCTTGCTTTCTGCCTCATGGGCCAGATGGTCATTCTCTGATTGCTCTGCAGCTGACTTTGCTTGTCCTCTCCCAATTGCTTTCTCAACCACCCTTAGCTTGTGGCCCCTCAGAACTTCAGTTTGCCATGTGTCTTAGTTAGGGTTTTCATTGCTGTGAAGAGACACCAGGTCCAAGGCAACTCTTACAAAGGAAAGCATTTAATTGGGGCTGGCTTACAGGTTTATTGGTCCATTATCAAGGTGGGAAGCATGGCAGCATCCAGGCAAATGTGAGGCTGGAGGAGCTGAGAGTTCTACATCTTGATCCAAACACAGTTAGAAGACTGGCTTCCATGTGGCTAAGAAGGAGGGTCTCAAAGCCCACTCCCACAGTGACACACTTCCTCCCACAAAGCTACATCTCTTCCAACAAGGCCACACCCACCTCCTCCAAGGCCACACTTCCTCCAACAAGGCCACACCTCCTCCAACAAGGCCATACCTCCTCCAACAAGGCCACACCTCCTAATAGTGACACTCCTTGGCTAAGCTTATACAAACCACCACACCATAGTTTACCTCATTCTAAAGATACTCATGTCATCTCCTGGTTTATCCCTTTTGACTTTTGTTCCTGCTACTAAGTGTTGTAACAATATTTCCAATTCAGTTTCTCAAAGAGAACCATGTACTTTAGCTTCATTTGCCTTTTTGAGCCAGTCCACATTCTGTAGGTTGTTTGCTGGTCGGGATATACATGAGGTACTTTTTGGATCTGGAGCCAACCACCATCTGTGATTGGAGAGCAAGAGCCCCAGCAGGAACTGTAAGCTAAGTAGCTATGCCCAGGAAGGTGTGTGTGTGTGTGGGGGGGGGGAAGAAGAAGAAGAAGAAGAAGAAGAAGAAGAAGAAGAAGAAGAAGAAGAAGAAGAAGAAGAAGAAGAAGAAGATACAGAGTGCTACCTTAACTTATTTACTAGTTTTGTGATTGTCAGTAACTTTAGTGAGTCAGAGAAGTAGCCCTGCCTAACCTGTCTGAACTTTAATTTTTTTTCATTCATACTTGGGGATAATAATATTTTTCAGAGACTTGATAAAAATAAAAAGTTAAAACAATATCTGTAAAGAACTGGCATGGTATTCAATACACACACCAACTGGTGTTGTGGATGACTTTGGTGCTGTTTGTTAATTGATGTTAATTCTCCTTTCCCAGGAGGGGTTGTCTGGAACCAGGAATGAGTCACAAACTCAGGTGACTTCTTGTAAACCTTCCCCTAATAAATAAGGGAACCAATCACTAGGAGAGTAGGCGGGACTTCTGGGTTGGGCAGAGGAAGAGAGGAGGTGGGAGAGAGAGTGGGGCTTTTTGGACAGAGACAGCGAGAGGACAAGACGTAACTACTAGTGTCTCCCAGTTTAGGTAGTGAATCCGCTAGGATTCGCCACTGGAGGGTTTAGATTTAATATGGCTTACAAGATTAGGATTCTAGTTGATGCACCCAATTGAGTTAACCTTGATTCTGAACTAAGTTTGTGTGGTGTTTTCCTTCACATGGAGGCTTGACTGGGTTCCAAAGAGAAAGATACAGCAGCAAAGTGTGGGTTTGTCAGAAGTGCGTGACAAAAGGCTGTGGCAGTTTTGAAGCATGGGGCTGGCGTGGTAGCGACCCTCCAGTGGAAAATTAGCGAGCTGGGTGGAGAGATTTCAGAGCACTGAGTCAGAGTCCACATGACATGAGAACAGGCTGGCTATACTCGCCAGTGCCATTGTGGTATTAATGGGGTGTGAGGAATAATGTAATACATTTGGTTTCTGGCACTATAGATCAACCTGAATTTTGCAAATGGCAGTCACATAAATCATACCCTGGAATTTATAGTACCATCTGGAAAAATACTTCCTAAGCAAATAATTGAAGAGGAACACTTTTGTATGTGCAGATATTTATAGCTTTCTTTCTAGTTCAGAGGGTTTTGTGACTTTATAACTAAAAAAGGTAAGTTGATTTTCCATCTTCTCTTGTGTGTTGTAATCATCTTGGACTTTACAAAAAAAAAAAAAAAGAAAGAAAAAAAGAAAAGAAAAAGCATCTATGTCCCATGCCAGAGATTCTGAGGTAATTGTTCTAGAATACAGCCTGATACTGAGCATGCTCGTTATAGCTCCTCAGGTGATCCTGACAAGGACCTAGGAAGGAGTTACTCTTGCCCCTCCTTATCCAGGGACCTATGAAAACACAAGACCCAGAGAGGCTAAAAGGCCTCTCAGAACACACATGGGGTGATGGAAATAATGATGTACCTGCTGCCCCTCCCCCACAAGTCCTGGAACTATGCCCGTGCTCAGCACTTAGACTAGGCAACAAAGCATGCGAGTATTACATACAGTGAGTACAATCCTATTGCTGAATGGATGACTACAGACAAAGTAGGAAGTAATGCATGCAGGTTGACGAGAACCACAGGAACCGGGGTCCATCCCTGCCGCTCACGCAGAGCAGCAGTTGCTCCTTCTGTAGCTATGACCTCCTTTGGGAGAGCACAGTCCTTTCTTGCCTCTCTCTGATCCACTAGAGGCAAGTCTATCTGTTGGAAAGGTGAGGGCTTTCACATCCAGGACTGATAGGTGGTGAATTGTTCATGCAGAGCAGTTATGAGTCAGCAAGAGATCCCGCCACCTCCTCCCCTCCCTTTTTACCACATTAACCATTCATAGAATACGCCACTCCCGCTGACCTCTAGAACTCTTCATCTCTCTCACCCAACATTTCATAGCCATTAAACACACCACCCCAGCCCCTGGCATCTGCCATTCTGCTTTCTGTCTCTTGTAGGCTCAGGGCATGGTGGTTTAGCTGGCTGCATCACAAGCACTAAAGACGAACACAGGGTAGATAGATGGTACTGAAACCTGTTCTGATCTCTTGATCTTGTGCCTGGCTGCCCCATAGTTCTTGTTTTTCCATCTCTTAATTAGTCTCTGCTTCCTTGTCAAATGCTCATTATATGTCAAGAGCTGTGCTAGATGTGGGAGTCTTACACACAAGAAGACTGGCTTCTTGTCTGCAAGTAACTCACAGTACAGGAGACAGGTGTGCATGTGCTAGGCAAACAAAGGAGTCGTGCACATGTGGAGGAACTGAAGCTTTCAAGTCCCAGAGCTTGGGGAATTGCTGTGGTTGGAAGTAAGGAACCAAACAGAGAAACTGAGAGGGCTAGGCAACAAAGCATGACTATTGCTGAATGGGGCTGGAGGAGTATGGGGGTCTGATGGCTAAGATCCCCTGAACTTAGGGAGGGTAACTGGGAAAGCAAGGAGAACCCAGGAAGGTTCTAAAGGACAGAAGATGAATGAATCTGCCTGTGCACATCCTCGGTGCCCAGCTGCAGCCCCCATCTGCCTGGTCATTAGACCTGGTTTGCTGTGATTCATCATTCTGCCCAGGCTTTGTGACAGTGTATCTTAGTGCTGATGCATGAGGGCTTCACAGCTCCCAACAACTTTGACAAATTATATACAAGTTGTCTGTTGATATGGAAAATAAATGGATTCGTGAGTGATTGCTCTAGCTCTACACTGCCTATGTGTGAAACAAGGCTGAAGCTATCATATCAGTCTTCTCAAAATGCAGCATTTCAAAGTTTCTGTCTCTGTTAAACAAATTTAAACATTGTTTGCTGAGACATTAGTTAACAATGAGGGAAACATTACGGCCCAAACCAAGCAAAGTGACTGTCAGAACTACAGGAAGGAGAGTCAGGTGAGGAGAAAGAGAAAAGGAAAGCAACAGAGCAGACAGCTGCCTCACTGTTCTTAGTGTTTAGTGACAAGAGAAGTCAGCATTCACAGAGCCTTTTATTTACCAGTAGAGGGCAAAGGGGCATGCTGAGAACAGGGTATGGGTCAAGGTTAAAACAGTACAGTTACCCTGTTATCATCGTGGACACAGCAGGGTATCTTGGGATAGAGTAAAGGTAGTTAAGGCTCAGCTACAACTTGGGACCTGCTTGTCATTTAAGATGCTGTCCGATTCATACTAAACTCTGCCCTCCTTCCTGCAGAAGTTGTTGTCTAGGAAGAGAGGTGTCAGGCTGGGGTTTAGATCTAGGGTGGTGGCAGAAGCCATGGGTACCCCTTCACCTCTGCACAAAAGTTTCTACTACTGCCACTGGCTACTTCTGCTTGTACAGAAGTGTTTGATCAGCCTCTTCAGATCTAACCAACAATCCTATGCCAATTACACCTTAGCAGCCAAGGGCTTCTCTCCTCAAGCAAACACGGAGAGCGTGATAGTTAATCTTGGTTGTCAACTTGATAGGAATTAGAATCACTATAGAAATGTGTCTTTAGGGGTGTTTCCAAAAAATTTTAACTGAGCAGGAAAGACTTAGCTTGAATTTGGATAGCACCATCCCATGATCTGGGACCAGACTGAGTGAGAAGGAGATAGCCAGCTAAGTCCCATGCATCTCTCTCTCTGCTCCCTGACTGTGAACACAGCACCACCTGAGGCTTCACAATCCTGAAGCCAAGCTTTCCCTGCTGACATGAACCATACCTTCAACCTGTGGACCAAACCCTTCCTTCCTTAAGTTGCTTGTTTCAGATGTTTTGTCATAACAGTGAGAAACATAATTAATAGAGAGGTTCTGGCAAAATTAGGGTTCTTGTGATGTAGGAAAGAACTGAGAGAAGGAAATATAGGCAACAGAAAAGAATAGAAAGATATTAATATTTAAATACATGAGTGCAGCATGCCACGGAAAACCAAGGCCTGCCTCTGTGAAACTGTTTGAGCTTACTGGTGGCAGAGAGCCTATGGTGGGAACATGGGAGTGGACAGGATCTGAGTGGATGTTGGGATCCTGTCTTATCACATCTACTAGGGCTGTACCATCACAGGCTTGCCCTTTTTCAGGACCACTGACCCAGAAATCCTTCCCTTCTGCCCAGTGTGGAGGGAGGCCGCCTGAGCAATTTGCAGGGCCTGATGGAAGGCTGCGTTGGCTTCATTTTGCCAGTGCTCAGATAACTCGCTCTAATTTTAGCTCTAGATCTAGTTCAGAACTGGTTCGTTTAATAACTAGGTGAAACTTGGCTTCTCATAAGAATTTGAGGCCCTGCCTTCCCGTCCTTCCCTCCCTCCTCTCTTCCTCACTCCCCCCTCTCCTAATTGCAAACCGCAGCCTTTAATGGTAACACAAACATATCTGGATTATTTTCAGGGACAGTAAAGATTAAAAACATTAAAAAAAAAAAAAACCATACCAATGAAGGGACATTTCAGAGGTGAGTTATCAACTCTAGGCAGTTTCCGTTTTTAGAACAAAGTGTTCCAGATCAGTTTATGAGTGAGGACAGAGTAGAAGTTATGCTTTAAATTGAAAGCACAAAAAAATAAATAAATAAACTAGAGACAACTAGAGAACAAATGTAGGTTCAGAGCTTTAGAGGTGAAATGGTTCTTGAAGTCATTCAATAAACAGTAGATTTGACACCAGATACCTCAGATACCCGAGACTCTACCTCTGAAAACACACACAGACTCAACACACACACACACACACACACACACACACACACACACACACGCACGCACACACACACATACATACATATCATACATGCACATACCCACATGTTCATACACATACATATATACACACATACACACATACCACACACATACATACATTCATACACATACATATACATACATACACACATTCACACACATATACACACATGTATATATACACATTCACTAATACATCATACATACTTATACACATACACACCACATACACATGTTCACACACACATATACACACTCATAATACACATACAAATACAAACATACCACACACATACACACATGTTCACACACATATATATATACACAAACATTCACATATACACATACACCACACACATTCACACACATAATACACATACAAATACACACACATGTTCACACACATACATATATACAGAAATACACACACGTTCACACACATACACATACACACACTCATCACATACACATACTACACACACACATACACACACACACACATACACACACATAGCAACATTAAGCTAGAGAGGATACAAGCTAGTTACTGTACAGATTATAGATAACTCCAGCTGCAGCCTTCAAAAGAACTCATGGAACTAGTCAGCTAAGATTTTCTTATGCTTAAAGGATCTTCAATGGAGAGAGAAGGAAATTTTTAACCACAGGGCTGGCATCACTCACATTTCTTCCCCTTTCTTAGCATAACATTAGATTTCCCTCTGAGGGATTCTTCCAGGTTTTGTTTTATGAAGCTCTAACCAGGATCCCTTAGTCTGTTCCTATTCTATCATAATGAAACGATGCCTAGGGACTTCACATTCCGCTGTGCTGTGCCTCAGCACTCTGGGTATACCACAGAGTGCTATCTAGTGAGACTGTCTAGTGCTGCACTAGACAGTCAATAGGCTGACTAGAAATGCTTTGTGAACCAAACTGAACAGATGCAGATCTTTCTTTCTTCATGTTGTTATGTGAGTTTTAGTTGTGAATTAAAGCTGACAGCCTATGAAAAGGTGTTCATAATTTTTGGTGGAACTTAATCCTGATTTGTTTTCTTTACATTTCGTCCCAGAATGATGCTTCTCTCACCCCCAAACCCTATACATAGAGTAATGATCTGCTACTAATTACTCTGTGTCCTACTCTAAAATGAAAATGAGCTGGCAGAGTTCTAGGGGCTAGATGCAACTTGTACATTTATTTTGTCTTTTAGTTCATCATTATTTTATACTCAGAAAACACTAATATTTTTCTAATCAGTTTAAAGAGGAAAAATGTATATCTGCCTTAAAAACCAATCATTACTTCAAAGAAAGAAACTATCTAGAATTCTTTTTTTCCCCTCTCTTTTGGGATACAGAGGACAGGAATTATAGAATTAAGTATTTTTATAAACAATGTGATCACAATAAATGGCAGAAAATAAACTAAAAACTTTGTCTTGGAACTGTGTGAGGCAAATCTATTAACTAGAAAATTGTTTTTTAAATTTTTTATTAATTATTTGTGAGTTTCACATCATGCACCCCAGTCCCACTCATCTCCCTACCCCCTCATATCTGCCCCTTTCCTTTGCCACCTTCTCCCCCAAACACACACACACCACCACCACCACCACCACCACCACCACCACCACCACTACCACCACCACCATCACCACCACCACCACCACCAAAACAAAGCATAGAAAACATCTCATCATGGGAGCTGCAGTGTGTCACAGTGTGTCCCACAGTAAGTCCCTCTGCCCACTCACCTTCACTTGCAAATGTTCATTGCAATGAGTCACTGGTTTGATTCTAGATCTCCGGCTTCTGTGACACCATCAATACTGGATGCTCATCAGGACTCCTCCTGGTTATCCTGTTATTGTCCTGTGTTATGGAGGTCTGCAGCTTTGGAACAGCAGGACTGGCCTTTTCACAGGACCCAACTGCTTGCAGATGATACAGATTTTGGGGAAAGTCAATTCAGAGCCCCGGATCTGGGCCTGAGTGTTAGCTGAGCTGGTCTTCCTTGTCCACACTGTTCCAGTCGAGCCACCCAGTGCCACCATTGGCAGGTAGCAGGATCAACTCTCCTGCTTTCCTGCTCTCCTGCTCCTGGGGCTGGCTAACCCGCACCCACACCTCCAGAGCCAGCTCCACTGTGATACCCAATCATGGTTCAGGGCCCACTCTCCCACATGCCACAGCCTGTAAGTGGCAGGGTCAGCTCTCCCACACTTAGACCCTTGGGGCTGGCTCACTCACACCTCTGCCACCAGGACCAGCTCCACTGTGCTACCTGGGCCAGACACACAGATTGCTGTCCCAAGTGCTGTTGCTGGTGAGAGATGGGGCCAGCTCTCCAGAGCACTGAAACCAGTGAGGGGCAGGGCTAGCTATGCACAGCTCCTGGACATTCATCCACATGGTCTTAGGTTGCTGCCCCGACCAGACCAGGGATATCCCCATGTTCGCTAGTGGTAATACGAGTCATAGGCTTTGACACCAACCCCCTGCGGCTGCATAGCCATGAACTCAGATGTGATCATCAGTGGCAGCTCAGGCTGGGACCTCACCATGGCCTCAGGGGGTGGGGGTGGGGGGCTCCCCTCTCCACCCTCTAGTCTCCAGTCCCATCTCTTCGTAATGCTCCAGCTGCTCCACTTATCTCTCTCTCCCATCTGACCACCGCACTGTGGTGGCTGCCACTGCAGGATCCTCATGCAGCTGGCAGGACCCTGGGTGACATCCTCTATCTGTGCTACAAGGCATGGCAGTAAGCGGGGTGTCTACGGCCTGCCTGTGCCATGTGTTGGAGGACAGGTCTGTCTTCCTTCTCTTGTGCTCTGCTGCTTGAATTTGATTTGACTTGATTTTTATGAATCCTAGGCATGTGTCATCTTTGGCCACCAAGCCAGGTATCAAGCTAGGATGAACAAAGGACTGCCAACTGCTCCGTCCCTGACTTACATAAGAACACCACCACCAACAAGGTGTCTCTTTGTCCATTGCCAGGGGGGTCTAAGTAGAATTCTTTTTTTTTTCAATATTTTTATTTTCTATATTCTTTGTTTACATTCCAAATGATTTCCCCTTTCCCGGATCCCCCCTCCCCATATGTCCCATAAACCTTCTTCTTTCCATCCCTTCTCCAATCACCTCCCTCCTTTTTCTCTGTCCTTATATTCCCTTCCCATGCTAGATCAATCCTTTCCAGGATCAGGACCCTCTCCATACTTCTACATGGGAGTCATTTGTTATACAATTTGTGCCTTGGGTATTCAGGGCTTCTGGGCTAATTAACATCCACTTATCAGAGATTGCATTCCATGTGTATTCTTTTGTGATTGGGTTACCTCACTTAGGATGATATTTTCCAGATCAAACCATTTGCCTAAAAATTTTGTGAATTCATTGTTTCTAATTGCTGAGTTGTATTCCATTGTGTAAATATACCACATTTTCTGTATCCATTCCTCCTTTGAGGGGCATCTGGGTTCTTTCCAGCTTCTGGCTATTATAAATAAGGCTGCTATGAACATAATGGAGCATGTGTCTTTATTGCATGCCGGGGAATCCTTTGGGTATATGCCCAGAAGAGGTATAGCAGGGTCCTCTGGAAGTCTCATGTCCAGTTTTCTGAGGAACCGCCAGACTGATTTCCACAGTGGTTGTACCATCTTACAGCCCCACCAGCAGTGGAGGAGTGTTCCTCTTTCTCCACATCCTTGCCAACACCTGCTGTCTCCTGAGTTTTTGACCTTAGCCATTCTGACTGGTGTAAGGTGAAATCTCAGGGTTGTTTTGATCTGCATTTCCCTAATGACTAATGATGTTGAGCACTTCTTAAGGTGCCTCTCGGCATTCCAAATTTCTTCAGGTGAAAATTCTTTGTTAAGCTCTGTACCCCATTTTTTAATAGGGTTATTTGGTTCCCTGGGGTCTAACTTCTTGAGTTCTTTGTATATATTGGATATTAGCCCTCTATCAGATGTGGGGTTGGTGAATATCCTTTCCCAATTTGATGGTTGCCGTTTTGTTCTTTTAACAGTGTCCTTTGCCTTACAGAAACTTTGTAATTTTATGAGGTCCCATTTGTCAATTCTTGATCTTAAAGCATAAGCTATTGGTGATCTGTTCAGGAACTTTTCTCCTGTGCCCATGTCCTCAAGGATCTTCCCCAGTTTCTTTTCTATTAGTTTCAGTGTGTCTGGTTTTACATGGAGGTCCTTGATCCACTTGGAGTGAAGTTTAGTACATGGAGATAAGAATGGATCAATTTGCATTCTTCTGCATGCTGACCTCCAATTGATCCAGCACCATTTGTTGAAAAGGCTATCTTTTTTTCCACTGGATGTTTTTGGCTCCTTTGTCGAAGATCAAGTGACCATAGGTGTGTGGATTCATTTCTGGATCTTCAATTCTATTCCACTGGTCCACTTGTCTGTCACTGTGCCAATACCATGCAGTTTTTAACACTATTGCTCTGTATTATTGCTTGAAGTCAGGGATACTGATTCCCCCAGAATTTCTTTTGTTGTTGAGAATAGTTTTAGCTATCCTGGGTTTCTTGTTATTCCAGATGAATTTGAGAATTGCTTTTTCTAACTCTGTGAAGAACTGAGTTGGAATTTTGATGGGGATTGCATTGAATCTGTAGATCACTTTTGGCAAGATGGCCATTTTAACTATATTAATCCTGCCAATCCACGAGCATGGCAGATTTTTCCATTTTCTGAGGTCTTCTTCAATTTCCTTCTTCAGAGACCTGAAGTTCTTGTCATATAGATCTTTCACTTGTTTGGTTAGAGTCACACCAAGATACTTTATATTGTTTGTGGCTATTTTGAATGGTGTCGTTTCCCTAACTTCTTTCTCAGCCTGCTTATCCTTTGAGTATAGGAAGGCTACTGATTTGCTTGAGTTGATTTTATAACCAGCCACTTTGCTGAAGTTGTTTATCAGCTGTAGGAGTTCTCTGGTGGAGGTTTTCGGGTCACTTAAGTAGACTATCATGTCATCTGCAAATAGCGTTAATTTGACTTCTTTCTTTCCAATTTGTATCCCCTTGACCTCCTTATGTTGTCTAATTGCTCTAGCTAGAACTTCAAGTACTACTAAGTAGAATTCTTAAAGCAAATAGTTTTTGAAGTTTATAGATTATAGTTGATTACTTTCCGTTTATTGTTAGTGTGTGTATTCTGTGTGTGTGTGTGTGTGTGTGGGTGTGGGTGTAAAAGAGGGGGATGGGGGGCTGGAGAGATGGCTCAGTGGTTAAGAGCACTGACTGCTCTTCCAAAAGTTCTGAGTTCAAATCCCAGCAACCACATGGTGGCTCATAACCATTTGTAATGAGATCTGATGTCCTCTTCTGGGGTGTCTGAAGACAGCTACAGTGTACTTATATATAATAAATAAAGAAATCTTTGGGCCAGAGTGAGTGGGGCCAGAGAGAGAAGAAAAAAGTGTCTGAAGACAGCTACAGTGTAGTTATGTGTAATAAATAAATAAATCTTTAAAAAAAGAGGGAGGGAGGGAGAGAGAGACACACACAGAGAGAGAAAGACACACACACACACACACACACACACAGAGAGAGAGAGAGAGAGAGAGAGAGAGAGAGAGAGAGAGAGAGAGAGAGAGAAAACAGCTTGCTGGCATCCGTTCTCCCTCTCACTTAGCTGCAGTGCGGTTTGTCTTGTTTACTGTGCTAAGTGCTCCAAGCCAGCCTGCCCACCAGAAGTGCACCATTGCTGCAGGTTCGCCTGGGATTATTGTCTCTTTGGACTTCTTGACTTACTCACGTGTATCATTGCTCCAGGTTCTTTTCACAAGGATTCCGGGATACAGCCCATGTGTCAGGCCGGGCCACTTCTCCTCCACTACACCACTGGTTGGAAACAAAGAATCAGACAGTTAGGCTGAGCCTGCTCTTGAGTATGAAAGGATACAATAACAAATTCTTTTTTTAAAAAAGATTTATTTATTATATGCAAGTACAGTGTAGCTGTCTTCAGATGCCCCAGAAGAGGGAATCAGATCTCATTACAGATGGTCGTGAGCCACCATGTGGTTGCTGGGAATTGAACTCAGGACCTTCGGAAGAGCAGTCAGTGCTCTTAACCATTGAGCCACCTCTCCAGCCCACAATAACAAATTCTTTTTCTTTTTCTTTCTTTTTTTTCGAGATAGGGTTTCTCTGTGTAGCCCTGCCTGTCCTGCCTCTGCCTCCCAAGTGCTGGGATTAAAGGCTACGGCTAAATTATTTTTCCTTATTTATTTATTTATTTATTTATTTATTTATTTATTTATTTATTCATTCATTCATTTATTTATTTATATTTGCTACTGAATGAGGAACTGAACAACTGCACCTGAAGTTGTGATTCACTTTGTAACTTTCCCCTAAATGGAGAGGAACAGCGAGTGTTCCTTGCTAAGCGGACCACCTCCGCACTAACCTTGAGTTAGCCTCCAGCTCTTTCTCCGATGTTGTCTTTCAACGCTGCGCTACATGTGTTACCAACAGCGCACACAAAGTCGCATCTTGGCGTTAAGATTCCATGAGGTCCATTTTGAGGATCGGATTCCTGCACCTGTTTTTAGCTCTGAACACAAGCCGCTGGTTGCCCTGCACGCTTAAATACAAAGCAGTAAAGATATATTGCAAACAGACGGTAGAACCCTCTGTTTAAGTAAGTCCTCTATTTGGTTTAATCAGTCGCACTCATTGAGTCATTAACCTAATCCCAGGGCTCGCGCAGGTTCCTGCCCTGCTCTTCTCTGGGTTTGGGACTACCCTCCCCATGCGCTGCTATATTTATCCGCCTTCTTGGCCATAAAAGGCTGGCTGTGGGGCCCTGACATTCTGCTGCCTGACCACATGCATTATTTTTGAACTGGCCCCCAGAATCCAGCCTCTAGCCCTGCCTCCTAACTTTTTCTTGGATTCAGCCTAGGTGGGTCCTCATTCTTTCCTGCTCCTCCACTGCCGCAGTGGGACGTCCCCCGCCCCCACACCAGAAACCGGTAAGTGGCAAGAGGTGCCAAATGTACTCAGTTTCTGTCTGCCTTCTCGCCTCAGCAGGGGAGTTAACAGAGGCGATCCTTGAAGAGAAAGCAGGGGCAGCAAGGTATCTGCCTGCCTGGGCTGGTGGCTGTTTTGCCATATTCTTTTGAAATCAAGCTGCTGTTTCTGGAACTGTAAACTCTTTGTCCCAGATTCGATGCAAGTACTCTCTCAGGGAGAGGCGTAGTGAAGTATTTACAGATGTCCCTGAGTGCAAATTAGGCTAGAAGGATACAAATTCTCTCTAAAGCCACTACTTCATGATCCAGTGACTTAGCTCCAAGGGGAGAGGGGTGGGGGTGGGGATGAACTCTGCCGTGAGAGAGCAGTGTGGACGAACTCTCGAGAGCATTGTGATATTTCTGACTTGAAAATGACTGGGTAACACAGAGGTGGCAGACCTGGCACTGTGACCCTGAAGCGATTGCCTTCTGTAATTAATTTCCATCAGCTTTTGGCCTCTGCTGCCAGTATCAGAGTAGTACAGCACGGTTACAATTATGGAGTTAGTATTTCTTCCTAGCCTTCCAAATTATTTTTAGAAATAAAAATTAGTTTTCAGAAGCACAGAAGACAAAAGAAAGCCTTTATTTCTAACAAATTCTAGCTGTTGTGTATTGGGCTAAGCCTGGCTCACTTAAGAAAAGGAGGCTGACTATACTTCGGTTCCAAGAGTCCGGCAGCACTGGTGACTTAAAGTCAAACCGTGTTTACTTTTAATACATGACCCCTATGTACTAAATAGTAGATATAAATACATGAGTATACTTGGGGCTGATAATGAAGAATGGAAAATGGAATTGGTACAAGATATTTAAATCCTTTGTTTTGGGAGAATGACAGCATTTTGAACCATCTGGGTAGCAATGTTAGTTTATACTATAATACAGTGAAAGAGCTTTTATTATTTGTAAGGCATTGAAGATATCATTACAGAGACTTACCTAACACTTCATGACAATAATACAATATATTCATTCTAACCCTTTTATACTTATAACACCATCTAAAAGTTATTCATTAAGTATAATTCTGCATATTTAGTAACAGAAAAAGCAACCTATTTAAGGACTGAAGCACAGTTGCTTGCTAGTAGCTATTTTTTCCCCGTCTTAGAAAATATCATGCAGCCGGGCAGTGGTGGCACACACCTGTAATCCCAGCACTCTGGGAGGCAGAGGCAGGCGGATTTCTGAGTTTGATGCCAGCCTGATCTACAGAGTGAGTTCCAGGACAGCCAGGGTTATATAGAGAAACCCTGCCTCGAAAAAACCAAATCCAAAAAACCAAAAAAAAAAAAAAAAAAAGAAAGAAAGAAAGAAAGAAAGAAAACATCATGTAGACTGGTATTTCCCATGGGACCTCAGATATATTTCAGGAGTGAAGTTTGCTGGGTTTTCTTCTCTAGAGAGCACACATTGACTTTTTAAATAGCTTAAATAAAATTTAGTTTTAAATATTACAAAAAATTAAAAGCATTCACTCCTCACAGGAATTTTAAGGAAAACAAGGTTGAAAAAAAAAAAAAAAACCTTGAAAACAAATTTCTTATATCGTTTTGAAAATAATATTATTATGCATGGGAATATTTTTTTAAACCAAGGGGGAGGTATCTATAAAATTACAACTTTCCCTAATTTGCCATGTCTTTCTTTCCATGAACACATGATTTACACATGAAGTAAATGTGAGGGCCCTGTGAGGAAAGACACTTCCTGCTAAGCATGAGCGAGGGCCTGAGTTCCATCCCCAGAGGAGATGCACATGGAGGGAGAGCACAGATGCGAACAAGTTGACCTCAGTGCTCCCCCAATGCTGTGACACAGTGCGCCCCCAGACACACAGAATCAATACCTGAGAGACAGATATGAAATGCCCGAGCCACACTGAGGCCAGATTCTTTATATTCCTATGTGGATTCTCCCACATTTCTATATGGAATAAATACTGTTTTGCCTTTTTGTAATGTGGCATAATTTGAAAGAACTCATGTTTATAAGAAATATCAGACCGTGAGGTTTAGCTTTAGGGCTTTTTTGTGTTCAGTCACTCACATCCGCCTTCCTCCACCTGGGAAAGGGTGGCACCATGCAGTCTTAGCTGATCGGAGACTTGCATAAACCAGGCTGGCCTCAAATTCATAAGACCCACCTGTCTCCGCCTCCAGAATGCTGGGACTGAGGGTGTGCACCACCGCCCAGAGATCTTGGTTCTCAGTTTCACCTGTGTGCAGTTGACTCCAAGATTTAGATATTCATCCTGTACCACGACCTAGAACTTTAAAGTCACACATCTGGCTTCCTACTTAAAACCTCAGCTGGACTGTGTAGCAGATTCCTCCCATGGAGAACACATCAACCTGGTTTCCTGTGTTTCCCCATCCCAAGATGATGCTTTCTTCTCTTCCTCATCTCAGAAGATAGCAGCCTCAAGTCTTCTAGCTAGCCAGGCGAAAAGCTTTGGCAGCATTTCTTTTCCCTCCATGCTCCAATCGGACGTCTGGTGAATACCATTGGCTGTCCCTGTGCACAGAGTCTGAGCACTCCTGATGCTCCTAGGCTGCCATTGTTATCATTAGAGGGAACTAGGGAAGCGACCTTTGTTTTTCTCTACTAGACTGTGAAAACAGATAGTTTAGCCCAATGACTAGATAGTTTACCCCACAGAAATGTATTCCCTTTCAGTTCCTTGAATTCCGAGGTCAAGTATTGTCAGATTTGGATTTTTTTAATATAAGGCTTCTCATCTAGAGGACCCAGGTTCAATTCCCAGCACTCACATGGCAGCTCAGTGCCATTTATAACTTCAGTCCCAGCGGTCTTTTGTCCACCACAGGCACCAGGCACACATCTAGTACACACATATAACATGTAGGCAAAACCATAATAGAGCTTCCGATGGCTTGTACATGGCCCACTTCTCCAATGTCTCCATGTGGTAGTCACTCTGTTTTGTATTCTGACACGGTCCTCATTTCCATTTATTCTGGGGATAGCAACCCTGTTGGGCTAAGGCCCACTTGAATAAACTCATTTCAGTTTAATTTTCCCTTTAAGGTCCCAGTTTTCAAGTGGAGTCCCATTCTGAAGGATTGGAGATGTTTTAGCATATCTGCCATTCAGCCCAGGATAGCTCTCTAATTGACCTCTTAGCTTTCTTTCAACAGGGATTGACAGCTCAGAGTCTTCCAGTGGCTTTTCATCTCTCTGCGAAAGTCAAGCCTTTAGTATCTATTCTACGACCCCATACTGTCCGCCCTTCACCTCTCTGACATCATTTGTTCCTTTTCTGGCCCCTCCAAGTCTTTCAGCCCCACGGTCCTCAGTGATATATGGAGACTTGATGCATTCGCTCTTGCAGGGCTTTTGCATGGGTACTCCATCTGGGCGCTCCAGACAGCCTCCTGTTCAGATGTCTTTTTCCTGTGAAGCAGTCTCTAAAGAGGGTGCTTTCTGTTATGTCCGCCTCTCCCTTTATTTCGTGGCCCTTAGTGCATTCTAATATGTTTCACAACGATTACCTCTCACTGCTGTCATCTCCTGAGTCCTGCCTTAGACCACTGGAGTAGGATTTTTTTGTTGTTGTTGTTGTTGTTGTTTAACCCCTGTACCTGTGCTGGAACTTCAGGCTCCCAGTAGGTGTTCATTTTTCTTAAATGAATACCACATTACTTCCCATCATTCCACATTCTCCTAGATGAAGCACACATCAAAACAGATCGTCAGAAAATTAGAAATAGGCGTCACGAGAGTGTTTGGGAGAAAAGCACAATCGCCAGAGAGTAAATTCTGTTTATCCGCCCAGGACAAGAAACAAAGGAATGCCTTATGATGGGGGTGTGTGTGTGGGTCTCTGAAGAGAGGGATTGTGGGTACCCGGTTAAGCAGAACCTACTTCCTTTCCCGTTTACTTCTCAGAACGATTGCAGGTTACATTTTTCTACATTGGTTGAAGTGAATTGTTCTTTGGGAATATTCAATAAAGAACTGATTTCTTGCAGGTTGCCTCCTCCCCTCAAGGGCACGCGATGTCTTTGCCTTTTTATCAGCGGTCCCATCAGCACTATGATCTCAGTTACCGTAACAAGGACCTTCGCACCACCATGAGCCACTACCAACAGGAGAAGAAGCGCTCTGCGGTCTACACCCATGGTTCCACTGCTTACAGCAGCCGTTCCTTGGCAGCACACCGCCAGGAGTCAGAGGCCTTTAGTCAACAATCAGCCGCCTCCTACCAGCAGCAGACCTCACAGGCCTATAGTCTTGGAACATCATCATCCCAGCATTCTCAAGGGTCTGAAGTCAGCCGGAAGACAGCCTCTGCGTATGATTATGGCTATTCACACGGGTATGTCAGGAGCAGCCTTCCAACCTTGGGCACATACTCTAAATAATCAGGTTTCCTGTCTTCTTAAATAGTACAACCCTGTTATAACAGGTGTGTGTGTTGGAGTGGGGCGGGAGGCCTGAGCACTTTGTTTTACCCTCCCCTTCTACGATGTTTGACATCCACAGAGTTTGAGAGTCTCACTGGAAGGTCTTGCTTGAGTCATCTGCTATGGTGATATTTCTAGAAGCAGGAAATTTTGGTTTCTACTCTGGCAGCAACAGAGGAAGAAAACATTTTGACACTTAGCAGGTTTCCTGGCTCTCATAGTGTTTCTGCTTAGATTAAAAGCCAATACAGAATTTAAAATTCACAGGGCCCAGGGAATTAAACTACAGCAGAGATGCATAGGAAAATGTCAAGATCTGAAAACCAAGGCTCAAAATTCTCAGCCATTACTCAAGCAACAAACGTGGCCTTCTCTCTGTGAGTCTAAGAATAATAGGAAACAGTGTGCCAAATTAGATCACTGGCCAAACACAATGAGGGAGACCGTACTCCCAAACAAGAATGCTGTGTTCGGACGGTAGGAAAGGGAAAGCGTGCATGAAGGTTTGTTCTGCAAAGCAAACCCAGACTTTCCTTTCCTCAGGAATAATAAAGTTAACATAAATGTGAACTATTATATCTAGAAATTTCCTATTTAGATCTCTTTGCTGGAGTGGGAGTTTTCTGACTGAGGTCTTCTGTGTGAGAGTGGGTAGTTTCCTTCTTTTAAGAGTTTTAATTTAAGCGTATGTATGTATGTATGTATGTATGTATGTGTATGTATGTATGCCTGCTGAGTTTGTGTGTACCATTTGTGTGCAGGTTTCCACAGAGCTCAGAAGAGGGCTCCAGAGTCCCTGGAACTGGACTTTTAGGTGGTGGTTGTGAGCCACACAGTATGAGTATTGGGAATGAACCTGAATCTTGTGAAGGGGAGAAGTGTTCTTGACTGCTTGGCCAACTCTGCAGCTCCAGGACATTCCAGTCTCATCATTACCAAAGTTCCCTTGAGGAACAGAACTGATAGAATGAACACCACACACACACACACACACACACACACACACACACGGGACTTATAACAGTAGTTTATAGGCTGTGGTCCAGCCGGTCTAACAAAGCTGTCTATCAACAGAAGGTCCAAGAGTTCAGTAGTTTGTTCAGTCGAGGCTGGATGTTTGATCTGGTCTTCGGTACATGTCCAAATCCTGAAGAAGCAGGCTCTAATGCCAGTGCAAGAATGGACTTGCCAGTGAGAGTGAGGGCAAGCAGGCAAGGATCGGAAGCTTCCTTCTTCCACATCCTTTCCACAGTCTGCCAGCAGAAGGTGTGGCCCAGATTAAAGGTGGATCCACTCATGTCTGAGGTCTCACCACTTCAGAAGACCCATATTAAAAGTGGGTTTTACTATTTCAAATGATTTCACTAATAAAAAGAAAATCCCTCACAGGAAATCCAACCACTTGGATTTTGGTGAATTCCGGATGTATTAAAGTTGACAACCAAGAAAAGCTACCACAAGTCCATCCTCTGTCACCTTGACACACAATTGTATCTTATGTCATGCTTAAAACATGCTTAATTTCCAAATGAAAAATAATAATAACTGTTGTAATTATAACTAATATAACTATTCCACATACAATTTCAAATGCATTATATATTTATTCATATTATGTCTAACATGATATAACTATCCACCAAACAATTGAAATGCATTAAAAATTTTAGAATAGGTGAAAATATACCTTGAGGGACATTCTTTTAGTATCTCAAACCTAAATATGATAACCACTAATTTTCTCTTAATTGATGTACTTAAACATTTATCATTATATGATAAGAAACTTGAGGAAAGAAAATACAAATAACTGTACAAACACTTTCTTAACAAATATGACAGAAATACTCCTGTCAATTATAATCTTTGTTTCTATAACTGTCACATGGCCTTAGCTGGTATTTATAACCTTCCTCTACTATCCACCCTGTGTTTCCTCCACCCTCAGCAAGAACTTCAGCAGGTTTCAACACTGTTCCAAACAGCAAACTCATTGATGATTTTAGAGATCAAAAAAGAAACGTTAGACTGAGTCTTCAGTCACTCAAAGGAGGAGGTTGCTGTGACATTATACAATGAAAGCTTTCCTGGGAGAAGGGAGAAGTCCCATAATTCTGCAGTTACCTTAGCTGTGTTTGCTTGTTTAGCCCAGTGTGTTGGGTAGATAGTTTGTTTCCTCATCCTGAGGCTAATTTTTTTTTACCACTCTTAAGAATAAAACATTTTATGGAAGCTTAAAAAGACACAGGTAAGATATATGCAATTTTAATTATTTATTAATTATTTAATTAATTATTTTAAATTAAGTCTATAGTCTACAGAAAAAAATTGCTGATCTTTAAAACGTAAACATTTCTGGGCCGTACGGCTTATGATCACCTGCTTCCTCTAATCCTCTTCTCCAATGTACTGGCCTTAGGTGGCATTTTTTATAATAAACGTAGTAGCTTAAGTCTTCTAAAATTTAAGTATAAAATATATGTCAAAGCAAATGGAAAAAGTATCTCTCTAGCATACAGAAGGTTCCTGGGGAAATAATGCAGAGGCCTGTGTGAATCAATATGGAGAAGACAGAAACTCTTAAATCCCTGACCTACAGCTGTCTTGTCAGGGACAGTGACTTCATGAGAGCTTCTGACAGATTCAGTAACAGAGCCAAGTCCACTGGGGTTTACCTGGAATGTACGATGGCGACACTCTGGTTTCCATGCAGACTGGAACAGGATCACTCTGCATATCGCTTTCATAGGTCATATTCCTCCATGGGATATTCACAAGGACCTCGTGTTGGCTGTAAAAATGGAAATATTGTCGCTGAGGAGAATCTATTTCTTTTAGCACTTACTTCAAATGAATCACCTTCTAAAGGAAAGTCAGGAGGAATTAACACTGCATCTGTTTGTTCTCTTGAGAATGTTCCATAGCTATAGTCAAGAACTTCATTTAGGGAAGCAGCTGTCTTGTAGTGAGGAGGATTAGATGTTAAATATCCATTTTCTTGGACTGTCTACACTAGGTCTACAGAAGATGGTATTTTTATTATCATGAAGTTGGTAGCTAATTTCTTGTTATTTATTTCTTGCTATTTATTTCATTTTCCCAACATGAAAGAATTGATAGAATGTTCTATGTTTATATTTTTAAATGATTAAATATTTTTAAATGTTTTATATAAGTAATTTTGATTTCTTTAGCTCCACTGCAAACTTTTATGTTCAAACCAATTTACTCTGATATGCTTCATTTAGACTCTGTACAGTATCCCTATTTATCTATAATCTGATGTTTCATCTCTAGTATTAGTAGAGGGACTGACTTTTTGGAGAGATTGGGGATCTTGCCATGTAGCCTTAGACAAACTTTATTAAAAAAAACCAAACTATAAGTGCTCCCCCACATTCTACCCCACGCCTTGCTCCACTGTGTACGTAGGTTAGTGTTCATTAACAACTTGCTATGTTCAAACATGACTGAGTTCAAGATTCCTGGTGGGAACAGGATGAGCTAGAAACAGTGCATGTTGGGAGAGAAAATGCTAATGCTGTCTTTTTCTTCATATTTTTCAGTGTCAAAAAGAAAGAAAGCTGACCTAACCTGGAGGCAGCTCAGTCTCCCTTCTTTAGAACTAGGATGCAGGCTTAGTATTTGTATCATTTCTCTAGGTTGCTTTTTAAGTTTATCATGAGTGGAAGAATTCTTCCTGCTAAATGAGATATCTCTGGATTGTGAGCAGTGTTGCTAATGAAGGCTCTTTGCATTGGAGAGGCGTCCCTCTGCAGTGGATGTGAGCACTAGGCTAGGTCTATTTTTAGCCTCTAGTTTGTGGTTAGATGTCCAATGCTAATGTGGAAAGTATGGAGATTTAGATGTGCTCAGGGTTTGGCTGACCTTAGTGAATCTTATTTGGAGTCAGTGAGGTTGTACCACCAAGTGGTTACTATGTTATAAAACACATTAAATGCCTTTAATTCATGATTACATTGAGGATAAAAGACGCCCCAAACAGCACAAACCTCGTCAAAATGGCAAGATTGATGTTTTATATAACAATGGTATCAACAATAAGTGTCATCAATGAGGAACACAAGGGCTCTGTGTGTGCACATGTGTGTGCATGTATGTATGGAGGCCATAGGTCAATGTCAGGTGCCTTTCTCTGTCACTCTCCACATTTTTGAATCAAGCAATCTCACTGACTCAGGATCTTTAGAATTTAGCTGGATTAGCTGGATAGCAAGACCCTGGGATACTCTCATGCCCACCTCCCAGTGCTGAAGTTACATATGTATATTATCACCTTCAGCTTTTTCCACGGGTGTTGGGATCCCCATGCTGTTATAGCGAGCTTTACCTCTGAGGCATATTCCAGCCCATGTTCTACTTTTGTTTCATTTTCCTCTGACCCTCAACTATACAGGAAGAAATATGATGTCATTATGTTGGTACTTAAATAGTGGAAGAGGGCTGGCGATAAGGCTCTTTGGGTAAAGATGCTTTTGCCAAACCTGTTGTCCTGAGTTCAGTCCCTGTGCTTGGGGTGAAATGTCAGGACTGTCAGCATCTTCCTGCTGATCAGACAGTGGGAAAGCCTGGGGGAACTGTTTCAGATGGCTTGACCTTTCCCAGCACTCTCTGGGAACGAGGAAGTAAATTTGAGGTCATCTCTAGTCAACTACAGCACCATCTACACTGTGAGTAGGATGTGTCAAAGTGCCTTGTACAGGATAGAACAGTTCAGTTTGAAAGAGGCATCCTTAGACACACAAGGCATCTTTATTCTATTGTTACGTGTCATCTACCCATTGCTGGCATAAAATGGGTCATGCTGGGTGTGGTGGCACAGATCTTTGACCCTAGCACTCAGGAAGCAGAGGCAGGTGGACATCTGAGTTTGAGGCCAGCCTGTTCTACCTAGTGAGTTCTAGTACAACCAGGACTATGCAAAGAAACCCTGTCTCATAGAGGACCACTTGAGACTACATGCTTGGTAATTACAGGTGCTTACTGCTGCACAGCAGGCTGTGAACCCGAGTTTGACCCCTGGAGACCAAGGTAAAGTAAAAAGAGTGAGGTGCTGGGTATGATGTCATCTATAGACTCTTCATATAGATAGAGTCTTAGACTTTCTATAGGTTGAGAAAGTTCCTTTCTTGTCCCATTTTGTTGAGAGATGTTTTAAAATATCCCCCCTTTTCTATTCTGTGTGCTTAAGCATACGTATGTGTTCCCCATGCATGTGGGAGCCTGCAGAGGACAAAGGATCCTCTGGGAAGGGAGCTAAAAGAGAGCTAAGACATTTGTTAACTTCCATGTGGGTTCAGGAAACTGAACCTTGGTCCCCTGCATGAACAAACGTGCTCTTAACCACTGAACCATCTCTCCAGTCCTGGATAAGAGAATTTTGTCAAATCTTTTTTACACCTATTTTAGATGATCATGTGAGTTTTATTTTTATTCTATTGAAGTAAATAACTTGGACTGACAGGGAATAACCTTCATGTGGTATTATATCCTATTATACTTATTTTTTTAAGGACTGGGTCCTGTTTGTTTGTTTGTTTGTTTGTTGAGACAGGGTGTCACTTTGCCTTGGCTAACCTGGCACTCACTAGACCAGGCTTTGAAGTCATAGAATTCTGCCTCTACCTCTTGGGTATGGTGATTACAGGCATATGCCACCATGCCTGGTACCTATTAGACTTTGAGTTTTTATTTCTTTTTTATTTTTATTTATGGTTATGTGTGCGAGAGACTGCTTCTTTTCATGTGCATGCCTGGTACCCAGGGAAGCCAGAAGAGCATGTTGAATACCCTAGACCTAGATTTACAGATGATTGTAAGTCCACCATGTTAAGGCTGGGAATTGAACCTGGGTCCTCTACCAGAGTATCCTGAGCCCTTAACCACTGCACTATTTTTCAGCCCTAGATTCAGTTTTTTAATGCTTCGTGAGTTTATTTATATGTCTATATTCATAAAAAGAACACTGGGCTGTAGCTCTGTCTGGGTGTCTTGATTGGAAAACACAGATTTTATAGGATGAATTGGACAGTTTTATTTTAATATATTCTTAAAAATATGAAAATAATTATTATCACTTCTTCTTTACATGTTTGATACAATTTATCAGTAAAAAAACCACTGAGGTATCTGCATTTTCTTGTAAGAACATCTTAGATTATTAATTCAATTTCTTGACTTTGGTCATTCAGAGTTTTACATTTCTTTGTGAGATGGTTTCGGTCATTTTGGTCTTTATAGGAATTGTTCTATTGCATCTTAGTTGTCTAGTGTGTGAACACAGAAGCATCCACATACTTCCCTATGAGTTTCCTTAGTTTTGTAGGACTGGTTAGGATGTTTCTGCTTTCATTCTTGGTTTTAATTGCTTATTTTCTTCTTTTCATGATTAATCTACTAAAATTTTTTCAGAGTTTTCTTTGGGGCATGTCTTCATTGATGTGATCATAAATATAATGTTTATATAAATATATAATATATATTAAATATATGATATATATTTCTATTCTATTTCCTATTTCATTGTTTCTTCTACAACTTTATTATGTCACCCTTTCTTTTGTGCTTATTTTAATCAACTTATGCAAATATGTATGTGTTTAGGTATTACACATACCTAATTGTTGAACAGAGTTGAACAGAGAAAGTTAATTTTACCTTTTGTTTTGAGGCAGGGGACATTAAGTGGTCTAGGCAGGCCTTAAACCTGTGATCCTCTTGCTTCAGCCTTCCCACAAATTATATTCTTACCTTCACACAACCCAATATGTAACTGTATACAAGTTTCTAAAAGAAATTTATTTTTTTTAAGATTTCATTTATGTAAGTACACTGTCGCTGTCTTCAGACCCACCAGAAGAGGGCATCACATCTCATTACAGATGATTGTG
The DNA here is from genome assembly GCF_947179515.1 of Apodemus sylvaticus. NCBI lineage: Eukaryota > Metazoa > Chordata > Mammalia > Rodentia > Muridae > Apodemus > Apodemus sylvaticus. The sequence continues at coordinate 2,591,431 of NC_067480.1, read as the reverse complement.
AGCCATCATGTGGTGGCTAGGAATTGAACTCAAGACAGGAAGACCAGTCAGTGCTTTTAGCTGCCATTTATTTATCTTTATGAAGAACCAGTTCTCCATGTAATATATTCCTTAGACTAGCTTCAGAGCTGAGTCTTGAAGATATGTTGTTTTTTATCCTTACCTTTTAAACAGAGGGGAGGATGAACAACTAACCTTAGTACTGGGAATCCTGCCTCTGCATTGGTCACGTGTGTGGAGAGAGAGAGAGAGAGAAAGAGAGAGAGAGAGAGAGAGGGAGAGAGTGTGTGTGTGTCCATGGATGTATATATATAGTATGTGTCAGGGGCAGCACAAGTGCTATATGTGTGTGTGAGTTGAGAGCAGATGTCTGTTTCTAGTGTTTCTCTCAAGTGCTATCCACCTTCTCTTGAGACAGACTATCTCTTTGGCTTGAAGCTTGTCAAGTAGTTTTGGTTGACTGGCCTGTGAGCCTTAGGGTCCTCCTGTTTCTGCTCCTCAAGGACCGGGATTAGAATTATACATCATTGCACTTAGCTTTTTAACATGGGTTTTGGGGATTGAATGCAGGTCCTCATGCTGGCATGGCAAGTACTTTATCAACTGAGCCATCTCCCAGTGCCTGCACTGCTCTCTTAAAATAGCTCTTCAGCTATTAGGACTCACAGTCAGGGTCTGATCACGGGAGTAGCAATTTGACTTCACATCAGTCAGTAAGCATTTACTGAACATCGAGAACAGAATCAGTGCTGAGGATCCAAAAGTTGCTAAGCTCAATCTTCAGTGGGTAAGCCAGCAGAAAAGCCAGCAATGCAGTACCATCTTGAGCACGTAAGGGTGAATGGCCCTGAGTCCGAAGCAAAGGCAGCAAAAGCAGCCCACACTGTACTGTTTTTCTTGACAGAGTATTTTCAGAAAGTACATGATCATTTAGCATTCCCTTACCTATCTATTTCAGGAAGCCAGAACAATTTCCACAAGTTGTATGATAATTACCAACATAATTTTAAGTGACTACATCTTAATTTACATTGTTTAATAATTACCTTATCTTTATCTGTCCTGTGTTGATTTTATAATCCCAAGTTCTGATTCAATAACGACATCATCAGAGTCATTCTAAGCAATGTGGAATGGTATCAGGGCCCCCAAAGTTGGAGTTAATTCCACAAATTAGGAAGGTATAGGGAAAGTTAACAGCTCTCTTTTTTCCCTTTAAGTTGAATTTTGTCTTTAAAATTTCTTTAATAATTCAGTGTTCCATCAAGTGAGACTGTATAGTTGTGTATTCAGAGAATTTATAAATAAATAAGTATGTGGGAATTAAAATCTTTTAAGTGTACTGTCACAGAAGTTGGAGACCAACAGTGTCGTAGAAATAACATGAACCTGAATATCAAGAAGGCTTGGGTACAAATCCCAGTTCAACAAGCAGCTTGATATCTGAACATGTAAGAAAGGCTTTGGTCTCTGCACCCATAAAAAGAATAGCCCATTAAATAAGCATTGTTGAGAAGTTGCTGTCTAGCTCTGGGATTCTATAAATGCTTTTCATTTTGCTTTCCCTGTTAAGTATTATTTGGGCATGGTCCAAAAAAGAGAGAATACTTTTTGTGAGTCTCACTCTGCAGCCTCCACTATCTCAGAGCATGCTATGTAGACCACACTGACCTCAAACCTGTGGTTTGCCTCTGCCTCCCAACTGCTAGCATTACAGATCTGTACCAGCACAATGAAGGGGGGGATCTTTATTGGATGCATATGTCAGCTTATTTCTGGTTTCCTAGAATATTTCCAGAGTGATTTCTGGTCTTTGACTCTATCCCTTCTCCATGGTCCTACTGGCTATATATGTGATGGTATATATGTCAGGATATTTGTTTAAAATATACTAATTATAGACTTATTAACAGAGCATATGATATACTAATATCCATTTGCAAAAAGGATAAACCTAGACATAGCCATGGAGAGATACACGGAAACACACTGTGTGATTGATTTGATCAATTAACTTTCAGGAACCCAGAAAACGTCATGATCTGAGTTATGAATAATCAACACAATTTTAATAGGTAAAATACCACAGCCTTATGTGTGTCAGATTTACCATCTACTCAGAAACTGAGAGATTAGACAGGGATCCTTACGAAAATTTATATATGACTAAAATCCCAAGAAATTAATAAACCCATACCTAGGTTTTTAGAGTCAAAGAAGTTTAAAATCTACACACTTTACTCTTTCTGGAATTACTTTCCAATTTAAGATTTGATGTATAAAATATTAGACTTTGGTTTTATGGATCACAATGAAATACACTGCTATTCTTTTCAAATAATTGCACTGGTTATTACATGGTTCTTTAAAAACATGTTCCTAATTTAGTTTCGATTTTTAATTTCAGTAGATAATTTGGAAGTTGGACATAGTTGCATGCACCTGTAGTCTCAAATATTTGGGAGGAAGAAATAGAGGGCCACCATGAGACTGGGCCAGCCTGAGCTATCTATCAGGACCCTATCTCGGTCAATTGATCAGTAAATAACTTGACATTTCTATGCCATCTATTCAAATGGTTATTTAGTATCTACTTCATACACTTTGTAAGAAACAATAACTTAGCTAGTTGTTGTAGCATGCCTTTTACCACAGTACTCAGAATGCAAAGGCAGACAGATCTCTGAGTTCTGGGTTAGCCTGGTTTGTTTACATAGTGTGTTCCAGGACAGCCAGGGATACATAGTGAGACCTTGTCTCAGATTTTAAAAAGAAAGAAACAATGAGTTGAATAAGATTTAAAAAGGATAAAAATGTAGCAATCTTTCATTTCCTAATAATGCTGTATAATATATAACAACATATATTATATGCTTTTTATTAAGTTTTTTTCAAGATAAAATATTAAACTGGAACTAATGCTATTGCCACAAGTCTTTAGCATCTAATGTAACTATTAAAACTCAGCTACTATGATTCTGTGAGAACAGGATAATCTTATTTGGGGTATATCCTGTATAATAAGTTCATATTGTCTTCCAGGAAAAGGGAACAAATAAACATAATGGGGTATCCTAACTTCTATTGCAACCAAACATTGAAAAATGAGTTTGCAAATATTTGCTCATAGAAACAACAATGAAAAATAGAGTAAAAATAGAAAAGCAATGAGAAAATTCTACTGTTCTCAAGGAAAGCAGCAATACACTTGATATCATGGTTTGTTTCGTATAGCAGTGGAGTAAAGAGGTAGAAGCAATCCCACTTTAAACTTAGGCCAGTATAAGCACAGGCCGTACTTTGTGACCTGGGGTGTAAAATGCACTACTATTGCTGGAACAGTCAGCCAGGAACAAATTTCACTCTGGCTTCCAGTTAGTAAGCAATCCACAAGCTCAGCTTCAAGGTTCTAACCTTTAGCTTTAGAACTGCTCCATAGAAAAGAGCTCGCTATCACCCTGAGTCGCAGAGTGGGGGAGGGGGAACAACCTGTGTGACACTTCCACGTGATGTCACCAGAGGACCAAAGGATCAGTGTGCAGTAGTCTACCCTGCACACACAGCACAGTTAATAGACAAGGTGCACAAACACTCATTCATGGCTTTGTGCTTAACGTCTACTCAGAAACTGGGCCTCTGTGCACCCTGTAAACCCATGACCCTTGTCATTCTGTATGGTGCTTTGTGCTTTCTGTGTTACCTGTTTTATACTGTGTGCATGTTTGGCCTGTGTTCTGATTTTGATATAGGTTATTCTTTTTGCTTTTATAAAAGAACAATTATTTATTCCTGTGCATGCACATGCATGTGTGTGTGTGTGTGTGTGTGTGTGTGTGTGTGTGTATGTGTCTGCATAAGTCTATGTGCATCATGTGTACACAACTGCTCTCAAAGGCCAGAGGGCATTAGATCTCTTGAACTAGAGGTACAGATGGTATTGAGCCACCATCTGAGTGCTAATAGATTAACTCTAGTCCTCTACAAGACCAGTAAGTTCTCTCTCTCTCTCTCTCTCTCTCTCTCTCTCTCTCTCTCTCTCTCTTTCATTTTTCAAGTAGAACAGACTGGTCTCAAATTCAGAGATTGTCCTGCCTCTGCCTTCTGAGTGCTGAGATTAGAGATGTGCACTGCCACCACCTAGCTTGCAGTAGGTGCTCCTAATGGCATAGCCTTCTCTACAGCATCTCCAAGGGGTTTTTAAACATTTGGCAATGGCCAAGGCTTGAATAATTTCTACCAGGCAGTTTGATATTTCTCCGAGAGATAACCACTCACAGGCTTCACATTCTTTTCAAGCTTCCAGACCAGGAGCTTTAAAAAATCTTATTTTCTTTTAGATTTGAAGTCCACAGGAGAAAACTAAGTACAGAGAATTCCCACACAACCCCCTATCGTTGACATCCTTCAATACCACAGTCAACAGGGAGTTTTCAGTCTTCAATTTACACATTGGCTCCTGGGAGCTATATACTTGAGTTCATCAAATTGTTTGTATGAAAAATATATTTTATTTAATCCCACAACTGCATAAGTTAAGGCTATCTTTTGATTTTGTTAGTTTTTTAACTTTCTATTGTTTCTCATTTCCCTAGTGAAGTTTTCCATTTATTCAAACATGAACTACCTCCTTATACACATTTGCCTCCGTGTGCACAGGCGAATAGAACTGAGCCCAGGGCTCTTTGTCACACTGTACCACTGACACCAGTGTCATGTAATGAGACTCAGCTGATGAGTTCAGGGTCTCCTCACCTGCTGGAATCTGTCTGAAGTTAAGTCTGCAAAGTTCTCAGAGCAAAAGCTTGGGGGTCTGTGTTAGATTAGCTCAGGACTCCTATATGGAGAATTGTCTATTTCCCCTTATATTCTAAGAGGACTTGAACCCAGAATGTATCAAAACCATTTATATGCTCAAGGCCCTGGGTTTGATTCCCAATACTTAGTGTCTGTCTAGAATACATTTACATATCTGTAATCCTTCCTACTTTCATTCAAGAGGAAAGATAATAAGGTAAGAAGCCCAAGGTTCTGGGGTAATTCCCCTAGGTTAGGACTCGCCCCCTGCTTTGTCAACCCTTGGACTATTTTAAATGCAGTTTATGTTATCTAATGTTAGGTATCTTATTTCAGACTTACAGATTCCAGTCTGCTATTAGAAGATTATTCATCCAAGTTGAGCCCCCAGACCAAGAGAGCCAAGCGGAGCCTTCTGTCTGGAGAGGAGACTGGAAACCTGCCAGGCAACTACATGGTGCCTATTTACTCTGGACGGTGTGTGTACTTTCTCTTCCCTCATGCAATTATTATAATCAAGGAGTCAGTAGTAGCTAATATTTATTGATGACTCATTATATATATTTATTTACAAAGGATGTAGGAAGCCTGGAGCCCACACTGAGAAAGATGGGCTCATTGAAATCAAGGCATTCCGTTTTCAGATGTTTTTATCATATACATAGGATACATGTCAAAAGAGAGCAGTTAAGACATATCATATTTATCTGGTCAGTTGACATGGGAAGTAGAGCCTTAGGTATAAGTGATTAAATACTATTTAAAACCAATTCATATAAAGTAAAAGAGATTCAAAGCTATAAAGTGTAAAGAAGGTAAGGATGTGGAAGGGCAAAGGGAGGAGAGTAAGGAAAGGGCCGTAGAGGCACCAATATGATCAAAATGTATACAATGTATAATATATGTATACAATGTCAACAAAATTGCTTTGTAGAACTAGTATACCCTGATAATAATTTTTAAAGTTATGCATGTTAAAATCCCAAACTATACAATGTTGGGGTACTTCAGTGACCTACTACACACCAGAGTCTTGTGTGGCACTAGGACATATTTACATACAAGGCAGCTCTGGGCTGTGCAATGCAGCAGAGTTCACATAGTTACATATCAGGTTTCAGACATCTGGTCTCTATTTTTTTGTACATTGTCATCTTTTCTGGAAAAAGATTCATAACTTCATCTTTTATTGTAAACTCATGAGTTGACCCGTAAAATTCCTTAGGCAGTTTAGTTGGCTTCTTTAAGCCTCGATACCATCCATGTATCTGATAGTAATACCATATATCATGTATCTGATAGTGTTTACCTTCTGGGCTTTTGTTTGGGTGGAATGAAGTATATATATGAAAGGCACAAGAACCACAATAGGAACCGTTACTCTTGTCATTCTTAATGTTAAAGGAAGACACTTTTTTTCTATAATAAAGATACTCTGATTTACCAGGGCGTTATTAAAGATTTTTTTTTATGTGTATGAATATTTTGCTTGCTTGCATGTTGTGCTCTTGGAGGTGAGGAGAGGGCAGTGGAACCCTAGGGGATTGGAGCTACAGAAGGGTGTGAGTCAACATACAGGAGCTGGGAACTGAACCAGGGTCCTCTGTGAGTGCTCGTAGCTGCTGAGCCATCATGCCAGGGTTATCTCTGGGCATGGGAGCTCCTGCCTGAGTTCATTGAGACTGGGTAAGCTTGTCTTTATCACCCTGTTTCTACATTCTGCTTCGATGTTCAGGCAAGTGCACATTGGTGGAATCAGAGACTCAGAAGAAGAAAGAATTAAAGAGGCTGCTGCCTACATAGCTCAGAGGACTCTTCTTGCCAGTGAGGAAGCAATCGCAGCCTCCAAGCAGACCACAGCCTCCAAACACTCCACAGTTTCCAAACAGTCCACAACCTCCAAGCAGGCCACATCTACCCTTCAACGAGAGGAAATGTTTGAAAAGAAGTCGAGGAACACTTCTATTCGAGAAAAGGCGGAAGAGTTGTCACTGAGGAAAACTGTAAGAAGTTAATTTCAGGCTACTTATAAGAGTGGAAATGTGTTTCACAGGCTGTGTGTGAGCACATGTATATAAATAGACTAGTTTGCTTCAAGGGCAGAACTGTGCAGCATCAGGAAACAAAGCTAGGGGAAACAAGGAGAAAAGACATTAGAATATGTAGGTCAAATAAAAGCAAGCTGTGGAACCTCAAACTTCACGGAATTTTAGTTCTGAAAGATTTAAATAAATTTCTGAAGCCCCTTTAGAAATCCACCCTAGGGAGGCTGCTCAATCTTAGGGTTTTAAATAACTAAACCCACTTTTAAAATCAGAAATTATCTTACCTGGCTGTGTAAAAGTAAGGATCAAAATGTAAAAATTATCTCTGAGAATGTAATAAGTTGATACTGCTAGCATAATGCATAAAGTCACAGGTTGAATCCCTACCAAGCCGTGAACTAGGATATGATAGTGGGTGCCTGTAATTCTTGAACCTAAGATATAGAATCATGAAGATCAGAAATTTAAGTCATGCTTGACTGTAAAGTGAAGCCAGCCTAGACTACATAAGAATCTATCTCAAAAACAGAACAACGCAAAAGTAAAATTTTGGCTTCTCTTCATTACATTAGCACTAGAAGGAACTTTATCTTGGTAGTATTTTGAAAATGTTTGGTTGTTTACTTGCTTGATTTTTCAGTTAGAAGAGACCCAAGCATATCACGGAAAGCTCAATGAAGACCATCTCCTTCATGCTCCCGAGTTTATCATTAAGCCTCGTTCTCACACAGTTTGGGAGAAGGAGAATGTGAAATTGCACTGCTCCGTCGCAGGCTGGCCAGAACCTCGTCTCACGTGGTATGTTTTCTTTGTGGAAGCTAGTAGAATTGATTGCCAACTTAAGTTTACACCTAGAGAAAGCACACTAGATTAGCAGTATGCAAGAATCAGCAAAGGCAGCTCTAAGTCTGTACATGTTTTCAAAAAAGTTAAATTGTAGAGACAGTTTTACTCATGGGGAGAACAAATGGTCCTTGCATACAGATTATACATCTTAATACTTTATAATTGTAATGGTGGGAGAGTTGGCTAAGTGCTTGCCGTGCTAACATGACAACCTGGGTTTGGGTTCCTGCACCCACACAGGAAGCTGGGTGCTCCTGTAATCCCAGAGCTGAAGAGGTGGAGACAGGAAGAACCCATCCTAGTTTAGACAAATCATGAAGCTCCGGGTTCAGTGAAAGACATTTTCTCAAAAGAATGGTCAATAGCAATTGAAGAAGACACTTAATATTGATCTGGCCTTCACATGCACACATATTCTCCATCTCTCTCTCTCTCTCTCTCTCTCTCACACACACACACACACACACATGCACTTTTACACACTTGTATATATATGCATGCAACATGAGTATGTATTCATACATAAAAAACTATAACTCAGAGTATGTCCATCTCTTTTGTTCTTGCCTCAAAATCAAAAACAAAAGCAACAAGAACAAATGCCAAAGATGACTATGAATTATGACAGCAACAAAGATGAGAAGTGCCACAAAATGTTTCTAACATTCCAACTAAAATACATTAAAATTTTTTTCCTTATAAATTTTGAAATATAAAAGTAAACTAGAACTTGGTTGCATTTGCCCCGCCCTTCCTTAGGACTGTAAAGCCACACCATCCAACCGTTGAAAAATCCTTCCCTTCCCTTGACAGAGGGCACCATTCACTGAGACGCACTCTTTACACCAGTTCTCCCGGGAGGAAAAAGCCAGATGCTCCAGTGGAAGTCTCCTCTTTCATTCTCGGGGAAAATGGCACCAAAACGAAAGAACAGGGAACAACTAAGAAAAGGGTTCTTCTGCTTTTGAGTGGGCTGGCAAGAAGGCGTGGTGGGGAAGGTGCTGTCCATGATTCTGAGAGCAAGAGTTGTCTCTGGGCGAATAGAAATGTTGAGAATCAGTGTTCACACACTGACTGTTGGCTTTGGCGATAACAGGGCCAAACCCGGGAGGGGTGTGGAGTAAGAAGTGCTACAGTTTGGGTGCCACGTTACCAAAAGAAACACAAGACTAGTAGTCTGAAGTGGTTTTAAGTCCTCCCAGAGAGGATCCCTGGAACTTAAGCCTGGTTTATTCCCAGGTAAACCCATCTCAGGGAACAGGTTCTTTATGGGCTTTGCGTCTCTTCTTGGACATGGCACCTTTTCTAAGAAACATCTGCTAGAATTCTCATTTATGTCACAGCATGGGTGCAAGCTGTGTATTTTTCACAGGCATCCTCTTCCTCACAGAGCAGGGAACTCATTACCAGGTGAGAGTTAGAGTAGTTGGTAAACACATCTTTGGCATTCAGGATTCTTTGGTGCCTGACTGAGGTTTCCTGACACTGACACCAAGTACAAATGTGAGAGAAATCTGGGGCCTGAGATGGGGGATTAAGGGAATACATTTGTGAGGGTGCTTGGCACAGGTATGCTGCCTCATGGATAGCAGCTAAGTCCTGGGCCGTGGCTCTCAGAAGCATGTGCACCAGGGGTCTGATTCCCTTGGAGCATTTTTCAAAGACAGTTTGGCTCCAAGTTTCCGCTGGCTGCTCTTAGGTCATGGGAGTCTGAGGTCTAACAAATGTGAGCAGGCCACAGCTGTTCTGGCCAATCTCATATTACCAGCCACATCTATTTAAGTGGAACCTAGAGGTTACCCAGAGAACGCTGCACAACAGGAACACAGCACTCAGCAAGGCCAGGTACAGAACGTGTTGGCATCCCCAGATCACACTGAAAGTAGAAAGTGTCCTACTTGGGTGTTCTTGTCCAGTAGAAAAGTCATTTGCTGAGAACACCAAGACACCAGGGTGGTGAAGTAAGCCATTCTAGGGGGAGATATTTCTATTGTCAACATGGAGGAGATATTTCTATTGTGGGTAAAAAATGAAACTTTAATGTTTAATAGTCCATTTTATACAATAGCCTATCTAATCCCTATTGATTTAAAGGTGGGAGACAGAATTTGTGTTGTCTTATTTGCATTTGTTCTGGAAGGTTATATTAGAACCTGAGGAGAGTGATTGCCTCGGTGGTGTGGGATGAAAGGACTATGTGCTGAGCAACCTTACATCCTCGGTGCTTAGAGTGGACGACTGCATCTCCATCTTGCCTCCCATGAAATAAGACATGGAGAATGAAGAAAACACATGACTTTTATGCATGGGAGTGCCTCTCCATCGGCAGAATGCTCACTGAGCATGAGACCCTGGGTTCTATCCCCACTTCTGCATAAACTGAGCAAGGGGGCAAATGCCTGTGATCCCACCCCACCACTCAGATGGAAACAGGAGGACAGGAAGTTTAAAGTCAACCTCAGTTATATGAGGAGTTCAAGGTCAGGCTGGCATCCACGAGACCCTGCCTCAAAAAAAATGTTATTTGTAAAAAGAGAGCATTGTAGCCGGGCTTAGCGGCGCATGCCTGTAATCTCAGCACTTGGGAGGCAGAGGCAGGCAGATTTCTGAGTTCCAGGCCAGCCTGGTCTACAGAGTAAGTTCCAGGACAGCCAGGACTCCACAGAGAAACCCTGTCTCGAAAGACAAAATAAAACAAAACAAAACAGCATTATTTTGGTCCTGGGCTTTAAAAAAAAAAAGCCAGATTTTACTATATTTCCTCTCTTAACCATTGAGCCAACTCTGTAGTCCCAGATATTTGGTTTTTCCAGTGGATGATAGCTGCCCCTTTAAGTTGGATTCTTACCAGCATTCCCCTTTGCCATGAGATTTAGTGCGTATAAGGTCACCTCAACTTGCATGGCATCATGACAGGAAGAAGATCACAGGGCATGTTTGTTTCACTGAATTTCGCTCCACCAAAGCGCTCTCCCCACCATTCCTCACCATCGACATAAGCTTTGCAGTACGGCCGACATTTGTATGTAAGGATGAAATGTGCGTAACACATTAAACGGACAAAGTCACGGGACAGTAGAGTGTTATTCCAGAAGCATGTGAAGCCTCATTAGTTAGCGTTTCAGAAACTGCATGAGAAGGTTAGGGGACTGCTGCTTATTAAGGCAGTTAAGCCTCTGGGAAGCAATCCCAGGGTGCAGCTTACTTCCCCAGAGTAATCGGCTGATGACTGGCTAATCTGGAATTCCACTTTCCAGAAACAACAAGCTGTGAAGTGTGGGGGTTGGGGGAGGGCAGACAGTCTCAAGTGACCCAAACCCTGAGTACCTCGCTGCAGAGAAAAACAAAAGCACTTTCTGGCTTAGTCCTTCTGTACTACTTTAACCAGGAGTTTCTTTCTGGGACGCACTGAGGACTACGGCATTCCATGGGCAAGTGCCGTGTATTTTAAACCAGTTTCCTTTGGCAGGTGGTCACATGGAAAGAGCTGTGAATGTTTAGCTGGAAAAACATAAAGGTGCTAAGCCGAGTAGTGCCGAAGGGTGGGAACGTTGGCGCGAATGTGGGAGCTGCAAAGTAGCGCTTTAACTCAAACTTTATAGAGATATGAACAGCATTGTTGACGCGAAGCCAAGCTGAGTGTCGCTCAGTCATTTGGTCAGGCAGCACATGACACAATGTTTAGTGTCACATTGATCCCCTTGCGCCGGGAAGAGGTACTGAAAACCTTCAGCATGTGGAAACCCAACCGAACACCCAACCATCACAGCCACAGCCACCACCACCACCATATCAACACCCAAGCAAACAGGAGGTGCTCAGCTGAGCCTCAGTTGACCCAAAGCTACCATATCAGAAAGCACACCCCTTTGCTCATGAAAACGGGAGCATTTGAGATTAAGAGCTGCTGACAGCTGTCTCTGACCATATGTCCCGACTGCTGAGAGCTCTGTATTGAGACCACTGTCTGAAGCCACTTCCAGGCTTCCAAGAAGCAGAAATGTGTTCTGAGTCGGGAGTGAATCATACAGCACGCCTGCCACCCAGCTGTGAGGCTTGGGCTAGAACAATTCTCTTCATTTCAGATCCGAGGGAAACTTGCTCTCTTCATGCGCACACTCATTCGAAATCATCCATAGCGCAAGGTGTGTATTTTCCAGAACTTGATTTCTTTAGTGAAAAAAAGCTATAATTTAACTATTTTATCATACAACAATTCTATTCAATTCAGTTTAACCAACACCGAGCATCTTTGATACACCCATGGCTCCCTCAGGAGTGGGAACAGAAGGGAATGTATATCACACACAGTTTCCCATCATCAAAGGACTAGCAACTCAGTAGGAGAGATGCAGACCCAACCATAACTTTTAAAATTGCATTCATTTAGTGTGTGTATATGTATGCATGTGTATGCATGTCTGTGCATGTACATGCTGTGGCATGTGTGGGGAAGTCAGAGAACAACTTGGGGGAGCCGGTTCCTCTCTTTCTAATGTGAAGGCCTAGGGATCAAATTCTAGTCATTTTCAGGCTTGTTCTGAGTGCCTTACCTAAGAACTGTCTCACTGCCCTTCAACAATAATGTGGACAAATGTTATATTTAGGGATTAACCAAGATTCAAAGAGATGAAAACAGTTCATAACTTGTAAGACTTATAAAAAGGAGTGTTGAAGACTTGGCATCTCACAAGTCTTGACAGCTGGGTTGCAGTTTAGCTACGTGGGAAATGAGAATGACAGAGCAACAGAAATGTGTAGGGGCTTGGGAAACAGTTCGTACCATGCAAGCAAGAGGACCAAGGCTCAGATTCTCCAGAACCCATATAGATGCCTGGTTACCATGGTGGCTCACGTGAAATTTCAGCCTTGGGAAGCAGAAACAGGGGCTCCTCAGAGCAAGCTGGTTTTTAGACTAGCTATATCATTGAGCTCTGGGTTTGATTGAGAGGCCCTGCTCCAAGGAAAAAGATGGAAAAACAATTGAGGAAAATTGCTGATTTCAACTTCAGGTTTCAACGTGTACCAGAACACATATATGTGTGATCACATAGAGACATGCACATATATCATGCACACGTAAACATAAAAAGAAGAAAAACAAACCATGTGACTTATTATATTAGAAATTATATTAGATTTTTACTTTTATATCAGAATACCTAAGGCTATCTACACAAAGGTAGATTTATTTGACGGTTTTGAACAGCATGCCAACTCTTATGAGGTACTGCTTGGCAGTGCCACACCATGGCAAAAGCAATCACAGTAAGCGAGCACTGCCAGAGGAAAAAATAACACATTGATACAGAAAACAGAGAGGACTTGCTCTTTTATAGCAACCCAGTACCTTGGAATTAATGAGACACAAGGCACTCAATGATCCAAGACCCTCTCCAGTAAAGATTTCACTTCCTCAGGATGCTACAACATTGGAGACCAACCTTCCAATGTGAATCTTTGGAGGACAAAGTTAGGATGAAAGAGTCAACTGAAGCCAATATTTTTCTCTTCCTTTGTGCCGCTTTACTCCTCCCAACCTTCTGGACATCCATTTCAAAAAATCTAGATAAATGAAAGGCAGCCACATAGAGACCAATTAAACATGAACATGCCACATGGATCAGGAGCCAGCAGTCCTGGTTCAAATCCTAGCTCTGCTGTGCCTGCCTTTGTGACGGGGGTGAGTTCCCTGATCTCTCCATGTCCTAGTCATTGGGGAGTGAGGTTAAATACTGTCCTCTCATTTGATGGTTGTAAGGGCTGGATTTCCTGATGCTGTATATACACAGAGCAGGGACTTCTTTGCCACCTGTGTTTCCTAGTTATATTATTAGTTTTTACCTGAGCACATGTGGTAGTTTATCTGAAAGGGAAGCAAGGAATCCCTTGCTACTGCTTCTCCTCCCCCTTCTCTCTCTTTTAAAAGATTTATTATGTATACAGCATACAGCTTTCTGCCTGCATGTACACCTGCAGGCCAGAAGAGGGCACCAGATTTCATTATAGATGGTTATGAGCCAACACCATGTGGTGGCTGGGAATTGAACTCAGGACTTCTAGAAAAACAGTGCCCTTAAACTCTGAGCCATCACTCCAGCCCCTCCTCTCTTCTTTTTAAGAGTTAAAAAAAAGTTTGAGTAGATAAACCTTATGTGGCACCGTAGCACTGGCTATTGAGAACTTGGGGACTTGAGAAGGTCACGTACCACTTACAGACTGGAAGTCATTGTCTCACAGAGAAGGCCTCCTTCTGCATGGCCTACCTTCTGTGAGACCAGCAAGCTACAAACAGGACTGGGACAGTCAGTCGGAAGTCTCCTGTCACGGTCTGAAGTTATCCTCAGGCAAAAGTCATTTTTACTATGATAAAAACCAAGTCACTTCAGTATAATGGCCTGTCTGTACAGCGACATTGTTCTGAAGAATAACATTTGAGAATGCCAGTAGGAGGAATATTGTGCTTTCCTCCCACAGAGGGAGCCCATAACAAAAATCCCAACACAAGCTTTCATTGTATTTTACTATAGTCAATTTCTGTTGTTGTTGTTGAATATAATTTTTATACAAAGAAATGTATGTTATATATAAAGGAAGAGTTTGGGTGAGTGTATTTTGGACTGTATATACCCACGTGTATACCAGCACCCACATGGAGCCCAAGTCTATTTAGCACCAAAGACACTTTCTTCAAGCCATGTGCCCGCCTCAGGAAATAACCATCTTGACTTTGAACAACGTCAATGAGCCATCCTGTTTTCCTACTGTCTATCTATCTATCTATCTATCTATCTATCTATCCATTCGTTCACTCTTTTATTCACTTTACATCCTAATTTCAGCCCTCCTCCCTCTTCTTTCCCCCTTGCGCCTCCCATTCATTGCCACTGAGTCTCCTTCTCCTCCTGTGTGTTTGGAGAGGAGAAAGACACACACACACACAGACACACACACACAGACACACACACAGAGAGATCAGGTAGTTAATTATTCTTTAATCTGTTCATCTTGTTTGTTATCTTTCAGGTATAAGAACCAGGTGCCTATAAATGTCCATGCAAACCCAGGAAAGTACATCATTGAAAGCCGATATGGAATGCATACTCTTGAGATCACCAAGTAAGAGCACACCTCTGTGTGTGTGTGTGTGTGTGTGTGAGACAACCAGACATTCCAGGAGCTGACCAGTGTGTATGTGCAACATCACCAGACACTCAGGAAAGCATCTTATCACTCAGGGCACAGACAAAGTTTACCTTCTTTCTGGTCCCCATGCAGGTTTATCTAACAGTCTTCACTCCTTGAGAAACAAGTCAACTGTTACAAGGAGTCACCATCATGGTCATTCATCTTCGTGTGTTTTCGCAGGTGTGACTTTGAAGACACTGCTCAGTACCGGGCCTCGGCGATGAATGTCCAAGGAGAGCTCTCAGCATATGCCTCAGTTGTGGTCAAGAGTAGGCTTGCTTTTGCTTTATTCAAAGTGGATTTAAAACTGCTGCACATGCTTAAAGTTCACGCAACACAAAGTAGCTCACATGTCTCCTCGTGTCTTCTCTAGGATATAAAGGAGAATTGGACGAGTCTCTCCTCCGTGGTGGGGTTTCCACTCCTCTCAGCTGTAAGTTTACTATCATTTTCGCTAAGGGCCATCTTTATGCAAAGTGTACCACAGTAATGTTCAAATTCCAAACAATGTTCTGAATCCTTGAGTTTAAGGAAGCAACCTGATTTTTAAAATAATGAAATAAATTCACAATACTTATGTATTAGTACATACCAGGATGGATATAATACCTACTACCTACCCATGGTTAGTTTGCTGTTTTTAAGTTCTTTGGTTACTGTTCTGTAAATCCAAGGTTAATTGATTTGTTCTTTATATTTTAAAAGTAGCCTGTTTGTATTTGTTAAAATGATCATATGCTCAGACAGTCAAGCCTACACTTATTTTCTACTATTTCTGTTAAGTAATAAACAGTGAGTGTGGGTAACTATACTTTTTGCTACTTTATTGGGTTCTCCTATCTAGCACCCTTCTCCACCCTAATCCCCCCCAACCGCCCAACACTAGGTAGCAAAGAAAGGTTAGAGGGGAAAGGGGGACATGGATCTTTTTAGACTATTTCCTGCTGATTGGAGGCATCAAGTTCCTTAGGGCAAGTTCGGTCTTCCTTGTCAGGACATTTCCAGCCAGCGACAGCAGCAGGGGAAGAGGAGAGGGGAGGAAGGCAGCAGCAGGGGGAGCAGCAGCCACAGCAGTCGCTCCAGGCTTTGGCTCTCCGCCCCCCCCCCCCATTTATTTTTTATTTACATTTCAAATGATTTCCCCTTTTCTGGCCCCCCCCCCCACTCCCCGAAAGTCCCATAAGCCCTCTTCTCTCCCCCTGTTCTCCCATCCACCCCTTCCACTTCCCTGTTCTGGTTTTGCCCTATACTGCTATACTGAGTCTTTCCAGAACCAGGCCACTCCTCCATTCTTCTTGTACATCATTTGATGTATGGATTATGTCTTGGGTATTCCAATTTTCTATGCTAATATCCACTTATTAGTGAGTGCATACCATGATTAATCTTTTGAGACTGGGTTACCTCACTTAGTATGATGTTCTCCAGCTCCATCCATTTGTCTAAGAATTTCATGAATTTATTGTTTCTAATGGCTGAATAGTAGTACTCCATTGTGTATATATACCACATTTTTTTGCATCCACTCTTTTGTTGAGGGATACCTGGGTTCTTTCCAGCTTCTGGCTATTATAAATAGGGCTGCTATGAACATAGTGGAACATGTATCCTTATTACATGGTGGGGAATCCTCTGGGTATATGCCCAGGAGTGGTATAGCAGGGTCCTCCAGAAGTGATGTGCCTAGTTTTCTGAGGGACTTCCAGACTGATTTTCAGAGTGGTTGTACTAATTTGCAACCCCACCAGCAGTGGAGGGGTGTTCCTCTTTCTCCACATCCTCACCAACACCTGCTGTCTCCTGAATTTTTAATTTTAGCCATTCTGACTGGTATAAGGTGAAATCTCAGGGTTGTTTTGATTTGCATTTCCCTAATGACTAATGAAGTTGAGCATTTTTTAAGATGCTTCTCAGCCATCCAAAGTTCTTCAGGTAAAAATTCTTTGTTTAGTTCTGTACCCCATTTTTAATAGGGTTTTTGGCTTTCTGGGGTCTAACTTCTTGAGTTCTTTATATATATTGGATATTAGCCCTCTATCTGATGTAGGGTTGGTGAAGATCTTTTCCCAATTTGTTGGTTGCTGATTTGTCCTTTTGATGGTGTCCTTTGCCTTACAGAAACTTTGTAGTATTTTGAGGTCCCATTTGTCAATTCTTGATCTTAGAGCATACGCTATTGGTGTTCTGTTCAGGAACTTTCACCCTGTACAGATGTCCTCAAGGGTCTTCCCCAGTTTCTTTTCTATTAGCTTCAGAGTGTCTTTATACCCTCTAAAATGTCCCCAGAATTCCAAACATAAACCATTTTCAGCCAGCAGAATCATGCCCCTGCCAGAGCACGAGACAAAGCAGCTGTAGACCATCCAGAGCAGCCTGATATCCCACACCCGGGATGAAAACAAACATATTCACATAACTGTGTTTTCCAAGAAACCAAAATTCTCACTATAGGCAGTCCTGAAAATACTTAATACTACTACCTTCTCCTTGGCTTTCCACTTCCTTGGTTTGGTTTGCTGTCAGTAGACAGCCTGTTGTTGACTGACTTCATGAGTGGTTCCTAACTCCAAAGTTATAACCCCTGGTGTCAATCTTGTGGCAGAATAAAGGAGAGAAGTGATCTTTCCCCAACACATCACTCTGAAACCATGACAAAGCCCCCAAAGTCCCGTGATTGGTGTGATTTATCTTTCCTCAATCCTCGGAGCCTACTGTGCTCATTCCGGTGGCCAGATTTCTTCCTTTTTCTTCACTGTCAAGCTATATTCTAAAAGACCAGGTTGACTCTTCTTTCCAGAGCCCCCGCTGATCGCCTCTTGTGCATCTGATTGCCTTAGTACATCTGTTCCTACCAGAAACAAGAGGGGCTAAGGTCATAAATTGGATTAATGTGTGTTTAGTACCTACGTATGTGCTGGGTTCTTAGAATATGTTTGTAAGCATCACAGACAAAGCTTTCTGCTCTTGGTTTTGTTTAAATGGTTGACATGCATTTTTGTTTTCTAATGTGGGCAGGTGTTTTCTATTTGCATCAATTCATTGTAAAGTCCTGGAAACCTCATAAAGTTGGTAAATTTTTATTTGCAGTATGTCATGTGGGAAAGCACATGTGACACAGGCCTATGGGAGTGACTGTGGGATGCTTTGTCCCCGGGTTGTTAGAGCTGACTTTCCACTGAATACCAACGCAGTCGTTGATGGTCAAGCGCAATCCCAGATACAGAGAAGTTAGAGATTGCATGCACTTCCACTTGAGTTTGAGACCTTAGGACTGATATAGAACTTTCCTATAACTCTTCTCTCTCCCCCAAGGCAGCTTCATAGCCAGCCTAGCCTCTGCAGCCTGTGCAGGATAGGATCCAGTCAAATATCTTAGATATCACTGGAATATTATCACATAGAAATTAGGCAGATGGGAGATGTTCTTCAAAGAGGAGCTATTTCCTGTTGACTAGTAGTTGCCTGGTAACACACAAGTTGGAGGCAGTACCAGGTGTTGGTTGAAAACAAAACAATCCTATTAATTTGTCATATGCTTTTCAGAAAGTTACTTCATTTTTTGATGACCTATGTAAAATATTATAAGAAACCTCAATAGGAAAAATACTAAACGTTCAAAATAGTAAAACTTCTAGAAGATTATTCTTAGAAATATTTATAGGTTGAGCAAATGTCTAAAAATCATCATCAACTCTCCTGGATTAGGAAAGAAATTGCTACATAGAGACAGGTTACTAAATGTGCTAGGCACTTTACATGGGTGCATAGTGTATTTTTTGCAACAACCTGGTAACAGAGTAATTAGTCTTTCTCTTTTCAGATGGGGGTTCTGGAACTCATGGTAGTAGGCAGCCAATACCATGACTTTGTAGCCCCTACCTGCCAAAGTCTAGTAGTTCTTGAGTCTTTTCTTGTTAGGTCTTGTCTCGTTTCCCAAGGCCTTGAAATATTATATTGAAAATACAACCTGTCCTTCATTAAGTTCAATTTTGTCAGGTATTCTAAGTATTTAATAGCTATCAGTTCACTTAAGCCCACAATAATCCTATCAGCTAAGTACCATGATGTTCTCCACAGAGAAGCTTTTGTGTGGGACTTGGAGTACGGCTAAATGTCTGCCCACATTCACCCACAGAACTTTCCAGAACTTTGATTTTCAACCAACACATTGTACTACCTTCAACTTGTGTGTTACCAGGCAACCACTAGTCAACGGGAAAATAGCTTCTCTTTGAAGAACATCTCCCATCTGCCTAATTTCTATGTGATAATATTCTAATGAAATCTGAGAGATTTGACTGGATCCTATCCTGCACAGGCTGCAGAGGCTAGGCTGGCTCCAGAGCTGCCTTGGGGGAGAGAGGAGAGTTATGAGTCCTAAGGTCCCAGACCCAAGTGGAAGTGCATGCAATCTCTAACTTCTCTGTATCTAGATTGAGCTTGACCATCAAACACTGCATTGGTGTTCAGTGGGAAGTCAGCTCTAAAAACCTGGGGACAAAGCATCCCTCTGTTACCTCTACTTAAGCAGTATAATTCACTTCAAAATCTAAGATTAAAAAGCTCCTATACTATAAGTAAGAAAGTCTAGGCTAAATGTGGTTTTAATTTACATTTAAGATATTACATGTGACCCTTTAAATTGTGTTCCTTATAATAATAAAAATAGACATTTATCTTATATGGTCAATGAGTTAGAAATTTTATGCAAACGAGATAGGCATATGTTCTATGTATTTCCTAAATAGAACTTGATTTTTGCCCACATAAATAATTTGGTCTATTTTTTTTATCTCAGCTGCTTTCTGCCTAAATTTATTATAATACTGTATTTCTTCAAAGAGAAAGATTACACGACTGGTGTTTATTTCTGTTGTATTCAGTTGCTGTGACCCCTTATGGTTATGCATCCAAGTTTGAGATCCACTTCGATGACAAGTTTGATGTGTCTTTTGGGAGAGAAGGAGAGACCATGAGTCTGGGCTGTCGTGTGGTCATCACTCCTGAAATTAAACACTTCCAGCCAGAGGTCCAGTGGTATAGAAATGGTGAGTCTTCAGACTGAGTTTTTACTTTGCTTCTTCTTTTTCCTCCTCCTCCTCCTCCTCCTCCTCCTCCTCCTCCTCCTCCTCCTCCTCCTCCTCCTCCTCCTCTTCCTCCTCCTCCTCCTCCTCCTTCTTCGAGACAGGGTTACTCTGTGTAGCCCTGGCAGTCCTGGAACTCACTCTGTAGATCAGGCTGGCCTCGAACTCAGAAATCCATCTGCTTCTGACTTTGCTTCTTAATTAAAGATGCATGTGGGCCTCTTGCAGATCCACTTCTCAGGACTAACAGAACTTATATGCTAAAGACAACACACTGCTGCACTAAGTTTTTAACATACATTTTAAAATGAAGACATCGTGTATATATGTGTGTACCATACATATATACATATGTACCATATATATACATATATATGTAACATACACATACACACAATTGTTGTTCTGTTTAATCCCTGAGATAGGGTCTCACTATGTAGCCCTGGCTGTCCTGGAACTCACTATATAGCCGAGGCTGGCTTCAAATTCACAGAGATTTGACAGACTCTGCCTCCCCTGTGCTGAGATTAAAGATGTGTGCCACCATACCCAGTTAAAATATAATTTTGAAGGTATGATTTCCTTGTTACCAAGTAATATGTGTAATAAATTACCAAAAAACTATATATTTACTTTATAAGTTAGCTTATTAGATAAAGTATTTTTACTTATAGGTATTATTTATAAGAGTTGTATAAAACCTTAAAAACGTATAATATCATGAAATAATCAAGTACTAATATTATTAATCAGCAGAGTAAAATTTTAGAAGCAATTCAGACATTAGTAATTTTACTTTAATGTGATAGTGTATTTATATTTTAAAAGTTTATAGTAAATATGTTCTTCATGTGAGATACGTAAGCCAGTACAAAAATGGATACAAAATAGATAAAAGTTACAATGTTTGTTTGTTTTGTTTTTGCTGGGACTGACTCTTGGGGACTGTAAACAGTGTCAGCACACGGGACTGCTCTGGAAGGCCAGGTGAACTGGGTTTCATACTGTGTAGCCACCGGCTTGACATTCATATAGTTTTATCCTTTTTAAAAGATTTAATTATGTGTATGGATGTTTTGCCTGGATGTGTATCTGTGCATACAATGTATGCCCTGACAGAGGAGGCCATTAAGTTCCTCCAGGGACTGGAGTTACAGATGGTTGTGAGCCACCGTGTGGGTGCTTGTAATTGAACTCAAGTCCTCAGGCAAAGCAGCTAGTGTTCTCAATCACTGAGCCATCTCTCAAGCCCCTTTAACTTTTAGAAGTCACAGTTCATATACAATCCAAAACACCTGCTTATCCATCTCATCACCGTGTTTTCTTGCTATAAAGGAAAATTAATTCCTTTTGTTAATAATTGGCCCACTCAGAATCTTATATGAAAAGCATGTTCTTTCCACTGAATGCTAAAATTCTCTAAACTTTGTTTTTAAGACTCAGAGTCAGAGGTTCAAACGCTCAAGGAGACTAATGTCCTCAGTTGCTTCGTTTGGAAGGTCCACAGCTCACTGTGATCAGTGATCTCTCACTGACAAGCTCGCTGCAATAAGTGGTCTCTCACTGGCAAGCTTGCTGCCTGCCTGTTGGCCCAGCCCCTGTGCTGGGACAATCTCTGCCCCAAACCCAGAGACATGGTCTCTGTGGTAGGTGGGTGCCAATGACAGACTTTGGCATATATGTGGTTCCCCTAAGAACTTCCATTTTATGCATGAAATTCCATGGGACTAGAGAGCATGAACATAGCAGAGAAGACAGGCCAACTGGTCAACCAGGCAATACAGGCTCAGGATGGGCTGTGGGCAAATGCCCACTGAGCTAAGAACCTGGCAGTCAGGTATACATGTGAACATCTGAGACAGTCTGGGGCCCCTAAGGTTCGAACATGGTGGTTTGGACCATGACTTGGCCCAGATTGGAATTAGCAAGATAGTGGTCCCAGCAGCAGCAGCATTGAAGTGGTGACTCTGACTGGACCCCAGAGGACAGGACAGATTCTATAGGGAAACAGTATGGGGACCCACAGTAGGAGGAACCTTCCCCACTTGCCCAGAGCCATGCAGGAGGAACAAGAAATTGCTTTAGAACTCATGGAATGTGGCCCACCTGTTAACACAGCCACAAGAGTGACCCTTGGTGTGGGATGGCCCCAAGGACCACATGTCCTGAGCACTTCATGTTGTTATGGAGTTCTGTTCTGCTTACTGCCCTCACATCCCTCTTAATATAAGAATTGTATGAGGACTCTGAGGGAACCTCTAGCCCTCACTGGACAGAATCTCTGGCACTCACAATAATAATGCTTGACCTCTTCTAGGCATTGCTGCTGGAGTAGATTATGATTCTATCACCGCCCTAGAGAAGAACTTAGATGGGTAGATTGTCAGCAATGACCACCGCCCTTAGAAAACACATGGAAAAATAAAGTTGTCAGTGAAGCTAGGTTAAGATGGTTTTACTCCTGTCTCTGATGTAGAAAATCTCAGGAAACAGTTTGAAGTTCAGAGAGGCACACTCTTATTAGTTAAGCGAGGGATCTTCATGGTCAGGGAACAAGAGCATCGGCAGCCCTGGCTGACGTAACTCTCACTGAGGCTGCACTTGTGATGACTGATTTCTTATGTCCATCTTTGCCCTCAGCTTCCTGATATGATTGAATAAGAATTGGTGATGAGCTGGGAGGTGGTGGTGCACACCTTTAATCCCAGCACTTGGGAGGCAGAGGCAGGAGGATTTCTGAGTTCGAGGCCAGCCTGGTCTAGAGTGAGTTCCAGGACAGCCAGGGCTACACAGAGAAACCCTGTCTCGGAAAACCAAAGAAAATAAATTGCTGATGAATAGATAGGCATTCTGAGGATTTATGACTGTTTTAATATAAAAGTTTATATTTATGATTCTTTTAAGATTCTTACAGGATTACTTTTAAAGATTCTTACAGGATTACTTTTAAAGATAACTAATAATTCATCCATTGTAAATGCAAATTGCCACCTGCCAATAAGAGAAGCTGTCTGAGGAAACTACCTTGCTTGCTTACACTTTGTTATTCTATAACAGGTTGCTTAGCTATGAATGTATGTGGTTTTGGGGGAATAATTTATTTTCTTTACCTGTACTACGTAATGTTATTTCTTGTAAAGTTATTGGGGAACACACTTTTTTCATAATCATTTTCTAGAAGAAAACTAAATTGTAATCACATTGTAACTGTATACTGCTTGAAAGATTTTTCTGAGATATATAAGCTATGGCAGAAAGAATAAAGTATGGAGAGCTGGAACATTGTATCCTTCCATTCATCAACTGTATGTGTATATGAATGTATATGTGTATGAATCTATATGTGTAAGGTTTGTGTGAATGGGGATTGACACATTGTTTCTTCCACCCATTAACTATGTGTGTGTATGCATGTATGTATGAATGTATGTATGTATGCATGTATGTATGTATGTATGTAAGGTTTGTTTGGTTATGTGTTGGAGCTTTCCCCATCCACCAGTTATATGTATGTATGTATGTATGTATGCATGTATGTATTTATGTGTGAAACTTGCTGGCACTTTGCTCTAGTCAGTCTGTAGTTATGTATGTAATGCATGTATGTATGTAATACATGTATGTATATATATTTGTATGTATGAAGTTATTAGACTCTGCCTTTTGTTTCATCCACTCTGTGTGTGTGTGTGTGTGTGTCAATTTTCTCTTTCTTTTTCTTTCTTGCCCACCCCAGGAGTTAAAAGAGTTCATAGTTTTTCCGATGGCCACAGGTAGTGCCAGCCCCAGTAAGCTAAGCTTGTTCTCTCAAAGAAAAGTCTGCTGAGTAATGTCTCTAATCACTGGCTGCCTTTGGCATCAACCCCTGTAGGTATCTGGGTCCACTCGTCAGCTGCTCTAAGCACTGACTCTCAACAACTGCCTGCCTCAGTGTACCCACCTCATGGATGACAAAGTCTGTCATTGGCATCCACCTACCACAGAGACCATGTCTCTGGGTTTGGGGCAGAGATTGTCCCAGCACAGGGGCAGGGCTGACAGGCAGGCAGCAAGCTTGCCATCAGAGACCACTTATTGCAGCGAGCTTGTCAGTGAGAGATCACTGATCACAGTGAGCTGTGGACCTTCCAAACGAAGCAACTGAGGACATTAGTCTCCTTGAGCGGTTGGAACCTCTGACTCTGAGTCTTAAAAACGAAGTTTAGAGATTTTAGCATTCAGTGGAAAGAACATGCTTTTCATATAAGATTCTGAGTGGGCCAATTATTAACAAAAGGAATTAATTTTCTCTTACAGCTGAAAGAAAACATGGTGATGAGATGGATAAGCAGGCGTTTTGGATTGTATATGAACCGTGACTTCTAAAAGTTAAAGGGCATATCAGAATAAACATTAAAACACGATTTTATAAATTTACATTTAAAATTAAATTCACACAATATGAAAAATGATTTATACAGCTGAGTCTTTTAGAAAAATTCTTCCTTAACACTCACCAATTCTAAAATATTAAAATTTATATTTATCTGTTGCACATAAGTTATGGTACCAAAATTTTTTTTGTAGTCTGTATAACCCTTGTTATAAGTAACAAGATATTTTAAGATAAAAAGAGGTTGGGTTAGGGTTACTCTTGCTGTGATCAAACACCATGGTAAGAGGGATTTATTTGGCTTGTATTTCCACATCACAGTCTATCATTGAGGGAAATCAGACCAGCAGCTCAAGCAGGTCAGGAACCTGGAGGCAGGTGCTGAAGCAGAGGCCATGGAGGGTGCTGCTTAGGGCTTGTTCTCCTGGCTTGCTCGCTCTCCCTACTTTCTTAGAGAACCCAGGACCACCTGCCTGGGGTGGCACTGCCCACAATGGGCTAGGCCCTCTCACACCAATCACTAATTAAGAAAATGCCTTACAGCCAGATCTTGTGGAGGCATTTTCTCAAGTGAGCCTCCCTCCTTTCAGAAAAGCATAGCCCGGTCGGTCAGGGTGACATAAATCGACCAGCCAGAGGCAAAACTCAACACTTTGAACTTCTCTGCTCTTTGAAAAGAGATCTTTACATTTTAATCTTGTCAGATGTTACAAACTACATGTCTGTCCTGGAGCCCCTCACTTCTGCTTAATAATCTCCCTAATATTAAACACACCAGAATGGCTTAAAGATCTAGAGAGTTCTAAGAGTTAAATAACTTCCAATGAAGACAGGAGAGAGGGAGGGGAACAATCAATGAATCCACTTGTCTTTTTACATTTCTAGGAGCACCTGTTTCTCTATCAAAATGGGTGCAGCCGCACTGGAGTGGAGACCGGGCAACGCTTACCTTCTCTCACCTCAACAAAGAAGATGAAGGTCTCTACACAATCCGCGTGCGAATGGGAGAGTATTATGAACAGTACAGTGCATACGTCTTTGTTCGAGGTAGGACCTGGGAAAAAGCACATAACTGCACACAACCGAACACAACCATACACAACCTCACATAACCACACACAACTGCACACAAATGAACACAACCACACATAACTGCAGAAAGTCACACACAACCTCACCACAACAGCACATGACCACACATGACTGCATTTAAAACACTGAGACCAAACCAGTCAGCACAAGCATGTTTTAGTAATGCTAAGAGTCAGTTAGAAATCCTCCCAAAACACCCAGGAGAAGAATGTTAGATAACCCCAGAGGCACCAAAACAAAGGTAATTGGTTTGCAACCCCTGCCTGTCACTAACAATAGGATTTGTGTCTAGTGCAGAGTGGAGCTTCCAGATTCTTGTGATTTGGAAAGTTGTCTTAGTTCTTGGATGTTGCCACAGAAAAGACTGCTCTATCTGGAGGTTTCATCTTTAACAAGCATCTTGGAGTGCAAATGTATTACTTCATTCCAGACTCTTCTTTTTCATGGCTTTGGCTTGATGAAGAAGGAAACAGGTGGTGGAACTCAATTCTTGGGGCAAATTACAATCATTGGTTTTAGTCTTTCTTTTCCCACTGGTGTCTTGAATGGGCTGGATATGTGCAGTGGCATGTTACTGTCCATATGTGCAGTAGCCTATCACTCTTCATATATGTAGTGGCATGTGCTCCCCTATGTGCAATGGCATGTCACTCTTCATATGTGCAGTGGCGAGTTGCTTTCCAAGGGATCCTAGCACCTTTATCCCGTTCTCTGTGCTCTTTCATGTAACAGTCACTCAGGGGTAGCCACAGAGGAGACATGGACAGTCTCAAGAAAACAAAGTGTATTCTGCTCACAGGTCTCAGAAACAGGAGGCTCCTGGAGGCCATGGGGGAAAGCACCAGGGCTCAGTGGCTCCAGAGCCCAAAGGCCAGAAGCAAAGGGAGGACTTGGACTGTGACCTTCATTGGAGTCGCCCAGAAAGGGCAAGGTGTAGGCTTGGTTAGATTGACTCTGGGGGGCTCTGGTATGTGGAGGCCCCTATAAGTGCCTGGTCATGGGTAGAGGGCAGGTACGGAGGTGGAAGGCTGATTAAGAAGTGTTGTCTCCTGGGTGGGGTGGACCCTGTGGAGGAGATGTACTTGCAGGGTGCTTGGCCTGAATGTCCAAGCCCTGCTGTGGAGAAAGGTTGACATCTCTAAGCTTCTACTCTTTCAGCCAGAAAGAAGAGAGGACATCAAAATACACACAATTATAAGTACAAACAATAGAGATGATTTACTAAGTTTTCCATTTATTTATTGTTTGTTTATTCAGTTTACACCTCGATCACTGCCCCCCTCATCCCAGTTCCCCCTCACACAGTTCTTCCCCACATTCCCTCCTCCCCTTCTCCTCCGAGAGGGTGGACCCTCCTGGGCACATCAGGTCTCTGAAGGGCAAAGTATATTCTCTCCCACTGAGGCCAGACAAGGCAGCCCAGTTAGAGGTACAGATTTCAGACAGGCAAAAGCTTTAAGGATAGCCCACATTCCAGTTGTTCAGGCCCCACAGGAAGACCAAGCTGCACATCTGCTACTTATGTGCTGGGAGCCTTGGTCAGGCTGTGTATGCTCTTTGGTAGGTGGCTCAGTCTCTGAGAGCTCCCAGGGGTCCAGGTTAGTTGACTCTGTTGCTCTTCCTGTGGAGTTTTATCTCCTCCAGGTCCCTCAATCTTTCCCCCAACTCTTCCACTAGACTCCCTGAGCTCTGTCCAATGGGTCTCTGCAAATTTATTTTTATCTCTCATGTGCTAAATAGAAAAATCAACTCACAGGCATTTCGATCAAGATGGAACTATAGATGCCGACCAGATGCCTTTAAAATAAGACCAAAGACTACCAATAGCTCTGCAATTAGAGCCTTTTATCAATATAATTGATTACTTCTGAAATGCCTTTTATGGCATTTCATAATTTTAAAGTTTCAATAATTTAAAGTTTCAATAATTTTAAAAGTTCAATAATTCTAAGGCACTATTTTTTGTGGGTTTGAGAGAGAGCTCAGTGGATAAACTGGTTGCCAAGTAAGCAGGAGAACCCAGTTCAGTTCGCTAGCACCGTGGCTGCTGGGGCTGCTTACATCACTTCTGTCTGGTGAACAAATATCTTGCATATTCCACATGCAACACTCACCAAGGATGGCCGAGGGTTCCCTGCCAACACGTACAGGTCATAGTCACCGATAAGAGATATGTGAACATCTATAACTCGGGGAAGCGTGGCAGGGTGTCTCCTCTATGGAAGCATCCTGGGCAGAGCCCGGGTATTGCTGAGGCTATGGAAGAGGCAGCCTTCATAAAGGTTGCTATGGAGACAGGCTCCCTGGGACTCATCAGGAAGTTAGGTTAGCCACACCACCTGCATAAATGTGACTAGATTCTGACTGAATATGCAAAGCCTTCCCTTTCCCTCACTGTCTGGAGAATGCCTCTAGTTATTCAAAACAACAAAAGCAGAAACAAAAGCCCTGATGGCCTTGTTCTGGGAACTCTGGCCTGGCTGCGTGGCTCTGTATTTCTCAGGCCCCACCTAGAACTGTGCCTCTGCCAGACTTCACTCCAGATGCAGAGAAGGGGCCGATGGTTCAGTTTCACACATATCAGTCTTTATAATCCTCAAGTCAAGAAAACGGAAACATGCTAAAATTTACCAGATGTTAATATGAAAGAAAAAAAGTGGGAAAATTTCAGCAATTGTATGTGAATTTAACAACTTTTAGAAACGCTTATTTTTTATATTATTGCTAGGACTATGACTGTAACTACTGCAGTGTTGTGAATCTAAGGGACCCATAAGTGTGGAGCAAACACTGTCGTTCAGCTTCATCTTTTCATTTATTCATTTGAAAGGATGCATTTTTAGAGCCTTAAAAACATCTTTATTTATGTGTAAGCACACACGAAGCTCCCCCGCATTAGCTGCACACGGAGTGATTCTAAATGCACATGCAGAGTTAGCAGATCATCACCCCTAACTTCCTCCTTTAGCATTTCTGTCAACCTCGGTTCCCTGGAGCTCTCCCGTGTCCAGTCACGCTTTTTTAGCCAGGGCTTCCTTTTCAGATCCACATTTTCTTTCAGGAAACCTTTGACCATCAGTGTTCTTCTGAGTCTGACTTCCCTCTGCATTTTGAAATTCACTTATGTCATAACCCATAAGGTAGCTTTTCCCTTCCAGTGGCTAGATTAGTATTTCAATGTCTAGATTGCCTCATGCTGTCTGCTGATAGGCAGCAAGATTGTCCCTACTGTTTCGTGTTGTTAAACATGCTAGCACTATCGATATTCATATTTATGGGACAGGTTTTTCATCTCCTTTCAATATATACCCAAGTGTTGAATTGCTGGATTATATGATACATTCATATCCACCTTTTTCAGAACTATAAAGCATTTCAAATGATATTTTATGTGTTTTCATACTTTTTCCATGGTGGACTGTGAGGCTATCAAGGGCATTCTTTTTGGGGGTCCTGGTGTTTTTGCTGCTTACAAAGTAGCTTCTATGTCAGTACTGTCAGTACGTAAAGCACCGAGTTCTGTAGAACACAGTGTAGTTTCAGAGCTGAGTACATTTGGGCAGGCTTTTATGATATAGATAATTTGTCTCGTGAAAATACTATAAACAAACAATAAAAAGATTAGAGCCACTTATAGGTTGCCATCAGAGAGACTTAATGTCAACATTTGTTACATACTGCCTTCCACCTTAATCCCTCCCCCACAGGAGCACAAGTGTGCCCATGCACACACATGCACACACACATACACAAAGGGGTAGAGAAAGAGAGAGGAAGCAAATACATGGGAAGTGTCCTTAGCAACGTAGCATTCTAAATTGTAGACAGGTGATGCCTTCCCTGCCATACTGAAAAGATGACATGATTTACAACTCCCTTGTGGGGACTGGAGGGACAGGTCAGTGCCTGCTGCATATACATTAAGCCCACAGCACTCGTGTGAAAGCTAGGTGCAGCAGCTTTTACACATCTGTAACCTCAGCACTGGAGGGTGTAGGGCTGGGCAGAGGCAGGGGACAAATGAAACTCTAGCTTCAGAGACAGGCAGACCCCAGCAGTTTAACTGACTCCTCAAACTCCTTGTTTATTGAGAGACTGTCTCAGAAAGCAAGGTGGAGAGCAACTGAGGAGGACATCACTCCTCAAACCCCAGTCTTCATACATGTGTGCACATATGCATCCCTACCCATATACACATGTGCACATACACATGCAATACACATAATAAAAAACAACTCTATCAGGGTAGAGGAGTGCAGAAGCAGGCCCTCCTGTACAGAGCTGTGGTTGTGAATTGGTTCAAAGTCTGAGGGTGTTTTGCAACTATGTATTTAAAGCACATAGTCTAACTTCTCCAGTTCCAGGACAAAGTGGACAAAGATGAAGACAAATATTCCATAAAACCAGAGAAATCCAGATATTTACCTATATCTGAGAGTTGTAAAATAAAATCTTTATCTATACATATATTTTAATTAAGACGTGTAAATATATATGAATAAATATTAAAATTTCATGTTCCACAAAAGAAATACTATGTATGCAGCAATGAAAACTAATGATGTACATCTATACTTACTGAAATGTATCAAGAAAAAGCAGTTCTCATGAAGACCATGATCCAAGTTATTTAAAAAGTAGTCATATTGGGCTTGAGAAATGGCTCAGCAGTTAAGAGCACTGACTGTAGGGACTGAGTTCAATTCCCAGCAACCACATGGTGGCTCACAACCATCTGTAATGGGATCTGATGCTCTCTTCTGGTGTGTGTCTGAAGACAGCTACAGTGTACTCACATACATAAAATAAATAAATAATATAAAAATCATATTTAGCCAGGTATGGTTGCATATAGCCATAATCCTTAAACATAAGAAGGGACACAGGAAGATCATGATAAGTTTGTGGTTAGTCTGAGCTACAAATAGTAATAATCATTATCAGTTTTGCTAGATGTGTTGGCACACACCAATAATCCTAGCACTCAGCAGACCAAGGCAGGATGATCTCCAATTCAAGGTCAGCCTGAACTATAGAGCAAGACCCATCTCAAAAACCATTTTCATCTTTTAGTTTATAAATATAAAAATAATCTAGAGAAGCTTAGGCCAACATGTCATTAGTCATTATTCTGAGTTACAGATTTAAAGGATACTTTAACCTTCTTCATTAACATCTATTTCATAATCATGTACTACCTTTATAAAAATATAAACAATAAGATTACATTTTGAAAAGAAGTTATTTTTTTTAACCTATGTCTGAGGCCAAACTGTAATGAGTAACAGGTTTTGACGAAATGAATCAGCCCACAGAAAGGTAGGCTATTTGGAGGTTGGGAGAGAGAAAGCTTTGAAGAGGATAAATGTTGGCTGAGAGGGCACTGTGGCCAGTGGTACAGCAGCAGCTGCTGGAAACTGGACGCTGATGGCACTCCACAGCTGTGCGGTGTTCCTGACATTCCCAGCATGCTTGGCTCCTCACACTGTGCTGCCCCATCTTGAGAACAGGAACAATACTTTTAACTATTGTGTTTACCACTGTCTTAGTTAGGGTTTCATAGAGTTTGGTTCCTCTCTCTCTGTCTCTCTGTGTCTCTGTGTCTCTGTGTCTCTGTGTCGTCTCTCTCTCTCTCTCTCTCTCTCTCTCTCTCTCTCTCTCTCTTCTCTCTCTCTCTCTGAGACAGGGTTTCTTTGTGTAGCCATGGCTGTCCTGGAACTCACTCGGTAGACAAGCCTCCAGCCTCCACCACTGAGGAAGCTGAGTCAGGAACACAAAGGGAGAAGCTGATGTGGAGGCCACAGAAGAATGCTGGTTACTGGCTTGTTTCTCGTGGCTTGCTCAGACTGCTTTCTTATAGAACCCAGGGCCACCAGCCCAAGGATGGTGCCACCCAATGGGCTGGGCCCCCCCACCAATCTCTAATTAAGAAAATGCATGACAGACTTGCTTATAGGCAAATCTTGTAGAGGCATTTTCTTAATTCAGAGTCCTTCTTCCCAAAAGACTCCAGTTTGTATCAAGCAAATATATAACTAGCCAGGACAAGCACCTAGAAGAGTGTTAAATGAATTTAGAAAAGCGACTCTGACAAATACCCATTCCCCAGGTTTAGTAGACGTGTAAGATAATACAGAAAACAGAAGACATGATTGTTCATGAAATAATATAATCACCAGACAGTGGGACTGCCATTCTCCAGACACAGCTAAAGTGTGGTTAGTCTTGTGGTATTTTGAATTAAGAACCACTAAAGCGAAACCTTTGGTTTTCTGGGAAAAAAATTCTGGTCAGCAGGGGCTGGAGCTGATTAAGAAGAGGCCAGCATCCTTGAGGCAGCCTTTTCTGGGAAGTGGTTCCTCAGGGTCAGCACATGGACGCTCTGAAATGGCCGTAAGTGGATGAATGCCTAAGTAACTTAATAGATCACCACACCCACCCCTGAATGGCGTCTTGCAAACTGTGTTACAAGAATGCTGGTTTGTGGCTCTCTGCCTTCCTGTTACGTTGTGTCCCTGCTTTCGATTACACACCAGATTCAGTGGTTGCTCAGCTAAGTAGACTCTGCTGTCACCATGGGAATTGCTCCATCAGTGTGTGGAGTCATAGGCCTTTACGACAAGGATGTGTCTGTGTTCTTGCTAGCTGTTCCCTTAGAGGAGTGCATCCTCTGGCTTACCAGCATCCGCATCACCACTGCAGTCTTACTCTGCTCTTTCTTCTATCTCTGCCCTGCTTGCAAAGCTTGGGAAGAGAGAGAAATACCCAGTAAAGCACCTGTTTCCTGTTGCTTGGCACGCGGGATTCTACATTCAGCCTTGGCTGTGGTTTGTTGGTGTTCTCATTTAGTCTGCAGGACTCACAGTCTGGGGATCTTAATTTACAAACAATCAATGTTCTCTATTTTCTGTAGTATCATAGACTTTACTATACTTAGGTGTGGATTTGGGGTCAGAGTTCTTTTTCCTAAGTATCTTCAGTTAGGGAACAGTCATCATGTGTGCTGATCTTTTTAAAAATGGTCTTCTATCTGCCAGGATCTTTCGCAGAATTTAGTTTACTTGACAGGACCAGATATTTCAGCCCATTGTAGGCTGGTCCCATATTTCAGGGCCTGTAGTGAGACATATGTGTATCAGACCTACCGGAGGTGGAACAGATCCATTGAACTCATGTCAGATCAGAAGAAGAGGGAGGTAGCAAGAAGGAACAGGCAGGACATACCCTTTAAACACATGTCCCACTGACCTGCCTCATCCAGCCAAGCCCCACTTTCCAGAGTCCCACCACTTACCAATAATGTATTCGATTGCCAAACCATCACTGGGTTAAACCCTTGACCAGGCCAGAGAAACACATTCACAACACACTCGGAGGTGTGTGCTTTATGCCTCTTAATCCAATCAAATAGACACCAATAACCATCACATTTGGTTAAAGCAGATTCTTTTTTTCTTTAAAAGGGAAACACTCATTTAATGGTGGGCAAAGTTCCATGGTTTTTATTTTCCTATTTATATTCAGGTAACACGAGGGGCTGTTCGTCCCTTTGGGAGCCTGTCAGAGATAAAGTATCATTGATGGACTCTCTGGCGTGGGTCACCTAGCTGACATCTCCTTATTAATTCTGGGGATAAATTTTGAGAACAAAGGAGGAAAAGTTCATGGATTTTTTTCAGAGTCCCTTTTATTCTCTCACATAATGTTCTTCCTCCAAAAGTGAAAAGCACACCTTGTTATAATGCTAAACAAATTATAAGATTTGGAGCTTGCTCTGTGGAGACAACTGAATATGTGGCTACTGTGATGTGTGGGAAATGTGTGTGCCATGACCTCAGTCTTCCAAGCTGGCAGAACCTGGCTGAGCAGGTAACAGGATCCCTCTGTCTCCACAGATGCTGATGCAGAGATCGAAGGAGCCCCTGCTGCACCCCTGGATGTGGTGTCTTTGGATGCTAACAAGGATTACATCATCATCTCTTGGAAGCAGCCAGCTGTGGATGGAGGGAGCCCTATCCTGGGATACTTTATTGATAAGTTAGTGCTCAGCCTAACCCCAGTCATAGTTCTGTGGGTGTACAGATGTGTACTTGATTTCTCACATTATTTCTAAGTGAAATGCTTTCTCTGTTTTTGCCACTCTCCCCCTCTCTTTCTATGTGTCTGTGTGTATATGTGATGTGTGTGTAATATATACAATGCACACAATATATATTACACATAACTACATACATATTAGTATCTACTTATTTACATTTATCCTTTGAATTTGACAACCAACTCAAGTCACTAACTTGGCAAGAATATAATTAATTTGTAAACCTAATAGCAGAGGCCACTGTAAAACTGAAATAACTGATATTCAATATGCTGAACATCTGCATTCCTAGGATGGAAGTCATTTAAAAGTACTGACTTTGGGAGCACTAATTAATTCCTTATACTGTAGGATGTGGTTTCAAGTTATCCATATTACATAAAAAGAAATAGTAACAAAAGTTCACAGTGTTGGGCCACAGTCTCACGCAGGAGTCTTTGTTGATTATTGTCTTCCGAACTTATGGGTCCTGAGATTTTTGCTCAGGATTTGCACATTTACACATCTACTGGGCTTGGGCAATACAAGCAATGGATTCAAACTATTGGCCCAAGTATGTGATCCACTACTTAGTTTTTCTTAGAGTGGTGACTCCAGTTCTTTTTTGCTTTGGGCTGTGGAAACAATTAGAGACAGCTCTATGTCAATGCATCAAACCTTATATTCGTAGCAATAAGTAAACAATAAGTGCTCAGTACCCGACAGAGGAATGTTTGCAGTCAGTTCTTTCTATTTAGCCACAGATGTAAAATAGGATGGAAGCGTCACTTACTTCTGACGAATGTGAAGGGTTACATAAACTCCTTTATCCGGTCAGTTTCTGCTTTGTTGTCTTTGACAAATAGCCAAGGGATCTGCAAACCAATCAGTGCATGCCGTCCTTCTCTTGCCTTGGCTCTTAGAAATGAGCACAGCATGGCTAATATCTACCGTTTGCTAAACACTGTTCTAAACACTTCATGTATTTGTTACTAACCTGTAACCATCCTGGACAGGCCTTGTTGTTACAGGTAGGAAAGAAAGATCTGGCGCAAGCCACATGCCAGCAAAGATACGTTACCTTGCCTAAGGTTACATGGGTGGGAAGCCCAGAGCTAGGATTCAAACATGGCTCAGCTGTAGGCCAGCGCTCTTTCTGCTCCAACACGCTATAGAAGATTCTTTTTTTCCCCTTGGACAAATGAAAGTTAAGAAGTGTATTCCAGTGTCACTGAGTCACAGTGGCAGTGTCTGGACAGACAGACAGACAGACCTTGGGAGACACATCTAGCAGACTGCTGTAGTCTCCCCAGCTCCCTGCCATTCTCCACACATAGCAACTCCTGAAACTCTACAAAGCAGACATTTAGGAAGAGTGAATGGAAGACATGAATTGCAAATAAATTTTATAGGAATTTACATAATGTTAAAGAAAACAATCATTATCTGCATCAAAGAATGTAAATGATAGTGAAGAAGGGAAGATCCCCCACCCCCAACCATCTCCCAATTTTTTGGGACTGCCCTCCCATGGGAACTAGTTGGGAATTATACATTTTAAATATAGTGCCATATTGGGGATGTATTTCAAACTAAAATCATTGTATACTATTTGTGAAAGACAAGGAATTGCTGTATTATAATGCTGCACAATTCACTCCAATGTTGTCTTTAAAGCTGTGTTGACTGGCTCAATACCGTCATATGAACTGTGGTGATCTTCTGAGCAGTTCTTTGACTCCGTTCTTGGGTCCCAGCTGCTACATTAGCAGGCAGCTGGAAATCAGTTTCCAAGCCCTCCATTTCCCTGTGGAAATCATTAACCTCATTGTTAAATAAACAAGCACGGCTGGGCATGGTATGCAGGCTGGGCATGGTATGCAGTCCCAGTACTTTCGAGATAGAGGTACAAGGGTCGTGAGTTCAAAATCAGCTTGAGAGAGAGCAAACAGAGTAGAGGATGAGGAAAGAAAAAAAAAACCAAAATCTTACAATAACCTCCTGACCCTTGAACTCACACAGAACATAGCGATCAGCAGGAAAACATTGAGCGGCTTTCCAAACTGCAGGACAAATAGCTTTTCATTCTGTTTTTGTGGGTTGGTTCACCTTTTGGAGAGTCTCTCTGTAGAGCCTAGGCTAGCCTCAGGGTCATGATCCTTCTACCTCAGCTTCCCAGCCATGCCCAGCTG
Organism: Apodemus sylvaticus; assembly: GCF_947179515.1. Classification (NCBI taxonomy): domain Eukaryota; kingdom Metazoa; phylum Chordata; class Mammalia; order Rodentia; family Muridae; genus Apodemus; species Apodemus sylvaticus. Next base: position 2,555,741 of record NC_067480.1, on the reverse strand, counting down.
TGCAGTTATCTTAGGCCCCAGCTGACCCTACTTCTGCTTTTAAAAGAAAGTTCCTAAAGAAGACAGATTACTAACAGTGGAGTCAAAGATGCCAGTGGCGCAGGGAAGAGGGATCCTTTCCCGAAACCTCTCCTGCACAAAGATTCTGGAGTCAGCTCAGTGGTTAAAGCACTGGCTGTTCTTCAAAGAGTCTGGGTTCAAGTCCTACCACCCACATGGCGCTCACAGCTGTCTGCAACTCCAGAGCCAAGGGATCCAACGCCATCTGTGCTTGGCAGGCACCACGCACAAGTGGTTCACAGGCAGACATAGAGGCAAACACCCATACACATTACAAACGAAATAAGAAGGATTCTGGATACCCGCATGATTTGCTCAGTCCTCTTCTTGACACACAAGAGAAGTCAGCTGCTTGTTTAGAAAGGTCTGAGGCTTCGTTCTTCAGGTTAAAAGATGACCAGTTGCTGGCTGAAAAGATGTAGTGGGTAAAGGGAGTGGATGCCCAGACCCACCTGACAGAGGAAGAAAGAACTCCTTCAAGTTGTCCTCTGACTTCCACACCCGACTTGTGGCACTTGTACACACACACAAATGCTCACAGAGCCACACATCATACTCACACACACACACACACACACACACACACACACACACATACACACACACACACACACATACTTGAAATTTTTAAAAGAAAAATTTAAAAAGACATATTAAACTTGAGAGCAGCTGAGTGAAGTCTAGGACTAAGAAGCCACGCAAGAGTTCCACGTTCTGACACAGGGAAGATCTGAAGAGAGGGTGAATTTGTGCCTTAGCCATAGAGCGCCTACCATTCTGCTAATTCCTCTTTCCCTCAGGTGTGAGGTGGGCACAGACACCTGGTCTCAGTGCAATGACACACCTGTGAAGTTTGCTCGGTTTCCGGTCACTGGTTTGATAGAAGGCCGTTCCTACATATTCCGAGTCCGAGCAGTGAATAACACTGGGATAGGCCTGCCATCTCGAGTTTCTGAGCCTGTGGCTGCTCTGGATCCGGCTGAGAAAGCTAGACTTAAAAGTAAGTTCTTTTCATTTCTCTGTATCTTTCTTGAAAAACAAAACAAAATGAACAACCACCCCACCATGAACAACAACAAAATCCAAAACAAAACCAAGAAACCTGTGGTGTCACTACAAGTAATTCCTCTCCTTCCCACTAGAGGGAGACAAGAATAAGAAAATTTTTTTTTTGAATTTTTTAAATTTTTAATTATTCACTTTACATACCACTCACTGCCCTCCTCCTGGTCACCCCTCCCACAATTCTTAACCCCAATCTCTCCTCCCCTTCTCCTCTAAGATCCCCCCTGGGCATCTTCCCACCACCCTGGCACATCAAGTCTGAGGCTAGGTTCATTCTCTCCCACTGAGGCCAGACAAGGCAGCCCAGCTAGAAGAACATATCCCACATAGAGGCAACAGCTTTTGGGATAACTCCTCCCCCTCCAGTTGTTCAGGATCCATGTGAAGATCAAGGCCCAGTTCTGTTAAATGTGTGCAGGAGGCTTAGGTTCAGCCTGTGTGTTCTTTGGTTGGTGGTTCAGTCTCTGAGAGCCTTATGACCCAAGTTAGTTGATTCTGTTAGTCTTCCTGTGGGGTTCCTATCCCCTCAGAGGCTCACTATCCTTCCTCCTGTTCTTCCATGGGAGTCCCCAAGCTCCATCCACTCTTTGGGTAACTGCATCTGAGTCAGCTGCTGGGTGGAGCCTCTCAGAGGACAGCCATGTTTGCAAACATAGGAGACTATCATTAATAGTGTCAGGGATTTCGTGCTTGCCCATGGAATGGGTCTCAAGTTGGGCCAGTTATTGGTTGGCTGTTCCCAAAGTCTCTGCTCCACCCTCCATCCCCACCCCTGCATTTCTTATAGACAGGATAAATTTAAGGTAGAAAGTTGTGTGGGTGGGTTGGTATCCCAGTCACTCCACTGGGGTTCCTGCCTGCCTAGGAAGTAGCCTCTTCAGGTTCCATATTCCCAATGTTTTGAGATTCAGGTAAGATCACCACCATTGAGTCTTGGGTGCCTCCCTTATTCCAGGTCTCGGTCTCTTTCCATGGATGCTCCTACCGCCCCACCTCTGTTAGTTGCAGATTTCCATTTATTCTGATAAGCCCAGACAATTTAAAGCAGTTTCTCAGTTTCTTTCCTATTTTTTGTTCTCTCTCTCTCTCTTTCTCCCTCTCTCTCTCATTCTTTGTTGTCTCTATCTGTCTCTCTCTCCCTCTCTCTTCCTCCTTCCCTTCCCCTTCTTCTCCTCTTCCTTCCTTCCTTCCTTCTTTCATTTCTTTTTAAGAAAAAAAAAACTTAAATGATTCCCCTCCCCCCATTTTTGGTTTTGGGGTGAGCCCAAGAAGATAAAAAATAATTTGTTTTTGATGAATTTTTTTCTTTTGAGCATTTTAAAAGCCCTCATTTTATTCTATCTTTTTAAAAACATTACTCACCTGTACATAACAACCCTGAGATTTCACCTCACGCCAGTCAGAATGGCTAAGGTCAAAAACTCAGGAGACAGCAGGTGTTGGCGAGGATGTGGAGAAAGAGGAACACTCCTCCACTGCTGGTGGGATTGCAAGATGGTGCAACCACTTTGGAAATCAGTCTGGCGGTTCCTCAGAAAACTGGGCATGACACTTCCTGAGGACCCTGTTATACCACTCCTGGGCATATACCCAGAGGATTCTTCAGCATGTAATAAGGACACATGCTCCACTATGTTCATAGCAGCCCTATTTGTAGTAGCCAGAAGCTGGAAAGAACCCAAGTGTCCTTCAACAGAGGAATGGATACAAAAAATGTGGTATATTTACACAATGGAGTACTATTCAGCCATTAGAAACAATGAATTCATGAAATTCTTAGACAAATGGATGGAGCTGGAGAACATCATACTAAGTGAGGTAACCCAGTCTCAAAAGGTGAATCATGGTATGCACTCACTGATAAGTGGATATTAGCCTAGAAACTTTGAATACCCAAGACATAATCCACAAATTAAATGATGTCCAAAAAGAATGGAGGAGTGGCCCCTGGTTCTGGAAAGACTCAGTGCAAGAGTATAGGGGAATTCCAGAACAGGGAAGTGGGAAGGGGTAGATGGAGGAACAGGGGGAGGGAAGAGGGCTTATGGGACTTGCGGGGAGTGGGGACCCAGAAAAGGGGAAATCATTTGAAATGTAAATAAAAAATATATCAATAAAAATAAATAAAAAACCAAAGAAGAACATTAAAAATTAATTTCTCTCTCTCTCAAAAAAAAAAAAATAAAAGAAAAGTGTACCTTGCCAATATGTATTCTAAGCATGAGGTGTGGAATGAAATATCAGAGCAAATAGCTCCAAGATCATTTTTATCCACATTATTAATATATTCTGAATATAACTGCATTTACAGTTCAAAGTGAATTTCTTGACCTGAAGTCTTCATCAAAGCACTAATATTGATCCCCTGTGAGCTCTTTTGTGCTGATTAAAAAAACAAATTTGAGTTTCCATTAGATACTATAAAATAATCTTGGGCTGTCAATATGGCTCAGCCAGCAAAGGTGCCTGCTGCCAAGCCTGACTATCTGAGTTCAATGCCCAGTACCTCCATGGTGGAAGGCGAGTTCTGACGCCAGCAGTTGTGAAGAAAGGTGCATGTGGAATGCTTGTGGACAGCCTTTGTCTTTGCCTACTACACAGCGATGGTTTTATTTGCCTGTTGTAATCCAGGAAGTTTCCAGGCACTACCAAATATGCCAGTAGCTAGGGGATAACCCTCATGGGGGATTACAGGTCAGAGCCGCACTTGAAGTTCTATTCTTTACTATTTACTATTCAGTTACTTCTGGTGATATCACAAACTCCAAGGACGATACCATCACCTTTAGACTCCCTCTCTGTTAAGTTAGGCAATTCCACCTCACACTTTCCTCTACTCCTTTATGAGTTCCAGTAAAATAAGATGTTGGTGAATAAGAACACTATTGTGTCTGCTGCCTTCCTGTTTCCTGTGCAGACGAGGGTGGAAATTTCCCCTAGTAAGGCAAGATTGAGCCATTCTTTTTTTCCTAAAGTATGTGTGTGTATGTGTGTGTGTGTGTGTATGCATGCATATATCTTCTATTTTCTATGTGTGTATCTTCTAACTTCTACCTACCTATCACCTATCCATCCATATATTCACCTATCCATTATCTATCTTCTATCATTTATCTATCTTCTATTTGTCTATCCATCTATCATCTATATACCATCTATCTTCTATCATTTATCTGCCTATCCATCTGCTCATCTATCATCTATCATCTATCTATCCATCTATCATCTATTTATCTCTATCTACTCATGTGCCTATCTATCTGTCATCTACCTATCTGTGTGGTATATATGTGTTTATATATGTGGGCATGCGTGCCAACAGTGTTCATGTGGAAGTCAGAGGACAAACAATTGCCAGGAGCCAGTTCTCTCCTTCTTCCCTGTGGGTCCCTGGGGCTGAACTCATGTTGCCAGGCTTGGCAGCAAGCCCCTTTACCTGCTTAGCCCTCTCTGCCACCTACCATTCTCTTTTTCATGTTTTCAAGGTCACAAGATGGATTCCCCATCTTTTTTTTTTTTTTTAAATTTTATTCTTCTCCAGTATACTTCATCCTGACCAGTATCCCTTCCCTCCTCTCCTCCCAATAACCCTGTCTACCCCTTCCTCCCCTCTCTCCCAGAGCCTCAGTTTCCCTTCAGAAAAGGGCAGGCTTCCCAGGGATGTCAAAGGACCATGGCATATCAAGCTGTAATAAGACCAGCTTGTGACTGTCCTAGTGGTGTTTCTTCCAAATGCGCTGTCTCTGAAGACGGCAGGGGGACGGCTGTTTGCTTCAGGGGCTGTGTACTGAGCAGTTATGGGAGTGCAATTCACTCACTTAGCTCTTGTCTAAGTAGAACTGCAGAAAATCCAGCACAGTCCAGAGAGACTCCAGGTTCTGTCAGGGGCATGCTTCACACAGTATTTTACACATGTTGACAAAGGTGTGTTAGGAATTCATACAAGATAACTAGAACCCATTTGACTAATCCAGCTGGTTTATTGGTTTATCAAAGAGTCAACAGCACATCTGTGAACATGTGTCTTTTACGCTTGTCCTGTCTAGGTCGTCCGTCAGCACCCTGGACCGGACAGATCATTGTCACTGAAGAGGAACCTACAGGTAAAGTCTCTGACCTCTCTAGATGCCACTGTTTTGCTGTATGATTTAGTTTTGCTCATAAGAACATATTATTGTCCATGAAGATTTTGAAAGAATGTCCTGAGAAGGATGGTAGGTGAGGTGTGGCATGGCGAGGCTGAGGATCGAACCCAGGGTCCTGGACAGGTCAAGGACATACTTCACCATCTGAGCTATACTTCCAGGCCCCAAGGGATTGCATTTCATTTTAAAAGACATATTGTGAAGCAGTTGTCTTATGATGAACTGTGCACATGTCAGAGTTCAATTTGATAAGCATTATGTGTGTGCACATGTGAGGTCATCGCTGTTGTCAAGACAGCAAACATGCCCGGCACTTCTACCCTGTCATGTTCTTTCGTGGCTTCTTCTCCCTTTCACCACAGGCCTGCTTCCTGACACCATAGTTTGTATTTATTTTGCATAAATAAGGTAATACTCATCTTGTTTTCTCTCACTAGCAAAGTTACTTAGTGATTTATCATGTAGATGTAGCCATCAGTCAGTTCCAACGTAGCTGCTAAAGGTTTCTGTGAGCCATATGTGTTTGTGTAGATGTGTGGTTGTCACTTCTCTAGGGTAAATACTTAGGAGAGGGGTCAGTGGGCCGTGTGACAGGTGCATGTTTTGTTTTCAAAGAAATTGCTGTTTACCAAAATGCTGGTTCCACTTTACTCTCTTACCTGCATATGCCTATGTTTGTGTGTGGTTCGTTCATGTTTGCACGTGCATAGGTACACATACATGCACAGGCATGTGGAGGGCTGACATCGAGTGTTTTTCTTGGATGTTCTCTACTTAATGAGTCAGGGTCTCATGGAGCGAGAGCTAGTATATCTAGCAAGGTTGCCATGGGCATTCTGTGTGCCTGCCTGGCTCCTCTATGGGCTCAGGGATTGGCAGGCAGTGTCTTCTGAGCCATCTCCCTGGCCCTTGTGCAGTTATCTGACCTGGTTGGCTTTCAGTCTGTCACCATATGTTTATTGACTACACCAGTTTTCTTTTTCCCATTTTCTCTTTTCTTTGGACTTGGACACGCTTGCATTACTCTCTCTCATCTACATTATGTCACTACTTTAGGCTCTAATATTTGACGTGCTTGTTTTCTCAGTCCACCTTTCCCATTCCTGCTGCCATTATTCTCACAGTGTATTTGCGTATAGATCATAAACGTTAATATCATACTATGCTGATGTCAATGGTCATCTATGCTTCAGAGAGATTTTAAAAGTTAGAAAAGAGGTTTTTTTAAAAAAACATTATTTTGAAGATCTTTTTGTGTTTGTTTTATGTGTGAGTGTTTTGCCTGCTGCATGTAAATGCACGCTGTGTGTGCCTGGTTCCCCCAGACAGAGAGGGCATTGGATGCTCTGGAACTGGAGTTAGACACAGTTGAGAGTCACTCTGTGGGTGCTGAGAACCAAACTCTGATCCTTTAAAAGAGCAGCCAGTGTTCTTAACCGTGAAGCCATCTCTCCAGCCCCAGAACCATGGAGGAGCCGTTTCTCCAGCCCCTGAAGATCATTTCTATATTTACTCACACTTTAATCTTTTCCTTCATCCTTCTCTCCTTCACTTCGAACAAGATCTCTCACATGCATGTGCGACCACACCCTTCACTTTTTTCTTTCTTTTCATTGTGTAGATTCCAGAGCTCTAGCTGGCCAGATTTTCTTTTGGTGGAAGCACATCCCTGAACTTTCTCTTCGTGCAGATTTTCTGGTTATCAATCAACTTACCTTTGAATGTCTGAAAAAGTCTTTGTTTAGCATTCATTCTTTAATATATCTTTGATGAATAAAGAGTTCCAGTTTGACAGTTTCCATGCAGAACTTGAAGATTTTGGTTTGGTTGAGAGGCAGCGACAGTGGCGTGGGGAGCTGCACATCAGTTGCCAAGTGTCACGGGGAGCTCTTGTGTCCCTGGAGCGTATGAAGGTTTTTACAGCTCTTTAAAAAATCGCATACACCAGATGACAAGCTTTAAAGACTGATCCCAGAGCACTGGAAGGAGCCAGAGTAAAGTTGAATGAAAACTAAAAAGTAATGAAAGTGATGGTTAGCCTAAGAAAGCAGAAGAGCTGGTGAGAACAGCTGGTGTCAAACTGTTGCTCAGAGCGTGTCCTACACGGTAAGAATCACTCTGAGCACAACGCACTGAAACCAGTCCTCAGAAGAAGTTTCTAGAACATATGCCATATTGTGCTGCTCCAACCCAGAAGCAACAAATCTTGTAGGAAGAAACAAGTCATTGCACATTTTAACTTTAAACTCTGGCAAACGTCCTAGAAATGATACTTTTCCTTGAGTTGGTTTGTTGAAAATGGATGAATCCAGGAGCAGCTTCATAATTTAATTTCCCATGAAGAAAGTGTTGCTGAGAGCTGCAGAGTAAGACCTTGGGGGTGACGGGCCATTCTCACTGAAAATCAACCCTTGTTCAATGGCGCAGATGCTTACTTAGGGAGGTGTAACAAATTCCCTCTTCTCTCCTAGTGGTGCATATTTGGTCATAACAAAGCCATTTGAAACAGGCTTTGTCTGGACAAGTCGGTGAGTTTTCATCCCACAGGAAACACAAGAACTTGATACAAATTACTGGATTAAGTGGATGTTTAGGCATTCAAATATTAAATTGGTCAGAAAGAAACAGTTTTTGACAGCCCTCCACAGAAGATAGCCTATGTTCTCAAGACTCTGTAGTTATTTCTGTAGTGAACAAATAACCATGTAGTTTCTTTTTAGTGACAGGGTATCTCTCTATGTTCTTATCAAGATACCGTAAATCAGTCTTCTGAGATAGATGAACCAAATATCAAAATGGCTTGGGGGTCACTATCAAATAAAGAAATCCTAGCCTCTTAAGGAAATCACCACCCTGCATGAGACTATACATGGTTTTCATAGTTACCTTTATTTATACTTTTGGAAATGACATAGATGGCTATATTCGACTAATTTTTATCAATAAAACTTCAATAAATTCTTCTGCATCTCCCATCCCCGCCCCCCAGAATTTGCAGTATCATAGAGGGGCTTAGAATCCTACCATCTATCTACTGGAACGTTTAATACCCGACACACACACACACACACACACACACACACACACACACACGCACGCACACACACACAGACCTGTGAGTTCACTATTGGTTCTTTAAATGTTTTTTAATGTATATCCTTCTCTCTCCTCTTCTATAGGAACTTCAATTATGGGCCACTTGAAATCATTTGAAATTGTTTCTCATCTCATTGGTGCTATGTCCCCCCAGCCTTCATTCTCTTGAGCAAGTGGAATGTTTGTAACCATGGCCTACATTTGTAACACTTCATGTCCATGTCTACTAATCTTTGCTTAGATGCTCAGAGATGATGCCCATTCTGTGACCTGTGGCATCTCTAGGCTTGTTATTAATATTAATCCTCCCCTCTCTGTATACTGTTATTTTCTTGCTTTCATACATGTTTTTTTTTTTTTCAATTAGATACCAGATATTTTGAGTCTATGATGCTTGATGCTGGATGTCTTTATGTTTCTAGAAATGCCTTTGAGCACTGTTTTGAGGAAACAAATTTTTTCACAGTGGTTCAGCTGTTGTGGAGGGGAGGAGGGGAGAAGGGAACAAGAGGAAGGGAGGAAAGACATTTTCCAAAGAAGCTGCCTTAATTGTGAGGTAAATCCAGAGAACACCATGTGACTCCCTCACTTCCGACCTTGACTTTAACCAACGCCACCATCTCATGGCCACTCTAGACTTGAGTTTGCACCGTATGTGCTTTGGAAGTCAAGCACACACTTCCTTGTATGACTCAACTTCGCTTTTCACCAATTCAACTATAAATCCTTTAGAGACAAGTCCAGTCCCAGGCCTGATCGGTCTGTCAGGGTGCTAAACACACAGTATTGTCTGGATGACCAAATGAAAGAATGACTTTGATTTCTAGAGAAGAGCTTGGAGACAAGGTTTCTTCACACCGCCAGCGGCGTGCCAGAGAGAAGCATCTGTGGGTCTCCATGGGTCCCCGACTCCCCTGAATATGTGCGACTCATTTTCCCTTGTTGTTTTTCAGAGGGAGTCATTCCTGGGCCCCCCACAGACCTCTCTGTCACTGAGGCCACCCGGAGCTATGTAGTGCTGAGCTGGAAACCCCCTGGGCAGCGAGGCCATGAGGGCATTATGTACTTTGTAGAAAAGGTAAGACCCCAGCACTATTAGCCATGCCACTTCCTAGCGGTCTTCTTAAGCCGTGCTCATTTCTAACGACAGAGAAGTGAAGGAGGGCAGCACTAGGAATACGCTAAGTTGCTTAAACCCTTACAAATTATGAACGGTCTCAGCTGAAAATGTATATGCCACACGGATCTTTATCCCGGCACCCCGAGATTCGCTCGTGGTCCGGAAACTACAGATTGCCTACATGGCAGTGCTCTCTCGAGCAGGCTCCTCACTCTGGTGTTGGCTGTTTGTCTTCTGGTTCTTGTGCCGTGGTGACAAGACATGATGCGGGTAGATGGTAAGAAAACGGAGACCCTGCTGTTCTACTTTAAACAGTGGGGAGCGGTGAGGACAGCAAGCCTTCGCCCACCGCTATGTGAAGCCGTCCCTTCATGCACCACTGACTGAGTAACAAAATAATTTGAGAAATCAGTTCTTTTACCCCAAACATTTTACAGTCACGTTGGGGATCAGAATATTGGAGGCAGCACACAATGGAGCAGATGGGTGAGGAGGATGTGAGAGCTGATCTGATCGATCGGATCGATCTCATGCTGTAACCAAGGAGCTCTGATGAGCACGTGATTCAGGGCCCGGGGTGGGCCGGGGCGGGCCAGGGCATTATTGAGGACGGCAGCAGCCAGCACTAAGCTTGGCTCTCAGAAAGGATATTTAAGAAGAATTTAACACGAAGTTCCAAGTCCATTAATGAAGTTTTCATTGGTGCATAAGGGCTATAGGGCACTTGCCTAGCATTTGTGAGATGCTGCTGGTTCAGTTCCCTCTGCAGCAAAAACAGCAAAACCAAAAAACAAACAGACAAACAACAACAACAACAACAACAAAAACAAACCAAAATGAGGTTAGTATCTAATTGAGAAGGGTTTTTTGTTTTTGTTTTTGTTTTTTTTTATTTTTTGTCTGACATGTAAACACATCTATGTATCTATTTAGAGTAATGAACTGTTGTGAACCAAAAACATAAGGTTAGTGTTTGATTTAAAATTTCATCTTTGTAAAATTACATAAAAAGGAACCCTCCTCTGCCCCTCTGCTCCCTACCCCTCCTTACCCTCTCCTCCTCCCTTCCCCCCCCCCCAACCCACCCCCACTCCCAGGAACTCAATTTTCCTGTTTTATCTGGATTGCGAGTCTGATTATTCAATTTCAGAACAACTGTTATTTCCCTGCAATTACCGTGAGAGGATCCATGTTTCAGGAGTATCGCTACATGGAAGTGTCTGCAAATTAGGTGGCAATCTAAAAGCAGTGTACAGACACCGTGTGTTTTATAGCTGGGATTGAAGCTCAGGCTCGCACATACCAGGCTACTCCTCTGCCTCACTTCCCCCTCGTGGTCTTGTCACTGCCTTCTGAGTACTGTGATTACAGGCTTGTGCCACGAGGCCTGGATAGCATACAAACTTAAAAAAAATTGTCCTATTGTCTTGCTTTTGTTGTTGTTGTTGTTTGGGTTTTTGGTTAACCAGTGGGTTTCACTAGGGTTGCTTACAGGAGCATGGTTCAGGGATTGTTTATAAAATCATAGGTGCCTTACGAGTGGCTATTATACTGAAGAAAATGTCACCTCTTCACTACCAACCACTAACTAATAAGTATCCATTAGATCCTGGCTACTCCGTGGTAGGGTGTTAACCAGCCTAATTACACAAATTTTAAATATATGTTTTAATATGTGTATATTATATATACACACACATACATATATATTTATGTGTGTGTATGCCCATGTGCAGGATATCAAACTATAGAAGTTGGTTTCCCCCTTCCCCCATGTGGGTCTCAGGATTGCATTTAGACAGGTAGGTTTGAGGGCAGTGTCCTTTTTATCCACACTGAGCCATCTCACTAGCAAAATATGTAAAACATCTTAACAGCCTTTTATTTACCTCAAATTGGCGGCTCTTACTGGTTACACCAGAATATCCCATGTCAAGGCCCATGGCTTTTCTTTCTTATTTTTTACTTTTCTTGCAGTGAGCTTTTCTGAGGTCCCTGAGATGGGGTGTCTCCCTTCTTATCTCCAGCAAATTGCTAACAATAAACTTGTGATGCTTTCCTGTGCGACATAGGCATCTCCCAAGAGTCCAGCTTTACAACACCTAAAAGTATACTTACAGTTTCACATTTTGTAAATGTTATCCCCAAGTAAAATATAACTTGGGTACTATCCTGGGCATTTTGCTACTTTAATAGAAGCAATGATAGGGTAAGAGCTAAACGTATACTTCCTGGTATATTTCACACACACCCATGCACGCTGTGTTTCTTTGACATGCTCCACAGGAAGAGGCTCTGAGTTAACCCTGGGACTGTAATTAACATTTTTCTGAAACAGTGACGCATAACAACCCACCCTGAGACATGGTCTTCACATGAGTCAGCGCTGGCTTCTGTTGACTTTTCCTCTGGTCACGTCAATCTGAATTTTTCCATGAAAGTCTGTAACTTTCCCAGATCAAAATGCATATCATCTGTTATTAAACAATTAGATATTTTTTTTTTTTACCAGCATGCTCAATTGGATGGAATAGAAGATAATATTTAAGAGTACGTCGCATGGAGAAGCTACACAGAGGGTATCCCACTCTCACAGCCTCTGGGATGCTGGCAGAGTTAGGATGCAGACCTGGGATGTTCAGAGACCTAGGATGCATTTACAGAATTTTCTAAATGTCAAGCCACTGTGCTATGAGTCTAATTATTTATGGTGAGCCACTTATGAGGCATTGGCCTTTGTACAGATTTACTTACTGGTCCCCTGACATGTTTTAACCAACCTAGAATGTTCATACAGCCTAGGCTGCCTCCTGAGCTATCCTCTGCTTGCACCGGAGGATTTGTATACACATGACCATTGTGCTGGTCTGTTGTGTTACAGGCTCATAGTAAATAAACATTGAAGTCGTGCCTATGTTTCCTAAGACGGTTGGAACTGGGGGCCTCAGTAGCAAGAGAACTGGGTGAATCAGGGTCTTCCTTTAAACCCCCTATCCCACTGTGTTCTCCAGCCTTGAACTTTCCCTTAGATACCTCATGTTTTAGGTATTTTTTCTCATTTCCCTTTCAAAAATCTGGTTGTGTAAGGCACAGAACAATGTCACTCATTCACACTGCTTCTATCTTAGGAATGAAAGTAAGTGGTGTTTACAGAGGCAGCATAATGAGCAGCATTTGTTAGTTAACTTGTTACTTGAATTCACTCTGTGGACCAGACTGGCCTCGAACTCAGAAATCCACCTCTGCCTCCCAAGTGCTGGGATTAAAGGCGTGTGCCACCATCGCCCATCGAATTCATTGTTTTTAATTGCTAAGTAGTATTCCATTGTGTAAATATACCACATTTTCTATCCATTCCTCCATTGAGGGATATCTGGGTTCTTTCCAGCTTCTGGCTATTATAAATAACACTGCTATGAACATAGTGGAGCATGTGTCCTTATTATATGTTAGAACATCTTCTGAGTACATGTCCAGGAGTGGTATAGCAGGGTCCTCCGGTAGTATCATGCCCAGTTATCTGAGGAACTGCCAGACTGATTTCCAGAGTGGTTGTACCAGCTTGCAACCACACCAGCAATGGAGGAGTGTTCGTCTTTCTCCACATCCTCACCAGCATCTGCTGTCACCTTAGTTTTTGATTCTGACTTGTGTAAGGTAGAATCTCAGGGTCATTTTGATTTGCATTTCCCTGATGACTAAGGATGTTGAACATTTCCTTAGGTGCTTCTCAGGCATTAGAGTTTCCTCAGTTGACAATTCTTTGTTTAGCTCTGTTCCCCATTTTTAATAGGGTTATTTGGTTCTCTGGAGTCTAACTTCTTGAGTTCTTTGTATATGTTGGATATTAGCCCTCTATCAGATGTAGGATTGGTAAAGATCTTTTCCCAATCTGTTGGTTGCTATTTTATCCTATTTACAGTGTCCTTTGCCTTACAATTGATAGGTTTTATAAATTTCCCCAGATCACATAGTAGGTACAGGCAAAAATAGGATTTAAACATGAGTAATCTTGGCACAGACCCATAAATCCAAGTATAGGATAAACATCTCTAATGCAAAAATCCAAATTCACGATCCAATCCAACACACTCAAAATGTTTTGGATTTTGGGTTGGGGATACTTAAATAGTAAAGTCTATGCATACATACACACACACACACACTCACATATGTATGCATGCACAATTCTAAAATTGTACATACTACTTGCACTATGCTGGGCTGCTTCCAAAGCTTAAATCTGCTCCTCTCAACAATGGTGGTAGTGTAGCAGGGAGGGTTAAAGTTATGATCACTTATATTATCCATAGCACAGCAGAAAGCAGATATTGTTTTTTTATTATAAAAATAAAAATAATAATTGCTTCTGTATTTCCCTGAGGGGGCACACCAATAATATAAAGATGCAGGAGAATTTCATCACTCACAGGAGCAGATCACACATGCAAATGACACTTTACCATGAACTATATTGGAGAAACACCAGAGTCTCACCTTGTTAAATGTTATGTAGATGATAATGTTGAGGCTAACAGCACCCATTTCACATTCCAGCGTCATCCAGCTCATTATTAGCTGGGACCAGACCCTTTGGGTCCCTGCTGCCATGCTCCTGAATCATGTCAGGTCAACAGAGATCATACTGAATAGTGTATTGGAAACTTCTGTGTCATCTTTGACAGCTAGTCTGACTGATGCAAAATACAGATTTCTGGAAGATTATATTGAAAATGATTTTTAACCTACAACAAACTCAGGCAAGAGCAACAGAATTTGTGCTTTTGCTGACCATGAGCAGATTTGGGCATAGGGCTGGGGAAGGTCTTTGACTTGTCTTCAGACTGTGCCCTGTCCTATTAGACTTGTTGTCTGACTGTGCTATAGCCTATCAACTCACATCTTCATTCAAGGGTTTCCAAGTCACGATAGGAATTGAATTTATTCATTCCTTTATTGCTTCCTTTTCCTTTTGTTTTGTTTTTTGGGTTTTTTTTTTTGTTTGTCTGTTTTTTGTTTTTTGTTTTTTTGAGACAGAGTCTGCTCTGCATTCCAGCTGGCCTGGAAGTCACTGTAGCCCCGAGTGTCTTCAAACTCATGACTTGCCTCCTGCTTCAGCCTCTTGAGGGCTGAGGTAACATACATGTGCTACTATACCTTTGAATCTCTTTAAATATGTTTGTGTTTTTAAAAAGCATTTTATGATTTATTCTAAAATTCTGTCACAATTTCATAAAGGAACACCTTTGTATTTCTATAACCATACACATTTGTTCATTCATTCAGAGAAGAAACTCTTGAGTGCCTTTCTAGGCCGAGGCAGGACAGTGAGCAAGGGGGCCCCCTGAGCTCGTGGAATGCACCCTCTGTAGAGGGGACAATAAATAAATACATTCCTACTAGTGACACATCTAAATACAGAAGGGCAAGGTATCACGATAAGGCCCTGAATTCTTCCAAATTGGTGAAGGGAGGTGATCTAAATAGGCGCTTCTGAGGAGGTGGCAGCTGATGCAGGACAGAAGCAGTGCTCTAGAAATTTAAGTATGGAAGGCAGTTTATTGACCACTAACCCTATCCTTGAAATAAAGACTTCTATAAGTAAATGGATAGCTTGCTTATATATAAATGAAGCAAAGTGTTCATTAAAACACTTAAAACCTGCATTTGGTGAAGCATCCTGTGGTCTTCAGATATCCCTTCTTCCACAACTCTTCTCCAGGCCAGCTCTAGAAAACAGGGTGGTTTGTCAGCAGGTAAATAAGCATGGGCCCCTGTGTGCTCCGGGGGCTTCCAGTGATGTCAGTGTTCCTGTTGCAGTGTGATGTGGGAGCGGAAAACTGGCAGCGTGTCAACACAGAACTCCCAGTGAAGTCTCCTCGCTTTGCTCTGTTTGACCTGGTGGAGGGGAAATCTTACCGCTTCCGGGTCCGCTGCTCAAATTCAGCAGGAGTTGGTGAACCCTCAGAGGCAACTGAAGTGACCATTGTAGGGGACAAACTTGGTAAGTGTAGGGTCAGACCAGGCAACTGTGACCTTGTGTATCAAGAGAAAATTCCAAAGCAAGAATAAAATAGTGTGGCTTTGCTCATGCAAAGCAAACATCACAGCTTTCAACAGCAGATATAATTTTCAGCATCCACAGACACTTCATTTACTAATATGCTTCCTAAATAACATCTCTTTAGCACAATTCATTATAAAACAGAGCAGCCATATGTATTATATGATTTGTGTAAAATATTTATGCATGTGTGTTTCCATATATGTGATGGAAATGAAATATATTAAATGACCTTGAGTTTGATCACCATTTTCTTCTTTACACAGATATCCCCAAAGCCCCTGGCAAAATCATCCCAAGTAGAAATACAGATACCTCAGTGGTGGTTTCTTGGGAGGAGTCCAAAGATGCTAAAGAACTAGTTGGGTACTATATCGAGTCCAGTGTAGTTGGCTCTGGCAAGTGGGAACCCTGCAACAACAACCCGGTGAAGGGCTCACGGTAATTTGTGTTTGTGTGCATGTGTGCACTTGCACATGTGTGTGTTCATGTACTTGTTCATTTGTATGTGTATATGTGTGTTCCAGGATCACTGTAACTACATGTAGTATACTCATCCAGTGGAAGAATAAACACACACACACCACACACACACACACACACACACACACACACACACACACACGGTTAGAGAGATGACTAAGCAGTCAAAGCATATCCTGCTCTTGCAGAGGCCTTCAGTTCAGTTCCTAGAATCCACATGGGGAGATTCACAATCCCCTGTAACTCCAGCTCCCGGGGAATCTGACAGTTTCTTCTGACCTTTATGGGAATCTCCATATACAGGCATACCCCCAAACATATAGATATAATTTAATCTTTTTTGTTGCTGTTGTTTTCAAGACAGAGTTTCTCTGTGTAGCCCTGCCTGGCTATTCTGGAACTCACTCTGTAGACCAGGCTGGCCTCGAACTCAGAAATCTGCCTGCTTCTGCCTCCCAGGTACTGGGATTAAAGGCGTGTGCCACCACCGCCCGGCATAGATATAATTTAAAAACAAGAAGATATGTACACATTTAGTTTAACTAGTCAAATGAATTTAAAGGTGAGTATGGCTAGTGTAATATATTTGGAAAAAATATATATTTGGGTAAAAAGGACTTGTCATATCAGATATTTAAACATAAAATATCACCTAAAAGTTTATTTTCTGGTTCTTCCCCGATTCTTTCAATTATTTTTTCCCATTGATACTCCATAGTTTTTCATTTACAAAGTAATATTAGACTCTAAGGACCTAATATGCTCTGCTAAATGTGTATACCTTGGTATTTCAAAAGAACAGAGAACAGACTATCAACACTTTACAAATTCTGAACATCAACATGATTAAACCCAGGACCAAGCAGACAGAGAATCCCAGAGAAACAAGGACTTTCATATAGTCTGCTATCTCTTTGTATTTGTTTTCAATGTGGGAAAAGTATTTTTTTTCCTGCTTTTAATTATTTTCTCAACCAGCCAAGCCTGCTTTAGTTTAGGACCAGTCTGAGAAGAGTCCCTAGAAAGTATCTGATGCGCTTGTGGGGCAGCTTCTATTTGGCCCTTTCCCAAGGCCATGAACTCCCAGAGCCTGAGAGGAAGCAGAGCCTGAGAGGTGGGAGGCCACAGGTTAAAGGGAGAGGGCAGGATGTTTCCCATGATATTTATTTCTTAGACTGAAACATCCATTTCTATCCTGGGGCATTTAGAAGCCCAGCCCAGCTAGCTTTAGCAACAAAATCAGGAGCCAGTGAAGGGCAGACACTGTGTTATTCATCTTCATATCCATAACTAGTCCAATGCCATGACCCCTGAAATGCTCAATAAATAGTCACCAAACCAGCCTGAAAGATGCCGCTTCCTTTATTAAATATTTGAACAGCGAGTGGTAATAGTATCATTGGCAGAACTGTTATTTCCTTTGGGTTACAATCTTCAGGGTTGATTTTCATGTTACAGTGATTCATGGAATGCTACTTATAGCTATCGCAGCTGTTGAGGTGTAGGGTGGTTTTAAATGTGAAACTACCATGGATTCATACCTTATTGTTGGAGCTTTGTATCTAAATAGTAGTTCTGGAACCAGATTCTAGTGCGATTTCTCCAAGTAATGATTCCTTCTCTGGCATAAAGGAGGTAGCACTTAGGTTTCTGTGACAGGATTTATCAGTACTTTACATTTTAAATATATACCTGAACTAGCTACCCATAAGGTTGTCAACAGACCTATTATTTATTAAGTGCCTTATTTGTGCCAGACCCGCTAGCAATATTTTAAATTCTATCTAGTTTATCTTTATGTAGAATTAATATGTGGTAGTCTTCTTGTTCTCTGTTGAACATTTTCAGATGAACATCAGGGGAAGCCTCTCTCTCTCTCTCAGAGTGAGTTTTATAAATTGCCCACATGGCCTTCTTGTCTGACGTGTATATATATATTACTGGAAGCTCTCAGTGCCTTTTCCCCCTCTTTTTTGAAAAATGAATCTTTTTCAGAACGATCCAGGCTGTTCAGATCATTCAGTCAAGTTGTCAGTCACCTCCCTTAATGTTCCTCCTAGGAAAGGCTCTGAAAGCTTTCTTTCATCTTTAGATTTACCTGCCACGGACTGACGACTGGTCAGAGCTATATTTTCCGGGTCAGAGCAGTGAATGCAGCTGGACTTAGTGAATATTCCCAGGATTCAGAAGCTATTGAAGTCAAAGCTGCTATCGGTAAGTTCCTCTTAAGCAATTTGGTCAAGGAAAATACTGAAGTTTTCTAATTTTCCATCATTTCCATAGTGGTTTAAAGTTTCTAATTTCACTCCACAATCCCATCATTAAACGGTCATTTTTCTCTTACTCCAGCTGACACTAACCTTCCGAGGCTGACATTTTTACAGGTCTCCATCACTTACCAGCGTCTACATCCATAGTGTTTCCATCTCCACATCCCAGTCTCCTCAGACATTCCCCAGTGTATGAAACTCCATGCTAACTTCATGCTCATCCTGGGACCTGGCAGGCCACCCTGCTTCCATGAAGTGGTATATCACCATAACTTGTATCATACTGTATCTAAAAGCCATTTCATCTGCAACAGAGCCTGGCTTCTTCCTAACATATTACCATGTCGCTGAAATTCATGCAAGACCCATGTGGTTGCTTAAGCATGTATCTCATCTTTGTTTGCAAACTAACCAACAGCATAACATCATAAGGTAGTTATATGTATATGTGTGTTGTACCTCCCAATCTTGGATAACGCTAGTTCAGAAAAACAGAAATAAAATGTGCAATATATTAACATATTAGTAGAAATATTTGATTGGGTATGGATCTCAGTATTAGAGCACATAGTTATGATGTGTGAAGCCCCAATATCACTGAAAAAAAGATTGGGTGGGTATGATGGTGCACACCTATAATCCCAACAATTGGGGAAGCTGAAGCAGGAGAATTATGAACTCAAGGTCCCAGACTACATAGCAAAATACTGTCTCAAAAGCTAGAGCCACAGAATGACAACAACAACCAGATTTAATGTTAGCTTTCTTCTTTGGAAAGCCTCACTATAAGGTGTACAGCAGCAGACATATTGTTTTATGGGTTGGGAGGTACAACATTACTGTTGCACTGTCATTATTTATATAACTGTTATACAGTTAGTGTCTTTAATTTTGTGTCTGTGCACTTTGTGGTTCTTTCTCTGTTCTATTGAATATTAGAACATCTATCTCTCAAGAGATGTCTGAGATTTGCTTTTTCATGTACAAGCTAAAACCGTCTGGGTTCTGCAAATAGAAATAGTTCCCGTTCTGTCTGTCTGCCATTTGTTTCTGTTCTTCTTCTTCTTCTTCTTCTTCTTCTTCTTCTTCTTCTTCTTCTTCTTCTTCTTCTTCTTCTTCTTCTTCTTCTTCTTCTTCTTCTTCTTCCTCCTCCCTCCTCCTCCTCCCTCCCTCTCCCTCCCCCTCCTCCTTCTTAACTACAGGGAAGTTGAAATGTTCTCTGGTGCAAATTGTTAAACCAAGATTGGTTTTCACTCTGCTTGCAGTCCTAAATGTCAATGTTTGTTTTGCTCCAAGAGTAACATGTACAGGGCCTGGCTCATGTCGTTTCTGTTGTTGTCTGGTGACTGTAGGGGGAGGAGTGTCTCCAGATGTGTGGCCTCAACTGAGTGATACGCCTGGTGGACTAACAGACTCCAGGGGGGCCATGAATGGAGCCTCCCCACCAACCTCTCAGAAAGATGCTATGCTCAGTAGCAAACCTAATAAACCTCCACCACCCAGTAGCCCTTCCAGCCGGGGCCAAAAAGAAGTAAGTAAAGTAAGTGAATCAGTTCAGGAGGAGCTCAGCCCGACACCCCGGCCACCCCAGGAGGCAGCTCCCGAAGAGGAGCAAGGTAAATCTGAGCCCCCGAAAAAGAAGAAGGACCCAGTAGGTGAGAACTGCCACGTTCAGCTCTTCATCCATCCGTCTTCATCACTGCCCTCGCCTCTCATTGTCTGATCACACGCTTCCTCTGTGTTCATGCCTCATGCTTCTTCTGAATTTTGTTTCTATCAGTCATTCAACACGCTTTGATCTGATGTGTTATCAGAGTCAGCTTGTGGGGTTGGCGTTTATGTGTCATTTCTTAGGCTTATCAATGACAAGATGTTCATTTAAATCACTAGTTCTCGGCAGATGTGAAAAGCTTGGTATGGTATTATAGTCACAGAGAGCTACATCCCATAATACTCCTTCCCAGAAGGTACTCATGGAGATTGTTAAAAAGCTAATTATGAGCTGGGTGGGTGCTTTGGGTTAGTGTGTTCTAGGAGACAGTAGATCATATGAAAGCACTGATAAATTTTAAGTGTCTCCCGTCTATTCCCAATCTCTACCTCACCTCAGCTTTCATAATTCCTCTACTTTCTTGATATTAACCCTCATTTTTGTCATTAAATAAGAATAAGTGGGATAATCTTCATAAGTGCTCTAAAATAGGACACACACACACACACACACACACACACACGAAATTACTTTATTCCAAAGGTCTTCTTTGTTCCCAAAAGTTGCTTTGAATAGGAATGAGATAATTTATGTAATTCTTATAATTCAAATACCTGAAAGCATTCTGCTGTGCTGCGCATCTAGAAGGACTTCTTGCCGTCACCGCACCCTCTTTCTTCATTGAAAACTACCATTTCAGTGGCCAGATATAAAGAGGACCAGCAAAGCCATGTAAACATACAAGGAGTTTTGAAATATCCTTCAGATGTATTTTCTAGGCAGGCACTAGCAAATGCAGCGATGGCTACCTAGCTTTGTGTGCTATGTACCAGGAGCTTAAAAGCACAGGAGTTAAAAATACTGTGAGAAACATGCATCTACCAAGAGAAAGACATATGGCAAATGGTACCTTGTGCTGTAAAATAATTTTTAGATGTTTTGATTTTTTATTGGATATTTTCTTTATTTATATTTCAAATGTTATCCCCTTTCCTGGTTCCCCCCCCCCCAAACTCCCTATTCCATCCTCCCTCCTCTTGCTTCTATGAGAGTGTTCCTCCACCCACCCACTCACTCCCACTTCCCCAACCTCAGTTCCCCTACACTGGGGCAACTATTGAACCTTCATAGGTCCAAGGACCTCTCCTCTCATTGATGCCTGACAAGGCAATCCTCTGCTACATATGCAGCTGGGGCCATGTGTACACCTTGGTTGGTGGCTTAGTCCCTGGGAGCTCTGGAGAGGTCTGGTTGGTTGATATTATTGTTTTTCCTATGGGGTTGCAAACCCCTTCAGCTCCTTCAGTCCTTTGTCTAACTCCTCTATTGGGGACTGTTAATTTTTTTAAAGGTGTATTTGACAAGAGCTCCAGGATATTTTCTTGTCTGGAGTATACACAAAATCTATTAGGATGAGTGTCTTTTAACACAAATCATTTGGAACTATATGGAGATGATAAATAAGCAAACTGAGATAGAAACCAAGACATGTACAAATTCTGATGTCATCAGAGGCCAAATAAAAACAAACCTCAAAACAACAAAAGTATAGATTCCTGAGGGGAATATTTTGTCTTATGGGGAGAAAATCACTTTGTTAAGGACATACTATTTTGCGAGACAGGTTTTTAAAAATCTTTGTTTGATTATTTTAGTACACTTTCTCAGTGTTTTGTTTTGTTTTTCTCATATGCCAAGCCAGGTGCCAAGTTTCAGATCCACCTGATATTTTCATTAAATCCTATGTCTAGCGTCCTCTTACATGATTCCAGGCAGGGATGGTGAATGTATTCAGACTCAGAATCACATCTCTCTTACTCACGAGCTATTCATCTCGCCACAGCTGTGCCTTCTCCGCCCTATGACATCACTTGTCTTGAAAGTTTTCGGGATTCAATGGTTCTTGGATGGAAGCAGCCAGATACGACTGGAGGGGCAGAGATTACAGGCTATTATGTGAACTATCGTGAGGTGGTTGGTGGGGTACCAGGAAAATGGAGGGAAGCCAACATCAAGGCCGTCAGCGATGCAGCGTACAAGGTGAGCAAACACGTCTCACTGTGCCATGACACATCTCGTGAATGGTGAAATGCTTGCGTGTGCACACCCAGGACCTGTTAAAGGATTTGTGTCATTTTGTAGGTGTTCATTGTCAACACTGGCATGACTCTGTAAAAGATATTCCTTGATAGATAAGATTAGTACAGCTAGCCAAGCAGGGCTTATATTTTCTGATTCATACATGTATGCAGAATTTTTTTAAGAATATTTACCACAAAATGTGCATTTATTGTGAAAACTAGCGTTTTCTTTTAAAACATGTGAAATATCTGTAACTATCTGTCACTAGCTTCAAGCGTTGCTAGATCCAATATCTCTGGTTTGTATGCTATATGTTTGTTTTTAATTTTCACTGTTAAAATCATGATGTCATGACCAGCTTACTTGACCTTCCTCCTAATGGGGTGTTCCCTATAATAGTGGCTCTTATGCCCAGAAAGAAGAACATGTGTCAGGGAGTGGGGGAGAACTCC
Source organism: Apodemus sylvaticus (assembly GCF_947179515.1). NCBI lineage: Eukaryota > Metazoa > Chordata > Mammalia > Rodentia > Muridae > Apodemus > Apodemus sylvaticus. Next base: position 2,533,193 of record NC_067480.1, on the reverse strand, counting down.
TTTCTGGGAGTGGGGGTGGGTGGGACATCACTGCTCTGCCTATCACAGGTGCCTCAGACTCTTTATGCTGGCTCAGCTGTTGAGCATTCTTCGAGTGTCATCTGTTAGGTCCAGTTGCCAAGTCCCAGCACTCACAAGCACATATGCAGAGTCCAGAACAAGGTCAGGCCAGGCCAGGAAATACACTACGTTGAAATCTGTACTACGCTACTTCTACTTAACATTTGAAATCTATGACATAACAACACTAACTAGAAATGCTAACGCAAAACCCTTGTTTTTGCTTTCTGTCACAGGTTGTTATTAGTTGGCCCAGGTTGACCTCAAACTTGTAATCTTACTGCCTCATCCTCCAAAGCACATGCGCCACCACACCCAGCTACACAATTGTACCTGTAAGATTCTCCATGTTGTTGTATATGATATTCCACCAAACGACTATACCATAATATACCTTCCCTTCATTTACTGACTGGTGTGCAGGCCATTTTATGGCTTTGTTGTTGCTTTTGATCACACTGTTTACCCTGAGATTGTGTTCTAGACTGGAAAAACCTATTTCTAACTGTGGTGTGGTTCAGTCCTTAGCACACACTGTTAATCCTTCTGGCAGGAATACAAACATATCCTTAGTACATGCCTTTAATCCCAAACATGAAACTAAAGTTAGTTTGTAGAAGGAAGCACCCATGTTTGAAAATGATGTCTAATTGAGAGACAGAAAAGGTGACAAATCAGAGAAAGATGTGACAGGATAGGGTATGCCCAATTCTTACAGAGCAGACAGGAAAGAGAAGCCATTGAAGAAAGCACAGAGAGGAAGGGGGGGCTTCACTGGGACACTGATAGAGAACAGGTTGCAGAGAGAACAAACTAGACACAGGTGAAGACAGAAGGAGCCACAGAATGAGAAGGAACCAAAAGATAAGACCGATTGCCAGAGTAGTTTGAGACTAAGCAGAGCAAACTTGATTGATCCGTCAGCTTTGAGAGGAATTTGAGCCAGAACAGCTGAGACATCCAGCCAGAGATCAGAAAGAACCAGGAAGGGAGAGCACACACAACAGTAAGTCTCAAAAGCTCAAAAACTTCTAGGCCTGTGTTAGATTGTACAGAGCCTAGAAGATTCCAGGACTAAGCCTAGGTCAACAGACTGAGGCAGTGAGCCCTCAGATGACAACTAAACAGAATAAAAGTAATGGTGGCAGTTTTTTAGCTACATCAAGCAATATAGCAATGGTGTTACACATGTATGCTAATACACATAGGCACCAGTTTCTAGGCAACTAGACTTGTTGAGTTAGAGCTGTTGTCTTCCCTCCATTGCACAGCTCTCTACTGCTTCCTGAAGTGTGTGGAATCTGCATCCTTGCCCACATTTGGCTATTCAAACATTCTCAGTTTTGATCATTTGAGTGTCAAATGAGTTCCAAGGTCTTTTCCTGAAATAGGCTCCATTTTTATATACTCTTCTCCAGTATGTCCATTCGAAGTCTTGCTCATTTCCTCATGGTTTTCCTCCCGACTTGCAGCAACATCTAGTGTTGTAAACACAGTGAACATGTGGCTCTTAGCAGAAAGGTCTCCCTTATGCCAGGGTCACAGAGATTCTGCACTTGGTTATGTTCTAGAAGCCTTGCAGACGCTCATATTTCAGTCGCTAATTCACCTTTGAAGTTTGTATGTGTTGTGAACTGACAGTCAAAATCGATTTCCCCTAATGGAGGCACAGCAGTTCCAGAAACCACCTCCTGAGACTCCTCTCTTTCCCATGATTCCTCTTACTCATGTCTGTCCTGTGCTCTGTGTCCTCCACATTGGTCAGTTCGGTCACCTCTGCATCAACAATCCACTAGTCCAGTCATCACAGTTTCATAGCAAGTGACCCATTCTCCCATTTCCGTGTGCTTTCAGGGTCACTCTTAGCTCTTCTTCGCCCTTTGGTATAAATTACAGTGTGTGTGGGGGGCATACTTGTGGAGGTCAAAAGACAATTCACAGAAATAAAAAAATACAAATAACATACTGATTTTTACATACGGCTGTTTTAGTTTTTGTTAATTTAGAAATGAATTTGTAGGTTCTTTGGGAATCTGCTAGAAATAGTTCTATTAAACACAAATAATAGCCAAGTGGTGATGGCACACACCTTTAATCCCAGCACTCTGGGAGGCAGAGACAGGTGGATTTCTGAGTTCAAAGCCAGCCTGGTCTATAGAGTGAGTTCCAGGACAGCCAGGGTTATACAAGAGAAACCCTGTCTCAAAAAAACCAAATCCAAAAAACCAAAAAAAAACCAAAATTGCAAATAATACACTTACTTCTCCACATCCAAATCTTATACTTTTATGCTTCATTTTCTTGCATTACTTTCTACCTACGACCTTGAACAGGAATGACAATGTTGTCATTATAGACACGATCCTTTGGTGTGTTTTGTTTGTTTGTTTGCTCATTTGCTTGTTTGTTTTATTTTTTGATACGAGGTCTTAGTATGTAACCCACGCTGGCCTAGAACTTGCAGCAATCCTCCTGCCTCACATTTGAATAATGGGGTTATAGGCACATGTTGCCACACAATCTTGTTTTTTTGGTTTTCAACTGCTAAGGCTGGAAGCCAGGGCCTCATGCATGACTGATAAGCACTGGACCACTGGACCACAGCACCGGTCCTTGGTCTTTATCTTATAATAAAAACATTCCAACATCAGGATTACATTTGTTATAGTTACTTTGTAGGCAGTATCACCAGATAAAAGAGAGTTTCATCTTAGTCCTTCTTTGTTAAATGTGAATTTGAATTATATATATTTTTTAAAATGAGTCAGAGTGGTCACACACTATTTCTCCTTAACAGTCAACTAATTGAATAAAAACAACTTGTAGTCCTTTGGAATATATATATATATACGTATATTATATATATGATTTTGTTGCTGATTGTCACCTAAGCATCTTGCTGCAGAGACGATGAGTAAGACGGTCCTGAGAATAGCTAGAATTCTATACCAATGAGTGGTATGAACAGTACAGGAAGAGAGACCTGTGGGATCACCTCACCAGAAAACCTGCCCATTTAAAATATATAAAATGCTTTATATATTTCTCGATGGCATGATTACAGGAAGACAAAGTGAGTCTTTTGTGCAAATGGTAAGGCAGTGTTTTCAATTATTCATGATAATGAACAGGTTTTTTTTAAGTTGATGTTCACATGCGTGTAACATTTTTATAGTTTACTTTTCAGTCTTTCTGTGTCTTTATGCTTTTCATGTGTTTTAGAAATAGCACAGAATTAAGTCATGTGGTATATGTGTACAATTTTAGTTCTGTAGAGGTGAAGGCAGGAGGGCCAGAAATTCAAGGCCAGCCTGGGCTATCTGAGACTCTGCTTCAAACAAAAACAAACAAACAAAACAAAAACAAAAACAAAAAAAAACCCAAAATAAAAACCCAACAATATAGAATTATAGAATTACATTAGTTCCCTTGGCATGACAGCTTATATTTTATATCATTTATGAATATTTAACCTTATTACCGATTGTTTTCAAAGCTAATCACCATATTATGTTCTTTTCACTTTGTCTTTCTGTGCCATGTATTTTCTGTTATCTATTGACTGATCTTGAATATTTAAAATATTTGTACACATTTATTAGTTTTGTGTGTCCCCACCTACATGGAGGTCAGTGGACAAGTTGCAGGAGTCAGGTCTCTTCCCATCCTGTGGGTGCTGGGGACTGATGGGCATCAGGCTCAGCAGTGCCTTTATGCACTGAGTTATCACACTGGCCCTGAATATATTTCACCATATTTCATCTCCTCCTACTTTACCTTGAGAGATATGTCCTGTGGTTTGGGGTTGATTTTTCATGGGTGGCTGAACAAGTTTTGAATCTGGTATTATTCTGTTTGTTTTGCTCTCATCTCCGAAACATAAAACCTTATAATATTTTAGTCCATTTACCCCCTTTCTAGCTCATGTGCTTCTGTTTATTATTAACTTGTGTGTTTAATATTACGAATTGCTTGGGTCTTTTATTTATTCCTGTGTTGTCTTGTTGCTTTATTGTTGTTTTTTGGCTACACTTTGTAGTCCCACAGACCTGAGAGTAGTCCTGTGAGCAGGCCTCAGACTCACAGAGACTCATCTACCCCAAGTGCTGATGAACGATGCACAATACCACACCAGGCACAGTTACTGTTTCTTGAATTTTATTTTCATTTATGTGTATGTGTATTTACCTGCTTGTCTGCATTTGCACTATGGGCATGCAGGTATATACACCTTAGAGGCCAAAAGAGGGCACCAGATTCCCTGGAGCTGAATTTACAGGTGGATGTGATTACAGGAGGGATGTGATTATGAAAGGGTGTGACTTGTAGGCTATAGCCTAGGATATATCCAAAATAAGAAGTAAATAATTTACATGTAAAACACTAGATCACCATAGGATGCTTCGTCACATCAAATTCAAGAGGTAAAAATAGCTAACAACTGCTTGCGATGTTATCCATGTTATAGATTAGCAACTTGAAGGAAAACACAGTGTACCAGTTCCAAGTGTCAGCAATGAACATCGCAGGGCTGGGAGCGCCCTCCGCCGTGAGTGAGTGCTTCAAGTGTGAAGAGTGGACCATTGCTGTTCCGGGTAAGCTGGGGACTATGACTTTCCTCCAGCTAGTTGGAATGATGGGAGGCACTATCTAGACAGCACTTAGGAGACAGGAATCCACTTGCCGTGCTAACTAAAATGTTTTAAGATAACATGAAATGGTAGATAGCAGTGAAACTTGAAAATAAATTCCTCATGCTTCCATTTCAACTAAAACCTACATCTGCCGTCGCTCAGTCTTTGTTTGGGGGACTGACAGAAATACACACCTTGAGCACTTGGGAACTTTCCATTTGTCTCTTAGAGACCAGTTAAGAGCATTGCAAATTTACTTCCAGAACCATTTTCTGCATCCTTCGATGCTACTCCTCCCCTGCTCTGAAGCACATACCTACCAACACCCAAATTGTCCCCTAGAGACCAGGCAGAGATGGTGGCTTCTCCCTGTTATCTGCCTCCCTCCCTCTCCCTAGCTCTTCACTAAGTTGCCTACATGGGCTTATCATGCCTGAATGGGCTGTGAGCCTGGCTTCTCTCTACTAAGCCCTCGTATCTGTATGTCCACATACCACACCCTTCCCTCAATAGTCATGGAATCTGACTAGCAAATAGTCTGCTTTGGAGGTTGTCATGGCAGTGGCTGGATACAAGAGGAAGAGAAGAAAGAAGTAAGCAGAAAAACTTACCCATGCGTATGCCTCATATGGTACCCTAAGACCAAACACATATAAACGTTGAATATTAGCAGACTTATTAAATCATTAAGGTCCCAACTAGTAACAGGCACATGGTAGATGATTTAATTTTGCTATTGATTTCTGACCTAAACACACAGAACTCCTGGGTTTGATAATCAATATATCTAACAGCTGTCATGTTAGCATCATAAGTAGTATGAATACTTCAGATCACATGAAGGCAATCTGTGTGGGCAGCTACCCTGCCCACTCCACCCATTCTACTGCAAATTCCTCTGTTTGAAACCCTGTTCCCCTGAAGAACTACCACGTTGCCCTACTCAGAAAATAACTCTACCCCTCTGCTTTACTTCTTCCAAATGTAAATAAAAAGTTAGTAAAAAGAAACAAGAGGTTCAAGTCTTGTTCAACATCAGCAGCTATGCAGAGACCAACACCTGCCTTTGAGGCAGGTGTTGAAAAGTTCTTTCTGCCACTGTCAACACAGATGGATATGTTTCCAAATTCTTACAGTTCCTAAAGTTAAATGTGACTGTCTACAGACTTAGCATCCACAAAGTAACCATGTCGATGAAACAGTTGCAGGGTGGGCTCAGTAAAGAAACACCTCACCAACCACCCTGATGCACCCTTGACTTAGGAGCATTGGGCAAGCAGGTGTCAGAAGGTGTTTGAGAACACAGTGTAAGTACTTTGTCTTCCTTCCGTTGTGAAGGTGACTAACCTGAGGTACCAGTTAAATGACACATGGAGAGTCACAAGGGGAACGAGTAAGTGGCAGGGTCAGGACTTGAACTGTGGCCTTCCTCTTCCCTGAGGTGATACAGCAGCACCTAGTCCCACCTGTAGAGAAGGCTGGCTGCCCCACTGACTTCAAGGATGACCCAAGTTCATGGTCACCAAAGTCCTTTGCTGAGCAGAACATGCCATACTATTTGATGCTAATATTTAAATGCATTTCCATAGAAGATGTTGGAAAACAAGAACGGTACATATTTGAAATTACTAAACCAAAGTAAATAAGAAGGCAAATATTGAATGAACAGTTGCGCAATGCTGAAGTACAGCAAGGTAGTGTTTGCAGCTGATGTCGAGTCACTGTGAGTCACTACAGGTAACATTGGGTTAGACAGAAGTTGTTTATTTGAGAGAAAAAAGAGAGAGATGAGCTTGGATAGCATCCAGTGGCCACACAAAGATACACAGGGTGACATCATAGTTCAGACTCGAAAAATGCATCCACATACACTCACGGCACACATGTAGGGTCTTTTCTCCAAAAGGTTGTCAAGGCTTCTGTGGATTGTGCGCTAGTTACCCTCGGAGTGACTGAAATAAGTGGTGGCTGTGTCCACCCTGAAACAGCCTGTGCTCAGTAAGCTATATGCGGTTGTATAGCAGCCATGGACAAGTGCAGTGGCTACAATATGCCTACTTTCAGGAGACTGATAGGTCTCTAAAGAGAATACCATCCTGAGCGTCAGCTCAGAGCCCCCAAGGGTGACTGTGAGTATACTCGGAGCGAGTCTCCTCTCACACACTGACTTCTGCTGCTCTCTCTCCCTGACTCAGGACCACCACACAGCCTGAAACTCAGTGAAGTAAGGAAGAACTCCCTGGTTCTGCAGTGGAAGCCCCCAGTCTACTCAGGCCGGACTCCAGTCACGGGTTACTTTGTGGACCTGAAGGAAGCCAGTGCCAAGGATGACCAATGGCGAGGACTTAATGAGGCAGCTATTGCGAACAAATACCTGAGGGTGAGAGGCTGCCCTGTGACTTAGAGCATGCTTTCTCTCCCTAAGCAGGAAAACTACTAACACTAAGCTAACTTAGACTCAGTTTCATATTTTGAGCTCCTGGTAAGATTCCATCCACTTGGCAGTAATTAGAGATGGGGATTTTTTTTTTTGAAACTTGGGTGACCTTTCACCTAAATTCTTTAATCTGGCTTTGAAAGGTGCTAGCTCCCTCCTTGTTCCTCCTTTGCTATGACTTACCCCTCTCTGCTGCTTATTGCTATCCATGTCTCTAAGGTGGCTCTCCTTTAATTGTTTGTGACAGTGGCTTTTTCCTGGAGGGTGCCGTCCTTACAGGGTTCACACTGGTCCACTTGTAACTGGAGGTTCTTTGGGGGTCTTGCCCTGCCTTACTTTGCTTAGTAGGACGTGTCTGTGCTTGCATGGACATGAAGAGCTTACTGGAGTGGGTCCACTCAACTCTTGACCTTCACCTCACCCTTACTCCATGCCCCCTGAGTGTGCTTACTGAACATGTGCTAACTCACACACAGGTGCTGCTTGTAAGGAGCAGGTTCTCTCACTTGTGTGGGCTGTGTTTTGTGAGCCAAAAAAAGGATGTTCTCCTGCCTGGGATGGGGTCAGACAGAGTGCCTGAAGACATAGCAGGACAAGAAATAGGACTCCACTGCATCATCAGTGTGACTTTACCATAACCATCCAGATTTGCATATGGCATTCACACCAAACGGTTCACGCCTGTGCTGGTAATGAGAACATGTGAAATGAGGAGTGGATGGAAGGACAGCCCCACAGGAAGAACAACAGTATCAACCAACCAAGCCCCCCAGAGCTCCCAGGGACCAAACCACCAGCCAGAGAGTACCCATGGCTCCAGCTGCATAGGCAGCAGAGGATGGCCTTATCTGGCTTCAGTGGGAGGAGAGGCCCTTGGTCCCGTGAAGGCTCGATGCTCCAGTGTAGGGGGATGCTAGGGCAGTGAGGCAAGAGTGGGTGGGTAGGTGGGTGGGTGGGTGAGCTACCTCCTAGAGGCAGGGGGAGGGGGTTGAGATGGGGAGTTTGCAGAGGGGAAACCAGGAAGGGGGATAACATTTGAAATGTAAATAAATAAAATAACTAATTTTAAAAAAGGATTATAGGAAAAGAAAAGAAACCCAAGAATACATACACATAGATTATGAATTTGTCATGATGTTTTCCTTGAGCCTGTGTGATGGGAGAGTGTAGATGTCTTCCTGTCACAACAGGACTGGACTCTGGAATGTGGATCTCTTCCTTGTGTGTTAAGAAACCCAGCTCACAGCCACTCACCCATTACGTGTCACCACAGATGTGTCAGACACCTGGTGATTGGTCTATTTTTATCTCAAGGAAATGTTTCTGTTCCTCTCTTAGCATTATTTCTCAATGTAGAACCTGAAACATATTAAGTTAGCCTGTGCCCTAATTCAGGTTCATTTGCAGATTGAACTTATTTCAATTTTGAAATTATTTTTGAAAATCCATTAGTTCATCTGGGTAGTGGCAAGCCTGCAATTCTAGCACTTGAGAGACAAGCAAGAATATCAGCAGTTCAAAGTCATTGTTCACGGTGTAGTAAGTTCCAGGCTAGCCTGATCTACATATACAAGACCCTTGTTTCATAGAACAAATCAAATCAAAACAAAACAGCCAAATTCATTAGTTCCAGTGAGAGCTATCACTCTATAATAATAGTCAGATGTCATCAGAATATAATCTAATATTAGGCTTAAAACCTAGTAATCTAAGCATGAATAGTCCAAATTCATAGTCACAAACGTTCACCAGCACTGTGGTTTAAGCAACATTTTGAATATTGGTCCCTAGCATTAGAGGAGAAATTACATGTAAATATAATTTCATAATTATATTAGTATCCTGTCTATTTAGTGAGAAATAGGAAATAAATGTACAAGGATGGTGTTTATGTTTTAGTGCTGGAATATATTTTAAATTCTATTTTTATTTTATTATATGTGAATGAGTGTTTTGATTGCATGTATGTTGGTGTACCGTGTGTGTGTACCCAGTGCCCATGGAGGCCAGAAGAGTGTGTCAGATCCCCTGGAACTGGAGTTACAGACAGTTGAGAGCTGCTATGTGGTGGTTGGAATTGAACCTGGGTCCTTTGGAAGAGCAGAGAGTGCTGAGCCATCTCTCCAGCATCTGCAATGTACTTTTGAATAAATACAAAATGTCTTCTTACCAAGGGAATCACTGAGAGGTGTGTAACACAGATGCTATTTTTGAATACTTTGTATTTTACTTTTTCTACAAAGAGTGAAACAGCTAAGTCACTCAAAGTGTGTGTGTGTGTGTGTGTGTGTGTGTGTGTACTTCAGAAACATACAACATGTTTCTGATTTGGGAGGTGATTAAATTATCTGAAAGAGAGAGAGAGAGAGAGAGAGAGAGAGAGAGAGAGAGAGAGAGAGAATGAATATGACAGGCTTGGAAGGGACTTCAGCAACTCATCCAGTGACAGCTGGTCCACAGAGAAGATACCAAAGTCAAAGTCACCGAGCTGTCGCAGAGTCAGCTCTAGAGCACAAACCCTGTTTCCTTGGGCTTGTGTGATTAAAGGTACCTACAGAAAAAGAATGTACATGCCTATGTGACATAAGATGCTCATTATTTCTAAACCTGCTTATTCCAGGTGCAAGGCCTCAAAGAGGGTGTCAGCTATGTGTTCCGCGTGCGTGCCATCAACCAGGCAGGTGTTGGAAAGCCTTCCGACCTCGCTGGACCTGTTGTGGCTGAAACACGTCCAGGTGGGTCCTTACTTCTTCATTAATAGTCATCTCTGGCTTGGGGTACCACTCAGCAATGGAGCATTTAACTATTGTGCACAAGAGCCAGGGTTTACTAAGTACCAAAGGGGGGGGGGCGGGAGATGTTACCTGTGTAAGTAAGATACTGAAGTTACATTTAGCCTACCTTTCTTCATTCTCTGTAGTTGTCGTCTGAGTAGTCAATAATTATACCCTTAGCATGGGAAAGTCATGTATTCCTTCAGAGCATCCTCAGATCTGGGATTAACCAGGTTTGAAGTAGAGCTACTGTGGTTAATAACCAATCTCTTCATATTCTGAACCAACTTAAGCGTGTGCCCATACCAGGCTGCTTCTATTATAACCTAGCCGTTAGCCCTGATACTTACAATCACAGAGGGATCTGGAATATCCCAGGGAGTGGCCGCAACCCTTAAACAGATTAGGATGTATAGAAATTCAGATCTGAAGTTAAAGCAGAGTCAGCATACTTTCTGTCAAGGGCAAGGTAGTATTTTCAGCTTTTCAGCCACATGGGCCTTATTACAGCTCCTTGGCCTGCCAGGGCATGAAGGAGACCATAGACAAGTACCTGAGCAAGTGTGGCTGTGCTCCAATAGGGCCTTTCCATGTGCATCACATAAATGCATCATATAACATCATGCATTCTGCATATTATATAAATAATAGCATATTCTGCCCACTATAAAATTTGAATTCCACATTATGCTCTCATATCTTGAAATATTAATCTTCTTTGATTTTTTTCTACCGTGTGTTCCATCATCCAATAACATGATGATGGCAACAATGATTCCTTTCCTGTTGAATTTGTTCTGTTTTAAAAGATTTATTTCTGTTCACTGAAATTTCATAAAAGAAAGCACCAGTAATAGTAAGGGGCAAAAATTACTATCCAGTTACTTTTTTAAAAAACCATTCTAGCATAAATGGCCTTTGCTTCTGTGTGCCCATTTTCAGAAATGAAACAAACACAGGACAAGTAGAGAAAATTATATTTATTTTCCTGATGAGGAAAAATGTAAACATAGGAAAAATCTACTCCTTGAAACTCCTGTTCCTTGAAAAATATCAACAGCGTTCTCTCCAAGTCTGCATACTGCTTCCTGTTTCTTCATGATTGTTTTTGTCTCCTTTTGAACCTGTTGGTAGGTATGTGTTTGAGATCTTTACAGAACGAGGCAGATAATTCTACACTTCATAGTCACCTTTACAAAATTCCAAAGAAAGAAGAAAAATGCTAAGAACAGACACACAAAGACACCAGGACATATATAAGTATATACACATATATGTGTCTTGGGATAAGACCCCTCAGTTGTCAACTGTGTGAATATCAGTGGTGTCAAATAGACATTTATATGGGTTCACGTGCAGTATCTACCCTTCAGAGAACATTTAGATTACTGTATAAGGGAACTCTCCATCTAGAACAAAGCACCTGTTAAGCTATAGGTTCCCAACTGGATTAAAGAAAACTTAAATCGCCCCTTTTCATAAATCAGTACCTTTATAATGGCAGGCTGCTAGCCAGATGTGGTGTTAGCATGACTGTCATTGGGGGCTGGCTGTGGACCTCCTGAACGCAAGCTCTGTGTTACTGATTTGAAAAAGGCACCAAAAGTCACATCTATGGCCATCCCATTCTTGGAATTCAACTCTAGCCAACAGCTGCAGATATGAATATGCTTAGCTGCTCACAGCTTAGGAAAGAATCCTTGGGTACACAAAGTCACAACACTTCCCTGTGATGTTTGGAATTGGTTTCTAGTCAGCAGGCATGTTCTAAGTATTCAGTATATTATCTTGCCCACTTTATGCTGGGACGAATAGAAGGAAGAAGGAGAGAAATGTTAGTAATTTCAAGACTCTGGGTGTGTAACTTGTACCCTTAGTGAGAAAATACTCTGGTTTCTCTTTAGATCATTGAAACCCTTTGTCTTTATTTGAGAAGAACACCTTCATTTGCGATACATTATTAAATTCTCAGGTAGAAAATAAAGCTTATCAAGTAACAGCACACCAAAAATACACTTAACAAGATACTTCAGATGTAATTGGATTTCAGTTGAAAGTTCACTTAATCCACTGGAGTCAGTAAGATCACTGGCCTCCTTTGAAGTCAAAGAAGCTCCAAGGAGATATTGCCCAGCCCTGCCACAAAGTCCAATTGTGTTGGTAATGAGAAGCCAGACAACAGACCAAGTATGCCTGTGATGATTTCCCAAGACAGCTGTTAGCTAAAGAAACCCTAAGACAGAAGAGCTTAGAACTATTTAGTGTAAATTTGGTGGCACCTAAAAAGACATTTTTTTTTCTTGATGCTTGATACTTTTAAACAGTATCTGTGGTTGATTGTATCATAGCCACAATGGAGATAAAGGCCAGGCCAAGCCAGATCAGATAGGGGTTAAGAGAGACCTGGCCTGGCAGGTGATTTGGAGGGTAACTGGCTGATGGTACAGCTTGTAGTTATTCTTGTCAGAGAAACAGAGCAGCAGGCTGGATAATCACATGATGGGCAGAAGAGCCCAGACACCAAGAAGGGCCTCAAGTAGGAGCTGGGAATGAGCAGCAGAGCAGGTTAGGAGAATACATTCTCCCTAAGAAAAATGAGTTGGGATTTAGTTAACAGCCAAGTGTCTACAATTTGGTTGACCCAGCACCTGGTAAGTCCCTGAGAAGACAAAGGCAGGCAAGCAGTCTCCTGGTGGACACGTAAGGGATTCTGAGGCAGGAGGCTAGCTGCCTCTACAAGATGAGGAATAGTGGCTAATAAAGAAGACTGCTCTTGTACCTGCTTCCTAACTGTCCCTTTGAACCCAGCATATACTTCTCAGTGGTGGCAACTATCTGACATAAACTTCAAAGAAGGAAAAATTTATTTACCTCATGGTCTGAGAGGTTTTAGACCACCATGCAAGTAAGACATGGTGGAGCAGCTAATATCATAGCAGACAGGAAGCAAAGAGTAAGAAAGAGGGACTGGAGACCATCATCAGTGACTTACATCCTCAGCCCAGTCTCCTAAGGGCTCTGGACTTCCCAAAGTACTACCACAAGAATCATCATAACCAACACTGCTACACCCAGGCATCACCACATGGCCTATGGGGGACATTTCATATTTCAACAATAACAGCTACCATGTCTTGAGCAGCATGACTCTCATGGGAGCATCATAATGTACCCTTCATCCTAGGCATCTTGCCATTCATGTGGTTGTGAGGGATGAGCTGGGAAATCCAGGTCCAGTGGAGGCCACAGGGTAGGCGCCAAGGTGGTAGGCTGGTGAGTGTGATGGATACAAGACAGCTCAGAGATCCGAGCCCCTGGTGAGGGCAGTTGCTCACCATTGTTTAGTTATCTGCTCCTCTTTTGAGGGTTTACAAACCATGTGTATATCATACATGTGCACATACATACGCGGAGCAGGACAACAAAGCTTACGATACTGCTCATGTACAAGACTTTGAAATTATATCTTGTTATGGAGATGGGCAGGAAAGTAAAAAGATCACTGAGATCTAATCTTTTAAGTTGTTCATCTATTTACTTTTTTTTTAAGAGAGAAAAATTGGATAGCATTAGTTCATTTTCAAGCAGTTTATGTTATCTCTGATCATTTCTTAGCCCATTCTCATACCAAGAGTTCCTGATGTCTGGGGGGACCATTGCAATACCATCTGTGAGATCACACTTCCCATGTCTACATTAAGGATTTTTATCCTCAATATTTGAGGATATTTGAGATTGAAGAGCTGACTAGGAACAACTTTTCTTTTTCTTAAAGATTTATTTATTTAAAAAAGATTTATTTTTAATTTTGTGTTTGTTTGTATGTATGCATGAGGGGTGAGGAAGAGAGGGAGAGAGGAAGGGAGAGAGAGGGAGGGAGGGAGGGAGGGAGGGAGGATGAGGCTATGTGTATGTAAGTGCAGTGCAGTTATCTGTGAAGTCTTGAGAAGGTGTTGGATCTCCTAGACCTTGGAGCTACAGTCAGTTGTGAACTGCCTTTTGTGGGGTATTAGGAACCAAACTCAGATCCTCTGTAAAACTAGAACATACACTCATAGTAACTGAACTGTCTCTGTAACCCCAGGACAACTTTTAACACCTTGTCAGGTCAAAATATTCTCTTTTTTTTTTCTCTACTCAAATCTCCTGGTGTAGGAAGTGAATTCTCATGATCTTAAACATATTCAGAAGTAGTTCCTGAAAAATTCTGAGTCATTGCAGACTTTGATTCCCTTTTCCAACCCAACGTTAAAGAAAGTGGGTTGACCTTTCACCTAGATAAGACTGTTCCCAGGGAGTCCTTTCTTTTGACAGCAGAGCAACAGACTGCGATCTTGTTTTGGCTTTTAATGTAAAATGGTGTAGAAAAGCTACTGCCATTAGCACAGTGCTTTTATTTCACTTGCCTGTTTATCAAAATATGAATGTATGAATAAATAATTAAAGTTCAGTGTTAAGTATCTAACTGTTCTATTTATCTGAGAACTCATTGCCAAACCATCAGTTTCATTTTAAGACTCTGAAGTTGTCTGAAAAGATTGTGTGTTTCAATAAATACTTTTTGATGCAGTGTACTGAACCATCTATGTGCTTGTGTGTGTGTGTGTGTGTGTGTGTGTACTTTCTGTATATGGCTCAGAGCCATAGCTACCAAGCTTATTTGTAGCACAGGATTACAGTGTAGTGATACCTTTACTGGACATAAGTTATTTGTTTTTGTTTTTGTTTTCTATCTCCTTTCTTGTTGTTTTCTGTTCTTAACCTGTTTACCAGTAGTAGTTTCATCTCTGTTAAGCTTAATCGACTAAGGAAGTAGCCAGTTAGATTTGTCAGCACAGCCACTGGTGGAGTATAAATAGATTTAGCGTGACAGTCTGTAATTCCTGGTGAGCAGGACCCTAAAGTGGACTTTGGCACATGAGCCCTAGAGCTTAGAGAACTGTGTTCTTTGATTTGTTGGTTTGGAGCCGGGCTCCAGGTGGGTGAGGCTTTCCAGTACAAAGGTATCTACTGAACCGAGAGAGGTGGAGCCAGCGGGCCTACCTACCCATGTGCTTTCAGTCCCGTGGCTTCTTTGCACTGAAGTCTTGTCTTTAGCTTTAGTGGGGGAAATTAAGTTTTTAGACTAAATATCTTTTATAAACTTGTCATGTCTTTACTATAATAAATAGAAAATGGTGATTTATTTTCTCTTGGAAAGGATTATAGGTAAGATAAGAATAACTTGGTCATGCTTCCAAAGTCAACACTATGCAAAAATGAAGAAGATTCAGTCAACACCCATATAAGAAGGACATCACTTCTGTCCTCCTCATAGTAATTCAGATATACAAATATGCTGAATGTATAGTCTCACAGTGACTTTTGCAAACCCTGTGTTGTAATAATAGCTGGGCCTAAACATTCTCCAGCACCAGCCTTTACCTAAATTCTATTATTTGAATTAGAATTAGAATTAGAAGCACATTGCTTCAGTACTTTATAACAATGGAGTATCCAGATTAGTCACATGTTGTCAGGAACAACAACAACAACAACAACAACAACAAAAGAGGGCCTACAAATTTACAAGGACCATGTGGCAGATGCTTCACTCAAGGAACAATTAGACTTTTAATGAATTGTTATTTTAGATTACCAATGAGTCAAATATGATAATAACCATTTGTTAAGACTAAGACTGAGAAGGTCTGCTAGACCTACTGCTGTCTCTGTTCTTCTCTCTCTTTACATGTGTTAACAATTACTGTTTGGATGTACACATAGACACAGAGCGGTGAAAGCTTGCATTGTCATTGGGAAGAACACAAAGTGTATCAACTCTCAGGATCAGGATCCAGGACACTCACTGTCTGACCTTAGTTTCCTCTCGAATATCCCCTAGCAAGACTTTGGCTCTTCCCCAGCCCCACTGATGGTTATATTGGACAATACCCAGAATGATGGACTTTAATGGTGCTATCTAGAGACAAAAATAACATATTTCTGGGAAACATCTATATAACACTTTATAAAAGAATAAAACTATATCATTCTGAAACTAAATGTAATTTTCCTAATATACTGAAACAAACCAAGTTTAGGCTAATGATTGAATTTACATAAATTTGCATGCATTGAGCACATTTTGCTTCTTTCAAACTGGATTTGGCAGTAGATGTGCTGTTGTACAAACTTTAAATTGCTATATTGGAAGCCAGTGTAATTCATTATAAGCCCTCCCCCAATAAAATAACTCTAAATTATTTTTTTTAAAACTCAGAAATCAATCTTCTTGAAACACTTTGAATCTCTTGAAATTTATCGCCATTTAAATTTTCATTTGGCTCAAAATAATCTTCTCTAGCTGTCGTTTCCAATCTAGAGAGACATCTTCAAATTGATAAGGTTATAGGGTGAGTAGAGAAAGTTCCCATACACTCTTCCTTTGGAAATGACTTATGACTTTGAGTGAGAGAATGTAGGCTGTGCTTGTTCTTTGTAGTTTTTCTTGGAATTTTCTCTTTAGTTTAATAATATCTTTCTGTTCTTTTCTGGTGACCTAGTAGATATAGGATTTGTTGAAGCAAAAGTCATGAATCCACTTTCCCTTTGCCCAGGGCTTCTTTGTCTACACTGATAATCAAGTCTGTTCCCAACTGTGGTATCCATTTCAATCAATTTTCCCTCAGCTCCAGGCAGACTAATCTAGCTCTGGTGCTGCCTATACATAAGAAACATGACAGACTCATTTAATTTCATGTCACAGGATGGAAGTTGAACTTCAGAGAATCCCTGGCCCAGTCAGCCTTGCTCTAAGGCTAAATAAATTTAGGAAGGCATCTGAACACAAGAATTCTTAGCTGTTTTTATCACAAGTCCCAACTGGCTTCTTTATGATCTTCTAGGTACCAAAGAGATTGTTGTGAATGTGGATGATGACGGAGTCATTTCCTTGAACTTTGAATGTGATCAGATGACTCCCAAGTCAGAATTCGTCTGGTCCAAAGATTATGTACCTACTGAAGACTCTACACGATCAGAAGTTGAGAGCAAAGGCAATAAGTAAGGAATACCTCTATCCCAGAAACACATTACCTCTTCACCGCAAGAATATAAGATAAGCTCCTGCCCCTACTTAGCCTCAATGGCATAAGAAGATGAAGTGATTTCTATTCTTCATCTGGTATTATAAAAATCCATAACCAGTATAAGTCTTAAAATAATCCTTCAAATGCACAGTTCTTGGAGTAGAACACATTTGGTTAAAGAAAAAAACTATCAAGCTATAAACGTCTCTTTTGGTAACATTAAAATGTTCAGTTGATCTTAGATAGTAGCACAGCTGGTAATGGAGCTTGAGAAAATGAGGAAACATGGGGAACTAGAATATAGATCTGTTTATTCATTAACTTGTGTGTTCCAGACAAGGTGCTGGGTGCCAGAGAAGCAACAGAAAGCCAAGCAGAAGCCTGTCTCTGAAGGCATGGGCACTATACTGGAGCATGATCCCAGTTTACCATCAGTCTGACAAGAGCAGTATAGGGTTGGCATAGAAACACCAGAGTCACCTGCAGCTTGTTCTACCTTAGGCTCCTCAGAAAGGGCTAATCAGGAGACTGTTTGAAGCATGTGTATTATATATGCAGCAGAGCTTGGAGATGAGACATTCATACCTTTGTCCTCATCATCCTACAAGAAGTCAAGAAAGACTTCCTAGTGGAAAGGATGTTTAACCCAAGACACCAAGAGCTAGCAAGCTTTAGCTCAGTGGGGTAGAGGTAGGCAGGGACATGACAAGTGTCCTACCTGACAGGACTATCATGTGTAGGGGGTCAGAAATGAGAGTGACAGGCCCACAGACCATGCACAGTCTCATTTCTAGGAAACATATTTTGTTTTGAAGGACAAAAATGACCTTTAAAGACCTTGGGACAGATGACTTGGGCACCTATTCTTGTGATGTGACAGAAACTGATGGGATAGCGTCAAGCTACCTGATAGATGAAGAAGGTGAGTTTGAAACAGTTCTCTCTGAGTCTAATGTTGCTTTCATTTCCCAGTTGTTATCAAGTAGCATTAGTTTTAGTAGGTAAAGGTCTTCTATTTTTTTCCGTACAGAGATGAAACGTCTGCTCGCCCTCAGCCAGGAGCACAAGTTCCCAAGTAAGTATCCTGGTACACTTGAAGACTTTAGTGGTTTTGCCAGAGTTCAGCTTCCTCAACAGAACAAAGGCCAGCTCAGATGGAGTTAAGAAAAGTTTAAAGCCTCACCGGATGGCACAGTGCTGCAATCTTGGTTACTTAGCAGAGACAGGAAAAAGGCAAGCTCAAAGCCCACCTGGGCCACAGGGTTCAAGTCCAAGACCAAACCAGTTGGGGGTCAGAGGCAAGGGAGTCCAGAGTTCATGGTCTGCTCTGGGGTACACCATGAAAGCTGGCAAAGGACAGAAAGGATGGAATACAGAGGGAGAGAGGAAAGAGAAAGAGAGCTGGGAGAGGCGTTAGGATATATACATCACAGCCAGCAGCCACAAAAACGCTTTCTAGAAATGACACTCTTCTTTGCCATTTCCCCCCAGAAGTGCCAAGATACTAACATAGAAAAAGGACTCCATGAGGCTGTGTGTGCTTTTCTGGCAGGCATAGATCCCTGGATTTGACCCCCATCATCACATAAAACCAGATGTGATGGCACATACCTTTTATCCCAGTTTACAAGTTCAAGGTCATCCTGGGCTATACAGCAAAATAGAACTTTAGAGGCAGCCAGCCTGGGCTACCAGAGACCCTGTCTAAAAAGAGAGAAACAAATAAGAAAAAACGAGAAGGGGACCAGGAGGAAAGAGAAAGGGAAGGGACTAGAAAGAGAACCCACCCAATGCTTCGTTCTGCATGATGGTGTGAGGATCCAAAGATGTAATATGTGTAAATATGTTCTTCAGTTTTTAACCCACGCATTTTGGGATCACACTCGTATGTTCTAAACATATTCATTTATATGTTTTAGGCAAATCCATAATGTTGGCATGTGATATACTCAAAGCTCTAAACAAAGCCAATCTAAACACAATGTTTTATACTCCTGGGAAACTGGGTAAAGGGCCTCATTCTTAGAAAGAGCCCTTCTGAACTATTTACACACCCTTAGACAAAGTACCTTCCGTATAAAAGATTAAACTCTACAGCCGACACCTAAAAGAAGGAAGGCTTGAAATGACACCTCAAAGGTTCTGCTGCCCACTGAGAGGATCCCTTACCCACTGGCCAGAGAAACACACTGTCATCTCTGAGAAAGCGGATTAAAGAGTGTTACATGCTCTCCCTCTTTTAAATTAAGAATCTAAAAGATTCCTCAATGCTTGCTTATATTTCTTATGACTATGGCATTTCAGGAGGTCTCAGCCCATAGCATTAACTTCCTCTGTGTGCTTAGTCACCATAAAACTGGAAAGTATGATTGTGGATGATAGCGTTAATTCTGAAAGCTATGTGGAAGGTGGAGACCTCCCTGGACAACCTTGGCTCTGTGACCCTGCATGAACCATTTCCACTTCCCTGGGCTTCGGTTTCATTTTCTAGGACAGGCAATTGTGACAGTTCTTAGGCTCCAATCAGAAGCTGTTTCTAAGGTACATGTTTATATCCTCCACTCAAGCCTGATCGAAGTGGAAAGGAACACTAATCTAGTTAGTAAACACTGATCATGTATCCAGGCAACAGCCTCCCCAACAACATTTATATTTAGGTTAAAAGATGGTGTCAAGAGAAGTCAAGGCAGGGTGTCACTGTTAAGTTCACATTGCCTGGGCCTTCCCCAGTTGAGGATCACGCTGATGTGGAGACAGTATAATTAAGGGCTTCGTAGCCAATTCATATTGTTGGCATCCACACTGAGATGTTTTATCTTGCTTACGCCTAAGGATTTAATTGTCGGTGCTTGGAGAGAGGGCGAGAGCAAACTCAAGGCTTCTTTATTACAGACCAGATGTGACATGGTAGCTGGCACACAGGGAGAGCCCAGGGACATGTTTTAAACTCTGAGTGTGAATATCATACCCCAACCCAGAGAAGCTTTTCTGTTTTTGTAAGCATATGCCTTTGATATGTTTCAAATTATGTTACAAATAATATGTTTTGCTAGAACAAATAGTCAGAGAAGGTGATTTGGATCTGAAAAAAAGAAAAGATTAAAAAGCATAGATGTGAAAACTGAAAATAACATGGCCTGCTCTGCCATTATTAATGCTAAGCTGCCGTGTGGCAAGTCAGCTTGTCTGAGCATAAAAGATGCAGTATCGTCAACATCCTGCATCAAGGCTCTTCATTCATAGATACTTGCTATCATCCTACCTACATAGATAAAGTATTGTGTGCATACACATAAGTGTATATCCATAAATATAAATACACTGCTAGGTGCTCCTAGTTTTCAACACATTATATTTTATAATTATAGAATATTGTTGAAGCAACTGGAGGAAAAAGCAGATATCAGTATATGAAGAGCTAATGTTGTAGCACATTTATGATATGCCAGACCCTTCCTGGGGCATTTAGTTGGAATGTGTCGTTTAAGCATCCACTGATCCAGAAAGTAGCTCGGTAGTTTGATTTTAGAGGTTAAGAACATGAGGCTGGCAGAGCCAATAATTAAACCAGCTGCATGTAGCTGGTGAAGCCCATGGGGCTGACTCGTGCTGTCCCCACAACCATGCCACAGCCTGTTCCTCTGAATGCACTTGTCATGTTTGCTTGTTCTCTCAGTGGCAATTCATGGTGATCTGTGTTCCTCTAGACAGTGTTCTTGGGACTGGGGGGAGGGGCAGACAGAGAACTCTCAAGAAGGCTAGCCCTTCCTTGGCATTGCTACTCCTAGTCATAGTACACACATTAGGACCTACATGGTGGGCTCCCCAGACTTTTCTGGAGGATGCTTTCTATTCTCAAGACTTGTTTGTAGCAAGGGTTAACCTCTAGTCTTGGGAACTGTCTTTTATCCACTCCACTCAGACATTTATTCACAATATAAAACCTTGGCCTTCTAAATAGGAATGGAACTGGGACAAAGAACAGAACAGAATAGCAGGGACAGTCACAGGCTTAGCTCTGTGTCTCCAGGGTCATGACTCTTAGCCTTCAGCTTTCTCATCAGTAAATGTGGTGGGGGACTGAGAACTTACCTCCATTTACTGATCACTAATGTATCCTGTGACCTCTGTTTACCGATCACTATTGTATCCTGTTGTGCCACAATTAACGGTCTGATAGCTAAGGGAGGCACACAATATCCATGTTGATAGGTGAGGAGCTCCAGTTCAAGATCACCTTTCAACCTCAAAGCCTATCTTCTCTGCCCCAAAGTACATCCTCTCAGTACAGAATACCCAAGAGTCCCTTCAATGATTTTATGGAATGGATAGGGGAAAACACAAAGAAAGACATCTCTGACATTTGGCTGTTAAATATTTTTTTTACTAGTAGATTTGGGAGCTATATACTTGCCATCCTGGGTCATCAGAGACTTCTCTCACTTTACCTTGTGACTGCCCTTGAATAACCTTGACTAAAGCTTCAGAGAGTCACAGAGGTTAACTGGAAGTTCCCCATAGATAACTCCATCTTCCTTGTTTTTACCACGTTAGGTAACTGTGCTTCAAAAGGGGTGAGAGCCCATGTATGAGACTCAAGGGCCCTGTCCCCTAGTCTGAGGTCCCCCTATAATGATATCCCTTAGTCTAAGGTCTCCCATAATGTCCTTTAGTCTGAGGTCCCCTATAATATACCCACCATCTCTATATCACATAGAACAAGGGTCTACAATTGCTATTGGCACTGACCATCTTTTTCACTTGTTATAATGTCTGTATCAGTATTGTTGTTACCCATTGACTTCCTATGTCTATTTTTATTTTCCCTAGCTGTCCCAACTAAGTCAGAGTTGGCGGTTGAAATTTTGGAGAAAGGTCAGGTCCGGTTTTGGATGCAAGCTGAGAAGCTGTCTGGCAATGCCAAAGTCAACTACATATTTAACGAGAAGGAAATTTTTGAGGGACCGGTAGGTTTTACATTTGTTGTTGTTTTCAGTTAAAAATATTTATTTTTGATATTTTATTTTTATTTAATTTTAAAGAATTTCATATAGATATAGATATATAGATATAAAATGTGGCTTGTATGTATGCATTTAGGGAAGACTCTATTAGGGGACTTATCCTAGGAAAAGACTGATTCTCCCTCCCTTGGTAGTCATTGCCTGCCTGCAATTCTCATTTAGGATGAGGAATTATGAGATTTCTGCTGTCTACAATGGCATGTCAACTGTGAAAGGCTTGTTTAGGTAGCCATGTTGTTAAGATTTCAAACTATTCAATTTCTGTGTAAGCATCTACCCACATAATATGTTTCTTGTTCCAGGAACAAGATATTGAAGCAACATGCTCAGTTGTCTAGAAATATTAAAATTTTGATTCTTTGGGGCCTTGTTTTTTTTTTTTTTATTGGGGTTATTGTCTTCAAAGCAAGATATTTTCCTTGCTGATTTCTCTGGCTTTGCCTTTTCACATCGAAGAAATACAAGATGCACATCGACCGAAACACGGGCATCATTGAAATGTTCATGGAGAAGTTACAGGATGAGGATGAAGGGACGTACACATTCCAGATCCAAGATGGCAAAGCAACCGGCCATTCTACTCTTGTTCTCATTGGAGACGGTAAGAGCCCTGAAGGACAGTCAGTGGGACACCTGGCGACTTATGCCAGTACAAATTCCTCATAGCTTAAGAAAGGTCCTTGACTGCTGGGCTGGAACTGTTTATCGGATTCCTGCATCAAATGAAAAACCTAGTAGTTCCTGTAGTATTCCATTGCTTAGAAATGAACATTGCTTTAAAGGAACTCAAAAATCATCCCCAACTTTGAGGCATGGCTGGACTTAATAGTTTCATATGTAAACAAGGGTGTATTACTAAGTTCTCCAACCTAGGAAGTTTCAGGGCATCCAGAACTATATATATGTCTCAGTAACAAACTATGACACTATTTTAAAAACATGTGATGGTTACTCTAAGTTATTAAACTTTGGAGAAAAAAATGTGAAAGTACTGTCTGTATGTGTGCCAAACCTGTCAGTCATATGTAGTAACTAGACTGTAGAGGTCAGCTGTAATAAACATCTGTGGGAAATATCATGGTTTAAAATGTGGCACTTCACAAGCTTCGAAGTCTGCCAGATGTCTATGTTTGTAATCGCTGGTGTGGTTTTTACCATTTCCTAGCTTTATGAACTTGGAAAAGTTATTTAGTCTTGGGGTTTGGGAGATGGCTTAGTTAATAACGTGTGGGCAGTACAAACAATAAGACCTGAGTTTGGATCACCAGTACCCACATAAAAAGCCCAGCAAAGCGACACTAACTCATCCTGGTACTGGGAATACTGAGACAGAAGACTCCCCGGGGCTTGCTGGCAGCCAGGCTAGCTAAATCAGTGAGCTCGAGGTCTAGTTTAAAATCCTATCTTTAAAAGAGAGAGAGAGAGATTTTTTTTTTTTTTTATTCTTAAGCATGATTATATATGTTTCTGAGTGGGTATCTGCAGAAGTGTTTTTGAGCTGGAGTTATAGATTGGAGTTACAGATGGTTGCCAAGTGCCCAGTATGGGTACTAAGACTTGAACTCAAGTCCTGAGTAAAAGCAATTCATGTTCTTATCACTGAGCCCTCTTTCCAGTCCCAAAACTCAGTCTCAAAAAATGAGACAGTTGGGTGTGGTGGCATAAAATTTTAATCCCAGAACTTGAGAAGTAGAGGCAGTCAGACTCTGAGTTCAAGGACAGCCCTATCTACACATAAGTTTCAGCACAATCAAGCTATATAGTGAGACCCTGTCTTGGGTGGTAGGTAGCCAACAATTAGCAAAGATATCCGATGTCTACTTCTAGCTTATACATATACACTCATATACACAGAAAAACACACACACTCACATGTACATAGACACACATGCACACATACACATACTCTGCTACATACATTCATGTTCACACACACATACACTTTCATACTCACACACATTCACATACACACACATGCACTCACACGCAGACACTCACACATATACATACTCAAAATCACACACATATTCTCATACTTATTATAGACATTCACACAGACACATACACTCACACATATACTCACATCTACTCCCCATACATACAAAAATATACACATACACTCACACACACACTCACACACATACACTCACAGACAAAGTTACATAGTTTTCAAAAGCTATCTCTTTATAAAAATCAAAGCAAGTAGTGTCATCACAATCTATGATATCATTATAATGAAAAAAGGTCAGTGGGTCACCAGCACCATGGCTGTCATGTAGGCCTGTGCTGTTCAACTCAGTTTCATACTACCTTGTTTTTCAATTTCAAGTTTATAAGAAGCTACAGAAAGAAGCTGAATTCCAGCGACAAGAATGGATCAGGAAACAAGGTAAAAATAGATACATTTTTTTTAAAAAATAAAATATTCCAAAGTTATTTCTATAGAAAATTTAAATGAGCAGCATTTCATGATTGCTGAGAAATAATTTAAAATAGTAAATATTAAATATGTAGGCATTGACATGTTTTAAAACTAAATCCCTAATTTTAAGAAAATCTGACTTTAAGTATAAATTGCCTCAGGATTTGAAGATGAGCTTTGATCTTGCATTTGTCACTAGTTAATCAGTGGTTTATGTCATTAAATTTTCACAGGCCCACATTTCGCTGAGTATTTGAGCTGGGAGGTGACTGGTGAATGTAATGTGCTGTTGAAATGCAAGGTAAGAGATGGGTACATCTTTAATATTTGATTCAGGAGAAATAAAGATAAAACTGAACGTGGAACAAAGATCAACCCTCCCACTCCCCGAGCAGCAGGCACAGCCTTTCTGTTCAATATTATGGACCCTTTGGTTTGTGAGAGACAAAGTAAAACCACACGAGGAAAGGTGATGGCTCCTGCAGTCACCCCTGAGCTCCAGAAGAGCATAGACAGAAGGGCAGTGTGAAGGTTCCTTCCCCAAAATGCGTGGGGTTTAGGGTGGATTTTGTTTTGTTTTGGATTTTCAAATAATTATGCTTACATGCTGAGACACCTGAGAGAAAACCCCACAGATACAGTGATTTTTGAGAGAAAAACACATGGATACAGTGATTTTTTAATTTTAAAGTTGGAAAGTACTTCTTTGATATGCCTTGATTAAATGGGCACATAGTGCTTTTCCTTGGCATCAATTTTAAGCTGGTTTTGAAACAATGTAGCATTACACACGCTGGCCTGACTACCGAACCCTCTGCTCCTTTCTAAGTGAGCCTGGCAATGGGAACAATGTCCAATCCATTCCAATTGTTCCAGTATATCCATGCAGAAAGCAGTTCTACACCCAATGCAGAATTTCTGTATTTGTCATGGAAAGCAGATGTTAAGACAATTTTTACCACTGGAAATAGAGATGCTATTGATTTAAGCTTATTGTCTGGTGTGTACCTTATTGTACCCTTTCTACTCTAAAATCATTTTGGACCAATTTCTTTACAACCCTGTGTGCTCTGACTCCAAATTCAGTATTTTTAATTTAATACTCAGATACATAAGAACTGCTTACCTTCATAAAAATTCTTACAGGTGGCAAATATTAAAAAAGAGACTCACATTGTATGGTACAAAGATGAACGGGAGATCTCCGTGGATGAGAAACATGACTTTAAGGATGGTATTTGTACCCTGCTCATCACAGAGGTGAGTGGCCCCAGACATGGGAGCTGCCGGCTCTGTATCACGGTTTGCTCAATAGAAACCAGATTCATCATTCATTTCATGCCCAAAGGAGTTACAGCAGATTACATCTAACTGCTCCAGGAACACACTTATACAACCAGTGGTGGAGACAGAAAAACAGGTAGATGGATCCCTGGGGCCTTGTAGTCAGCTAGTGTAGTTGAATCAGAGAGCTCCAGGTCCTAGTAAGAGACCCTACCTCAAAACACAAGGTCATAGCTGGAGAGATGGCTCAGCGGTTAAGAGCACTAGTTGCTCTTCCAGAGGACCAAGATTTGATTTCCAGCACCCACATGGTGGCTCACAACTGTCTGTAACTCCAGTTTAGAGAACACAATGTCCTTCTTCTGTTCATTCTTTTATAGCCCTTTTTCAACTAAAATAGTTTGGGACTGATTTCTTTAGAAACCTGTGTCACTGTACACAGTTACTGCATGAATGTGGTGTAGAGACAGATGTGCAGACACTCACACACATATAATAAAAGTAAAAGGTTAAAAACAAACAAGATAGACAGTCCCTGGAGAGTGATGCCCAAGGTTGATCTCTTCTTCCACTCCCGTCTTGTATGCATATCCATACACAGCCACACAATACACATACAGTCGCACATGAACATATACTCACACACACATGCACACACAAACACACAGACACACACACACAAATGTAACAACCAAATCTGAACTATGATAAACTCTTATCTTTATTGTCTCCCCAGTTTTCCAAGAAAGATGCTGGATTTTATGAAGTTATCCTGAAAGATGACCGAGGAAAAGATAAGAGCAGATTGAAACTCGTGGATGAAGGTGAATCTATCAACTACTGCGGTCTGTCTCATGGGTTCTACAGCTACCAGAATTATGACCGAGGCTGGGCTGGCCATGAGCGTCATGCTGATTTGTGTCCACTGATTTTAATTTAATTGAAATTCCAGCTGAGCAAAGTACTGTTCTTTTTCAAAAACATTTTCCCTTTTCGACTTCCTAGAAATCAAAAATATACTTTTGATCCTTAGAGAATTTATAGCCCGCAGGCCACTAGAAGTCTGTTTTCAATTTAAATCATCATTTTTGTTTCAACTCTACAAGAATGTTCTAGGATCAAAACCTTCTGTAGAATGCCAAAAAACAGACCATTGTTAGGGTGGTAACAAAGATTTATGTGTGAAGTCTGAGATCTTGCAATTAATAGCAGATCAAAGCAGCCATTTCCATTTTTCAGACTTTTACTAAGGGCAAATATATCATGATAACACAAAGCTACCTATACCCCCCAAATGTCCAGTTTTTTCTTCAATACAGCAGGGTTGCAGTTAGCCGCAGAGACCAGTAGAGGTGGGACTACAGTTAACAGAGACAATTAATTTATTATGAATTGATGACACAGAAAAGAAGACTCACATAATTCAAATTAAGGCTTCCTGGGACTTAAGAAGAAAGAGCATTCCCAAGCCATCAGGCTTTCTAGAAATGCCGTTGTGCCTGTTCTAGAATGTATGCATGGTATTAGTTACAAAGTAGTCAGGGAAAGCATAGAACAAAATAAGCAAAAATCTTTTTAAAGCCTTAAAAAACTGAGCTATTTTACTAACTGTGGGTCACCAAATTTACCTTCTGTCAAATGGCTTTTACTAGACAGGGACTTTTTGAGAGCTAACAGCTTGAAATTTGACCTTATATGGAATATGCTTATGCTAAAGTTTTGGCTACGGCCCTCTGTCTACAGCCTTCCAAGACTTGATGACTGAAGTATGCAGGAAGATAGGTAAGTTACCATCTCCTTGCCACAGCGAATGCTTCAGTACACCCCTTCCAGGAGGAACCTGCAACATTAACTGTGTTGCTTTCTTGCACAGCTTTGTCTGCCACAGACCTGAAAATCCAGAGCACAGCGGAGGGCATCCGGCTGTACTCCTTTGTCTGTTATTACCTGGATGACTTGAAAGTTAACTGGTCCCATAAGTAAGTACATGTGAACTGACTTGCCAGGTAGACATTTCCCCCAACAGGCAAGTAGGAGGAATGAAAACCAAAATCCAACCCCTTTCAAGAAAGAGGCATCATGCTGAAGTGCACAGGACAGAACATTGAGGCCCCACCCTTATGTTTTTAGCCGTTTCTCTCAACACACACACAGTGAAATCCTAGTGACAGGTAGTATTATGTCTTTGCTTGTGACGGCCCCATCGTCATTCATCAATATCTCTGTAATGCTCTTAGGCCAGCCAAACACAGGCTACCTCTGTGCTGCCAAGCACCCAGAGCTGTGTTTGCAGCCTCTCTGTGTTCAGTCAACTCATGTGCTCCAAAATAAACTGAAGCAATGAGCACTAGGAGGACTCTGATTTTCCTATAATCTGCACTCAGAGCCATTTACCATGGAAGTCTCATCCTTAGAAGAGTCCTGGCTTGTCACTGTCCCTTAAGACAGTTGGTGTAATTAGGCATTAGCATCTTGTATCTTGCTTGTCCAGCTCCAGAAGGCTTTGGGGACCTGTGCTTGAACTGGATTAATCTGGAAGTCTACTCTCATCCTAGGCTTCCTTCGTGAGCATTCATATTTACCTTGAATTCCATAGATATCTGAATCAAACCAGACTTTCCAACTTAATCCTGACAGTATACTCACCCTCTGGGTTCCTTGAGACATCCTTGGCAAAAAGAGAACAAAAGTGGTCTAGATAATCCGTAGGGATGCAGCTACCTCTAGTCCAATCTAGTTTAGACATTCATTCTAAACCATTAACAGAGTCCTGTAGCATCCTTTGAGGAAACAGACAACAATGGCTGTTTATATTATTCCTTCCATGGGCACTAGCAGTCCACTGGCTATTGATGCCAACCAGTTAAAATGTGGGTTCTTTCATAGCCATAGCTCTGTGAAGTAGGCATTCTTCTCTTCAGGGGAGAGAAAGCTCTAGCTCTGGGAGGTGACTCCGGAGTGGGCACATAACTAAGTGAGCTGATGGCTGTGCCTCGTTAGTCTGGCTCCAGAGCTAATCTAGCTCATTCTGTCACACACACACACACACACACACACACACACACACACACACACACTTCCATATTGCATGGAAAGTTTCAAATGCAGTGGCGAGGGAGAGAAGAGGCTGACCATTGGGTACTAATGTACAGAATGTAACAAAGCAATTTTTCTGCTTGTGACTGTGACTAGCTATAACACATCGTATATTTAAAAAAGCTATAGAAAAAGATTTGGAAAGTTTCCACTGTAAAGAAATTATAAGCAGGCCATGTGTGGTGGTGCTCACCTTTGATCCCAGTACTTGGAAGACAGAGGCAGACAGTTCTTTTTGAGTCTGAGGCCGACCTGGTGTACATAGTAAGTTCTAGGCCAGCAAGGGTCACATAGAAAAGAAAGTTTGGGAAGATATTTTTAACCTGATTTAAATAGAATACTGTCTTTTTATGATATAAACACATACTGACGATTGTTGTGCATATATTATTAATGCATGCATATATATGTATATTTGTTATGCATATATACATATATACATACATATATATATATATATATGATAAAATGTTATGATTGAATGAAAAAATGAGGACATGACAGCTCCCAGGTATGGTGGAGGAGAAAGTTTATTGTAGATATGAGAGAGGAAGCAACCAGAGGCATTGGAAGTGTCCAGACTGAACCAGGCCAGGAGAGGAGAGAGACAAAGGCAGAGCTAGACAGGAACAGAGAGGAAGCAAGAGCCAAGAGGCCAGGAGCAAGCTAGGAGACCAAGAGAGCAAGATGGGGCCACATAGCCAGGTGGCTGGATTATATAGGGGTTGGAGGCCAGGGCAGGGAAGCCCTTAGACTGCAGGGTTTAGGGTGCAGGGCAGGGTGAGAAGGGCTAAGAGGATCCAGGACACTGTAGCATGTATTAGTGATGCTGAGAGAGATTGGTAGCCAGTGACTGCTTTGATATGTTGATCGGACACTTCAGTTTGCCATTTGTCCTGAGTTTGAGAATCTAATGATAACATAAGGCACGGTGACACAGAAGATTTACAAGTTCAAGACTGATATGGGCTACATAGGGAACTTCCTGCCAGCTAGGCTACATAGCAAGCTCTTGCCTCAAAAAACAATGTCAGAAGTCATGTGATGCCAAAAATGGTGGATTACAGGTGTGCATATGTAATTCTGGTACTAAGGCCACAAGAGGATTGAAAGTTTGATGACACTCTCTCTTCGCTCTCTTTCATCCCACTCTCACCTCTCTGCCCCTTGGGCTCTCCTCCCCTCCCCCTCTCTCCACGTGGTTGTGGCCATGGCCAGCCTCCACTTCTCTACTCTCTGCCTCTTTCCTATTCTCTGCCCTGAATAAACTCTATTCTATACAAAAAAAAAAAAAAGATGAAGAAGAAAATTTGATGACAACTCATACTACAGAGCAAGACCCATCTCAAAACTGAAACAGCAAACCCAACACTACCCCACTAAAACGTGTGCCAGTGTAGTTCAGTGGTTGAGCACTTGCCTAGCATATGCAAGGCTGAGTTCAATCCCCAGCACCACAAAGAAGAAAGGAAAAAACAAAAAAAGAAGAAGAACAAAGTAAGTTGAACAGTTAGCCAGAGCCAGGTCCCACAGAGCATTCGCTAGGGTTTGTTAACACGAAGACTGGCATCTGACTGAGCTCTTGGACATTTGACTGAGGTCTTGGGCATCTGCTAGGTTCTAGAAGTAAGAAGTAGCAAAATAAAAATGCCAGTGTGGACTGCTGTGGCTTCGGCCCTTTGTTCTCTTCTTCTTCTTCTTCTTCTTCTTCTTCTTCTTCTTCTTCTTCTTCTTCTTCTTCTTCTTCTTCTTCTTCTTCTTCTTCTTCTTCTTCTTCTTCATCTTCTTCATGTTCTTCTTCTCCTCCTCCTCCTCCTGCTCCTCCTCCTCCTTCTTTTTTCTTTTTCAGAAAATGTTGTCGAGAAGTAATTAAAATTTAAAACGGTCCAAATCCTAGGCTATTCCTTGGTGTCACCTAGGACACTATAATACATCAGTCTGAAGAATGAGGGTAGCAGAATTAGCTGCATCATCCATCACAGTGCTGTGCCTTAGAGCAGTGAGATGGCTCAGTGGGTAAAGGCACTCGGACCTGAGTTCTATCCCTGGATAGAAGTGGAAGGAAAGAACTGAATAACAAATTGTTCTCTGGCCTCCACATGTGCACTGTGGCATACCACGCAGGCACACATGTGT
Source organism: Apodemus sylvaticus (assembly GCF_947179515.1). NCBI lineage: Eukaryota > Metazoa > Chordata > Mammalia > Rodentia > Muridae > Apodemus > Apodemus sylvaticus. The sequence goes on along the minus strand of NC_067480.1, from coordinate 2,502,256 downwards.
TTGCACACATGCACATGCTCATGTACACACATGTGTATGCATACACAGAGTAATAATTAAGTTACAGAAATGTAATATTTTAAGTATGTCCATTATAAAAGAATCATTTATTCCAGGGATAGAGATAAGAGCAATATGACCCATTCTGTCAGAAGCACTTAACATACAGAAGACACCACTGTGCGAGCCAGCCAGAGACTAAATAATTCAAGCAAAGCGGAGATCTGTCTTCCTGTCCCAAAGAAAAAGCTATTATTCAAGCTAAAAACTGCAGGATACAGATGTGTTTCTTTACCCTAGTTTTATGGCATTTCAATTGCTAATATATTTAAAGATATGTCAATAAATATGCAATACCTCATAGCATGTAGTGTTATAAGAAAACACTAAATATTAATTGGAAGCTAATTTTTTTAGATGAAAATGTTTTGTTTTCTAAAGTTCAGTTTGAAATTGTACTTAAGCTATAAACTTTTTATATGCTTTTTTGGAAAATACATATGTAGATATTATGAAATGGAAAGAATTTTTTGGTGGGGAGTTTGAAAACAGGGTTGCTCTGACTCCTTGGCTGTCCTGAAACTCACTCTGTGGACAAGGCTGGCGTTGAACACAGAAATCTGCCTGCCTCGCTCTTTTGAATATTGGGTTTAAAGGCGTGTGACTAGAAGCATTTATAATATGATATCATCAATAGTTGAGTTAGCCCCGTTATGTGCATTTAAAGTACTTTCTTTTAATTTTCTCTCTATATAACTATTACTTTATATGTGTGTGTATATCTATGTCAATTTTGTATACTGCTTTTAAATATGTATTACATTTACTTTATGTATGTGTGTGCATGAGCACACACTACAGCACACGTGGAGGTCAGAGGACAGTTGGTAGGTGTCAGTTCTTTCCTTCTTCCACGTGAGCTTTGGGGATTCACTCCAGTTGCCAGGCTTGGCAACAAACACCTTTATCCCCTGCACCATGCACTGGCCCTATACTGTTTTTTAAAATTATTATTTTATTTTATTTTATTTTATTTTTTATTCGATAAATTTTTTATTTACATTTCAAATGATTTTCCCTTTTCTAGCCCCTCACTCCCCGAAAGTCCCATAAGCCCCCTCCTTCTTCCTGTCCTCCCATCCACCCCTTCCCACTTCCCTGTTCTGGTTTTGTCCTATACTGCTTCACTGAGTATTTCCAGAACAAGGGGCCACTCCTCCGTTCTTCTTGTACCTCATTTGTTGTGTGGATTATGTTTTAGGTATTCCAGTTTTCTAGGTTAATATCCACTTATTAGTGAGTGTATACCATGATTGATCTTTTGAGACTGGGTTACCTCACTTAGTATGATGTTCTCCAGCTCCATCCATTTGCCTAAGAATTTCATGAATTCATTGTTTCTAATGGCTGAATAGTACTCCATTGTGTAGATATACCACATTTTTTGCATCCATTCTTCTGTTGAGGGGTACCTGGGTTCTTTCCAGCTTCTGGCTATTATAAATAGGGCTGCTATGAACACAGTGGAGCATATATCCTTATTACATGCTGGGGAATCCTCTGGGTATATGCCCAGGAGTGGTATAGCAGGATCTTCCGGAAGTGACGTACCCAGGTTTCTGAGGAACTGCCAGACTGATTTCCAGAGTGGTTGTACCAATTTGCAACCCCACCAGCAGTGGAGGAGTGTTCCTCTTTCTCCACATCCTCGCCAATACCTGCTGTCTCCTGAATTTTTAATCTTACCCATTCTGACTGGTGTAAGGTGAAATCTCAGGGTTGTTTTGATTTGCATTTCCCTAATGACTAATGAAGTTGAGCATTTTTTAAGATGCTTCTCAGCCATCCAAAGTCCTTCAGGTGAAAATTCTTTGTATAACTCTGTACCCTATTTTTTTAAATAGGGGTTATTTGGTTTTCTGGGGTCTAACTTCTTGAGTTCTTTGTATATATTGGATATTAGCCCTCTATCTGATGTAGGGTTGGTGAAGATCTTTTCCCAATTTGCTGGCTGCCAATTTGTCCTTTTGATGGTGTCCTTTGCCTTGCTTTTTTAAGTTTCCTCACAGTCTCACAAAATCTTCATGAAGCGTCTTTGGACAGTGTGAGGATACTGTTCTCTGTGCCCTGTTCTCTCTATAACGTTTTTACGTCTTGTCACAGCCGGCTCGCAGTATTTCCTTCTGTGTTTCCTTCTGTTTTCACACAGGGCCATGGCACATGCCTCGCTTTGTTGAGCGCCACTGTGCTTTTCATTCATGTCTGACTCTATGCCCACGTGCATATTTATGTGCCCTGTGATAGCTCTGGAGTCAATAGCTGTCAGCCACGGATAGTCCCTGTCAGTGTGCTTTTTTATGTATCCAGTTTGGCCATAGAACATTTGTGTTAAACATGCAGTAAGATAGTATTTAGTTTAGTCTTTCACCTTTAAAGAGTCTCTTAATCCTGGAATCAAATCCAAGTAAACCCAAAGATAGTTAGCACCCCTGAGAAGGATTGGTCTTGACATCAACACTCAGCCTACTGCAGTGAGTTAATAGATGTTCCGGCTATCAGTTCCTGGTCCCTGAAATCCTAATACTGGGCTTCTGGGCCTATAATGACCCTGAAGCAGAATGGTGTAGGTGGGTCTCATGCTTTCTGAAAACCTGTGAAAGTTTATGGTATGTCTCCTAATGAAAGCAGAGGAAAAATCAGCTGTCACAGAAGGAAGCGCTGATGACACTCCCTTCACCTTCACAGTGGGGCCGGGATTAAGTACACAGACAGAGTCAAGAGTGGAGTCACTGGGGAGCAGATCTGGCTGCAGATCAATGAGCCCACTCCGAATGATAAAGGGAAATATGTAATGGAGCTCTTTGATGGAAAGACTGGACACCAGAAGACTGTGGATCTCTCTGGACAAGGTAAACGTACTCACTCAAATTCACTATAGAACAAACCGAAGTGAAATGAGGTTGCTATACTGGGGATGTCAAAGGAATTGGTGTTTGTGATGCTTGGGATTGAATGGACCTGTTCTGATTGGTTACTTTGAGTCCCAATCTTTTTGGAAGCCTGCCTTGTTTTTAAGTTCAATTTGATTACATGTCACCTTATGTGAGTGATACCATTCTACTTAGATCTGGTCAGCTGAGGACTAGTGTGGGCTAGGCTAAAATAATGGCCTCTGGTGCATTTTATTAATAGTGATTTTTGGCAGGGTAGTCTTAATTGTGGAGAATTTAGTGGGCAGAGAACCGTAAAAAGCAGATGGAGACAGCAAACGTGGAGAGAAAGGACGACTCTCATGGGAAGACGTGACAGTCTTCTGACCATCTTAGAAGAGGTCACCTGACTCATGATCACCTCCTTAAAAGCAGAGAGTGGAAGGCAGCTGTATGTGGGGCTGGGATCTGAGGATATTCATCCAGTCCCTGAAGCAGTTGCTTTGACCATAATACTGACTGTGAAGGGAATCAATGACCTACCATAGTTCCTGAAAGTGGACAATGAGAGAGCAAGGACAGAAGGGAAAGGGTTAACTCTGGAAGGGAACAAAGGGGCTTCTCTGTCCAAAACTAGAGGGGAACAAAGGAGAAGAAGCACAGGAAATGAGGAAATGCTGAGCAGGACAGGAGGAAGCTGGAGAGCTGAGGGTCCCAGATGTCTTAGTTACCCGCTGAGAGATGGGGGGGGGAGGGTGTGGTTCTGGAGATATTGAGGGTAAAAAGAAGAACAAGTAAATGACTTGCAACAAGCAGAGACCAAGGTGGAGCACAAAAGAGAGTGAAGTGCACAGCTAGTTTCTCCCCACCCACTGGCAACATCCTCCCCTCTATTCTTTCTGAAAGAATGAAACTATAGAGATAAAAGTCCCCACAGGAAGGCAGGCTAGATCTGACTCACTCCTTGGTGTACTAAGATGCAGTCTTGGTATACCATACTCTTTGTGTTTTTCAACCTCAAAATAGATTCTCAATTTAGACAACAGCTTTCTAAGCATGCCTTGAGGATGTGCGTGCACGTGTGTATATGCATGTGTGTGTTTGTGTGTGTGCATGTGTGTGCACACGTGTGTGCATGTGTGTGTGTTCTCTGACACCCCTACTCTCACCCAATCCCTACCCATATGCCTACAAAGACTCGCTGAAGGATCTGCAGTCACAGGAGACTGCAGCGAACAGGCAGAGGTCTTCTGACCCACACTGCACCAGCAGCGCTCTGGATCTCTCCCACCGTTCCTCTGACTGTGGGAAATACAATAGAAAGGGGAAGCTGCAAGTGGGTGGGTCGATTTAAAACATTTCAAAGATTATTTTTAACAACAAAGCTTATGCAACTACCCCACTTTAACCCCTCATAATACAAAGGCTGTGGATCCCCTCACCAGGTTGCCATAGCCACCAAACACATTAGCTTGACCACACGCCTCTTTTTCTCAGTGTGGTGTGGGGACCAGGAAATGTTCTGTGCTATTATCCTGTGTTCAACCCGAAGCTCAGTCAGTTTTCAGAGGAGAAAAAACAAGGCCTAACTTTATCCTTTCTCTTCCATAGGTAAAGTGTGTATGTGTGTGTGTATGTGTGGGGGGGGTGGATCAGTGTAAGATCCATACTGTCTAGATTTGAATAAGATTCTTGGCTGGGGAGATGGTACCGTGGGTCTGATGACCTGAGGCTGGTCCTCGGACCCATATGAAAAGCTGGATGTGGTGGTACACATATGCAATCTCTATTTCTACCCTGAGATAGGGATGGGGGTGGAGACAGGAGAATTATCAAGAAAATCCTGAGTAAACAGAGCAGCAGCAGAAAAGAGACCCTGCCTCACTAAGCAGCTGGTGAGAACTGGCTCCTGAGAGTTGTGTTCTGATCCTACCACACAAGTCAAGGCATACCCTCAATCCATACGAAAATAAATCATATCTATGTGTGTATATGAGCATGTGTGTGCATGTGTGTGTTTGTGTGCATAAGTGTATATGTGTGCATGTGTATACATGAGTGTGTGTGAATGTGTGTATGTTTTTGTGCATGTGTGCATGTGTATATGTGCATGTGTGTACATGAATATGTGTAAACATGTGCATGTTTGTGTGCATGAATGTGTGTGTGTGTGCATGAGCATGTGTGTGAGCATGTGTATCAATATGTGTGTGTGTGTGTGTGTGTGTGTGTGTATGTGTGTGTGTGTGTATGTATCTTGGGCCATAAAGGGAATGGGAGATAAAATAGAAGGATTTCTAAACAAGCTTGCCTTTTTGCATGAACTTCAGTCAACTGTCTCATCCTGAGGTCACAGGGATAAGATTATTTTAGAACCCTGTGACTTTCTTTTTCTTTCAAAGGTTTCTTTCTTTCTTTCTTTCTTTCTTTCTTTCTTTCTTTCTTTCTTTCTTTCTTTCTTTCTTTCTTTCTTTCTTTCTTTCTTTCCTTCCTTCCTTCCTTCTTTCTTTCCTTCCTTCCTTCCTTCCTTCTTTCTTTCTTTCCTTCCTTCCTTCCTTCCTTCCTTCCTTCCTTCCTTCCTTTCTTTCTTTCTGTATTTATATGTAAGTACACTGTAGCTGTCTTCAGAAACCCCAGAAGAGGACATCAGATCTCATTATGGATGGTTGTGAGCTACCATGTGGTTGCTGGGATTTGAACCCATGACCTTTGGAAGAGCAGTCAGTGCTCTTAACCGCTGAGCCATCTCTCCAGCCCTCGACTCTCTTTTTCTTATCTCAGTTGCCTCCATCTCTGCTCCATTGTGGCTTGAGAAATACTGCTTCAGTGAGAGGAGGGAGGAGGGATAGAGGATAGGGAGGACCATACAAAGCCCACCAATACCCATGTGAGCAGTGCCTTAGTGACACCTGTTGTTTTCTATGCTAACAAAATTGTATTTTAAAAATAAAATAAAAATCAGTCTCTGTTCTGTAATGGATAGAGCGCTGGACTTCAGGCCAGTCTTGGCATACGGTGACTCAGTGTGCTCTCCTGCCTAAATAGAGCAGAAAACCTAACACGAAGACACTTGAACCATCTAACCGTGAGCCTATGAGGGCCAATTTAACAAAAAACTTTTTTTAAAAAAAATTCTTTCAAGGGTGTTTAGATAACACACCTTTATTTGAAAGACTTTTACTGGGACTGTTAGCTAACTTTTTTGTTTAAGGTTGAAGGCTCCTGGCTAAGATGAAAGCATCTAAAACCTACTTCTTCATAGTTTGTACACAGAAAGTACTTATTTGTCTTGTTGAGAGCATTACATTGTAATGTGAAGCCATAGGCAGTCTCGTGGAAAGGTGATCAGCGACCTAACCTAACCTTGTGACTTTAACCAGCCCTGTGTGTCAGCAGTTCTGACTGATAAAGTTGTAACTTTCTTTCTTTTTTCCTTTTAAAGCATTTGATGAAGCCTTTGCTGAATTCCAGAGGTTAAAGTAAGTTCCCCTTCCTGGCAAGGGCCACTTCTACTCAAGTTACATTCCTGGAACCCTGTGTTCCACTGGCCTTTCTGAGTATCAGAAAGTCTTTTGTTTCAGCAAGCATAGGAAAAGCCCACTTGACACTGTTAGTGGAGCTGCCAAGCATCTCTGAAGCAGAGGCGCCGCTCCTCCCCTTCGTGTATTAAACGCAGTCTGGCTTTGTTGCAGCTCCTCGTGGAACTCAGAGCAGATTTCTAATTGGGAGGGCAGCTTTCCAAGCCTGCACTGATGCATGCCTCTGTGTGTGTGTGTGTGTGTGAGAGAGAGAGAGAGAGAGAGAGAGAGACAGACAGACAGACAGACAGACAGACAGACACAGAAGGGGAAGAGGGAAAGGGAGAGGGAGAGAGGGAGGCAACGAGGGAGGGAGGGAGAGAGACAGACACAAAGACAGAGACTATTTGAAATGATACTAACACAACTCTTCTTTATCTCTCTCAAACACAGACAAGCCGCCATTGCCGAAAAAAGTGAGTAACTACCTCTACACTTAGCACGGGGGCAAACGCCACATCAAAATTTATTTCCTGGCATATCTTCAGATGATAATGGATTCTTTTCTTACTGGTCTTCATATGTAAGCCTTTAATCCCAGTGCTTGAGAGGCAGAGGCAGGCAGATCTCTGTGAATTCTAACCAACTTAGTTTGTATAGGGAGATCCAGGACAGTCAAGGTTGTGTAGCGAGATCCCATCTCAAAAAAGAAATGTGCTTCTTCTTCTTTCTTTTATAAATTATAGATGGTCTACATAAGTTTTTCACTTTAGTCTTTGTCTGTAGGAAGGCCTCAATTGTGGCATCTGGCTCTTGTCCCCTGCAGACACTATAAAAAAATATGCCTTGGTTACAAACCATATGATAGGTATTAGTCACTTGTAGATACAATGTATCAGAAGAAAATTAGGCCCAAAGAACAATGTAAGAGTCTGAAACACTGTCTATTTTACATTGGGCAAACATGGTTCAAGAGTCACCAACTGAGTGAAATGAGCTGGGAGCCGTAGGGTTTATGCCAGAAAGGAGGCCTCAAGGTGTGTTACAGAATGGGTTCATCTTCCATTGCTGAGATGGACATACCCAGGGCATGCATATGTGCACCCCTAGATTTCAGCACCTCTCTTATATGTTTATTGAAATACTCAACCAAGATAGACTGGCCCTGCACTACCAAGAACCAAGAAAAGGGAGCTATTTAAGGAAAGCCTCAAAGGAGGCATACAACTGCACAAGCCACCAGAGCTCCCAGACTACACCCCTCCTACGATGCAGCTGGTGTTCATCATAGGGAAACCATAACAAGGCCATGGCCTGCTCAGAGCCTCTACATTAAGATGTGTTGTGCTTTCCTGAGCTTACACCTGCTGTGCTACACAAGGGCTAGAGCTGGGTATAGCCATTAAAATCATATAGCAGGTCTTTACAGGACAAGATAATTCCAAGCTGGTGCTGTAGGTACAGCTTCGGGCACCTGTGTGTGTACGTAAAGAAGAATTAAAATCAGAGCCACTGAGTCATTTCTCATTGAAATGTGGAAAGCAGTATGAAATAACCACCAGGACAGGGAAGAACAGCGTGGGAGGTTTGTGTAATTCAGCGTTTTGAGGCCATGATCATTGGCTCTCCTCATGGCAGAGAGTAACCAGAAATTCCTGTGCTTGCAGATCGGGCCCGGGTGCTGGGCGGTCTCCCCGATGTTGTCACCATTCAAGAGGGCAAGGTGAGTACTGTTGTCCCAGCCTCCACATGGGGAAAGGTCCCAACAGCCTACACTGTGGCCCTTCCTTTTGCACACCATCATCTCTGTCTTATTTCCTTGGGTACGTGTGCATGACCACAGTCACCAAATGAGGGTTAAAAGTTCAGCATTCCAGGCATTTTGTCAGGCCAGCATCAGGACGAAAGTTTGTCTTGTGAGCCTGGATTTAGGCCATTTCTCCAGAGTCATGTTTTTAAATTATCAGGAGCCATTAGGCTATATGAAAATGAACCTGAAAGCATTAGCTCTTAACCTTGTAACCATAGAAGAAAGAAATTATTCCAGCACACTGGAAGGTGCCATGCTATTTTGTGGTTGCGGGAAAACATGCTGCCCCGTGAGTTTTTATTAGCTCCATCTGCTATGAAATCCAACCTCTCCGTTTGATGTTAAACTGGTATTTTCTGGCTTCTTCCATCCGAGGGGCAGCGAATGTGATCTCTAACCTGTAAAGAGAGACAATGAATGTGATCTCTAACCTGTAAACCAGGCAGAGTGGTATATGCCTATAATCTAAGAACTCAGTGGGGAAAATCTAGAGCTCAAGGCCACCTTTGGCTACATAGCCAGACCCCATATCAATCAAAATAGGTTTATATATATCTTGCAAGTCCATAAAGACCTGTAGTGAAATAAAACCTTTTCCTACCCAAATGAGCAGAGACAGCAACGGTGGGAGTGGGAAGGATGACCATGCAGAACTTGTAGAACCAAAGCAAGGCTGTAAATTCCATGCCATACATTTCTTTGTAGGTGGAAAATACCATAGTCAACTTTTCAGCTCAACTTTTGAGAGCAGTTTCTGTTCTTAAACTGTCTTCTCCACTTTCCTCACTTTATGAGGTTGAACTCACTGGGCAGTTGTGACAATTACAAGAGAATGTATGTGAAAGTACTTGAATCCACAACTCAGATCTCAAGTACGAACTCTAGTCTTCCACAATGCCTACCTACAATGTTTGCGATTTTAGTTTGACTTAGTTATATCACCAGATTCCAAAGCCCGAACCTGGTCTGTTCAGGTACATTTAATGATGAAGGTTTGACTGATTTAAAGATTATTATATGTGTGTATTTCTTCACTGGAGGATATGCTGTAGGACGTGTGTGGAAGGCAGAGCACCACTTGCGGGGATCAGTTTGCTCCTTCTACAGTGTGTTGCTCAGAAATTGAACTCCCGTCACCCACTTTGGCACCAAGCGTCTTTACCCACAGAGCCATTTCTCTAGCTTGTACTTTTCTTTCTTAAATGTACCCATGGAGTAATTCAGTAAAAATGCTAATTCAAACTAGCGTGGCAGCACATGCTTATAAGCCCAGCACTTGGGAGGCATAAGCAAGAGAATCACAGGTCAGGCCTGAGCTACACAGCCTGTCTCAAAAATTTGCTAACTAATGATGAGATGTAAGGAGGTTCTGTAATCTACCCAGCTTTATTAGAACAGAAGAGGTAATAAGTGGTCACTTAGGATCTATTGGGAAGAGATTGAAAAGGACACTCCTTTCTGAGTAATGTCGACTTCGTTCCTAGTCAAGAATATGTCATTTAGCACTAGCCATGGAGTATGGGTAAAGACACCGTGAACTATAATGCACCTACCTGAACTGCACTGATAAGCGACATACAACAGAAATGCACAGTGGTAAATTCAGGAAGGGTATGGGGAGACTGGATTATTTATGCATTGTTGGTGGGGTGTAAGCCGAAATTACATCAGCTCTTAGCAAAAAAGCCTGGCAAATTCTAGAGAGGAAAATGAATCATATATTTATCATACAGCCCAGCAACTGAACCCTGGGCATTTATCCCAGAGAAATGGAAAAGCCTGTACTCTATTTATAGCAACTCCATTCATGATGGCCCCAAACTGGAAATGGTACCTATGATCCTAAGGGACATGTGCATGCACTGGTGCACTTGTCAGCCACAGAGGGCCAAGAGTCTGATTCAGCAGCGTAGGCGGATCTTCAGGGAATTGTGTGTGGACAAAGAAGCAGTCTGGGGAGCTTACATCCAGTTGATCAGGTTTATATAACATTTTGAAATGACAATGTCTTATAAATGGAAAACTGAGGACCGGCTGCTGGAGGTTGAGAGCAGGATTGATGATCAAAATGTAAAGCTGTGGATCCCAGTCCCAAAGGAAACATCTATAACCACCCCACGCCCAAGGCCCAGGGATCACTGCAGAAGAGGGGCAGAAGGATGGGTAGTAAGAGCCAGTTTATGTGCAACTGCGTCTTCTACTAACATCAGGAGCTGCATCTAGAGAGTCTCAGCAACACGACCCCGCCACAATGTGGGCTGAAGAAAGATAGCAATGGGCTTGCCAAAGTAAACAGGGAGAGGCCCAGGAGGCCCAGCTAGAAATGCTGAGAACCAGAGAAACAGTCTTCCCCAGAGAAGATAAAACCAATTGGTTATCCAATGCCAAATGGTCAGTCCTGAAATCACACATACAAGTAACATTGTATTTGTTGTATGTAGGAATGTGTGTGTGTATACATACATACACACAAACATATATATGTAAATATATGTATATAACAACAATTAATGAAGAAAAAGAGACCATGAATTTGATAGAGCAAGGAGGGGGATGTGGGAGGGTTCAGAGGAGGGAAAGGGGGGGATGAAGTTATAATCTCAATAGTTATTATTATTTATTATTATTATTATTATTAATGGGTATTTTTTTGGAGACAGGGTTTTTCTATGTAGCCCTGGCTGTCCTGGAACTCACTCTGTAGACCAGGCTGGCCTTGAACTCAGAAATCCACCTGCCTCTACCTCCTAAGTGCTGGGATTAAAGGTGTGCCCCACCACTGCCCGGCTCAGCAATTATTATAATCTTAAAAACAAAAGACATATATTTATAAAGGAAAAGGGTTGAGAGATTGTGGTGGCTCATAGATCTTTGAAAGCACAACACAGGGAGCTTGTGGTGACAAAAATATATCGGCCATAGTGATGGGTACAAAATACTACCCATTGAATAGAACAATCTTAAACACAAGTCTCTACGGTACTCCTTCGAGTTGCCCGAGTCTTACATTTTCTTAATAAGGCAAAGTAAAACTGCAGCCACAAATGCCAGTATCTCAAAAAAGTTTCAACACGATGGGAAATATTTTACTTAGGATGCATTTGGGCCAAGCACCTCTACAACAACACAGGTTGGATGGGGTCCAGGAAGCTGAAGAAAGTGAGGAAGATGGAATGGGGAAATTACTTAAATTATGTAGAGCAGCTGCTGCCATTCCAAGGCTGGGCCCTGTGACGCAAATGTAATGCATAACTGAGCGGGTGGTGAGAAGGGAATGAGATTTTTCTGCTGATGCAGCCCAGAGGCCCACATCAGAGGGAGCGAAAGGCGTCTGGGTGTTTATGGAGGAGAAAGTGGAGATGGAGAATGGAGAGAAAGCGCAGTGTGCTGACCCAGACAAGCATTCTAGAGTCCCAAAGCCTGGCCCCAAAGATGCTCCTTGCACCTTATGCAGAGCGTAACCATGCATGCCTAACGTAGTTATCAGTGATGTGGAGTTGGATCAGAATTAGCTGATTTATCACCTTCTTTCCCATAACCCTTTCTGCAGGCGCTTAATCTCACTTGCAATGTGTGGGGTGACCCGGCCCCTGAGGTGTCCTGGCTGAAAAACGAGAAGCCGCTGACCTCCGACGATCACTGCAGCCTCAGGTTTGAGGCCGGGAAGACGGCCTTCTTCACCATCTCGGGGGTGAGCACGGCAGACTCCGGCAAGTACGGACTGGTGGTGAAGAACAAATATGGCTCTGAGACCAGTGACTTCACCGTTAGTGTGTTCATCCCGGAGGAGGAGGCAAGGAAGGGAGCGTCGGAGCCCGCCAAGGGCAACCAAAAGTCCAAGTGAGCAGAGACTGGGGAGTTTCTGAGGAGAGCCAGGACCAGCTGGTCGATCACCATGCTGCTGTTGTGAAGTGATTGGCTTACAGATGAGGAAATCCTCCTGGTGTCTCCCTGTTTTTCACTGGCTTAGGAGGAAGTCATCAAATCTCGTATTCCTATAGATAAGGCACCAATGAAGGACACATTAAGGGGTTTAATCTACAACTTATACAAAAAACATAGGAAATGATTTCAAGAAGAAGGGCAGAGAATGTTGGAGAGGAGCTGAACATGAACAGCGATGAGGCAGGGTTTGAAGCAGATGAAGCTTTACTTATAAGTTCTTCGGGATGGTGTCCACGCCCAGTGTTCTATCAATATAGAGGAACGTGGCTATGGGATTGAGTGTGGTGTGTCACTGTTAGTAGTGGTGGTGCTTTTCTGACGGCAGCCTTGTGAACTGGCCTCCGCAGTATGAATAAAGTCTCCTGCCTTTCCTCTTCCCCCTGTGTCTCTCTGATCCTCACCATGTTGGGGCCTTTCCACCTCTTTCTAGTCGTTTCTGTAGCTCATCCTTATACCCTTAGGGCAAAAGCAGTTCCTTCTAGATGTGGTCAGATAAGTCATCTGTAGTCAACCAGAGCTCAGAGTTCAAAGTCACACTGGCATTGCACATCTGACCACTAACCCAATACTCCATCACTAAGATGGAATGAATAGTCTTAGATTAAAGTGTGTCAACTATTATGACAGAACACCCAAAACTAATGAAAAGAGATTATATTTTTTTTTTTATGTTCTGGAGGCACCAAAATCCAAGATTGTCCTGGCATCTGGCAAAGGAAGGAGCCAGAATCTTAAGGACTTTTTAGATGCCCTGTGTGATGCCAGGAAGGTGAGCTAGTGAGTGAACTCTCAGAGGAGAGGAGGTTGCATCCAGACTTAGAATTTTGCTGGGAGCCCTCTCTGGAGGCAATGAAACCAGTCTATTGTGCACACTAACAACATTCATCCCCGCTTTACTGGTTAAATACCTGTTGAAGATCCTGCTCCTCCTCCTCCTCCTCCTCCTCCTCCTCCTCCTCCTCCTCCTCCACACCGTCAGAGATGAGTCCTGGTTGTGAACACTGGAGCACATTCAAACCGTGACACCAAGAACGAAGCAGAGTCTTCCCTGTGCTGCAGAAATGACTCCTATGCATATAGAACTTTTAAAAGGTCAGGGCTGAAGTTGGCTCTCATCTACCTGCTGCTCCCTCACTGTGCAGCTGAGTGTCTGCTGCCACAGCACTGAACCCAGGCAAGAGCAGGGCACTGAGTTCTTGTAACCCAGAGCTCAGATCATGAGGCAGGGTTGTTCTTGGATCTTAGCTTCCTCTCAGGTGATAATGGCAGGCCTCACTTCCACATGGATCCCCGTCAGGAGGCTCTCGCCAAAGCCAAGCCAGTGAGATTGCCTGGTCTTGGCTGCTCTGCTTCTAAACTAAGTTAACTTCATTTCTTTGCAAAGCTAGCAGGCATCCAGTCCTTTAGTATAGAAAAATATACACTCTAGCATAGTTAATAAATGGATTTCCTGGAAACCAAGTGAACCCCAGTTAAAGGTCGCTGTCCAGACACAGTCCAAATTCTCCCTGCTTCAGCAAAAGGATACTTGTGGGCAAGTAGATCCAGAAGGAAAGGGCCACTAGACACACACCTGCCAGGAAGCCTGAGAAGAGTCCTGCAGAGGCAGCCTCTCATGCTGAGACACAGGCTCCTGAGCCCTCCACAGAACCCACAATACAGCACGCCTAAGAGCCAGCAAGCAGGTCCCAGTGTTGGGGGACCAGAGGTGTGTGAGGATAGACCTTACTGCCGTGCACTTAGACCCACCCAGGCTGGAGAAGAAGGCATGCTAAATATCACACACACACACACACAAAAGCACACACTGAGATAGCACATTCTGATTTCTGAAATTGTATGAGAACATGAAACCAATGTGTACTCCCACAGGGAACCCCACCATGTGGTAGAAGGACCTGGTGGGACAGGGTATCAAGGAGGGAGAAAGAAAGGTTTATATTCAGGGAAATATATGCTAGATTCCTCAACAAACTGATTCTAACAACTATTCCAGCCACTGTAATGACCAAACTGTATTACCCACATCATAATCCAGTAGCTTTTGAAGCTATTTCTAAATAGAAGACCACAACTAAAACCACAGACATGCTGATAAAACAATTCTGAAGTTCCCTTGTAACCCATAATTCATGAATCTGTGGCCTGCTGCAGGCAGGCTGTTGATATGGTCATACTGGAATATAGTAAAAGTCTGTTTTTATAAAATTAATATATATGGGCAAGTGACAAATTCTGAACATTTCTAAGTCCTTGAAAGTACAACCTTACATTTTCTCTATTTAAAAGTTTAGTCACTGAAAAATATTAGTTTTAGGACTACTGTTTATAATGTTAAAAATTCTCTTTGATTAAATTATATTTATCAATTGATTTTTTCCTTTTTAACATGGCTTAAACAATATTTCCAAGAAATTAACCTTTACTGCCTATTTAAGTATATAAAACCAGAAAAAAACAGAAAATTCAAGTTCTCTTAAATTTCTCATTATATATAAACCTAGATATAAAATGATAGCCAAACATTCTAAGTTAGAATCAGAATTAGGCTAAATTATCTGAAACATTCCAAGCACATAAAAATAAAGGGACTGGAAAGGTGGCTCAGTCAGTAAGGCACTTCTCACACAAGCGTGAGGACCAGAGTTGGATCCCTGCTAACCCATAAAAAGCCAGGCACAGTGTGCACTTAAGATCCCAGTGCTGAGGAGACAGAGGCCAAAGCATTCCCAGGGCCCTATGGCCAACCAATCTCGACAAAGCAAGGTAGATGGCTCCTCAGGAATGTTGCCTGAGGCTGATTACATACTCACACAATGTGAACACACACACCCTTACACAAATACAAACACACCCTTACACAAACACTCACACACAAATTCATACACCCTTACACACATATGCACACACATACACATACACTCACACAATACTCTTATATACACATTCACACACCCTTACATACAAGAACATACTCACATATGAACACACTCACACACACCCCTATGCACACTCACACACATGCACATACATTCACATAATACTCATACACACACATGCACACACACACACACACACAAAACACACAGACTCTATAAAGCCATAATACTGATTTCATATAGATAGAGGCCCTCACAGCAAGGAGTGGAAGTTAATGCTAACATCAGAATAAGAGATGTGACTCAGTTGTTCCAAGTAGGCTGTGCAAAGGCAGCTTAGACAAAACAAATGTGGTCATGGTAAAGAATATCACCAACTGACACGGAAAAGCTGTACAATCTTGCCATCTGCTAGGAGGTGGTTCTGGGGAGAAAAAAATTAACTGACTCTTCAAGTCAGTAATGACTGCATGTGGGGTCCACATTTACTGCATGGCGTGATAGGTGTCCCACAAGAACACCCATAAAAATGGAAAAGATGTCTGGAGTCCAGAGAAACAAGTGTAAAATTTCACTACAGGGGACTTTTGTGTCTAGCCACAAAGGATTACTGTTAGGAGGTTTGTTCTCACAGGAACAGCTAGAAAACCTGGCTAAAAATAAAGCAGAAAATGTCTGGGGCCTGGAGTAGCCCACACACACAGGACTGCGATTCCTAAGGGGACTGGGAATGGGTTATAGCGACAGCTGTGACTTCTCCCACTGCTTGCTTGGATGAAGGGCTCAGGCTACAGTTAGCCTCGCTGAACTGAAGAGGAGGCGGCATCTAGGAAGCTTATTAGTGAGAAGAACTGCACAGGCCAGGGGCCTGGAGGGCTGCAGGGGCCTGGATGAGCTCTGGAAGGAGCCACTGGAACAGTCAAACGACTCTTGAAAGCGCACGTGGGCTGGAAGTAATTCTCATTGCCACCAGTGCAGATGAAAAGTGTGATACACACTGGTGTTGGGCAGAGGTCTCAGAAGTTTCTCACTTTCACCCTGGAGGCCAGTAGTCCTAGTTTGAAAAGGAAGCTGTGTGCAGATGGAGAGGTGGCTCAATGGCTCGCGTGCCTGCTCTGAAAGCATGCGGAAATGAGTTCAAATCCTCAGCATCCAAATAAAAACCAGGTATGGCTCCTGGTGTCTATAATTCAAGCATGGGGGTAGAGACAGGAGAGCTCACTAGCCAGCCATCCTATTCCAAATGGTGAGCTTCTGGTTCCTTGAGAGACTTGTCTCAATGTAATAAGTCAGAGACAAGTCCACATTGATTTCTGCCCTCTATGTGTACATACAGGTATATGTGTATGTACAGACACACACATGCACAGAGGCACCACACACACAGACAAATGTATACACACACACACACACACACACACACTGACACAAACACATGTAAACAAGCCTAAAAAGGATGAAGTTTCTGTAAGAGTGGAAACTGTGTCAGAATCATGTGCAAAGCACTTCAAAGGAATGTGGTATTGAATGGTGTAACAGTTACAATAGCAAGTACACAATCCAAATTTAGCAGGCTTTTACACTGGGTGTGTTGCTTCTGGGAGAGCACTAGCCTTACATGGACAAGGCCTTATTCGGTTTCCAGCACCCCAAATACATACATGTATGCATAACACATACATACATGCATCTATACATACATGTATACACACATCATACATAATCCATACATATATATACATACAGACAGACAAGTAATATAAATAGTATACCTGCAAAGACATAAGATGGTTATAGCTGATGTGTAGAAGAAAATAGTCATAAAAGTAACCCCAGAAATGATGAGAGTATGGAGCTCATGACAGAGCACATGTTAGGTGAATAAGTAATTCAAAGCAGTCATTATAATTATAATACAGCCTGGTAGCACAGGCCTGTCATACCAGCAAGTAGGGAGGCTTTGTCAGGCAGATCGTTAGTTCAAGGCCTGCCTGGGCAATCTTGTGAGGCCTTTTCTCAAAATGAAAAATGAGAGAGCTGTGAATGTATCTCATTCGTATATTACTTGTGCAGAGCATGTGCGAGCTAAATTCAGTCCCAAGTACTGACTGCAAAACGATTTAATATCTTCCATGTCTCCAGGGAGCCAGAGGGGAGCATGAATACGGTTAGCAGGAAATGGAAGTCTACCAAAACATAGTGAATTTGCAAAAGAAAAATACTCATAAAGAAAACTCTTTAAAGCAGTCGGAAGAGCAGAAGTTACAGTGTAGAGAAACAAAAGAAAACTATTATGAGATTCTCCCTGATAGGCTGTAGAAACCAGGGGTCAGGGGTTCAAGAAGTGCCAAAGAGCCGAGCTGGAGAGATGGCTCAGTGGGTAAAGGCACTTGCCACCAAGCCTGACACCTGAGTTCAGTCCCCAGGGCTCACATGGTGAAGGAGAGGACCAACTTTCATGGATTGTCCACTGACCTTCTCACACATGCTGCAGCATGCACACACACACACACACACACACACAGACAAACACATACACACACACACTCTCTCACACACACACATACACACACACACTCACACACACACACACACACACACACTCACACACACAGTCTTATTTAGGGTTTCTATTGCTGTGAAGTGAAACCATGACTACTGTAACTCTTATAAAGGAAAACATTTAATTGAGGCTGGCTTACAGCTTCAGAGGCTTAGTCCTCTATCATCACGGAGGGAAGCATGGCTGTACACAGCCAGACATGGTACTGGAGAAACTGAGAGTTCTACATCAGCACTTGGGCTTCTGAAATCCCACAGCCCACCCCCCAGTGACATACTTCATCAGACAAGGCCACTCCCACTCCAACAAGGCTACACCTCCTAATGGTGCCACTTCCTATGAGTCTGTGGGGGCCATTTTCATTCACACCACACACACACACACACACACACACACACCACACACACACTCACACACACACATTTGCTGTAGATGTTATACAAAAATTAGAGTAAAATGGACTTTGGTTTTCAACCATGTATTTATTATACATTCAGAAAGAGACTTACACAGGCAATAGTTAACACATTATAAAGCATATTTTTAAAATTAAATATCTCACAGGCAAACGTTATTCTCTTAAAATGTAAAAGAAAAGTCTAGAAAAAATGAAAGTTGCTGATAAAAGAGAGCACTGCTGAAACATGGTCATGAAAATCTTAGTTGAGGGTGGTCCCTGATGTCTGTGGGGGACAGAGATCGTATTGTGAAAAGAACACACAACATTTTCAGGTGCCACAAGCATGGGTAAAATGGACTTTCTCTGGCAAATGAAAGCTGAGAGATCTACCACCCACAGATCTGTGCTGCAGTAAATGGTAAAGAACGGTCCTTCAACAGAGACAGATGACGGTGCCAGGCGGGAGTTCAGACCCACCGAGTGGACATTACAGAAGTGTAAATACCTGGCTAACCACAGAGCAGTTCTTCCTATGTCCCTTCTCCGGCTCCTGGTGCACCTCATCTGGCCCAGTGTCGAGGACCAGCACACAAGCACATCAACCTATAGCGGCGCCAGGCTTCTCCAGCCTCAGTGACAGTCCCTTCAAGGATGTTGCATGGAGAAATGTATCAGCCTGCCCCCGGCAGCTTCTCTACCCCTCTACTTGAATCTCTGGAGGGAGTGTGAAGGGCAGCATAATGGCAAAAAGTGTTACATTTACTAAAAACTGTGCTTGTAGGGCCTGGAGATGTTGTGGTAAATCTCCAACCCAAAAGACCCGGTTAAAGAAATCACAACTCAACTAATAGGAATACACGCCTAGATTGGGCAGATCTCCCACTACACTACTCTATTCCCATCAATGAGTTCCCATAGAACTTGCTGTTTCTCCAAGCCACCAACGTACCACCAACGCCGATACCAGAGCAACTGTGGTTTGCGGGGCAGGAGAGTTGGCGAGAGTGGCCAAGCCAGATGCAGAGAGTCCGCAGCAGTGTGGAGCCACCATGGAGAGTTGGCGGGGATTCTTTTTTAATATTTCCTGCAACATGGAGAGACAGCTCAGTGCCTGAGGACTGGGGTATGAATCTCCAGAGCGTAAATCTCCAGAACTCACATAAGTGCCATGTAGCCATAGCTGCCTGATTGTAAATCTGTCCTCAGAGGGTAGAGTCGACGGAGTCCCCAAACCAGCTGGCTAAAGCATGTACACGTGCAATGATACATATGTGCCTACACATATGAAAACATGCATGCATACACACATATGAAAACAGAAAAAAGAAGTTTTAGAAGCTAACCTAGGTGATGTGTGATGTGTGAGTCAAAGGCAATGGGGGACAGTGTGTTGTGGCTGCAGAGGTTGATGTCTAAGAACAAATAAGAGAAGACACCAGGAACTTGAATTCTGTTACTGTGCACCCCCAAATCAAAGCCCCTCATCCTGTGCTGTGCTCTGCACAGCAACTGCAAGCAGAATTTTGTTTTGTTTGGTTTTACAGTAGTTGCTGGGTTGAAGGTCAGTTCCCCCAACCATGACTGTGGAATTTTTCTATGATGCTTTGTTGGTTATCATAATGCTTCAGGTACTATGTGACATTTGCACATCAGGCTGATAGCTAATAACACTGCACTATCCTTCACCCCATGATGGGTTACTCGTGCACACAACCATGCTTGGCCATTTACCTGATGCTAGGGATCCAAACTCAGGCCCTCATGCTTTTGCAACCATTGTTCTTACCCACTGAGCATTTCTCCAGTCCCCAGACTCCGCCTCTGAGGGCAGATATTTGCATTTTGAAGAAAAGGATTGGTTTTTAAAGGTTTCAAAAGACCTGGGGTGTCACTACATAGTAATATATTTATTTCGTAGGTATCAGACCCTAGATTTGAGTCCCAGAAAAACAAAATCAACCAGCTCTGGATCTAAAAGGCCTTGCTGTGTCTAAGCCAAGAATAAAGGTTCCATGTCACTGGGACAAACAGAACTCAAGGATTTCCTTCCAGAAGCCAGCTGTGTCCCTTGTATTGTTTTGTGTCCTTTATCTGATGACTCTGGGCTAATATTGGCTATCTAAACAACGTTCGGGTCCTGCCCATTGAAAGCCCTCCCCAAGCAGCTCTCCATGCCAGCTATAGCTTATGTATGTAGCTCATGTATGTAGTCCATGCATGCTGCCCATCCGTGTAACCCATGCATGCAGCCCATGCTTGCAACCCATGCATGCAGCCCATCCATGCAGCCCGTGCATGCAGGCCATGCATGCAGCCCATGCATCCAGCCCATGCATGCAGCCCATGCATGTAGCCCATCCGTGTAGCCCTTCCACTCGCCACTGTTCTCCACAACTTAGCATTCCTTGCTGGCTCACCAGGCCTGGAAAGCATCCACGATCACGACCATCTGCCAACACAGGCAGGCCCCGTTCCTTTACTTCCTGAACAGTACAGTTCCATTCACCTGAAAGTCACACAAGAAGTGTCCCTCTACGCAATCCAAACCAAAGACCAGGATACCAAGGGGAGGGCTCATTATTTTACTTCATGGAAGAGAAATCTGCAGAGGGAGAAAAGTGGCTCCTGGCTATACCTGAACCAGCAGAGCTGAAATCCTTCTCTTCAGAGGCTGCCAGTGTTGTGAGCCATGAAATAAAGAGAAGACAATGGTGCAAATGAAATCCAACTCCTGATTTCCTCAGAGCTGAAGAGAAAAGCAATTAGCTCTACACGATGTTACTAGGTCAGATATGTCTTCATTATTTTCTCATTTCGTATTTACAGAGTTCACAGCAAATATTGGCTATCTTTGTTTGTTTTGGTTTTTTGTTTTTCAAGACAGGGTTTCTCTGTGTAGCCCTGGCTGTCCTGGAACTCACTCTGTAGACCAAGCTGGTCTTGAACTCAGAAATCCACCTGCCTCTGCCTCCCAAGTGCTGGGATTAAAGGCGTGCACCACCACTGCCTGGCTAATATTGGCTATCTTCACTGAGCCCTCAGCATGGCAGCTGAAAACCCCAGCAAGGCTTATGTACAATGTAAGTGGAAAGTTACTAATGGCTTTGACCTCTGTACATATGCTGCTGAAAGCCAAGGAAGTGTCCCCGGGTACAGAACTGTTTCTTCTAGTGTATCCGGACAGAGCTCCTCACAAGTGTCCAGCACTGTGTGGTGACAAATAAAAGAAAAGACGGAACAAAGTCATGGCCTACTCACGTGAGCATCATGCCTATGAAGATCTAGTCTACTGCATTTAATCATTCAATTAGAATACTTCTTAATTTCATATTTCTTGAGGCTCATTACACTTAATATAGTTTCTTGTCAAGGCCATGTTATGGTCATTAGCATTTTTAAAGGCTTGCCGAGCACTTTAAAAGCTATGTTTTAATAAAGGTTATGTCTTTAAATATAAGTGTCCAAAGTCAGAAAATCTGTAAGCAAAGGTGTAATAATAAGCACGTTTGTCTGTAGGAACGGAATCATTTTATAGCCATGGCTCACTGGTTGAAGCCTTGCTTACTGCTTCTCCAGAGGACTCATCTTTTTTTGTTTGTTTGTTTGTTTTGTTTTGTTTTGTTTTGTTTTTCGAGACAGGGTTTTTCTGTGTAGCTCCAGCTGTCCTGGAACTCATTCTGTAGACCAGGCTGGCCTTGAACTCAGAAATCCGCCTGCCTCTGCCTCCCAAGTGCTGGGATTAAAGGCATGCGCCGCCACCACCGCCTGGCCAGAGGACTAATCTTAAGTTCCCAGCACCCCTGTCAGGAGGCTTTCAACTGCCTGGCACCCTGGGACTCCAGCTCCAGGGGATCGGACACCTTCTCTGACCTCTGAAGGCACCAGCACACACATGTGCCCCATACACCCACCGCATTAAAAATAAAAATAATGAAAACATTTGAAAATACAATTATGCAAAGAGTCATTTTAGCCTTTGGAGGACACTTTGGGGGCATCTGGTAGGAACTGGGTGGGCAGCATACATGCCACATTTAAGCAGAACTAGCTGGATTGCCAGCACAGCAGGGGCTCAGCAGGGGCACAGAGCCAGCCAGTCTGTCCACTCCACTTTGTTAATTCAAAACTAAAATAGGAAAATGCATCACCCCAAGGCCAGAGTATCCAGTAAATGATCAGACATTTGTTAACTGATCACTTAAAGCAAAATAAGACAAAAGTCTAGAAGTTAAAATAAGTAAACAAAATCCCACGTGTTAGTTAAACAATTACTACAGTGGTATGTTGTAGAGATACAATTATATCTGTATATCTGTTATTATTTCTGTATTGTTTATTATATAAAGCTGAGCTTTCTGTTATATAGAGATAATATAGGGATATAATTGCATATTGTTTTATTATAATACTATATTATAGTTGTTTACTATAGAGCTATAAGTAAGATAAAACTAGGGGCCTTGAATTTTAAAAATATTGCATAAATGCTTTAAACAGAACATTTGAAACTGCTTTTCACTTCTACAGTAGCCACAGATGCAGAAATGCACTGTGTCCCTTGTCAACACAGGAAGTTGGTTATAAAGACATCATTCAGAACAAGAGTCAAATTCTGGGAACGCCCTTTAAGTAAAACGGGTGGGGGAGGGGTGGACCAGAATGCATTTACTTCCATTGGCTTTAAAATACTCTATATAAGGACTGTTGAGATGGTTTGGTTAAATAAAAGTACTTGGCATGTGTTGTGTGCCAAATTTCCTGGGGGAGATGCAACATACTGATCTACTGACCTAGATAGGGAACTCAGGACAGATTAAAGTGTAGATACCACCTAAGTCCAATTTGGTGAAACAATGAGTTTTATTGATTACTTATAAAAGTATGAGTGAAGAGTTACTTATAGGAGCAGAAATGACTCAAAGACAGCTGTATCAGCAAAGTACACCCCAGTGTGGGTGACAGCTCACAATGCAGGGGACCTGGAGCACAACACACGACAGGATGGAGAGGGACCTTAACTGGTGCCTCAGTTGCTCTAGACCTCTTCCAGGCAGCTCAGCTGGTCTCTGCTTCTTCAGGAAGCTGCTCTTGTCTCAGAGTGTTCTTCCAAGCTCAGTTACTTCGCAGGTTACTCTGGCAGGGAGGGGCCTAGTGAATCTGATCAGTTTCAGGGACTTCCTGAAGATACTTTGAGTTATTTACCTTCCAGTTTAAAGAGGAGATGTTTTAATTTAGGAGGAAGCTGGTTCACAACAGCATGTAACCCTGATCACCCAGTTTTGATCCCCCACAATCTGACTTCCATTTCCAGAACCCATGTAAATGTGGAAGGAGAGACCTGATTCCACAGAGTTGTCTTCTGACTTTCACATACCTACCATGGTCTACACACACACACACACACACACACCATGGTACACACTCACACATACACACACATACATACCACATACTCCATGGTATGCACATATGCACCATGGTGTACACATACACACCATGGTACACATACACACATCCATCATGGTACACCCTCACACACATATACATACACGATAGTGCATACATACACCATGGTGCACACACACACCCCATGGTACACTCATAAACATACACACACATATACATATACATACCATGGTGTACACATGTACCATGGTACACACACATACATTCACACATACATACAGACATACATACATCATGTTATACACACACACACAAACCATAAACATACCATGGTACACACTTGCATACATATATACACACCATGGTACACACACACACACACACACATGCACCATGGTGCACACACACACACACCTACCCACACACACTCACCATGATACACCCTCATATACACAACATGGTACACACACACATACATACATTTATACACACACACACATACATACATTTATACACACACACACACACACACCATAGTACATACATACATACATACATACATACATACATATATACACACACACACCATGGTATACACACATACATACATACACACACATATACACCCCATAGTACACACACACACACACACACACACACACACACACACATTCACCCCATGGTGCATACACACACAATAATAAATGAGTTTTTAAATACTTTATATAGGTAAGTAGCAGTGGTTAAGAGCTCTTACTGCTTTTACAGAGGACCCAAGTTTGTCTCCTCACACCCAGACGAAAGTTCACAACTGCCTGTAACTCTGTTACTCTGCCTGTAACTCTAGTTCCAGGGGATCTGACCCCCAAGGGCCCCTGCATGCATGCGATATACATAAACCCATGAAAATAAACACACATAGCATAAATAAGATAAGCAATAAATACACCTTTTACACTTGATCTTAGCCAAAAGGCCGAGAAGCAATAAATACACCTTTTAAAACATACTTTACGTAATCGGGCAAACCACTGACCCATTTTGCATGTGCCGTGGACCATGTATGCATGAGACTCAGAGAGCTGTAATAATATCTTGACACTCGCTCTCTTCCTGGGTGTCCATCTAACCTGTAGAAAGGTACAGAATTATTACATGCTTCCTCTGGCCACAGAGCAGGCTTCCCAAGCCTTTACCTGAAGAAGCCAGAAAAAGTTATACAAAGGCCCCAGTGTCTTCAAATGAGTCAATTGTTGATCCAAGATTTATTTTTTATTCTTTTGGAACATATTAATACACAGGCTAGGCCACTAGGTTTGCTATGCCAATCGCTTATCCTACAGAACATATTGGCTGAGCAGGAGCTGTGAGGATATAGAAAGGTGAGCCACATGGACACTTGCCCTCAGGAGGTTTAAACACTTAGCGGTGCGGTGAACGGAAGCCACATGTGTACAGGAAGACAGATGGGTGCTCTCAGAGACGCTGCCATTGCTGTTGGTGAGGATGTAGAAAAAGGTAGGAGCCAGGATTGTGAAAAGGCTCTGTGGGGTTGGATGCGCTCTCTCTGGGCTTCCGTAGCCAGTGAGTCTTGCTCATTTTGAAACCAAAAGGAAAAGTATTACCACCAGAAATCAATCAGCATCATGAGGGCACCCCAGAGAAGGCAAGCGTACTAGAAAAGTGGTTTAATAGGTACTTCCAGAAAAGGTGTCCAACAGAAGTCATTCTGTCATTATGATGGAATGAATTACTTCAAAAATTCATATATTGAAGCCCCAAACCCTAGCACCTCAGAACACGACAGTGTTTACAGATTAATTTCTTTAAAGAAATAAAGTAGAGGGACCATTGGATGGTTGGGAGATGTACAAGGGTTCACTGTGGTTACTACTGTTGCAGAGGATTCCGGGTTGATTCCTAGCACCCAGGTCAGGTGGATCACGACCACCTGCAAGTGTGGCTTGGGTGCAATCTGACATAACTGGCCTCCTGGGGCTCCTGCATTCACACGTACATGTCCATGCACACACACTGCACACACACGCAAACTGTGTAAGAAGAGATCCCCGTAAAAGCCAAGGAATCACCTCATCTGAACATTCTAACTGGACAAGCGGCTAGCTCTGAGACCCACTACCTGCTCTCCTGGAAGTCTGTCTACACAATCCAAAAATTGTGGGTCATAGAGACAAAAACCAAATACTACAGTTTCATGAGCAAAAACTCAGAAACCACTTGGGAAAAGATGTCTCATGTAAAAGCACATCAGAGGAGATTCTGCTGGTAAGAACAAGAACTGATGGAATAACAGAGAATCGTTTTTAAGGTAGTTGTGTTTAAATATGGAAAGAAGAAAGAAATGGAGCCTGTGAGCAGGAGCCAGTTGCCATAGAAACAAACAAATGCATTTGGAAAGGAACATCAGAAATATATTTACTGAAATGGAAGAAAACTTAATACAGAGTTGACCAGAGAACTAATTAGTGAATTAGAAAGTAAATGGAAGGAAATGGCTCATGAATCAGATTAGATACATAAAAAAAAAAGAAAACCATCGAAGATCATTTGAGAGACCTGGAGTCTAAAATGAGACATATCACGTCTTGAGGGATGGCTCTGGGTTAACAGCACTGGCTGTTCTTCTAGAGGAAGAAGGATCAGTTCTCCGCACCTACATGGCAAGTCACAATTTCCTGCAACTCCAGTTCCAGGGGGATCTGGTGCTCTCTTGGGAGCTTCTCATGTACCAGGCACAGTCATAGTGCACAGACACGCATGCAGGCAAAACATATAAAGCAAAAGGTAATAAATCATTTACACGAGACATATCAGTCTGGGCATGGTGGTGCACACCTTTGATTCCACCACTCAGGAGGCAGAGGCAGGTGGATTACTATGAGTTGGAAGTCAGCTTGATCTATACAGCAAGTTCCAAGCCAGGCAAAGCCATATAGTGGGACCCTGTCTCCAAAACACCAGTAATAATTATGATAAAATAATTATTAATAGTATTTATACCTTAATAATTAAATATTATAGTTATATCTATATATAAATATATAAATAATTAAAATTGATATTATTTATACCTTAATATTAATGATAAAGCATATCAATATAAACCCAAGCTGAATTTCAGAGAAGAGAATAAGAAGAATACAATATAATATTTTATCTTTGAATTTTTTAAATCGCATGTTAGGTGCCATTGTAATAGTTGAATGTTTTTATGATATTTTCCACGTGCGAATATTCTGGTTTCTGATATCTTTCTTTTAAAGAGAGAGAGAGAGAGAGAGAGAGAGAGAGAGTAAATGCCATGTGTACAGAGGTGTCTGGGGAAGTCTGAGGAGGGTGTTGGATTCTCTGGAGTTGGAGTCACAGGCTATGCTGCTTAGTTTGTTGAGGGGGGGTGTTGTTGGGTTTTGGTCAATTTGTCACAAGCCATTGCCACCTGGGAAGAAAGAATTTCAATTGAGGAAATGCCTGTATCAGATTATCTTGCAGGAAAGCCTGAGGGACGTTTTCTTAATTAAGGATTGATGTAAAGAGCCCAGCCCACCATGGGCGGTGCCACCACTAAGAAAGTGGTCCTGAGATGGATAAGAAAGTAGGCCAAGCAAGTCGTGGACAGCAATCCAGGGAGCAGCATTCCTCCAGAGCCTCTGCTTTCAGCTGCCTTCTGGTTCTGCCTCAAACTGCAGTCTTGGCTTCTTCTCTTGATGACAGACTGTCTACCTGTGAGTCAGGTAGACCTTTTCCTCCACAAGTTGCACAGCAATCAAAAGCAAAGTAGGCCACCTGACGTGGGTGTTGGAAACTAAAGTGAAGTCCTCTGGAAAAGCAGAGAATGCTCCTAATTGCTGAGCCATCTCTCCAGCCCCATTACAACATTCTGTCAATTTGTATGTCTCTGATTCTCTCTCGTCTTCTCAAAGCCTCTTTCTTCATTATCACCTAATATTAGATTTGCTTGGTCTCTTTTCTAGACTTTTAGACTTTATTAGCATCAGACACACACACACACACACATGCACGCACCACACACATATTAACAGGGAGAAGGGAGTTATTTATTCAACAGTATGATTCAGTTTCATGAGCAGGATAAAAAAGGAGAAAAAAATACCAGCTCAGTGGTTCTCAACCTGTGGGTAGCAACTCCTTGGGGTGAACGACTCTTTCCCAGGGGTCACATATCATATATCCTGCATACCAAATATTTACATTACAATTCATAACAGTAGCAAAATTTCAGCTACGAAGTAGCAATGAAAGTAATTTTATGGGAGGGGGTTATCACAACATGAGAAGGTATATTAAAGGGTCGCAGCGATAGGAAGGATGTGAGTCACTGTATTGGCACTACATGTGTGGATAAGGCAACCTTGAGAGCACACTGAAGCTCATGTGAGGAGCAGGTGTGTGGCCAGATCTTCCTCTTGATTCACTCTTTACCAGTCACGGCTTCAGTTAGAACAAGAGATAACAGCTCTATTCTGGGTGCTTAGTGGAGAAAAATGGATTGAAAGTAATTCCAATGAAAAAAGGGCATAAGGTTGGTCTTGCATCAAAAATTCAGGTGAGATTTGATGACAATCTAGACCATTGTTAGCAGTAGAGATAGAGAAAAACAGAAGAATTTGAGATAGAATTTGAGGTTAAAAATTTGTTAGTTCAGGGCTGGGGAGATAGCTCAGTCCTGATAGTGCTAACATTGCATGTGTAGTAGCACACACTTGTACTACAGCTTTGGGGACGTGGAGACAGGTGGATCCCTGAGACTAGCAAGCCTGAGACTAGCCAGCTAGGCTTGGCCAGCAAGTCTAGGTATTTAATGAAATTCAGGATAATGAGGGATCATGAATCAAAAAGAAAAGGCGGACAAGTCCTGAGGAACAGCACTCAAGGTCATCCTCAGGCCTCCACACGCTCACACACTAGTGTGTACACACTTACAGATCTGATGATGAACTGGACACAGGAATGAGGGAAAGGGAAGTGTTGTGTGGACTTCAAGTCATTTGATCTGCTTACTGTTGGCTCCAGGACTTGAGGCGTTAAAAAAAAGGAAGAGAAAATAATCTGGGGATGGAGGAACTCACACCTTCTGTTGAGTGTGTTGAATTTGAGATGCTCATTGGACATGTGGACAGGATAGAAGAGGCGTTAGATAGACATGGTTAGATAGTCCTTGTGTGTGGTGCACCATGTAATCCCAGTGCTTTAGAGACAGAGACAAAGAGGAGCACAAGCATTAGCCGTAAAGAGACCATGTCTCAGATTTTTCCTCAAAGTCATCGAGGGCCAGTAAGATGGAGAGGTGCTTGCCAACATTCCCGACAGCCTCAGTTCAAGTCCTGGAACCCACACATTTGAAAGAGAACAGACTCTGCAAGTTGTCCTTTGACCTCCACATATGTATCATGGTACACACATGCCTCCACCCAACACACAGCTGGTTAATTAACTAGCGTAAAGAAAATACAAAACAAAACACTGCAGCACAAATACTCCTGAGAGTTACGGGCTTTTAAGAAAAGACCATGTTTAGAGAAAAGGAAGCAAACAGAGAGCCTTATTACACACTGGTGTTTAGGGTGCTAAAAGAGAGGATGAGGAAGGAAGTCTCAGAAAGGCAAAAGAGCAAAATGTTTGTGTCCCCACTTTACCCCCAAATGGAGTGGCCAGCTGGGTCAAATGAAGGACGCTGTCCTTGAATTTAGTTGTCAGGAGCTTTGGTGAAGGTTTTCAAACATGGAGGTTGAAACCCTAGAGATGCATAGTTGAAGGCCATTGTCAGTTCATAGCCTGAATGGAGAGCAGAGATGAGGAGGGAGCTGAGGGGCCAGGGGCTGGGCGGGGAGGCATCTCTTTAGGGGCATAGGTATTAATAAGACCTATGCCCTCTGTAAACAGTGGGAGTACTGTGATTCTGTCCAGCACCCACTCCTTCCAAGTATCCAGTAAAGCATGACTCTTAAACTTGAAAGGTTAACCAAATATATTTATGTATAAGAAACTCCCAATTTCATAATGCCAATTTACAATGATAAAGTCTTATCCCAATATTTCTAACCTCTCCAAAACAGCAGAAATACATCTGAAGCCATCTGTATATCCTTGTCTCCCTCTCTGCTTCTCTAGTGCCCTTACTCTGCTCTGTGGTCCTCTGGGCCTCTCTCTCCCCTTAGCTCCTCCTCTCTCTCCTTCAATCACTGGCCTCTCGCTGCCTTATGTGAAAGGATAGGAAATATCTTGCAACATAAACAGGAAAAGGCAACCGTCACGGAGCAGGTGGCAATTATACTGTGCTTGGACAGGGACTAGGGTCTTCTATCTCTATGTGACAGAAAGGCAGGGAGCTAACACTGAGACAAGTGGAACGTTTCAATTTAACTGTATTTTTGTTTCAGATAGGATCTGACTATGTAGCCCAGCATGGCCTCAAACTCAAGCAGACTGGCCTTGAACTCCAGGGCCTCCAGTCCCAGTGCCTGACTGCTGAGATCATAGGCATATACCACTAGATGGTTTCTTAGGAATCATGATGCTAAGCCAACAGCCTAAAGTGAGGGATCAAAGGGAGATCAAGGATTTAGTTTTTGGTATTAAAAAGAGAAAAGGGTTTGGCGTAAGGACCTTGGAGAGAAGAAGACATAGCAGGGTTTCTAGGACATGCAAGGCTCATGAGAAGCTCCAGGGCCTGTGTTTTAGAGGAGGATCCTCAGCACAGCTGGGCAATTACAAAATATCCAGCTGCACAGGTGTTATTATGACGAAGACGGATTCTGGCAGGTGAGTACACAGAGAAAGAATGGGGAAACTTAACTGGGGAGAGCTGCAAAGAAATAATTATAGTACTGGGCCTCACAATTTCAGATTGGGAGTATTGCTACCAAATGCCCAACAAAAGCAACTTAAGGAGGAAGTATTCGGTCTGGCTTACAGCACCAGGAAAGATAGTCCATCATTCAGGAAGACGTGGCAGCAGGAACAAGAAGGGGCCAGCCACTGCGTCCACAGTCAGAGGCAGAGTCCGAAAGCCTATGCTCGGCTCACTTGCTTTCTATTCAGTTCAGGATTCTAGCACACAGACCGGTAGGTACCTCCCACATAGACAGTGAATCTTCTCACTTCTGCCTAGTCATGATACTCCGTCCCCTAACACACACACAAACACAGGCATGCCCAGAGATTTATTTCCACTGTGAATTTGATGCTCATCAATTTGACAATCAGTGTTTAACCACGGCCCTGGGTAGCACAGAGAGAAAATTATGTTGGGTGAACCTGAAGTCTGGAGGAAATAGAAACAATTTGAATTTTTGCAGGTATGTGAGTAGGCCAGAGGGTAGCATCCTGATCAGAGTGTGGAATACCTGGATTTGAAATTTCAGAGTCATCTTCCTCCCTCACCTCTATGTACATATCTGCAGAATAGGCGATAATTTATAGGATGAAGCAGGACATGGTGGCACCCACCTGTAATCCCAGCTCTTGGGAGGCAAGTTTGAGACCAGCCTGATCTACATGGTGAGCTCCAGACCAGCCAGGGTTACAAAGTGTAACTCTGTGTAGAAAACAACGGCAATTCATGGGATGAGATTCAGAAATGGCAAGAAAGAAGACAGCAGAATATCTCTACGGGCTCAGGTGCTTGATGCAAAACCTCGATAACCTGAGCTTCTTCCTCAGAACCCAAATAAATGCTTTAAAAGAAATGTCAAGAGTGGGGCATCATCACACCCAGAATATAGGCCTGCACTTCTGCATGGTTGGATGAAATCTCACTGTTCCACCATCTAGTTATTTTCTATTAAAATCTCTGCAGGAGTTAGTGGGGTGGCAAGCCTGTTATCCAGCACTGGAGAGACAGGCAGACAGATCTCTGAGTTCAAGGCTGGCCTAATCTACAGAGGGAATTCTAGGTCAGGTAGACTACACAGTGGGACCTGTCTCAAAAAAGAAGAAAGAGAAGGAATTAAAACTCAAACAAGAGAATGTGATAAAAACAATTTTGGTTTTCCAAAATAAAAATTGATTTGTTTCAACCAAATGCATGTGGATAGCTGTTCATCACTAATTTTAACTTTTTTACTTGCCCCATTTTTGCCTCAACTTCTGTGGCACACAGCCCTCCACTGAAGCAAATGTAATTCTTCAGAGCTTCCTGTTGAAATAGAATGTTAGATTCTCCCCCTAAGGAAACAGGTTCAAATATTTATTGTCACCCTTTTAAAAATAAATAAGCCTACTGGTAGAATAAAACAATTTTGTAAAAGGGAAATAAAAATTTGTATCAAAAAAATAAAATCATATGACTGTACCCTCAGACACAGAAGATTTTACATTAAACAGTTTAGCCTAATATAGTAGAAGGTGGTTTAATAATTATGTTCCTCACAATTTTATTTACACTACTACCACACAAAAGTCTATTTTGATATTAAAGAATAGGAGATTATTGAGAAAAACAAACAACCTTAGTAACCTGCTAAGGAAATGCTATTCAGTCCTGCTAATATGTCTGAGATCTTACCTGGTAAGTGAAGCCCTTGCTTTGCTTGTTTCTGTTGTGGGTTCTGCAGCTGCTACTATTAATGCTGTTTGGTTTGGTTTGGTTTTCTAAAGCCAAGTTTCTAATCTACTGTGAAGTTAAGGTGACCTTGAACTCCTGAACCTCTTGCCTGGACTTCTAAGTGCTGAGATTTTAGTGGTGAGCCACATATCCGCGCCCTTTGCTTTGTTTTTAACTCAGAAGTACACAAATAAATGTAGGTGACAAAAGAAGAAGGGGCTGTGTAATAGTCAACTGTTGAAGAATGAAATTATGGGAGGTGTTTTTGTTTTTGTTTTTGTTTTTGTTTACTTTGATATTTTGGGCTTTTCGGTGTTAGGGATTTTGTTTTTAAATGAACATGTTTCATGCCTGTAATCCCAGGAGTCCAGAAGCACAGTCAGGAAGATTATATGCCTGAGGACCATCTAGGGTTCATACAGAGTCCAAGGCTAGCGTGAGTTTGCTACCCTGAGTATACATAGCTATCAGGAAAATATCCAATTTCATTTTGTTTCCTATCTGTGCAAAATGTATCCATCAACCAGTCTCAAAATTCTGCCTTAATTCTTCACTAAACTGGGAAGATGGTTTAGGAGGACCTGAGTTCTGATTCCCCAATTTACATGTAAACACAGACACACAGAAAGAACATGAGGTATCTTTATTCCATACATGAGGTATGTCTTTTCATCTGCCTTTGTTCCTATGAAGAATTTGGCATTGCAGGTACAAACAGTAGGCCAAGAGCTGAGGAAGAACTCCATATGCTATGTTTAATGCAAAAAAAAAGGGGGGGGGGTTGGTTCTTCGGGGACTCTGTAGACATCAGCAGTTCTAGCATGAAGGGATGCAACCATGTGAGAAAACTGAGCCTGTTTAAAATAAAACAAACCAAAAAACAAAGGATGAGACCTGTTCATTTGGATTAATGCTGAATTCTGAGTGTCTCATTCAGACCATGTGCCCTCAAAACTTGTCTTAAAGGCAAAATATCTTTAGATAATCCTCCGGTCGCTAAATTCAAGGTCGTTCTTGCTATAACTAATCAAATAATGTGTCCGTTCTAAATTGTGGTTTTATTATTCCAGTTATGTCTTTTAACCTATCCAATGCCAAACATTACTGGTTCAATTCAACAACAAAAAGTTTTAAAAAAAATCCCCCCTCACTTTTTTTTCTAATTTGAATTTTAGGAACATTAACTAGGTAGACACTTGTGGGGGGGGGGGTGTCTCACAAGTTGGGATTGAATTACAAATGAAGTTGAGTTTTAACCTTTAAGCTGTAGTTAGTATAATGAGCTACTTGAGAGAGAAGCATTGAGGGCCTCCCACCAACCACTAGAAGCCAGAGCTCAGAGCCGGCCAGCCTGTACTGCTTATTCGTTCGTGTATTTGGTTTTATGTAACTTAATAACACTATGCTTGCTTATAAGATAAGCTTGTTAATAGCTTGGCTGTGGATAGCAATATGATTATAAAATGACAAATATACACACAAGTAGCCTTTCCAAATCAGACTGAAATCTACTTAGAACTGCGACTGGCCAGCATAATTGAGGTTAAATCATTTGAAATGTAAATAAATTATATCGAATAAAAAAAAATGCAAAAAAAAAAAAAAAAAAAAAGAACAGAACAGCAAGGGCTCCCTCTGTTTATATGGACGTAAGCTATTCAGGGTGTGCAGGTTGAATTTTGCCTGGCTCATCTGTTTTTCTTACTTTTCATGAGCACAGAGGAAAACTTTTAGAAAAGTAACGCAGGCCATAGCAGGATAAAAAACTGAGAGAGTATTTACTCAGGAAACTTATGTTATTATAAAATGCAAACCCGAATCTGCATTTTTATCTTGGCTGAAATTCAAGATACACATGAATAAAGACTAAGGATTTAAGCCAGGCAGTGGTGGCATATGCCTGTAATTTCAGCATTTGGGAGGCAGAGGCAGGTGCATTTCTGAGTTCTAGGCCAGCCTGGTCTACGGAATGAGTTCCAGGACAACCAGGGCTATACAGAGAAACCCTGTATCAGAAAAACAAAACAAAACAAACAAACAAAAAAAAAAAAGACTAAGGATTTAAGTGTAGTTAAATAGTAAACTATTGGTATGCTAAGTGAAAAGATAAAAATCCGCTATCTAAAGAGACAGAAGAAGTAACAATGAATCACTAGAGAATTTGTTTTTAATGTGTTTGTTACCTTACACTTGAAATCAATTGATAGTGCCAAGTGGCTAACAAACAGATGAAAGTGCTACTTAAGCATTTGATTTGACCTTGACAAGAAAAGGGCAAGCTTTTATAAGCAGCATGTTTAGGGATTTGTATCAATGGCAGATATTTTAGTGGGCTACAATTTATAAATTACTGATATATTCTGGATACCTCTACTATGTTTTACTACTCTGGAAATGAAAATTAAATTCCTGTGGTATGTTGACAAGGACCAACAAATGGGTCCGTGGGCACCGAGAAGGTTCTGCCCTCAGACACACCTCTAGGGCAGATAGCCAAAGGCCCAGCAAATGTCTGTGAAGAGCTACACAGACAAAGACCTTGAGAATAAAGGGCACTTTGGAAGCTGCCTTGAGGAGACACTGTTGTGGACAGTCTGGGAACTCTGAACAAAAACTTGGCTCCTCACACTTTTTCTCTGGGTCCTATTTTAGCTGTTTTTATGAACATATATAATGATTTTCTTTTGAACTAGAGGCCAGTTTTGAACCCTGGTTCTGTCAGATTTGTGAGTTTGGTGATTCTATCCTTATAGATTATTGTGCTTATCATAAAATGACTGAGAAAAATAGTATCTATAATTTCCAAGAACAAGAAGCATGAGCAGTTGGGTGCACTTGTGTCTGCAAACCTGCCTGAAAGGCCAGTGATTCTGAGAGCCCTTTCCTGCACTGAACAGTGTAGTTACTACCTCATTCTCATGAACAGTAAGCAAGCTCATGGCAACATCCAAAAAATGGCTGTGTCCTTAGATTAGACTGTAAGCCCACTGGGCAGATACTGTGTCTAATGTTTTGTGTGGTACCTATCACATTGTTAGAGTTCAATAAATATTCAATAACAACAACAAAGACAAGCAAGCAACAATAAGAAAATGCACAGTGGCACACACTTGTAACCAAGTGCTGTGGCAGCAGAGACCCTGGGGGCTCGCTGGCCGTCCTGGCTAGCTAAATCAGCAAGTTCCCAATTCAGTTAAGAGACTATGCCTCAAAAAATAAAATAAAATAAAAATAAGGTGGAGAGCAATAGAGGAAGGCGAGTATCTGGAACTCTTCAGAGATATCACAGCCTGAGGGAGCACGGTGTAAGCAGGATCTCAACTTGAACTCACCTGGTCTAGAGAATATACAGGTGAGTTTTGAGTTGCTGTCAGCTACTTTGAAGTTCTCACACAGCCCGGAGTCCATGGCAATCAGAGGTTTACCGCAATGTCTATCAGTTCCTTCAATTTCTAGTCTCCCTCCCATGTCTCTTCTTTCT
The DNA here is from genome assembly GCF_947179515.1 of Apodemus sylvaticus. Lineage (NCBI taxonomy): Eukaryota > Metazoa > Chordata > Mammalia > Rodentia > Muridae > Apodemus > Apodemus sylvaticus. Next base: position 2,466,740 of record NC_067480.1, on the reverse strand, counting down.
TGATTATTCTATCTCTGTCCTCTGTCCTCTTCTACAGACTCTGTCCCTGCTTTTTTTGTGCCAGAGCATTAGAACTATCTACTGGAATAGGCCATTCATGGTCTTCAGATGGGACAGTCTGCACAGCTAACAAACCTCTCTCCTGCTCAGATTGTTAATGTCTGCAAGTCCAGAGAGGCAGAAGCAGAGAAAACACCTCCATATATACATACACTGCTTATCAAGTATAATATTTATGTTTAAATGTAATACAAAAAAGAGATGTTATTGTAAAACTGAATTTTTGTTAGAAAAAGTTGGAGTTCTGTTCCAGTTTCATTCCTGTTGCTGTGATAAAATATTCTGGCAAAAGGCAACTTTTAGAACTGGTTCATCCTAGACCATCCCTGCTGGAAATCACAATGACAGAAGCTTATAGCAGATAGTCACATTACACCCACAGTCAAAACAAAGAAATAACATGTAAGCTTGCTTCATTTTTCCACTCTTATATAGTTCAGAACCCCATGCCTGGGGAATGGTACTGCTGGCAGTAGGCTGAGTCTTCCCATACCAGTTCCCAGGTGATTCTCGGTTGTGTCTGCTTGAGAAGCAAAGCTAGCCATCACGGGTGCAGAGAGGTTGCTTCAGGCTTGGCTGTCGGGTCAGCTGAGAAGACACACTGTGCAGAGACTTCCTCTTGGTTTATTTCCTGCAAGAGTGCTGCTTTCCTGTACCTTTTTTGCTTATTTTATTAGATTTATTTGAGACCCCCCTCTTTGCAAAAAGCAGACATTCCATCCCTAAGTTCAGCCATAGAATGACTGGTAGAAGTCTGGCTTTTTGTTCGACTGTTCATGCATTGGGTAACGTCTTTCATGCATTGGGTAACGTCTTCTAATACAGAAACATTGCCTTCCACTTTCTGTTCTCTCCCTCCCCCAGCTGAACTTCATCACACAATCTGCTTTGGTCATTTTCTAGTTCCCTGAGTTACTGCCGTTTACTGCCTATTAGCCTCTGTTCCTTCCACTCTTGCTGGGCCTTGTAATGAGCACCTTTAAAGGCATGCCTACGCTTGCAGCCCAGGTCCACCTGGGTCGGCATTTCCTACCTATCTATTCATAGACTGTTCTCCTTAAAACACTCTCCTAGGATGCTTAGTGTAGCCCCATTTAGATCTTGGCTGCATTCCACAGGATAGGGTCCTTGCTCAGACAACCTAGAATAAATACTTAACTTATCCCTGCCGAATCCAACCTCAGGCAGTCAGTGGGTGGCCCATCTGCACAGTTTGCCCATTCAGCAAGCAGAAACCAGACCAGACCTGCTACTAATCCTCAAACCTTTGAAATCTGTTGCTCTGGAATTTATCGACTACATTTCCACAATAGAGGCCTTGTTAAGGGGCTAGTTTGGGGGCTTGAGCAACTCCAGGCAAATCTGTTAGTGCAGCAAAAGCAGCAAGGACAGACATGTTGGCCTCTATGCCACAGGAACATTGCAGAACTCTTGAACAAGAATAAACAGTGCCACAATTCCCTTTGTTTCCTATGCAGGGGTCCCAGCTTTCAAACAAGAAGTTAGCACAATGGACAATTTGCAGTGTAGTCACTTGACTGGACGGAAGAACCAGACCCAGAGCTCCCAACTGTGACAAGAGGTGACCCTCGACCTCTTGCATTAGACCGTTCCTATCGTATTGATCATTGCAATGTAGGCAGAAACTTATGCACATCCAGGAACTGAGCCCATGCACGAGTCTTGCTACATACCATCAAAAGCTCTCTATCTAGTGCTAACTGCACGGCTGATTAACAGTCATTTGGGACAAACACAAGTCTTTGGTGAGAGTCAGCTTTGCTCAGTATCAGTCTGTTACTGATTTTCTTTTGCCTGTCAAGGATCATGCTCGACGCTGTTCCATAGCAAATAACAGAGCTAGGGAGATGGACTCTGTACACTACTTCTGTCTGACCCTGAGCCACCTGCAAATGGAAATAAGGACACTGTTCTGTTCCCCACATGGAGACTGAGCAAGGATCAAATGAGACCATTCATTTTACAAATATCTACGGGGGAGAGAGAGGAAGAGATAGGTAATTACCACCTGCTAAGTAATGGAGAGAAGAAGTTCTGGGGCTGGAATGGCTCAGCCATTAAAGCCATTTGCCATTAAAACTCGCAACCTCCAAAAAAAAGAAAAAGAAAGAAAGAAAGAAAGAAAGAAAGAAAGAAAGAAAGAAAGAAAGAAAGAATGAAAGAAAGAAAGAAAGAAAAAGAGATTTGAATTCTAAAGGAGATTGGATATTTTAAAAAGATTGAAATTTTAGTGTGTAAGAATTTGCAAAGACTGTGGGACTTTTAAAGTTATTTAGATCTTGGGGATGAATAAGAAAGTAAGGGTTGGGGCTTATTAGTAATGTGTTTGTGTGTCAAGTTGACAAGGGGTCAGTTGTACTGGCTGTTTTGTGTGTGTGTGTGTGTGTGTGAGCTTGACACAAGCTGGAGTTATCACAGAGAAAGGAGTCTCAGCTAAGGAAATGCCTCCATGAGATCCAGCTGTAAGGCATTTTCTCAATTGGTGATCAAATGGGGAGGGCCCCTTGTGGGTGGTGCCATCCCTGGGCTTGTAGTCTTGTGTTTTATAAGAAAGCAAACTGAGCAAGCTAGGGGAAGCAAGCCAGTAAGAAACATCCCTCCATGGTCTCTACATCAACTCCTGCTTCCTGACCTGCTTGAGTTCCAGTCCTGACTTCCTTTAGTGATAAACAGCAATGCGGAAAGTGTAAACTGAATAAACCCTTTCCTCCCCAGTGCCCCCAGAAAAAGAAAGTACATGGTTGAATTGGTATTTTCATATTGTTATTCAGCTGAGGAAAATGTAAAATGTAACTATACAGTGACACTAATAAAATTTCCAAGCTTAATCCATTAAATAATAATAATAATAATAAATCAAAAAACAAAAAACAAAACAGCTCACAACCTCAGTTTGATTCCTGGAATGCACACAGTGGAAGGGAAAAGTTGACTTCTGCAAGTTGTCTTCTGACATCACATATGTACTGTGACCTGTGCATATAATACGCATATGTATTAAAATTACATGATATCCCATAAATGTATATAAGGTTTTCATGCTGTTGTGGGTCAGGTAAAAAATGTTTACTCAGCAGGCAAGGTGATTCGTGCTTGTCACCTGAGGAAATAGACACAAGAGGGTCGCTGCCATTTCCAGGCCAGCATGATTTTTATAGTAAGAAATGGTGAGTGAATTGAATGAAGTTGAAGAAGCAGGAAAATGTGCCCGATAGAATGTTATGTAACTTAGTTGAATAGTAAGGGGGTTCTTTTCTCATTTTGCTGCCCTTAACTTCCTGTCTCATTTTCTCCAGGGTCCCTGTGGTGGTGTGAAAGAAAATGGCCTCCATAGGCTCATAGGGAGTGGTACCATTAGGAGGTGTGGCCTTGGTGGAGTGGGTGTGGCCTTGGTAGAGTGGGTGTGGCCTTGGTGGAGGAAGTTGGCCTCTGGGGTGGGCTTTGAGGTTTCAGAAACTCAAACCTAGTTGCCCTCTTTGTTCCTGCTGCCTGCCAATCCAGATGTAGAACTTTGAGCTACCTAACTCTCCAGCCCTGTGTCTGGCTGCGTGCCACACTCCTTGATGACAGTGAACTAAACCTCTGAACTGGAAGCTAGTCCAATTAAAGGTTTTTGTTTGTTTTAAATGAGTTGGTTGTGGTCATGGTGTCTCTTCACAGCAATAAAGTCCTAAGACAGTCCCTTTTCAAAAGACAACAAAACATATTAAAGACCTAGAGAGAGCTTCTGTTCCCCACCCCACCCCCCAAAGTCTTTTAAGCATGTGAAATCAGAAAATTATATACAACATTTTTACTTACATCACCCCAGAATTCTATGGCAACCATTTTATTATTGTTGAATCAAACACGTTTTTAGTGCTTTGTAATGGGGCCAGAATTTCTTATACATGAAGCATTGATAGAATGTGGATGAACAGAGGAGGACTGTGGAAGTAGAGGCAGTGGTCATGAGGGAAGAAGGGGATGCCTCTCTGTACCCCCACACAAGCTGTTTCCTCTCCTGACAGTGCTAAGATACTGGCCTGTTAAAGCCCTGGGCTGGAAGGTGGGCACCTGGCTGTATTAGATGGTTTCTGGCTTTCTCTGTGAGTGTAAAGGAGCAGATGTAGGCTGTGGACGTAGCTCAGTGGTAGAATGCTTGCCTGAAATGCATAAATCCTGAGCTGGAGCACAACAGGCATACACACAAGCACACGTGTACACAAACCATAACACACACACATATACACACACACCATACACAACCTACACATACCATAAATATACACACATACACAAAACTATACCATACACATCATACACCACATACACACACATACATATATATACACTCATACCACATGTGCACACACATATACACACACACTCATCACACACAAACACACATTTTAATTACATGGCTTAGAGGGCTTAGACAACTCTCATTAACACATAACTTCCTCTATTTTACTGCCTTGAAAAACCTCAGGATCCCATGACCCTTCCCTGAATTTCAAAAGGTATTATCACTTGCTAAGAGAAAGTTTTGCCCCCCCAAAATACAAATTACAAGTGGGGGGGATGAAGCTGAAGACTAGAATCAGGATGAGTGATTCCATGAGCAGGCTTTTCATGGTCCCATGGACACAGATGGCAGCTGTCTGCAAAAAGATGTTTCCAAGGCCCATTTTTTTCCTTCATTTTGACTTGTTTTGACAAGTGGAGTTGAGTTTTAGGCAAATAAATATAGTGGATCATAATTTACCCTTAGTATTGGGATAATTAAAGCAGTGAGTTTCTGCATTCATTTTATGTAAGAAGCATCTCTGTGACATGAAGTTTACTTGGCTTTCTGGGCTGCTTTTTAAAATTGAAACATAATATTTGTACATTGTATAATAACTCGCTACATAATATATGTCATATGCTGTGTGCTGTATATGATACACTGTATAGTATATACTACACTGTATACTCTATACTACACTGTATACTTTATACTGTACAGTGTATACTATACACTAAATACTATACTGTACACTAAACACTACACTGTATACTATATACTGTACACCATGTACTATATTCTAAATTCTATACTGTATACTATATACTATATACTACACTGTATATTATATACCATACACTTATACTATATATTGCCTGCTATATACTATACTATATACTATATACTATACTGCATATTTATACTATACACTCTATACTATATACTATACTGTATACTATATACTATACTATATATTCTATATACCGTGTGTAACAGTCATAGCATCTTCTAAGGGTAGAGCCAGAATGAGCCCAGAGCAGGTCATGAAGCAGAGGAATTATTTTACTCTTCTCCCACTTTATATCACATACCTTCTTTGAGTGTGGTTGGTTTACCTGTGGCCCACAAGCCTGAGGCAGAGTCTAGCTGACCAAACCTCTGTCCTGTGGCTTTGACTGCCTTCAGACACGCTTGGGGCTTCTCTGTCACAACAGTCCTCCTGACCTAAAACCAGGCCCGGCTCCAGACAAACTGTGCTGTGGGTCACTAGAGTAAAATAATACTTCCAAATAGGCGTGGTGGCAGGTGAGTCACAGGATTCAGGAGCCAGAGGCAGAAGGATCTCTGTAAGCTTGAGGCCAGCCTGGTTTACATGGAGAGTTCCGGGCAAGCAAGGACTATCATAGTGAGGCTCTATCTCAAGAAAAAGAAACAAAACAAAAATAAAATTGAATAATAATATCCTTTGAAAATTCACACTTTATTTTGTGTGTATATATGTTTGTGTCTATGCATGTACGTGCACATATGTATAGGTATGTGTGGAGGTCAGAGCCACTTCCATGTTAGTTTTTTTTTTAAAACAGAATCTCTCACTGAACCTGAAACTTGCTGATTATGCTAGGTTGGCTGGTTAGCAAGTGCCAAGAAGTTGCCTGTCCCTACCTCCTCAGTGGTGGGATTACAGGTGTGCACTGCCCATCCCCACCCCCAGTACTGGGATTACAGATGTGCACTGCCACACCAAATCTTGTATAAGGGTGTGAGGAATAAAGCTCAGGTCTTCATATTTGCCCTCCAAACCATGAAAACACACAAATTTAGCAAAGGGTCTTACGTTCAAACCTAGAATCCCCAGTAGGGACCACATCTTAGAGGAGCAGGACATTTCAGAATTCCAGTCACTCTGATCTGCAAATAATATGACATAAACATCACTTTGGTGGCAGCTCTCAAAAAAGATCATTGTTTTAGATCTTGGGATCTTAACCTCCAGGTCCAATGGGACACACATGACAAATGGATGGAATTCAGCCAGGCAAGCACACACACACACACACACACACACACACAAAAAAAAAAATCAGTAAAAGATTGATAGAAAGACATGAAATTCAAGATCAAGTAGCAAGAGAGGCTATGCAAATATATGTTATGTAATTATGTATATATAATACATGTTATCTATTATATAAATGAGAAAACATAAAGAAAACACTATGTATTATATTATCTGTATTATATATTGTATAGAATAATATACTTTTACATAGCACACATATATGGTACATATATACAACATATTTAATATACCTAGTGGCAGGTTTCAGGCAGTAATGGTCAAAAGCAAAAAGGAAGCAAATTAATTATTCGGGGGGTTTCTCTATGGGATGATCAGCATAAGTTGGCCTGATCAGCCCCTTTGGCTTTTCTGATTTAACCAAGGCAGAAACAGATATTCAAGTTTAATCTAACTAGGGTCTAACCTTTGAGAGAAAAAAAAAATCTATGCTTCTTTTCTTGTTTTTTTCTCTTTTTTCTTTCTCCCCCTCTTTTGTTGTTATTTTGACTTAGGTTTGGAAAGGCAATGCAAAGAGAATTCTTTTTTGATGTGTCAGCTTTTTCTTCTTTCTTGTTTATTGATTTATTTGCTATTTAGACAAGGTCTAGTTTGGCCTAGAACTTGTACAGCCTCTTGCCTCAGCCTCCCAAGAGCTTCTGTCACCGGCATGAGCCGCCGTACCCAGCTAGTTTGTTTCTTACTGAAGTATATTGTTAGATGTTAAATACAGAGTTTGGATCCCCAGAGCCCACATAGTGCCAGGTAGATGTGGTGGTCTTCTTGTAATCACAGAGACCAGGATCCCGGCCAGCCAGACTAGTTGGATGGGTGAATTCTTGGTTTGAGTGAGAGGCCCTGCCTCAATATATGAAATGCAAATCAGTTACATGCACAGGAATTCATGCACAGATGTGTGAGCAAACATGCACATATATGTACCACAGCATACACATACACATGCCAGAAACAAGAAAAATGGATTTCTTTTGCAAGTTATTTGCACATATATATTACTAATAAATAGCATTTTTAAGAAAGTTTTTTTTTTCACCTTTTAACATCTACTAAGAGTTTCAGTCCTACAGTAGTGCCTGCCTTTTGGTGAGGGCTCAGCTTCCTTGTGTTCAGGGAAGACCATACTCTACGAGTTTTGTAGGGGAAGCTGATAGGACCGTATGCTGCACTTCTGTCTCCGTCATATTTAGCACTCTACTAGGTCTTATCTGTGAGTAAGCCAGATTTGTCAATAGGAAGAAGGAAGATTTCACAACTTGAAAAGACAGTATAGTGAGTCAGGCCTTTCTGCTCCATCCCCAACTGGCTATGCATGGTTAGCTGGGTAATTTGAACAAGTCATGGCACACGCTCAGTTGCTGTTGTCTGCCGCAGCAGCATGTATCAAAAGGAAACAAACTCGGTGACTTAACGAGATCCCTATAAAGATTAATGAGTGAGTGAAAAATAACAGGAAATAAACGTTATTTACATTACAGACTGAAATAAAAAAATGTTTACCTTACAAATAAGTACTTTTAGATTGGGTTAGGTGCATTCCTAGAAATTTCTATACTATGTTGTTATAACTATTAATTGATTTTATCCTTAGCATAATTATAAAGTAAAATAAAATTTTTGCCATGTGCCCAAATTTCAAAATTTCAGTTTTTTTTTTAAGGATTAGGTAAACATCCTCAAACATCTTTTATTTAACTGGAATTTATGGAATAATTGCCACTATTTTAATTTAATCATACCCTGTAGTTCCAAGCTTGGGAGTAAAGAGCACATATTTCTTTTGCAGAAGTCCTGAGCTCACCAGGACCCACCGCAGATGGCTCACTGGCCCCTGTAACTCAAGCTTTGGGATCCAATGCTCTGGCCTCCCTAGCACTGTCCTCATGTGCACACACCCACACAGAGATACAACTTAAAATAATAAATATAAATCTTTTTAAAAAACTGCATAGTTCCTATTCTACCATTCTGTGCTAGGTACCGTTTTTTTTTTTTTCTTTTAGGAGCTTCTACTAAATCCATTCCCGTTGTATTAGTATACAACGTTGTAAGGAACATTACATCATTTTCAAACATATTCTGTTCCACTTGCTTCTCCTCCTTCATCTTCCCTGTCACCATGTCCCCCACCTCTACCCTCATCTTTTTCCTGATTTTTGTGTCCTTTTGCCCTCTCCTACCCCAAATTCTACTGCCTCTTCCTCAGCATCTCTTTATTTTAATTTATTATTTTATTTTATGTATATTGCTGTTACGCCTGCATGGATGTTCTAGGGACCACGTGCATGCCTGGTTCCCTATGAAGCTAAAAGAGAGCCCTATCCCCTGGAAGTGGAGTTACTGACAATTGAGCTGGCGTATAGGTGCTGGGAATAGAGCCCTGCAGTCCTGGAAGGGTAGCTAGCCATCTCTCCAGGTCCCCTGCCTCTCTCTTCATTTCTCTTGGTCTCACTATCTCTTTTAGCTTTTTAGGCTCTAAATATATTTATATACATGGGAGAATAGGAGGATTTTGATCTTTCAAGCTTTGTAAATTCCTTTTTTCTTACAGATTAGTAAAATTCTGTTTTGTATATGTACCACGTATTCATTACCCATTCACGTATTGATGACCATCCAAGCTGAGTTCATTCCCTGGCCATTCTGAGTAGGGCGGCAAAGGATGTGTATGAATCTCTGTGCTAGAATGTGGAACCACTGGGTATATATGCCCAGGTGGGTCATAGGGCAACTTTGTTTCTTGCTGGGTTTTGTTTGTTTTTTAGAATCCTTCATGCTGGTTTTTGTAGTTCTCGTTTCTGTAATAGATGAGTGTGGTGTGTATGCGTGGTATGTGTGTGTTCATATGATATATGTGTAGTATATGTGTGTGATGTATATGTATGTGTATGTGTATGTGTATGTGTATGTGTATGTGTATGTGTGTGATATATGTGTGCGCATGCACCCTTATGGTGTATGTGTGGTATGTGGTGTGCATGTGGTATGTATGTGTATGTGGTATATGTATATGTGTGTGGTGTATGTGTGTGATGTGTGTCTACCCCTTGAGAAATGTGGATTGGAATTCCCCCATTACCTCTGTAGTAGTAATTACTCCTGTGAGTACTAATTCTGTCTCCTCTAAATGCTTCCTTCCAGCTCTCCTAAATGATGTAAGGCTGAGTAAGTCAGTTTTCCTCTTGCATACGTGAGCACATACCCATTCAACACAGGCACCTGAGCTCCTGAGCGCCTCAGCTCATTCCCTGCCTCTTTTATCAGATTGTTGTAAACAGTAACTCACAGTCACTAACCACAGCAGTCTAAAGTCCCAACAAATCTAGGCTTAAGAAAAGGACCACTGTTGTTTATTGATCTGCCTTGCTGTTTTATGGCTAATTTCAATGAAATGAGACAAGAAAAGCTTTAATTAGAAGTGCCAGCAGTTCAGAAGACACAGTACTATCATTAGTAGTTGCTGCAAATTAAATACTGTGTGTGTTGGTAAGGAAGATACTCTTCAACTCAGGTGATACTGTTGCCATGCTCCTGAATAACGTTTGAGATACAAAAGAAATTTTTGAAAGGGAAACCTCTTTTTGACATCTGTCTTGAATCTCTTTGTAATACATGAAGCATTTAGCATCAATCTACTGATTTATTCTATATAATCAACATAGATTTTAGCCTAGAAGTGAAAAGCACACTGAGACTTTAGGTTTTGAGTTATTGGACTAATAAGTGTTCATTGAGTAGATGTCACACATTGCCTTATACACTGGAGGTACAGTGGGAGGAACAGAGACAAACTGCTGTTTAATGATCTATGTGGGCTTGAGTGGTGGCCACAGGAGGAAATGATGGGAACGGGCAGCTTCTTGAGCAAAGGCAGCATGAAGGCTGAGCATGAAGCAGCACGAGCAGAACTGGGAACATTGTTCAGATCTGAGTAAGGGCCTTGGAGGGCTTCTGTTGGTCCTGGGCTTGTCAGGTACACACAGGTAAGAGGGTAGAGACTGGCACGCATGTATGTGCATGTGAGGGGTGTGTGTGTGTGTGTGTTAGTAGTAACACTTCCATGACTGATAACATTCCAGGAGTACAGTGGGTATTTGTGACAAATGCCGTAGCAGGAAAAGGAACAGACACTTATAATCACCATTGTCATTATTTCCTAAACCAATAACAGAACTGTAAATAATTGAAGGGCATATTTTGGTCCTTGAGGAAGCTGCAAATAACTTGTATAAAGCAGCCATGTATATGGAAAAATAAATGAAACTGAAAATTTGCATAGGTTTGGTACCAAATTGATGATGCTAACATTCTATGTTCTAGAAGTTGTAAAGTAGGACAGATTAATAGCAATTGAGATTTTAAGTTTTGGTTTGAATGCTTGGCTCCTAACACTGTTATCCTAAATGCTTTCAAGTTCCATTTCATAACATGGAATGGAAGCATTTTAGCAGACATTGTTAGTAGTTTTCACTGCGTATAGCACAGAGATCAGTTGACAAGCCACTCTGAAGCCTGTCTTCTCAGGAGCTCTCTTATCTCCAAACCTCTAACAGAAGCAACATAAAATGTCCTCCAGGAGACTAAAAATGGGTGAGGGAAAAGATGCTGGCCCAGCATGAACAGCTTTTCAGTCATGTGCACACTTGTTTATATGGGACCTACATTTAGACTCCAATTTGAGAACAAATGAGGAGCCCCTTTTCTGCAAATTCCACATCCCCTTGGAGTCTTGTGTACAGTTATTCCTGAGTCTTTCTTCCCAGGCTTCCTCTGTTTCTTAACTGTTGTTGATTATACAGAGCTGTGTTCTCTGGCACCAGATCATACAAAAATTCCAGACTTCTTCAAAAATTGAAGACACATAAAGTTTGGGAAAGAAGGTGGTTACTGGGTATCAATACTTTCAGCCTTCAGGAAGGTCCTCTTCCTCCTCCTCCTCCTCCTCCTCCTCTTTCTCCTATCCTTCCTCTTTCTCCTCCTCCTCCCCCTCCTTCTCCTATTCCTCCTCCTCCTCCCATCTCTCTCCCTCTCTCCAAATATAAAACTGTTTTTCTTGATTGGAGGCATCCACACTGGGCTTTCTTATCCTGGTCCTCCTTGTTCCTCCCCTGTTTGTACATTTCCTTTCTAGATGAGTACAAAGCCTGAGTATCTTGTGGGCTGTGTCTTGGAGGGGAGGATGCCGTGGGAGCAGGATATGTTGTTTGCCAGCAAAGAGCTGGAGACAGCAGCTGTTCAACAAGGACACACTTGCACTATCCCCACCCAGCTGTCCCTGTTCCTTCTTTACATGCTCTTTGAGACAAGTCTTGACTAATTCTCTGCCTAGACATTGATGCTAATTAACAAGGTGGGCCATCCCTGGGCTGAGGAGTACTCTCTTTTCTTATCAAAGTTTGTGGGTGGTAAACAATTAACTAACCAACCAGTTGAGATGTATGTACACTATAAAGTGGCTGTGTATTTATCTTGCAAAGTCTGGGGAATATTGACCAAAGAATCTCTTAGTAAGAAAGGATAAAGTTGGCAGAGTAGAGAACGGTCTTCAAAGCTGTCTGCCCCTCCTCTGTCTGTGTCATCTGCCTAACATGAATAAGCTATTTAGAGAAATATAAGGAGACAGGAGAAACATGGGCGAGAAGACCTTTCATGAGAGAGATGGGAAGGGTAAGACAGGAGGAAGATGAGGAAACCACGCAGCTGCCAAAGACAAATCACCTAAAACACGGCCCTGTCCTGATGAGAGTGCACCTCAGCTCTGCCGAGGAAGAAAGGGAGGGTCTGGAAGCTTCTTACGAAGAATTTCAGAGACCAGATGCCCATCTTCCCACAGCACATTCTTTAAAACAATTTGCAACAGTCCAGGCATTCCGTTCAAATTAAGAACTGTTTTGAAAAGAAATTTAGATATTAGCCACTGACACAAGCAGTCTGGAAGAGAGGGACAGTTAAGACCCACGTGTCAGAGGTTTCTAGGACAAGCTAAGAATTGTGGCTGCATTACAGCTGGCTCCCTGAAAGCCTCCACACTTGCTGTGGGCACATTCCTTCTGAGGTGAGTGACACTCAGAGTTCCTATCCCTCTTAGTGGATAGAATGATTTTATCATTAGTTGTTGGATTATATAAACACAAACGTTTACTGCCAAGGAGAAGAAAAATCACACAGTGCTTCTCATGAAAAACCTTTAGTTTCTTTTAACAAGGACTAAATATCATCTATAGCTCCATGTGGTTAATCTATCTGAAAAAATACAGATTTCTAATTATTTTTCCTGTGATCAGTATATTCATCTTAGTATAATCATTTTCTCCCATTCCCGCTGTGTTTTGGACATAATGTGCTTTGTGCTATACCTCTGTGGCCCTGGATACATTTTTGAATGGGTGGGACCTTTTTGAGGCTGTTGATTGAAGTAAGCTACGAAAGAAACACATTTGTATCTTTCCACATTGGCGTAATTTATTGAGTAACAATAGCTTCACAAGCTGGGGTCATTTTCATTTTAATTTTATGTTTTGCCTAATTCACTACCTTTTTGTTTTGTTTTGTTTTGTTTTTGTTTTTAGAGACAAGGTTCCTCTTTGTAGCCCCGGCTGTCCTGGGACTCACTCTGTAGACCAGGCTGGTCTCGAACTCAGAAATCCCCCTGCCCCTGCCTCCCAAGTGCTAGGATTAAAGATGCGTGCCACCACAGCCTGACCTAAATCACTATCTTAATCCAGGTTTCTATTGACTTGCTAAAACACTATGACCAAAAGTAACTTGAGAATGAAATGTTTTATTACAGCCTGTAACTCTCATTTTACAGTTTATCACGAAGGAAATCCAGACAGGAACTCAAGGAAGAAACCTGCAGGTAAGAAGTGAAGCAGAGGCCATGGAGGGATACTGCTTACTGAGTTGCTTTCCATGGCTTGCTCACCCTGCTTTCTTAGAGATGCCAAGACCACCTGCATAAGGTAGAGCACCACCTCAGGCTGGGCCTTCCCACATTAATCACTAATTAAGAAAATGGCCTTCTTATGGAGGCATTTTCTTAACTAAGATTCCTTCTTCTGTGTATGTCTAGGTTTGTTTCAATCTGACAAAAACCAGCCAGCACATTCACCAAGGTATTCAAGGCTATTGGCAAACAGGGGTTCTTTAGTTCACTCTTAATTGCTAATAATGTATCAGGAATATGCACATGCATACATAGTTAGTTGCAGAATGACCACAATGTTTTGTTTTGTTTTTCTAATTTACATGGCGGTTGCTCTGAGTGGCTTTTTAAGCTTGTTTCTCCTTGTTCCTTTCTGTTTGTACCTTTTCTTTTATCTTATCTATTCTCAGTTAAGTCTGGGAATCATGAGTTGTATCTTGGAGGGGAGCATGTGCACATACACTTACACACTTATACACTTACACACAGACATATACACACATACGTACACACACAATTACACACACATTTACACACATACATACACACACACACACACACACACACAGAGAGAGAGAGAGAGAGAGAGAGAGAGAGAGAGAGAGGATGAGCTAACACCAACCAGGAAAAGCCTCTAAATAGGACCAGATAGGAAGCTTGAAGAACCACAGACAGAGATATAGTGTTCAGGGCACAGGTTGGGAAGTTTGGATAGCAGGCAGTGTGAAGTGGGCTAAATATCTTGTGCAGGAAAAACTGAACTTAAGCTGGAGCCCAGGAACTAAGGCAGAGGTCCTTAGTTGCAGCAATTCCCCTGGGCAAGGTTTATGATGGGAAACTGGGTGATGGGTCAGGATGCTGCCATGATTCAGCTTTGGGGTACTCCTTCTTTTATAGTCCTAAACAAAGGAGTTACATCTGGTATCCTTGATAAGCTCATGGGCCTGGATTCCATGATATGATTTTGATAAGTCCGTGTACCCATGTCTTCCTAACTTAGTTTCATAAGTTCATTGTCAATAATAGTTTATTTACATAAATAAGTTATCAGTCTGAACTTAACAGTCTGTTCTGGACAGATAGTGGCTGGTTACTTGCAGAATCATTCTGCCTCAGCATTTACACCCAAAATGGAGTCACCCAGGGCAGGGGACAGCTTGAAAGACATGGTTCTATGTGGTATGAAATAATTCAGAACAGGGGCCAAACAGGTCACTACAGCTCTGATGCTCCTTCTTTTGCAGAATTGGCAGCACACATTTTTCTCTAAACTGGCTAGTTGAAAACTGGAGGTAGCAGGCACTCCAAATAGCTAATAGTTTTTTGAGAGATTCCACCCAGCCTTCCACAGATAAATCTGTCTGCTGGGCAGAGCAATAGTCCTAAGTGCTGGCTATGGCATAAGTTCCCCCAGACATGCCCCAAGGAATTCTGCCAGACAGTCTACAGGGATTTCAACCTCAGCAATGATTCCAATGCACTGGTCTCTGAGGGCTCCAATTTTATGAGCTAGAGGAAGATGGCAGCAAAAATAAGAAAGCTCACAGAATAGCTAGAAGGGTAGATGTTCTGGGGACAAAGAATTATAACCATCATCTGATAAAAAGCAGATAAGGCAAAGGCTAATCCCATCAGTTGACAACTGAGGCAGGAGGATCATGAGTTCTAGGTCTTGAGTATAGTGACTTCATGGCTAGCCTGGGATACATAGGAAACCCTATCTTGAAAATAAATTAGTAGGATGAGAGTGATAACTCAATGCAATTGTAAAGAGCATTTGTTCCTCTTCCAGAGGACCTGGGTTCAATTCCCAGCATACACATAGTAGCTTACAATCCTCTGTAACTCCAGTTCCAGCGGCTCTCATGCCCTCTAGGAAATACCAAACTGTTTTCTGAAATCATTACAATGTGAGTGGGAGCCAGTAGTGTTATCTGAGATTTGATTGGCCACATCATTATCTTGGCATTGGATAGTTGACATTTTACCCCGCTAATGGACATCTGGTAGTGTTATATTATATTTTCAACTTATGTTTTTCCATGATAGCTAAGTAAAGGCATGGTGGTAGGAACAGCTTAGAGTTCATATCTGGATAGGCAAGCACAAGGCAGAGAATCAACTGAGAACCAGACCAGTCTTCTGAGACCTCATATCCTGCCTCTAGTGCCTCTCCTTGAACAAGGCTAATCCACACCTGCTAATCCTTCCCAAATTGTTCCATCAACCGGCAACCAAGTATTCAAACAAAAGGGCCTACGGAGGCCATTCTTATTCACCTCCTCAGGCAGTGAGGGAAGGAAAAAAAGGCACACAGAAAGCTGCAGTTGGGCACACTGGGCTGATGAAGAAGCCCTGAGAAGCTCAGAGTGTGTTTTATATACAGTTGAACAGGGTTATTGCATATAAATAAGGAAGGAGGCAGTGTTTGTGGTATACAACTGTATACAGCTGGACCAAGGAGGCAAGTTTAGCTAATCTTGGTATGAACAGTTTTCGGGCCATAAATATGGCAGCAAGTAGGAAGAAAGCTAGAGTGGACCTTTTCTACATACACTATCAACATCCACACATAGAAGGCCTTGCTGCCCCCTCTGAGCCTCACCTAAAAGGAAGGCTTTGCCATTTTCCCATAGGTCTAATGCTGAGTTTCTTGACATGGCCGTGTGATATCAAGCAATACACATTGACTCAGGATTTTTTTCTGTTCCCCGTACCAAATCAAGCTAATTAACACAGCCATGCACATGTCTTCTTAAAAATGCAGCCTTTGTCTGTTTCTATGTCTCTGTCCAACCCCCACCCTCCAACCTATGACCTCCCTCACGAGCGCGCGCACACACACACACACACACACACACACACACACAGTCTCACTGTCTCACTGTCTCAAGTAACTTACTGACCTCAAACTCACTAAGTAGCTGAGGATGACCTTAAATTTCTGATCCTCTAACTTCTAGTTTGCAAGTGAAAGGATTACAGGCATGTTCCAGTCCCCCATCTACTATTGAAATTCTGGCAATGGAATCCAAAGTTTCATGCATACAAGTCAAACACTCTACCAGCTAAGCTGTATTCCTAATGCCTGCTTATATGCTTGCAATGAGAATTTCTATTGTGTTTATTAGTGTATAATCATTGTACAAAAGTATAGATTTCATTAGGACATTCCATATATGTTGATCAAATTCAGTCTCCATTACCCTTTCTCACTCCCCTTCCCTGACTCTAAAGTGTTTAATTAGTCTTTTTGTCTATCCTGGACCAACACCATCCTGCCTCCTTATTAAAGTTTTGATAGCTAAAAGGTAATTCTTACTTTTATGTTCTTTAGGGCTTTCTTGGAAAAAAAAATGGGCCTCTGTGTAATTGCGTTGACTCCATAGGGTAATTATTGAGATCTTTCAGCCTTTTATTTCTAGCTGGGTCTAATGCTACACACCTATAACCCCAAGCACTCGAGAGGCAGAAGCAGAAAAATAATGCTTCAAGGTCAGCCTGAGATACAAAGAAAAACTCTGTTTCATAAAATCAAGGGCAGGGAGTGTTAGCTCAGCAGCAGAGTGTATACAGCTGAACACAGAGACAGGGTTATTGCATACAACCAAACAAACAAGTGAGGCTATTACATACAGATAAACAAGGAGGCAGGGGCTATGGTTTGTAACTAGATAAAGGAGAAAGGTTCTAGCCTTGGTAGAAGCAGCTTCTATAGAGGAGCAGTCTTCAGGGCCCTGTGCATCCCAGCAGAGAAAATCGCAGCAGACGTGTTCTGCACAAACTGTTAACATCCACACACAGACCAAAAGGGGACACTTTGCTATTTCCCTACAGCTAGGGTCCTTTATATGTCCGATCCCATAACAATAGCACACATTCACTCAGGACCCCACATGTTCAAGGCTTCCCCCATTCCTTACACAAGGTGAAATGTATAAAATATATTCCAGAAAAGTCTACAAGTTGGCAAGAAACTAAGACAGCAAGACAGGATGGAAGCCAGAAGCCAGAAGGCAAAAAGTCAGCATTGGCCTAAATGGCATTTACTAAACCTGAATTTGAACACTGCTTCCTGCAGCCCCAGTGTCTTAAATGGCAAAAGGAAAAAAACACCCCATTCTTTTTTTTTTTAATTTTTTTTATTCGATATAATTTATTTACATTTCAAATGATTTCCCCTTTTCTAGCCCCCCCCCACTCCCCGAAAGTCCCATAAGCCCCCTTCTCTTCCCCTGTCCTCCCTCCCACCCCTTCCCAGTTCCCTGTTCTGGTTTTGCCGAATACTGTTTCACTGAGTCTTTCCAGAACCAGGGACCACTCCTCCTTTCTTCTTGTATCTCATTTGATGTGTGGATTATGTTTTGGGTATTCCAGTTTTCTAGGTTAATAACCACTTATTAGTGAGGGCATACCATGATTCACCTTTTGAGTCTGGGTTACCTCACTTAGTATGATGTTCTCTAGCTCCATCCATTTGCCTAAGAATTTCATGAATTCATTGTTTCTAATGGCTGAATAGTACTCCATTGTGTAGATATACCACATTTTTTGCATCCACTCTTCTGTTGAGGGATACCTGGGTTCTTTCCAGCATCTGGCAATTATAAATAGGGCTGCTATGAACATAGTAGAGCATGTATCCTTATTACATGGTGGGGAATCCTCTGGGTATATGCCCAGGAGTAGTATAGCAGGATCTTCTGGAAGTGAGGTGCCCAGTTTTCGGAGGAACTGCCAGACTGATTTCCAGAGTGGTTGTACCAATTTGCAACCCCACCAGCAGTGGAGGAGTGTTCCTCTTTCTCCACATCCTCTCCAACACCTGCTGTCTCCTGAATTTTTAATCTTAGCCATTCTGACTGGTGTAAGATGAAATCTTAGGGTTGTTTTGATTTGCATTTCCCTAATGACTAATGAAGTCGAGCATTTTTTAAGATGCTTCTCCGCCATCCGAAGTTCTTCAGGTGAGAATTCTTTGTTTAACTCTGTACCCCATTTTTTAATAGGGTTGTTCAGTTTTCTGGAGTCTAACTTCTTGAGTTCTTTATATATATTGGATATTAGCCCTCTATCTGATGTAGGATTGGTGAAGATCTTTTCCCAATTTGTTGGTTGTCGATCTGTCCTCTTGATGGTGTCCTTTGCCTTACAGAAACTCTGTAACCTTATGAGGTCCCATTTGTCAATTCTTGCTCTTAGAGCATACGCTATTGAAAACACCCCATTCTTAACAGATGACCACTAAAAACAGACCCAGAAACAAAATAAAAGAATGAGAAAAAAATATCAGTTTTTCACAAGCCCACTCCAAAACCTCACTAAAGTTGACACTTGTATGCCATAAAGCAAGCCTATAAGCATTTTGAAAAATTTGGATCACACCAACAGGAGTCTTTGACCATTAAAACAACTGACACACGTGACTACACTGGGGTTGTGTGGTTGTAATCTCTTGGGTTCTCTTGGGAAGGAAAGGACTGAGACCAGCTTGGGTATAGTTTTCGTTTGTTTGTTTGTTTATTTTAAAGATCCTGTTGTGTGTCATGATCTCTGAGACAAACTGCTACCATCTTTATCAGATCAGCTGTGCCTGCTTGTAACAAGGCCATCATTGTCATTTTTGTTGACTATGACATTCCCCCAAAAATATCAGGAGGAAAGGCAGAGGAGGTCACAGGACCCTGACCCAAGGATCCAGCCATGCCTGTCAACCAGTTGTTTTGATATTCTACTCTAAGTAAACATGGCCTTAGTAAGGGGCTGGAATAAATAGGAAGGACTAGAGGAGGGTCTCTATCTTAGAAGCCATTGGGAAATCATCTTCAATGGTATGGAGACCTTCTGGTATGGCTGCTTAAAAACCACCCACATTCCTGTCTAGACTCCCTCACTCATAGCTCTGTAAATCATCCTAAGAATGTCCTTGGTGCCTCCTGAGTACAGGTGGGACCGTACCTTAGCTTGTAGTTGGGAGCTTAGGACAAGGGGGCAGACATTTTTGCATCTTCCCCAGGGAAAGAAACTTTAGCAACAGATCTTCTTAGAAAGATATCAAAATAACCAAGATACTTAGGGACAAATCTGACAGAACATGTCTGACCTTTATAATGATCATTCTAAAACTTATGATTATGAGAAAGACCAAAGGACATGATAATGTGTATGTGCAGTTTATATTTCTGTGTCTGTATTACAGAGGTTATAGGTACCAGGGGTAAAAATGAAAGACATGGGCAAGCTCTGCCAAACTCAGAGAATGAAAACATGCTTCATTTCCTGGGTGCTATAGTTTCTCTTACTGAGAGTCCAGATCACTCAGTACTAGATTTCTATCTGTGTTTGTTTCTTTCATTTTCTTGCCACCAGAAGAAGGTCTGCCCCTAGAGCCATGTAGTGTGACCTTGTATGTTTTTGCTTTTAGAAGGAGAGGTGGTCTGGATATCTAGACAAGCATATTCCTAGAAAGATAAGCCCAACTTTATTGAACAATAAAGTATGCCCAGAAGAAGAGCTAAGATTGTTACCTCTATGTGGTCAACTACAAGACTAAAAAAAAAAAAGAGAGAGAGAGACGGGCGGTGGTGGCGCATGCCTGTAATCCCAGCACTCTGGGAGGCAGAGGCAGGCGTATTTCTGAGTTCGAGGCCAGCCTGGTCTACAAAGTGAGTTCCAGGACAACCAGGGCTATACAGAGAAACCCTGTCTCAGAAAAAAAAAAAAAGAGAGAGAGAGAGAGAGAGATCAGCCAATCTCTCTAGGATGGAGAGTAAGTGGACACAGTGTTTATAGAACCCATAAAGGGTGTGTGGGAGGTGGGAATGGAGAAAGGAGGCTAACAGACAGGAGTGTAGGTAGATAGGAGAAAGAACTTCTAGAGTTCCGGCTATGGTTGATATCAATTAATTGCATACTTAGAATTACTTGTAGACAAGATTATGAATGTTCCTAAGACAAAGAAACTTAACATTAGCCAGTTTTCTTAATTATCATTACACTTCTTAGAGATGTATGGAAATGTCATGCCACGTCACCTAAAAATTTACATGTTTATCTTTCCAAAAACAGCTTTTAGAGTCATGGAGTCCTGAGGACAATTTTCAGTACCACTCATTACAAGCTGTGGTAACTGACTTGAGTCACTCCTGTCTCTGTCTCAGTTGAATATAATTACAAAAAGAGCTGGGCTTACCGTGGCAGCACAGGAAATCCGGGCTGTCATTTGACCCAGGGAATGTCAAAGCCAGGAACAGAAAAGCTGCTTTTCTAAAGTTTCAATCCCTACCTCACCCTGTCCTGGGAGCTTCCAGGCAGGAGGGTGGAGGGGCTTTCCTCCTAACCCCAGAGAAAGCTCTCTTTCAGGATTGAAAGACACATTTTTCTCCCTCTTAACTTGGGTTCTTTGGTGATTTTAGAGTTTGGGAAATAAAAGGCAGTAAGGAAACAACTTGCAGACAACTTCTGCTTTTCATCTCCCCAGCAGACTTCCCCAAGACTCCACAAGGCGTGCCTGATGAATTCTTCTAAAAAGGAGAGTGCAGGGAGAAATAGGGAAGTTAATATTTAAAAAGTTATCTCACTACAGAAGGACCGGCTGAAGCACATAGAACAGGAGAGAAAACTGGAGCAAACTGGAGCACTCCAGATGTGCTCCTAGGGATGTCAGACTTTTTTTTTTTTAACTTTTAAAACAAAATTCAAATTTTATTATAAAAACATGTTACAAGTAAAAAAAGAAAGAAAGAAATCACATAATGATACAGACCCAAAAACTGTAAGGCTCAATGAACTGGTACATAGTTACAGCAGCCATTTGGAGTGGAGGCTGTGGCACTTCACATTGAATCTTTTTGTAATTGAAGGCAAAGTACTGGCAAGGACAGATCTGCCCAAACCAGGGTAGGTGGTTAGTATTACTGGCTGGAGGAATGGAAAGAAAGCTCTCTTGTCCTTCTGAACTTTCAGAGGAATGGAGAGATTTACTGCAATCAGGGAGAGGTCACATATTGGTCAACTGAAGAGGATGTGACATGTGGAGGTTGTGGCTATTCTGCAGAGAACTTTAGACTGTAGAGATGCTGAGGTGGGATGGGTGTGTGATGACAGTGCTGGAACTGGGACACTTCCCTAGGCTTCTGACAAGGATGACTAAATGTTTGGTAGTGCCATTGACTGGGATATGAGATTCTGGACCAGGATCAAAGGGGAGGGCAAAAAGGGTGGACTAGAATCTGACATCATTGTGAAAGCCACCTAGCACATGCACAAAGGTTTCCGAGGTTTTCAGCAGACGACAGTAGGAAGGAGCTTCAAGGAAATGGTGGTCGAGCATCTCTGGAGATGCAGCTCCCAAAAGGAGTCTGCCATGTTTGGCTTGGAGAGGGCTCTTGGTGACTCTAGCCTGGGCAGTATCATGGGTAGAGGAGGGAAGGCTTTCAGGGGAGAAGCTTCATGCTGTTCCAGGAAGCTGGGCCTGGTAATGCAGCCTCAGTGGGGAAAGCAGATAGCTTGAATGGGAGTATTGCCTAAGTTAGACAGAAGCAAGGTGGTGGAGGTCCATCTTTACAGATCTCACAGCTCATTAAATCCTTCTAAGATTTACTGAACTTAAACAGGGAAAGAATAAAGACAAATTAACCTCACATGGAGGACACACATTAGTGAGCTCCAGGTGTTTGGTTAGGATGAAACACACCTTTGTGGAAATTAAACTTAATTAAAAGTTTGAGGTGCTCTTTATGAGTGGTTTACATGTATTTTGAAGTCCACTATTTGAGATTACAAACTCACATATGGGACACAGAGCAGTTTAGGAGTACAGTTATGGGTAAGAGAGAGCTCAGCTCGTTGAAGATCAGATTAGAGAAGATGCCAACCATTGTTTTTTTAAACTTTGTCAGGAACCAGGCTTTGACACAGAAAACACCTTATTAAATACTAGCTGAAATAACGTTCATGCTTATATTGAAAATTGTATCATATTAATATTCAAAACACCCATTTTTCAAGATTTAAATCGGGAACCACTGTAATAAGATATCATGTAAAACCTTAGCAACTGGAATTTTGGTTTTCTTGATATACTGACTTTTATTTTATTTTTTTACATTACTCAACAAGATGAGTTCAGGTACTACCTAAAAACATTTTAATAATAGTTCAGAAAAGCATGCCTATTTCACTCCTTAACTGTGAAGAATGTTACTAGGGCAAATAAGAAACAGATACCAGATAAACAGAGACAGCTTTGTCAATAAATAAGAATATGCCATTCCATGGCTTGTAACAGGAGGCTGCAGTACAAGATACATCTAGACTAGAAGGCAGATGATTGGTGAGGGAAGATTCCTGGCCATGAAACTGGAAGGTGGTAGGGTCAGAAGGTGAGGAGAGATTTGGCAGCGAAGCAGATGGGAGTTGGGTGTGCTACAACTTTACTTTATCAGGTAGGGGAAGTCGAGGGACAGTAAGCAAATATTTAATTAGTTCTCACTCTGCCTCAGTAGTAGTATACATGAGGCAGCCACCAGAGAATGAGGAAAATACTAGAAACATGAACCAATCCTTCTGAGTAAGGTGTCAAACCCCAGAGGGGGCGGTGACAGAGGAAGGGCGGGTTGTCTGGTGCTTCCTGCATGATGAAAGGAAGGAAGCTTGAGAATACTTCCCTCCCAAGGTAGGAGGTAATGAAACTATCTCGAGAGAAACAGGAAAAGTCAAGATGGAGAATGAAAAGCTAGAAAACAAACAGTAACATCGTGTTCTACAGTCCAGGCTACATTGGGCTCTCTGTGAAAATCACGTGTAATACTCAAAGCGCCCTATCAGGAAGGTGTTGCTGTTTCCAGTGCATCGACTTGGGGATTGAGGACTGGGTTCCTTGGGTTTAATTGCACTTCCCCACAGCAGAGTAATATTCCTCGAACATTTACGGGAAAGTTTCAACCTTGAAAATTTTTCTTTCAGTGGTAAATCAAATGAAAAGCCACACTGAAGTGAAAAACCCCAGTAGGCTTGGGTGTCTCTGTGGGGTCTTAGTTACTACTGAGACAACCTGGTTGAATTCTACACGACGGTACTTGGACAGAGAAATGAAAGGTTTTCTCGGTCCCAGCATGGCCTTTGCCCACTGAGCTTCATTGTTGCAAAGAAACGCTGTGCCCAGCCCCATCCCGGAGAGAGTTTGTGTAAATGCACCGCTCAGCGGCCCTGAGACTGTATGTTCATGCTCGCGTGCACACGAAGAAATTAACAAGCATTTAAAAGTGATGCCACGGGCTTCCACCTCTACTTCCATTGAAAGGACCGGTTGCAAAAAAACAAGACAAAAAAGCAGCAGACGCCACTAATACTCGCAGCTGCAGCCGTTAAAAAATGCATTTTTAAGTAGGCGGTGTTATCATTGAGCTCCAAGGGTAAATAAGGAAAGATACGGGTTTTGCAGTGATCCCATGATGGTGCACTCGCATTATGCGGGGATAACGTTTTCACACCACTATACAGCAGACCGTTTGCATTCGTTTTAGCAGCTGGGCTCTGAAGCCCCGCGCAGTGCCACAAGGTTGCCATGGGGACCGGAGGAAACTTTTTACAGCGCTCTCTGGAGACCCGCGCCGGCGTCGAGCCGCTCTCTCCCTGCGGGGAGTAGGGCTCGCAGCGCGCGGCCGGCGGCGGGGGGGGGGGGGGGGGGGGGCGGAGCTTGCGTCACGTGGCAGGGGCGGGGCGTGCGCGCAGTCTACCGCCAGCTCGGCCGCCGCCGCCGCTGCCGCCACTGCGTCCCATTCATGAGGCCTGGCGGGCTTGGCTGTGGCCCGCGGCTCCGGAGGCGGCGGCCCCGCCCCCTGCTCGTCCGCTTCTCGCCGCAGCCTGCCCGGGCCGCACGACTGTCCACCGAGTGAGAGCCGCGCGCGGTACCGCAGGTAAGCGGGCGGGAGATAGCTCCGGGGGTTCCCGGGGGACGCGTCCCCGCTCGCGGCCTCGCCTCGCGTGGGCCACGTAGCCGCGGTCGCGCAGCCTGAGGACGCGCGGGCGTCTTTGGAGACCCCCACGTCGACAGCGGTCCTCCGACTGCGGCCAGGGACCGCAGCCTCGGGCCTGGGGGAGGGGGCGCCGGCGCGCGGTTGCGGTCATCCCCCGGCCGGGGCTGGCGAGGTGCAGTTATTCCCTCAGGCCGTTGGCTTCCCCGCCGCCGCCTCCTGCAGGCCGTGGACCGGGTTCAGATGTGAGTAGCCTGCTGCCGGCGACCCCCGGGGCCCTAGAAGGTCCTGGTTGCTGTGGGAGCCGGAGCTCTACGGCCCAGTTTTGAGCGCCGCGGATCCACCCCAGCATAAGAAAATTATTTTCATTCAAATTTAGGATGGCGTTTCGGAGACATAATTATGCAAAACAAGACTAGGAAGATCGCCCTCGCTTTCAGAAAGTACTGGAACGCTGGATACTTGGAGAGGCTCTGAGGGACTGCTGAACAAGCGGCCACACTTATTTTTAATGCATCTTTGAGTCTTAAAAAAATGAAAATGGAAACTCAGTCTCTTGCTTGACGCTGAAGCTCATTTGCCCAGCAGTAGGGATGCCGGTTAAGTTGTTACTGGACCTCGCCTCGCTGATTTAAAACGTTATGATAACACAAGTTCAATTTTGAAATCTATTTTGGAATCATTTGCCAGTTAGTTTATGTGTTGATCTGAACGTTGGTTGTTTTCACTGCTTCAGACTAAGAACCATGGCAGGTGATGCTAGACTGACTGGGTTAGCAACACGTCCAGCGACCAGGTGTAGGAGGAAACAGGTGTTTTGAGCTGCCCTGCCCTGTGTGCCCTCTCACATTGCCTGTGGTTAGCCACCTACAGGCTTCCTCCTAGTTAAATGTGTTCTTGATTGTGTTTTATCGAACCTAAGGATCTTCACGTTTGAAGAAGTAGCAGAATAACTGTAGAATGCTAGAAATGGAAACGGCTGGTTCTACTTTCATATTTGGCAAAATTGAGGCTCAACAGAGAAGCTCTATATTTAAGAGGCTCTGGAAATGGGAGCGAGCATCTGAAAACCCTTGACCGCCAAGTGCGGTTAAGCTGTTAAAAGGATAAAGGTTGGGGCTTTGTTTCTTGAATTGCTGTATGCTTGTTGTCAGCACTTAGCAGTGTGCATCTTGGTTTACTGACTGAACTAACCTCTGCACTGGGCACAGAATCCCCGCAGGCAAGACTCCAGTAGCTGTTCATTACTGAGACAGAGGCTGGCTTTTAGAAGAGCTTTGGTTAGGGCTTCTTGAATGAACGGAAGAAGCTGCAAGCAGTTTGTCCTTGTAGGTCACTGGGAGCCAGTGGATCTTCCTGAAATTAAATCATCACATTTTCTTGTATGCCATGGATGGATAATCTTGGTGCTACCACAGGTCAGAAGTGGTCAAAGGTTAGGCTGGTGGACATTTTGTTGTGTTTAAATATTAATATTCAATTTAAATATAGTATGGGTCACTGCAGCTATTCTCTCTGATGGCATGCATAATATACTTCAGAAATGGAACATGGAGTTGGAATCATTTTTGCTGGGAGGTACACTGGGCTGCCTCCCTTAGGTGCCTAGTAGCCTGTGAGCAAGTTTTTGAGTCTAAGTCTTTGTGACTTTTCATTGAAACCCTCTGTCTGACTCGAGGGCCTGTCACTTTGTTTAGAGGTGGGGCTGGAGGATACGTATCTGCTCTGTCAGTTGGTAGGCTGTTTCAGGAGTTTATTTGGAACTGCTTTAGCTGTGTCTGATTCCCTTCATTGCTAAGTAGGTTAATACTTTTGGCTTAGGTGCAAGGCCCTAAGCACCTTCATGGCAAAATAGCTCATAGCTTTGAGGTCGGGGCTTCAGTTGGCTGAGAATTCTGTGTAAATTATGTCTCATTAAATAGGGTCTAGAGAGATGGCTCAGTGGTTAAGAGCACTGACTATTCTTCCGGAGGTCCTGAGTTCAATTCCCAGCAACCACATGGTGGCTCACAACCATCAGTAATGGAATCTGACGTCCTCTTCTGGTGTGTCTGAAGACAGCTACAGTGTACTCAAATACATAAAATAAATAATTCTTAAAAAAATCAAAACATTGGAATAGCTGGAAGATACACTAGAGGGTGGTAACACTCTGGTAATGTCTTGATAATAAAGTTTATATGTTTTTGAGACAGTCTCATACAGATAGTTCAGGTCTTGAACTTAACTGTGCATTGTGTGCCACCATAATTGATTTAGGAGGTTCTGAAACTTGAACTCAGGGATTTGTGCATGCTAGACAAGTACTCTGCCAACTGAGATATATCTTAAGCCCTCTGTAATAAAGTATTTGAATAAATTTTCTTACTTACTTTGCTAACAGTTATCCAATGTGGGGATCTACTTCCCCTACCATGTCATAGGTGAATGTATGTGCTTGTGTTCATGTAAACAAAGAAGGGAATCAGGTTTCCTCCTTTTTTCCCTTATAGCATATTCTTTTGGGACAGGGTCTCTCCCTGAACCTAGAGGTCGTATATTTGGTTACTCTGCTACTAAGCCAGCAAGTCTGCCTCCAGTTGTCCAAACCTAGGGTAGTGGTGCTGGAATCCGAACCCAGGTGGTCTTCATGGTTGTACAGCAAACGTTTTTTAGCCAGTGATTGATCTCTCCAGCCACAGCAGTGTATTTAAGAATTAAACACTTCACATGTTTTAGTCCTATATTTTTCAAGATGAACATACGAGGGAAAATCACTCACTCTTGGGGACCAAATGAAGTAAGTAGGGACCCTAACTATCGGTAGCAACCCATATGTGGTGGAAGGATGGCCAGAGTACTTCTACCCTAGTACGTCATTCTAGTCTGTCTTCCTCACTTCCACCCCTGTTGTTTTTGGCAGGAAGCTTGAGTTGATCATCTCCTACTGTTGTTCCCTTCTGGAAAGAGATAAGAGGAAGAAAAAGAAGAGAGAGGTTGCCCCAGTTGTAATCCTAGCACTTCAGGATCCAGAGGCAGAAGGAGATCACCAGTTTCACCATTAGCTAGCCTGGGGTACAGAGTGAGACCTTATCTCAAAACCAAGCAAAAAGAAAAAGCAAAACAAACAAAAAACCCCCACAAAACTCCAAAACAAAACCCAAGCATGTGTGAGGAGACTTTGTTACATTGTGAGATCTATACTGTGCGATGTGACTTAGAACAACATGAACACTTCTAATTTGATTCCTTGACTGCAGTTGAGTCTTTTTAAAACATTTTTTTCACATTTACTGATTTGTGAACCTGTACATGTGTAATTCTAGAGCCAGTGTTCTTCTACCATGTGGGTTCCAGGAATCAATCTCAGGTGGTCAGGCTTCCTGACAAGTGCCTGTTGAACCATCTCATGGACTTTAGACTCCTTTGCCTCGAAAGCCTTTGAATATTAACATTCAGTGATTGTTTTTAAACTGGTGGATTTAGATAGCTGTTAGTGATGTTATTACTAAGAAATAGGAAAAGAAGGTAAAACCCTAACTTGTATATCATGTCAAAAGCAGTCACCTCCACTTCACCTTTGTGCAAAGCCAAGGCAGTGTCACTGCTAATAATTTTAGAATTTTTTCAGATTATTAGAGAAAGGTGGTCTGGTGGGAAAACCATTATGGGAACATGGGCTTTTTCTTACTCTTTGGGCTTAGAATTTGTAATTTGGTGCTTTTTCTTATGTGTGGTGGCACACACTTTGAATTTGAACTGCTGGCCAGTGTAAGTTTTGTAACTTTGATATGTAGACACTGGTTTCCAAAGAGCAGACCTAGTGGCGGTTGTCAGCCTTGGATTACTCTCCTCACCCAGCCTTTATCCAGTTTCTCAGAGGGCTCTCACTTCTCTATTAACTTTATTAGCTGTAATGGAATTAACTTTATTAGCTGTAACTGAACACTAAATTAAATGTCACTTGACTATCCCATTTCGTATCTTCATTTGCTTCTTGTATTCCCTCCATATATTGCTGAGTAGTGTGTGCATTGTCTCAACTCTTCATTTTTATCAGCCAGAAACATAAAATGTTAAGTGGTGGTTTATAAATTCTAAGTTGTCTTCAATTCTTGTTTCTCCTGCTCTAGAATATGCGGTGATCCATTCTTCATTTTCATCTTCGTTCTCAGAGTTTTTGGCTTTTTTCTCCTCAGACAGGTGTTGTACCCCCACCTCCCTGCATCGTGATTAACTTCTGCTTTAGACATCAGACCCTTACATGTGGCAGCATGCTGCCGCTTTGTGCTCTGTGCTGCTTGGGGATTTCTCTGGAATCAGGGTGGAGTCCTTGAAGTGGTCATTATCAGGGTGAATAACTTGGTCTTCTTAAACTTTCTGACATTCTATGTAGGCAGAGCTCCTTTGATATTTCTTTAGTGTAGGTGCTGAACTAAAGGGAGAGGTAACCTTGAGTCCTTGGGAAGTTAGTGCTTGGGGTACAGCAAAGTCTAGTGAGAAAGTCGGCCTTGAGGATTGGTGGCAAGTTGGTCTGACACCGTGGAGTAGGTGCAGCGAGGTAGGATCTGTCAACTGCACGTGCTTCTGTAGGGAGAAGAGGAGACCTAGGAGCAGACGTGCACCAGATTGGGAGTGGGGGCAGAGGCAATGCAGAGACCTGTGAGCTCAGTGCATTGGGGTGTGTTTTAAGGTTTGGAGTGTTCTCTCATTATTTTTGGAGTAATAGTTGAAATTTAAGTAGCTTAAAGAAACCAGAGTTGTAAAGTTTAGGAAACATGATTAGAGACAAGTATTTCAATGAGAAAATTCTAGATTTGATCTTCATGGTTACATCACTCTTTTTATCAGGTAAAGAGGAGGAACTACAGTCAGGAAAAGCATCCTTCAGAAGTGCCAAGATTGGACCAGGAAGAGAAGATAGGTATGCTGTATCAAGTAGTTTCTTTAGTTGCTGGTTCAACTTTTGCTTTTATATTCTGAAATGTTAATTCTTGAAATGTAATGGAAGGGATAGTGGACACAAGAATATTTAAACACCTATTTGTAAATCTATATAATACAATGGTTTCTTTTTCGAAAACTTTCTTATGCAACAGACAGGCCTTGGATCCCTGGTCTTCCTACTTCACCCCCTAAGGTCTACCATGCCTGACTAAAAAAAAAATTTAAATAAAAAGTTACCAAATTTTAAACAAAAACCTCATTGGTTAGGACTGAAATGGAAGAGTGGTATCTGATGATTTGGTTTTGAACTGTTACCCCTATGTCAGTAGTGAATATGAGTTCGAAGCCTGGATTGGTGTTGCTTGGATTGTGTGGTAATTTTCCCCAGGGTATGAGTCTGTCTTTAGGAAAGGAGGTGCTTCTCGTAGAAGAGACTAAGTCAGGAATGTCTGGACTTCCATGAAGCATCTATGGGGAAAAAACCCTCATTAAAATTAGGTACTCATCCTTGTTTTCCTTTTTAAACATGCCAAAACATCTATCCACATACTGTTTCCTTGCCCTTGTTTTTGGTGAGTAAGAGGCAACAATCTGACAGCCATAGCATCCAATTAAATATGAAGGATGACTTTAAAAAAAGAGAAACTGTGATTTGCAACCTGTATTGGACAAATGCCTAATAGAAAGGGTTGTTTTTCAGTCATAAGATTTTCTAATGGCTTACCTAGCTCAAAGTAGCCTACCTAACCAGTGTGATGTGAAAGGTCGAACTTCAGAATCTGAGGCTTCAATACAGTCTATGTACTAAGCTTAGTCTATCACATGGTGTGATGCCTATAGACTCATTAAGGATGTGTCTCAGCTTTTTAAAAGCTTGTTGCTGCCATCGTCACTTGCTTGACACCTTCCTTGGGCAAGCATGTGCTGAGAGCTTCACACTATGTCTTAAGAGTGACCATAATACTGCTATGTAGGTAGAGATAGTGGCCATGTTTTCTTTGTGGGAATTTGAAGCTAAGAGATGTAGGGAAAGCCAGACAATTCCCTCTAGCAAATAGCCACCCTCCATTGCCCCTTGAGCCTTTCTGTCCAAGGATTTACAATTTATATGTTTTTACTTGATATCCCTAAATCAACTATAGGAATCTATTTTTACTTGCATTTGATAGAATAAAGAAACTACTTTTAATGTCAGCATGTATAAACCGGCCATAGAGTTCACTTGAAGCATTTATGTGTACAAGGCCAATTGAGCCAGGGAGAGAAAAACATCTGGGAAAATAATGGCATTGAGGAGGTCCCACCATTACCTGTTAGGTACCAGTTCAAGGATGAATTGGGCATCATCCAGCTTTTGTTCCCTGGGTACCTATCATTAGGCTGAGACTAGGTCAGAGGAAATGTTTAAAAATTGTTTTTCAAATATGGAAGTTGGTTCTGTGTCACTCTTGGGAAGGAGGAAACATAGTTGTTGGACTGATTGATACACACTCTGTCAGTAGCCACTGTGCTGCTGCCTTGAAGGATTTCCTTCAGTAATTTTGACTGTTCCTGACTTGAGAGTATACACCAGATCCCCTCAGTATAGTACTGAGCAGCAGGATCATTAACCTGCCAGCAGTGGAAGCAGGAGTGCCTATCCCTTTCTGTGTCCAGAGTCTGGGTTCTATCACATCGGTACCGGCTGAGACCTCAGTACAGTGGATGGATCATGTTTGTCCTTCAAGGCTTTCCTCACATGTCACTTGACTCACTCAGTACCTACATGTGCAGATAAGGCCCCTGTGATGGGATCTTTTACTTTATGAAATAGAGTAAATAAGTAGCTAAGAAGCTTTCATTAAAAGAAATATATTTAGAACCATGAATACACTTAAAATGTATTAGAATATGTTAATTGTGCATGATAACTGATTTTTATGGCTGCATTTTCTCATGATACTTTTGGTACATGGTTGACTCAGTTGTCTTTTGTTGGAGACCTGCATGCCTGCCCGCTTGGCTATGTCCGATATTAGATGAGGGCGTGTGTTAAAGCTTACCTACTTGGAAGTCAAGAGCCAGCTGAGGGCGAGTCGCAGGGTGAAGGGAAACTTGGAAGTAACTGGGGAAGTTAACTAGCCATCTTACATATAGAATGGGGTTTTCTAAACCGAGGCACTGAGGGTTAGGAATGGAATTTAGCTTAGATAAGGAAAATGAGAGGCAAAGAAGTATCTTGGAGAGAGCTTCTGTGTTTATATTTTTAGTATGCAAATGTTTAGTTGAAGGATTGTTTTTTATATTTCAAAGAAACCATTTTGTGTGCTTGCATAGATTTTCTTCCTTGACTCTTACCTTTCTAGTGACAATATGAGCAGTTTTGTTGTTGATTGTTGAGAATGTTAGGAATGAATATTTTTGTATAAATTCTAGTTCATGTTAATAAAAATTGTGAAGCATTTGAAATATTTTATTCTTTGTATTGGAAAATACTAGTCATCCTCTGTGATAGTTTTAATTGTCAAGTTGATACAGCTCAGGACTTAGCCTGGGAAGAACACCTCCGTGAAGGGTTGTGTGCATTAGTTTAGCCTGTGGGCACAGCTGTGGGGATTGTCTAGATTACTTTAACTAATGTAGGAAGACACAACCTAAAGTGGACTTCGAAGTTGCCTGGGATAACTTCTCAGTGTAACTAATGTTTACCTCATATTTAATACTTAACTAGTATAAGCAATTTTCACTGCTTATGTTTGCATCGCTAAATAGTGTTCAGAATTAAGCATGTGCAGTGATTTTACTTTTCCCTACACATTTCTTTCTTTGTGGTGAGAAATGGTGTGCTGACTTTCATTTCTGAACACCAGTCATGACTCCAGGCTCACATTACCTGTCAGTGAGGTCTGTGTCCTGTCTTGAATATCAGTCATCTCACCTCTGTTGGGTCCCTTGTCCTGATTCTTTACTCATTTTCCCACTTATTTGGACTTGTTACCTTTGAAGCATTTACTCTTTTTTATTATTATTATTATTATTATTATTTGTGGTTCTTTCTCCTCCTCCATCTCTCTTTCATCTTACTTTGGTTTATGACTGTGTTTCTGTATCCTCACCTGGGAAATACCAGCCTCACTCCTGACCTTGTCTTGTTCCTCACACCTGAGTAGGAAGCGGATATGTTACCAGATTCTGCAGGCAGAGGGCGTGAGAGCACCAGAGAACCCTGGTGCCTGGAATGCTCCGAGGGAGTGGCTCCCTACAAGAAGAGTCATCTGCACCTCTGTCCTTGTGAAGTTGAGGAGGTGGCTGGCTGGCTGGCCCTGCGTTCTGTTCCTCTGAGTGGGAATGTTTCTGTCTTTCTTGGTGTGGCTCTGTCTGCATGGGTCCAGAGACTCTTGGCATTTTGTCTATTATTAGGATTGCCGTTGGTGGAACCCTCGGTGGTGCAGGTATGGGCTTCATCCTTTGAGTCCATTTTCAAGGACTTCCACAGTTTCAGTTTATTGTCACTTCTGTTGAGATGAGGACAGGGGGACACCACTGTGTTCAAGACCTCACCAGCTTTTGGAGAATTAGTGTTCTGTGGGATGCCTCACTGTAAGTTTTCCTTATTGTTTTCTCATGATAAGACTGGGTTATGACTAAGGAAGACCACAGAGGGTAAAGTACCATATGACTTAATGGTGGCCATGGCTTTGATCAACAGGGTAAGGTTGTGTGTTTGAGATTTTTCTCCACAGAGAAGCTAATCTGTATATTTTTTTATGTATAAGAAGTTTGTAGGGGGGAGGTAGGGGGTAGATGGTGGTGTGGGGGGTTGGCAGCCGGTGGGGGGTTGGCAGCTGGTGGGGGGGACTTACCTTTCTAAGGGGAATGGGGGAAGACTTACATGAAGTGGGTACTGGGATGAAAGGAAGGGCTGATATATTAGGTTGTAAAGTGAATAAATACATTTAATAAAAAATGTTTATGTGTATATATGTTTTGTCTGTATGTATATGTGTGCATCATATGTGTGCCTGGTACCTGTGGAAGTCAGAAGAGAGTGCTGGATTCCCTGGAACTGGAGTTATGAATGATGTAAGATACCGTGTGGTGCTGGGAACTGAACCTAGGTCCTTTGCAAGAGCAACAAATTCTCCTAACTGCTGAGCCAGCTCTCTGGCCCCTATTTATCATTTATTTATTTACTTACTGGGGAGGATCCAGCTCAGTGTGTGGAGGTCAGAAGACAACTCTCCAGGAATTGGTTCTTTGTTTACACATTGTTAAGGCAGGGTCTGTCTCCCTTGTTTTTGCTGCTGTGCTGGGTATGAAAGCCTTACACCCCATCCTAGTTCTCTGCTCCCTACCTTCTATCTCCTCAATCATCCAGCCAGCCCTACTGTATGTCTTCTAGAATTACTCTCCCAGCTGACATCTAAAGGGTGGGAATTATCATGTCATTTTTAAGAGTATAATCACTGTGCATTTGGAATTTTATATGCAAAATAAGTATCTCATTCCAGTTGATAGTTCAGATTATTTGCTTGTGTTGGAATAGACTCATAGTCTCTGATACTGTGGGGTATGATCCATTCCAAATCTCCCACTTACTAGGGCCTGTTTTACATTGGATCAGGGCCCACTTGTTTTTGGAGGTGGGGCATGGCCTCTCTCTGTAGCCCTTGCCATCCTAAAACTCAAGATCTGCCTGCCTCTGCTTATTGAGTACTGGGGTTACAGGCCATGTGCCACCATACCTGGCAACATAAATTTATTTTGAATATTTTGTAAAAGGTTTTTCTTTTACAAAAGAAAAAAGTAAAAGGTAATATTATTATTATTACTGAGTTAAGGTCACGTTCTGAAGAACTAGAACCAGAACTTAGATTTCCTGTTTGGGAGGACACACTCCATCCCCAGTAGCATCAATAGATATGTCATTGTGTGGGCTTAGCAGGATGTCTAGGTACAGTAATATTTTAAAAGATGCCTTTAGGTACTGTCTGCTATTTTCACAGAAGATCAGAAAGTTCTTAGGAAATAATTCTCAGATTATAACAGGAAGTTTTTGTTCAGTTTTGTGTAACCGCTAAAATTTCTGCTGATTCTCAGATGTTTAATAGTTTAGCGTGCTTCATTCTTGCTTTCTAAAGTAATTCAGAGGTTGGCAAGAATGAAGAACCCAACAGTGGGGCCTGGGTGCAACAAAATTAGTCTGGTCTCTTATAGGATAGTCATGTGATCATAGGCTGCCCATTTTGGTGCTTTCTAGGGTCTTCATACTCCATTTTCAGTTGCAACCTTCCTGGAATTCTCCTTAGTTTTCTTATTCTGGTCTTTCACTGTTAAGGTACTTAACAGGTAAAATAGCCTCTGCTCCTCCCCATCCCCCCCCTCTTACTTTCCTCTCTCCACACCTCCCTCCCTCCCTCATTTCCCTTTTCTAGCTATCCTAGTATAAGATCTGGTTGGCTTCCCTTCTATTAGCATAAAAGCTCAGTGAGTTCAGGTGACTTCTTAGCCAAGATTACTGCTTGACCCTAAGCAGAGCAGAGCGTGTGGAACCAATCAGGGAGTAAAGCTTTCCATCCCTCCGTCCCTGGTGCTTCAGTGACTTGGTTGCTCTTGGCCCTGCTGCTCCCTGTTGAAGTCGCTTGATTGTGAACCCACCTTTGACAACTTGCTCTTGCAGCTCCATCTGAGTAGGGGTAGCAGACTTTCTCTTGGAAGCTGGAGGATATGTTTTGGACCAAAAGACAGAAGAAGTTGGAGATATTTGGAAAAAGAATATATATTAGCGGTTGCTATCAACAAAGCAAAGGGGTGACTTGATGCTTATTTGTGCTTTAAAAAAATTACAGTGCCTCCAACCATCATGGAAGAGCCTCTCCCACCTGTGGTGATCATTAAATGATGACTGATTCCATGTCTGGCCACCGTTTAACTAGAGCTCCAAACATCTAGATTTTATGATGCACACTGCAAGATGACTGGCTCAGTGGGTGGGCATTATGATATTGTCTCAGAGGGGTCTGCTGGAGTCTTGACCTCACTAGTGTTCCTCTGCATTTTCATTAGGTTTAAAGAAATACAAGCCTCCAAAAGTGAAATGTGCATAGGCATGCAGTGTTGCCACTGACACCTGCTATGCAAAGGTTGGCAATTATCTTTGTGGTTAACAGCAAGTACAGAGACTTGGGTGGCTGAAAGAAGGTCTTTGGAGGAACCAAGTCATACTTGGTGTAGGGACATTGTTCTGTTTGGGGATATATATGTAAATATGTATGTGGGGAAATGCTGTCTTAGGGTGTAAGGAAGTATCAGTTCTTTCTGCATCTTCTCTGCCTATTGAAAATGGAGTATTAGCTGGGCAGTGGTGGCACACACCTGTAATCCCAGCACTCAGGGAGGCAGAAGCAGGAGGATTTTGAGTTTGAGGCCAGCCTGGTCTACAGAGTGAGTTCCAGGACAGCCAGGGCTATACAGAGAAAACCCTGTTTCGAAAAACCAAATCCAAGAAAAAAAGAAAGAAAATGGAGTATTGATAGCCCATTACAGATGACATGTAACACTATTAATGTAAGCCTCACCTATATACCAAATTACTTATAGTTTTAGTAGTTTTTAGTATTACCCTTTATTATATGTGTAGTGTAAGGAAACTGTTGGTTCTACTAATGATAATGTAGCTATGAAGGAGGATGATTAAGAACACAACCAAAGGTACAAAGACTGTTGTGGTTTGTGTGTGTGTGTAACCTAGTGCCTTGGGGATGCCAGGCAAGCACTCTACAGAGTGACACATTTAGCCCCTCCTTTGCCCATGTTATCAGCAATATATACATTTCAATTATTCTGTCATACTGGAAAACACCATTAGAGGTAAAGTATTTTTCACCCTTCAAGGTAGATTAAGGTTTTACAAATAGCCTAAAAAGTTACTCACTGCAGTATCTGATGATGAATTATGCATATAAGAGAAATGAACTGATTTTTTTTTTTGGCTTATGAGTATTATGGCTATTGAAAGAGCCTCTTAGGAGCTAGATGGCTCGAAGTTTAGAGTGCTCACCTGCCTTTTTAGAGCCACATTGGGTTCCCAGTATTCCCAGTAAGACAGATGGCTTACAAGTACCTATATCTCCAGCTGTAGAGGAATCTAATGCCTCTAGCCTCCAACAAGTACCTGTTAAAAATAATAAAAATAAATAGGAAATAAATAGGAAAGAGGAACAGATAATGTGCTAGGTGATGATATGTTGATTTTCAGGGCCTTAAGAGGTGACTCACACATAGCCTTCATGTTAAATAGATTTTGCAAAGATGTGAGTGTAGTTAGAAAGTGTTGCGTGACAAGTTGGAATAAAGGAACACTGTGGGGAGGTGCTCCCACCTGCCTGAGCACAGGCCTGGGAGAGATCAGGCTGTTAGCTTCCCCTTTACAGCCGCCATTTCATATAGCTGTAGACTCTTCTGACCCATTTCAGTCTTGTTCTGCCAGTTTGAGGCTGGACTGTGAATTAGACCTATCTTGTCGAACAGTGAACTGAAGACTGGGGTTCAGTTGGTTGAGCTCGTTAGGAAGGGAAAATTATTTGCAAAGCTAAAAAGACTCAACTGGTGATAGCGGTGAAAATTTAGATGAAGTCATTTGTGTTTTCCTATGCCTCTCTCTAAATAGTGACCTCCTTCCTGGCAGGGACCCTACCCCATAGTTACTGATTGAGCATGGACTATGCACGGGTTAGTTTTTGTCTTCTAGTAGTTTCTGGATACCACTTCATGGTGTCCTGACCACAGTCCTACCTGATAGGTGCTCCTGCCCATGGTTCTACAGAGGAGCCCTAATGAAGCTCAGGTCAAGCTGAGACTAAGAATGATTACGTGCTCCAGGTCCATACAAGTGAGAGAGCTATGCTGTAAGACCCATCTTACGTACCTGCTGGCCCACTGCCAACATTTCTAAGCACCTAACAGAACAGTCATAAATAAGGTAAATACCACTTGTGTAACTTGGTGCTTCTTGTGTTGCTCATGAGGGCATAAACCCAGCACTGAGTACACTGGATGAAACATCATGAGTTTGAGGCCAGCCTAGGTAGTGAATTCAGCCAAGGCTGGAACATGAAAGCCTGCCTTAGACCTAACTAACAATCAGAACAAACAGGACTAACTAAATGCACAAATGAAGATAATGGTGATTCCCACCTAGAGGTAGCTTTGCTGCTAGAAGACTTTCAAAAGTAACCAGGTTTTTTTTTTTTTTTTTTTAAATTGTAACAACTTAGGAGAGGGTGCTGCTGACATCTAGTGGTTGGAGGCCAGGGACACTGAATGTCTTTTTCTTTTTCTTTTTCTTTTTCTTTTTCTTTTTCTTTTTCTTTTTCCTTTTCCTTTTCCTTTTCCTTTTCCTTTTCCTTTTCCTTTTCCTTTTGCTTTTGCTTTTGCTTTTGCTTTTGCTTTTGCTTTTGCTTTTTCTTTCTTTCTTTTTTTTAATATTTTTATTTTCTATATTCTTTGTTTACATTCCAAATGATTTCCCCTTTCCCGGATCCCCCCTCCCCATATGTCCCTTAAACCTTCTTCTCTCCATCCCTTCTCCAATCACCTCCCTCCTTTTTTTCTCTGTCCTTATATTCCCTTCCCATGCTAGATCAATCCTTTCCAGTATCAGGACCCTCTCCATACTTCTACATGGGGGTCATTTGTTATGCAATTTGTGCCTTGGGTATTCAGGGCTTCTGGGCTAATTAATATCCACTTATCAGAGATTGCATTCCATGTGTATTCTTTTGTGATTGGGTTACCTCACTTAGAATGATATTTTCCAGATCAAACCATTTGCCTAAAAATTTTGTGAATTCATTGTTTCTAATTGCTGAGTAGTATTCCATTGTGTAAATATACCACATTTTCTGTATCCATTCCTCCTTTGAGGGGCATCTGGGTTCTTTCCAGCTTCTGGCTATTATAAATAAGGCTGCTATGAACATAATGGAGCATGTGTCTTTATTGCATGCTGGGGAATGCTTTGGGTATATGCCCAGGAGAGGTATAGCAGGGTCCTCTGGAAGTCTCATGTCCAGTTCATTCCCAAAGAATTATCTGACCCCAAATGAAGTATGCTAAGACTGGAAAACCCAGACTTAGAAATATATTAAAAGTTAGAAAGCCAACCAGCATTCCTGTGGCCTGGATGCTGACCCTCATTAACTCCACCCCCACCTCACTGCACTGCCTTTCTCCAGGTGTTTCTTTGTGCAGCTGGGGACCTGCAGGACATGGTGTGAGGCAATCTGACTGATGCTAACCACCAATTCTCTTGGGCAAATTGATTCTATGTTTAAAAACTTAGAAGTCTGCAAAGAGAAAAAGTCAGCTTTATGTTTGGAGTGTTCTAATGTTAGTCTTTCTAGAGTACAGGGAACAGAGTTAGAGGCAATGGCATGGTTCCTGGCCTGTAAGAGGAAATATTTGGTTAGTGAATATTGTATTTCCATATTCACATCTTTGAGGGATTGGTTTGCATGTGTGTACATCCTGTGCTACTTTAAGAGCTGTTGTCATATATATATAGTAAAGCCAGACTGAACACATGTGGTGGCTATTCTTGGTTGTCAACCTTGATTACATCTGGAATTGACTAAAACCCAAGCAGCTGGGTGTAGCAGTGAGGGATGTTTTTTCTTATTGAAGTCACCGGAAGTAGTCAGACCCACTTTTAATCTGGATCTTTAATCTGTGATAGGGAAGACCCACCTACAATCCAGACCTTTGGAGGTGAGAACATCCACTTTTAATCTGGGCCACACCTTCTGCTGGCAGTCTATATAAAGGACTTGGAAGAAGGAAGCTTGTTCTTTCTACCTGCCTCTCCCTCTCCCTCTCCCCACTCCTTCAATGGCATTAGAGTCTACTTCTCTGGAGTTCTGGCTTATACTGAAGACCAGCTGAGACATCCAGCCTTGTGTGCTGAACAGCTACTGGATTCTTAGACCTTTTTTTGGTAAATAGTCTTTGTTGTATTACCTGTAAACCATTGTAATAAATCCCCTTTCTATACATACATAGATTTATTCTATAAATTTTGTTCCTTTAGAAAACCCTGACTGATAAAGCATATTTTAACTACTTTGAGGAATAATTGAAAATTTTTCTACACCTGAATGTTCTTGTTTCACAAATAGTAGTTAACTTAGAATCAGAGGTTTTTGGGCTGGGGGCAGTGACTCAGTGAGAAAAATATTTATTCTGCAAGCACAGCACCTGAGTTTGAATCTCTAGAACCATACAGCTAGACAAATTAGCAATTGTCTGAATCCAGTGCTTCAATGGCAACATGGGAGGCTGAGACAGAATTGTTCCTGTCCACATTAGCTGGTCCATGCAGCAGCTAACAGCAGAAACTGTGACACACAAGGTGGAAGGCAAGGACCAAAGATTGTCCTCTGACCTCCATATTTACACACATGACTATGCAAGTGCACATGTAGCACACATATCCATATTCTTTCTTAGAATCTTTATATAAGTTAAAGAGGGGCTAGGAAAGCTTTGGCCACAAAACATTGTAGTTGTGTGAGTATACATATTATGCTGTCTGTCAGCAAGCACACTGGATAGAACCACATTCCAGCACTTGATTAGGCTTTGAAAAATGTGATTGGCATAAACTACCATTTAACTCTATTCTCCCAGGCTTAGAAGCCTCATCTAAGGCTGGAAAGATGGCTAAGAGCACTTTATTGTTCTTCCAGAGGACAGAAGTTTGATTTCCATAGTGGGATGGGGGTGAGGGTTCACAGCTACCTGTAACTCTAGCTCCACATGGATCTAATGACCTTTTCTGGCCTTCACAGGCACCCATATCTGTGGAAGGCAGACACACACACACACACACACACACACACTTTTTTTAAAGCCTAGTTTACAAATTTGATATCCAAAGTGGATTTGTATGGTATAGTGTAACTTTTTGTGTGTTGTTTTTTGAGACAGGGTTTTGCTAAGTAGCTCTCTGGCTGTCCTGGAACTCACTCTGTAGACCAGGCTGACCTCAAACTCACAGAGTTCTGCCTGCTGCTGCCTCCCTGGCACTGGGCTACCACATCTGGCCAGTGTGTTTTGACTGGAGGAAGAAATTGTGTTTAAGTACAAAACAGAGGTTGTACTGTAGACTCACCATGATGCTAGTAAATGTTGTAGGAAGTGCTCAAACATTTTCTGCTCAGTGAGGTTTAATGCTTAGGAAACATTCTTTACAGTGTCATTTTTTTTATATTTTTAAGCTTGAAAGGGTCATAGCAATTACCCAGAAGTTCATTTTCTAAGCAAGGAACCTGAAGGTTCAATGACTGGCTCAAACGACCTAATAAAATGGCAGTTATGTAGGAATAGGTGATACTTTGTTTGAGACTCAGGTTGGCCTTGAACAGCCTCCTGAGTGCTGGGATTACTGGGGTATGTCACTATGCAAACCCCTGAGGATGATACTTCCAGTCAAGAACTAATATTTTCTTTTTGTTGTTTGGAGACAGGGTCTCATTGTGTGTGATGGTTTGAATGACAGTGGCCTCCCACAGGCTTGTGTATATGAATGTTTGGTCCTTAGTTCCTGGAACTGTTTGGAAAGGATTAGGAAAGGTGGTAACCTTTTTTGAGGAGATGTGACACTTGGGGTGGGCTTTGGGATTTCAAAAGCTCATGCCATTCCCAGTTTCTCTTGATTTACTTTGTCCTTGTGGATCAGATGTAAGCTCTCAGCTTCTGCTCCAGCACCCTGCCTGCCTGCCTGCCTGCCTGCCTCCACCCTTCCCATTGTGATGGTATGGACTCACCTTCTGAAACTGCAAGCAAGCTTCCAATTAAATGCTTTTTTAAAAAATAAGTTATCTTGGTCATGATATCTTTTAACAGAAATAGAAGTAACTAAGAGAGAATATAATCAAGAACTAAGATATTCTTTTTGTTTTGAAACAAAGTCTCCTTGTGGCCTCAACTTGTATCCTACCTCAGCTGGAGCTGGGATTATAGGTGTGCTCCACTATGCCTTGCCTGTGATTGATTTTAATTCCGGGTCGTATTAACTAATTACTGGGCCTCTCCTTCCAGGGTCTCACTTTTAGGTCAGGATGAGCCATCAAAGCTCTGTGATGTTGTTTGAAGTTTCAGTTAACTTCATTGCACTTGCTGCCTTCCCACCTGCCTTCAAGTGCGCCATTTAGTAGTAGTAATTACGTTGAAAATGCTTTTGCAGCCTTTGCTCCTGTTTGTAAACATTTCTGTGACCCCAACAGAAGCTCAGAGAAGCAGCAGCTCCCCTATCCTGATGCAGTCGGTACTGCTCTGTCACTTCCCCCGTGCTACCCAGGTAATTCCTCGGCCCCTGACTCCTCGTCCTGCCTTACCATTGAGTGGCCGGGACTGCAGACATGTGTCCACACCCAGGTTTAGTCTGACTTACTAATGTGCCTTTTCTAGGTGTTTTTGTTTTTGTTTTTACTGAAATCATATGATGGCCTTTTATGTCTTCCTTGTTTCTTTTAGCATGCTTCAGGGACTGACTAGCATGTATCAGAACCTCATTTGTTTTTATAGCTAAAGAGTATACATCTTTTTATGTATTCTAATTTTTTTCTCCATCTATTAATGGAACAAATGGTTTTCCAACTAACTTATTCAGTATTAAATGCTTCCATTAACAATTTTACTTACACAAGGATCTGTTGGGAGTCTCTCTTCAAATTTTTATGTATATACCTGAATATAGAATGACAGGATTTTATAATTATTCACTATTTAGCTTTCTGAAGAACTGTCAGACTATTTCCGCAGTGGCTTTACCATTTTGCATTCCCATTAAGAGTGCACAAAGTTTTTCTATTTTGCTGGTACTTGTCATTCAAAAACTTTGGTAGTTGTAGTGAGCAGTGACATAATAGGTCACTGTGGTTTGACTTGTATTTCACTGATGAGTCTTCTGATCTCCTTACTGGCTGTTGGTATACCTTCTTTAAAGATTTATTCAAATCCTTTACCTGTACTTTAAATTTTCTTTAATTATTTTTTTCAGGGGAAGACATTCATGAATGCAGATCAGACAGCTTTGAGGAGTTAGTTTTTACTTTTCATGGGTTCTGGGACTCTAACTCTAGTTGTCAGGTTTGCAGCACAAGCTCGCTAACTTGCTAAACTATCTCCCCAGGCATAAATAAATTGTTCTTCTGATCACTTGTAATTCTTTATATATTCTGGATATTAAACTCTCATCAAAGATGATTTATAAATGTTTTGTTATATTCTTAGGTTGTCTTTTCATAATGCCCCTTGATATAAAATATGCTTTCAATTAAAAAAAAAAAAAAGGACTATCTGCTTATTTTATTCATGTCATTGCAAAGATGATTTGGCAGGAGAGGCCAGAAGAGGGCATCGGATCTTCCCAGAACTGAAGCTACTGCATTTGTGAGCTGCCATGTGGGTATTAGAAACCAAATCTGGCTCTCTGGAAGAGCAGTCAGTGCTCTTAACCATTGAACCATTAGTCCAGCTCCTCTAACATCTCATTGAATCTCTTGTCTGTAATCTGTGAGGGAAAGGAATAAGCAAATGTATCTTTCAGCCAAATTCTAAGGATCAGA
Organism: Apodemus sylvaticus; assembly: GCF_947179515.1. Lineage (NCBI taxonomy): Eukaryota > Metazoa > Chordata > Mammalia > Rodentia > Muridae > Apodemus > Apodemus sylvaticus. The sequence goes on along the minus strand of NC_067480.1, from coordinate 2,423,878 downwards.
GATGAGCACTTACAAAGGACTAAGACTTTTTTTGACTTTTCCACCTGAGAGTCCACAGTTTACCATCAACTCTGCCTTAAAGGAGCATCATCACATTTGGGGATCACAGGGCCCCATGTTCTGTTGCTTTTAATGGAAAATCTACACCCAAGGCTTTCAACCAATAATCCAAATAATTGAAAATCCATTGATGTTCTGGAAGTCTTGAAATACTGAGTAATTGATGCATTCCCAGTGTACTTATTATTTGCTAAATTTGTATATTGAGCACAAAACTATACAGTATTAGCTATTAAAAATACATCCTGGAGAAATTTGCCTGCTTCCCTGGAGAGCTGGCATGATGAAGACACTCATAGGCCACCCACAACAGGTGTCACTATAATGTACAAGTATGTGGTAGGGAGATGGGAGAGACAGAGAAACAGAAAGACAGGCAGAACTGGAGACTCTGGGGAGGTAGGGAACAGCCTGATGTGAGTAGCTTACATTGCCACTTAAGGCCATGATGAAGCCTGTGCTGCCTCTGAGGGTCTTGTCTGTGTCACAGTGGGCAGATAAATATTTAAAAAAAAAATGCCATGCAAAAGTAAAGAGATTTTTCTCAGGATTCAGCTATTTGTATAAAAAATAAAACAAATCAAAACAAAAAACCTCATTCAGCCCGGGCTGGCTTTGTTAACTCCCCATATACTTGAGGATGATGCTGGACTTCCTGGTCACCTTTCCTTCTGAGTGTTGAGACTACAGTTGTGCACCATCGAACCTGCTTTACTTGACTGCTCGCTAGGAACTGGACCCAGGGCTTCCTGAAGGTTAGGTGTGTGCTCCTTCTAAACTGTGCTACTTCCAAAGCTCTTGGGTTTTACTTTTACCCTTAACCTGGACAGAAGAGATTGATGCTTTTCTTTGAAAATTTATGGGGCTGACTGAAAATAGTTGCTTGTGATTTTACTGTGTGTTGGACGTGATGAGAAGTGCCACCTGATCGGCCTTCAGGAACCAATAGGTGGCGGGTGACCTGGGTGTGAAGATGAGCTCATTTCTGATGGGTCCAAGGTGCATGCTCCTTTGCAGGCAGGACATTTTGTGAGTTTATTCCTCAAAACAGTGACATAATACTGAGGTAGCAGGAAAGCCAGTGGCTAGTGTGTTATGTAAGAGGCCTTTGGAGTGAACCTTGCCCACGGAGTTTGTTACAGCAATCACTGCCCTGATGAGTTCCACACTCTTCACTTGTTGAGCCTTCACCTCTGAGTCTGTCCATTGCTTCCCCTCCACTAGGACATTCTCTCTGGGTCTCAGCTTGGCAAGTGAAACAAACAAACCACAGAAAGAACTAGAGAAGCTGGAGGGAGTCTTGTCCTGTACTTGTGCCTTCTTTAGCAAGTGACCTCTAGTCAGTTGCTTTACCTCTTTGTGGGCCTTAGCTTCCTCACATTTAAAATAAATGATTTTTTTTCTATTTCCCATCTCCATATACCCTCCTGTTCAGTTCTGCCTTCTGTGAGTTCTCTATTTTCTTACCTACATTTTGTTTCCTCTGCCTCTGACTTTTCATCTTAGGTCATTTCTCCTTAATCTCCTGTTCACTTTTCTCCCATTCTTCTCTCCTGACCTTTCATGTTGCCCTCACCACAGAGTGAAGTTTCATTACTCCTGTCTAATGCCGGGGCCTGCAGCTACTGCAGGTCATGGAGGAAGAGACTGGAATTTTTGTTCATGGCATAACATTTCAGCTGTCAGAACTCTTCAGTTCCCCTGTGAAAGGGAGAGTTGTGTATGTGATGTAATTAAGTGGCAAGTGAGTGTGGATGCTTTGTTAGTCTCTGACAGCAGCTCAGAAAATGACTTGAGTATAATGAGTTTACTATTTTTAATGTTGGGGAGATTGATTTTGCAACCGTCCCCCTTATTTTCTACATTTTCTTTTGTGGGTAGAGTGCCACAGCATTCGTGTGAAGGTCAGAGGTCATTTCTTCCACCATAACAATTTTGGGGACAGCACTCACGTTGTTGGGCCTGGGAAATGCTTTACCCGCTGAGATACCTCTATCTCCCCTCAGTTTGATTGTTTGAGTCCTGATGGAGTGTTGCTGCAGTTAGCATTTCCATTCCCTCTTGGCCAAAATATTTGCCCTTGTGAAGTCTGAAGGTAAAAGGAAAGGTTTGATAGTGTGTGGCTCATTGAATGTAAGTGGATCAGAGGGTTGATGAATTAAATACTTGTATAGAACGATTAAAACCCTGTTATCTTCCATTCCTCGTTAGGAGAACATTTTGCCTCTCCAGATTGTCTTTGGTGTTAAAACAGTGGCATACAGCAGAAATTGAATGTGAGCTGTATGTGTGACTTCAGATTCCCTACCTGTCACATAAAAAGGAGCTCTGTGGGTAAGAGGTGCCTGTTTTGCAAGCACAAGGATCTGACTTGGATCCCAGCACACACAGGAAAGCTTATGTGCACATCTTTGGCACTGCCGAGGACTGAAGCGATAGGCTCACTGGGGTTTGTCTGTCACACAAGCTCTAGGTTCAGTGAGAGACCCTGTCTGAAATAAGGAAGAGCAGAGCAGTACAGCAGGAGACCTGACTTAGTCTGTCCTTTGAACATGTGCATATCTGTCTCAGCATGTGCACCTGTACCATTAACACACAAGATGTAGAGAATTCCACAAATATCAATTAATGTATTTAATTCAGAATATAGAATATCATTTCAACAAACATATACATAACGATTTCTTCACTTTCTTTTTTCATACTAAGCCTTCCAAATCAAGTGCTATCTTCACTCATCTTATTAAATAGCATTTAGTACTAGCCTGCTTGCAAATTCAATAGGCATGTATACTGGAGGCTATTTGTAATAAACTCCAGAGTCTTAGAAAATGACTTCAATAAAATGTTTTAACTTAAAAATCAAGTATATAGGGCTAGAGAAATGGCTCAGTGGTTGAGAGCATTGACTGCTCTTCCCAAGGTCCTGAGTTCAAATCTCAGCAACCACATGATGGCTCACAACCATCCGTAATGAGATCTGATGCCCTCTTCTGGAGTGTCTGAAGACAGCTACAGTGTACTTACATATAATAATAAATAAATCTTTAAAAAAAAATCAAGTATATATATATATGTGTGTCTTACCTATGTGTATTATGTGCTTTAGGGTTCTAGAAAAGTTTGAGGTTACTATGTAGGCATTCTGAGAGCTGGCAAGTAAACACCAGGAACTAAATGTTGCCTTGTCATACTCGTGAACTAGTCTAGTTTTGTCATTTATAGAGTGCTGAGCCAGGGTATCTCCCAGGTTTGTGAGAAATGCTAGGCTATGCCAGTATAATGAAGTAAAAATATTTAGTGGTTAGACTATAGGAACACAAAGATGCGCTCTAAGCATATGAAAAGCTTTTCCCTCACTTGACTACAGGAGGTTTTTTTTTTACCCCCTGTGTATAGCTGTTTTTATTTCTACATATGAAGATGTGATTGGCTTAAGGAATCATTAACTCAATCCCTGTTCAGTGTGATGGAAACTGTAGTTGACCGTCTTGTGATTGGGCAGGACTTGGTACCTATCAGTGTAAACACATGGTGCAGCCTGCCCCATGCCCCTGCTTATCATCGGTGGAGAGATGGGGCTGAGGCATTTTGAGCAAATCTCATTGGTAAAGTGGCGTGTGCGTTGCTTTTTTTTTTTTTTAAAGACCTGTTTGCTTTCAGTTTTAACTATGTCCCTTTCAGCGGCAGTTAGCACTTAGTTGTCCACAGAATAACTTTCGGTTGGTTGGTGTCTTCACCTCTGTAGAGTCATGCTTGATAAGTTTCTTCAGTTTTAAGATGTTTTACCTAGAAGATAACAGTGAAGATGAGAAGAAGGTTCAGGAAAGCTCATTGAGTAAAACTGCAGGTGTTTACCATGGCAAGGCCCCTCCTGGTATTCTGGTGAGTTTCATCCACCCATGTTTCTCACTCTTTGCTTGAGGCTCAGTCTGGGTAGCACTGACAAGGGACAGCAGCTGCTAAGTGAAAGTGGTGAATGCCCCTTGTTTGGAAGATGTATTGTTGTGGTAAGTTCTAATTTTTAAAATGTTACATAGACCAAAAATTTTTGGCTGCCTGCTCTCCCTCCTTGCCTTTATGGTATCCTTATTCTGTTTGTTATTATTTAATAACTTTATGCCTAGAAAAAAATGTGTTTGCTCTAACCTGAGAACTTGTCTACAACTTGTCTTGAGCTCTGTTCTTGCATCTCAGCGTGGTAGTTGAGGTTCCGCTTAAGTTTTATGGTTTTTATTGTCCTGGCCAAATCTCCTGTAAGGCTAAGCAAATATTTTGAAACTGGCAGTTTGTTTGGATATGTGATACAAAAGAATGACTGTAGGCTGTCCCTTTTATGACTACAAACAAACGAAAATATGCCTGAAATATGTATGGGGTGGAGTTTGAACTTTTTAGTCTAGTTTTCTCTTGCTATAAGGTACAAAGTCAAACATGGCTTCTAAGTTTGAGTTCTAGAAGTCTGTTAGGGAAACAAAGTCAGATGATGTAAAGATAATATCATTTAACTCAGCTGGTGGAACCTTAAAAAATAATGTGTTCGAGTACTTCTTACTTTAATTACGTTGGTTTTGTTTTGCATGAGGGACTTGGTGTGTTGTTCATGATGACTGTTTCTATAGGTTGGCCTTGAACTTACTATATCCCACTGCCTCAGCACTCCTGACTGTTGGGTTAACAGTCCTGTGCTACGAGGGTTGGTTTAAATGCTCATTTTTAAAGGCAGAGGCTAAATAACTACATTCAGATAATCTGGAACCCCAAATGAAAGTACTGATGTTGTTATCTTCTCATTAAATTGCCTTGGTTACTTTTTTTCTTTTAAAGCAAAATAGGTTGAATATTTTTTGAAAACCAGCATGTAGTCAACAAAATAAAAAATAAGTAATTTCTGAAATCTATTAACCTAGATCATTTTGGTTTTAAAGGTATGAGTGTGCTTATGCTGCCTTAGAAGTTTTGCCATATTCTGTCTGATATTTGCTTCTAGGTCTGATGTCACCAGTGTCTACATCCAGACTTTTCACTTACTAGTGGCAGCATTAGTCGAATATGAATACAAGTCCTAAGCTTCTGTGGGAGGCAGTTTTATTTCCAGGTCTATTGTAATCTAAAGGGTATGTCCATAAGCACTTATGCACATTTGTCTTGAAGGTCAGAGGAAAGGAGATGGACATGCTTATTTCTCTATGGAATATTTCTAAAGTCTACTTAATGGTACCACATACAGACCAGACTGCCCATTGCAAGAGAATTTCTTTGATGTCTTGCTACTGATGTTTTTCAAGGAAGTCAGAGACGCTTGCTTAGACTGCATTTTGTTAACAGTTCCCTCTTAGTCATTGATGTGCCGTGAGTCACCACCCCACCCCAAGAGAATTTTCTGAATGGCTAGTGACTAGCATACTAGATTTGATATCTGTCTTAATAAGCTATAATAATTATCTAGGAGTTTGACTTTCGAACAAACATGGGTGTGTGCAGTAAAGAGTCCTGGCTTTTAAACTAAGTGTTGACTCAAGCAGGCAGACAGAAGGATAATAAGGCAAGAAGTTCCCAGTTTTCCTGACTACCAAACTTGTTGAGGAAAGTATGTTTGGAGTCCTGTTTAATGTCTTCACTCCCCCGTCCTCTCCCCTGCCAGTGCCCATGATGAGTTTCCTCCATGGGTTTCCTCCTCTAACTCACTCTTTGTATTGAGGAAGGAGTAGCACTGGTGTTTGCTAGCCCTGCAGAGACTCTTGCATCTGAGAGAGTGTTCTAAAGTACTTGGACGAAGTGTGCTCTGATAGAACCTCAGACTGCTGACTTGGTCTTAAAGGAATTGGACTCAACTCTCTAAAATGTCTAAAATCTCACCCTTCTTGGGAAAGTATTTTATAGCATTTATATTTTCTAACCCAATTCTACTACTGGGTTACAAAATTCACACAGTAAGAAAAGAAAACTATAGATAGGCTCACATTCTAAAATAAGTAGTTTTTGCGTGTGATGATGTTTTTTGACTAATTGAGAATAGGGCAAAATTTGTTAGTTTTCATTGGTTTCATGCCTTATTGTAGAACATTTTCCCCTCTTCTCAAATCCTATTTATGCTCCAGAGAACTTATCTAAATGTCTTATGTTAGCCATCAGTCCTGCTTGATGGTATTTTGTAAGAGTAGCATCTTAGCTGTGATGAAATCCTATTTGTTACTGGGTGCCTTTAGTAGACCATCTTAGCATTAGCTGCTGTCCATCTGGAAGGGAGCGTGCTTATGTTAAGTATGGTGGCTCCTAGGCTCAAGAGGCAGAAGCAGAAGACTGGTGAGTTTGAGGCCAGCCTGGGCTATATGTTAAAACTGTCTTAAAATGAAAAACAAAATAGAGGGAAAGAAAAAAATGAATCCACTTAAAGTGAACCCTGGGTGGGGCAAACCTGAAGAGAGTTGTGTAATCTCAGAAATGTTATTACATGCACAGATTGACCAGCAAACAATTGGATCTCCATCTGGGTCAAGGGATACAAGAGCTGGGATTGAAGCAGTCATCTGTCACTTTATATTCTTTACTTGCTAACAAAGCACAAAGGGCAGTACCATGGCTCATATAGGCTGACATCCACTCATGAGCTATATTGAATCTATACTGGAAAAAAAAAACAATTCCTTCGAGGACAATGAAGCAGAAAAGAAAAAAAGGAACTGAAAGCTTGCCTCTGGTCGTCAATTTGAAATAAAGTGACATTTTGGAGTCAGTCACTTGAGGACTTTGGAAATATTGTACCTGTTGTGAGGTTGTATGCTGGGCCTAGGGATGCCTGGAGGGCCTCTGATGTGAGCCAGAGAGAGAACACAGGAGATATAATCCCTGCTAAGCCCTGCTGTACTTTTCCCTCACATATTTGTATAGTACCAGACTGAAGCAGTAGGGAGCCCACACATACATACACACACACACACACACACACACACACACACACACACACATTTTATTTCAGAATCTCCCTCTCTGGTTGCCCTGTGTCCTCAGTCAGTCCCTCCCAGACTTCTTATTCTTCCCTGTTTTCATGGTCTTCACATTTTAGTGAATACTGATCCAGACAGGCTGTGTTCTTAATTTTGGATTGTCTCATATCTCACAATTAGATTGGGGTTTTGTGTTTCTGACAAAATACCACAGAAGCAATGAATCTGATTTAATGAGTCACCTCTTGATTATGGTAGTGTCTGAAGGTCCCACACTGTAAAACTGTTTTCCCTTTTGTATAAAAGTGTGACTTGGCTAATTTGTAGTCACCAGAGAATATTTAGATGGTTCTGTTTCCCTTGAACTGTGCTTTTAAATACAACTGTGCCAGATAAACAAATAAAAAACTCAGAATTTTACTAAAACTAATTCTATTTTAACTCTTAAGTATAGCTTTCTTTCTAAAGAAGATATTGTTATATCAGACTTATTATTGATAACAAAGTTCTTAGCCTTGAGTTGTTCAGAATGTCACTGAACTTTGGGCCTGCAAGTGTTAATAGATGCTTTGTTAATGGATGTGCTATAATACTCTGTAAACCTCAGTGGTAATTCATATGACTCATTGCTACCTGTGCTTTACCAGGTTGCCATCAGATGCAGGGAAAAGACCTTCAGCCTAGAGAATTCACACAGTTGAATAGTTTCTCAGCACCAGCGTCACTTGGCTGTAGGATTTAACTAAGACTGTTTTAACAGGGGTGAGAGAGGGCAAGAAAATGGAAGAGGAAAAGATAAATGAGGTTTAACATATCTTTCCCTGGGGCTACAACTATATGCATATTAGACTCTTTGATAGTCAAAGTACAGCTCCAGCCTGGGTACAGTCTATGTTCATGTAGGTTGTAAGCCCAGGGGAAGTGTTGATTCTAGAGGAGTCGTATTAATTCTTGACTTAGTGGTCAGTGTGTAAATAAAAAGAACCTCCAGTAAAGAGGGATGCTTCAAAGGAAATTGTATATTGTACTACCAGTAGATTTAATAGTCATCCCTGGAGTAGAAAGTATGTTTTCCATAGCAACTTACTGAATCTGGATGACTTTATGTGGAAGCCAAAGGACCAGACTTCCATGTTTATTTTAGAGACCTTGAAGTTATTAATGATCGCTACCAAAGTAGACTAGTTGTATAATTATCACATTGTAAGTAGAAAGTTTAAGACTGGGAGTGTGGAGGAGAAAATGTTGAGAACTTGACCCTTTAAACATATATATCTGATCATAACATTGTATCTAAATTTACTGGTAATAAAAGGCCTGTCTTTAATGTATGCTAGCATGTGGAGGCTCGTTGTGGCCTTTTGTGGGTTTTGTTTTATTTGGGGGTGGGGAGTGGGGTTTAAGACAGGGTTTCTCTGTGTAGCCCTGGCTATCCTGGAACTCATTTTGTAGACTAGGCTAGCCTCAAATACAGAGAGATCCTTTTGCCTCTGCCTCCCAAATGCTGGGGCTAAAGGTGTATGCTGCCATGACCCATCATGGCCTTCTAAAACCCTTTGAAATTTCTTCTTCCTCCTCCTCTTCTTCCTCCTCTTCCTCCTCTTCTTCCTCCTCTTCTTCCTCCTCCTCTTCTTCCTCTTCTCCTTTTTCTTGATTTATTTTATTTATATGAGTACACAGTTGCTTTCTTCAGACACACCAGAAGAGGGCACCAGATACCATTACAGATAGTTGTGAGCCACTATGCGGTTGCTGGGAATTGAACTCAGGTCCTCTAGAAGAGTAGTTAGTGCTCTTAACTGCTGAGCCATCTCTCCTCAGCCCTTGAGATTTTTTTGTACACGTGTCTCTGAAAGTTCCTAAAAGACAATGGCATATTAGGAGATGTGACTGGGCCTTTTTCTGTGAAGCTGCTTGAGCTTCAGGGAGGCCTGTAGACTCCTTCCTAGCACAGTCCATACTATATGCCCTGTCTAATGCTGAGGGTTAAATACTCACCTAGAAAGGTGAGATTAAAGTGCTATGGGTCACATGTGCTTTGTTAAGGATGTCTAAGGAAATAAAGAAGTGTGCTTTGACCATCAATGCATATCTCTCACAGTACATAAGTACTGTAAAACTGTCATATTGAAAATAATCTGAGAAGTGATTTCTTTTTAACAGGAAATTCCCCTGAGCACACTGAAGATATCTTGGAAACAGTAGTTGCAAAAACAAATTTTACAACTCTATCTAAATAACAGTGCAGTTCCTACTCCTAAGTATTTAACCAAATAAAATCCTAAAGCTTTGCCTTATAATTGTCAAGAACTAGGAACACCCAGGGTGAAAGGGTAAACTAGAGTACATTTATATCACAGACCAACTACTAGCTGGGTATGGTAGTGCTTACCTTTAATCCCAGCATGCAAGAGGCAGAGGCAGGCAGATATATCTCTTCTACATAGTAAATTTGAGGCTAAGATGATATAGTGAGTGATCTTATCTCTAAAAACCAAACAAAATCCCACCACCACAACAGAAAACAAACAAAAAATGCACTAATACATACAATACTTTTTTAAAAAAAAAATCTTAGATGAGTTGTGATAAATACAAGAAATCCTTGCATATTGTATGATTCTGTTTATATAAACTCAGGAGACTAAGGACAGAGAAATTAGGGGAATTAGGGGACTGGAAGAGGGTTGATCTGATTGTTCTGTATCTTGATTACTATGATTATATACATGCTTACTTAAAATACACACGATCCTAACACCCGCATAACACTTGACACACTCTCCTGGCCTCTGTGCCACCTCCATGCAGACATGTACATATATATGTATGTATGTATATATATATATATGCATATATATACACATACATACATACACACACAATGAAAGAATGAATTTTATTGTTAGTAAAGTCTATTTTGAATAGTCGAAAGTATAGCTATTTGAAATCTTAAAATTGTATTTTAGAAGAAATATAAACATTTAGCTAAAACTTTTCCTATATAGATAAACATTCTATAGGTTGATATAATAATAGTTTGATAGCTTTCAAAATCTTAAAATTCATTAAATTTCCTAGTAATTTTGCTTTTTATATTTCTCCTTATTTGTTAGCCAAGTTAGGTATTCTCTGTGCACAAGTCAACTCATTTATTATACGTGAAGACTAGGCATATTTTATTTGAGATAAGAACTAAATTATTGGGAAACTTCATTATAAGTCATTATCCTGCAGCTAGAAATGAAAGAAATGAGGTGAAAATATAGGTAGGGACATGATTTCATTATATGGTGCTATGGAAGCCTCAATAAGGATAGGACATGTCAGTGTTGTGGTGGGGGATTGAGGAAAGAAATTGATACTCCCTCTCCTATATGCTGCTTGCCATGTTAGAATCTGCTCGTTATTTTGAAATCTGAAGATGTATACAAGAATAAGCATGTAGCTTTTCCTACTTTATTCTAAATATGGCTACTGAAGAAAATACCCTGGTACGTTGTTGACTGTTTATAGCTTTAAGATTCCAGAAGCAATGTTGTGTGTTGAGATAAACCTGGCCCACCTTTCATTGTGTAGCTGTCTGTAGTCTGGGATGATCACTTGTCACCTAACTACCCACAATGACTTCCACAGGAAACTGCTTTCAGACCAGCAGGCTGTCTTGTCTGCAGTTTTCTGCTGGGCCACTTAAAGGTTCTTCAGAATGATCTTTATGGATGTTATTTGCTCTCACGGGTATATTTTGAGACTTAACATTATGAGGTGAGTGTCTTGATACTTAAGTTAGATCTATGCAGGTTTTCCCCAGGGAGGCTGTTGCTAGTGTTTGGAGAAAAGTGTTTGGTTTTTATTGTGGATGCATCCCTTTTAGGACTTTGAGTTGACTGTACTGGTATCTAAAAAGTGTGTGTGTGTGTGTGTGTGTGTGTGTGTGCGCGCGCGCGCGCACGCGCACCTGCTCACACACACACACACACACACACACACACACACACACGAGCACTTTCACAGGCTTGCAGCTGTCTTGCTATGTCCTTGCATGGCAAGGTAAAAGGATGCTGTTGGCTTTTAACTTTGGCTTTCTATAGAATACCAGTGAGGATGGGCGCTTCTGTTCACTCTCATGGCCTCATATTAACTTGATTACGTCTAAAGGCCCATCTCCAAATACCTTCACTTTAGCATTAGGGCTTCAGTGCATGGAGTGGAGGTAGGAGGCAAATAGAAACATCCACCCTATAACATCACTCAATGTATCTGAAGTTTCAATTTCTTAATTTCTTAAAATACTTGGAGGCCAGACATGGTGATGCACACCTTTGAAGTGTATCTGTGAGTTTGAGACTAGTTTTGTGTACAAAGTAACTTCCATCCTAGACAACCAAGATCATATTGTGAAATCCCTTCTCAAAATAAGAGTGGGCTTTCTGCGAGTTACTGCTACTAGGTTTCTTGTGTAGTCAGCAGGTTGTTCTGGCTGTTTCTGGGGTTAGAACCTGTTTTGGTCCAGGCCTCCATATACTTTTGTTTTTGTATTCTACAAAATTCAAACCCAAAGGGCTTCATACCTCCCAAGAGTAAACAAGTTTAACAGTCTGTATTTTTCTACATTTAGCAACTAACTTTACACAATAGATTTTCATATATAACAGCATATCTCTTAACCACAGTAATTAAAATCTTCCGGAATAGATGTTGTTATACTTAATTATGGATTGTATGCTCTAGTTTCTGTAAGCTTGTTACACATTTAGAACGTGGTTGTTTATGGCTGAATATAGATCTTTAAAAGTAGCCATTTTTCTGTTTCTTTTTTAAGGTCTCTACTATTATGATTTTTTTACAAATTCATAACAGTATTCATTTTATCATTACCACCATTGGTCAGTCACGTAATACTGACTTTGTGTGCTTAGTGTGGTGCAACAAATAAAACAGCATATTGTAAGTGTGTGTACCTTAAAAGAACAGGAATATTCAGGTGTGGTAGGTGGCAAAGAAACATTTCTGGTAAAAGAGGTGATGAGTTGAAGTACTTCTAAATGAATTTCACCTCAGTTCTGGTTTTGGAGATAATCTGTCTGTAACATAAAATGGCTGTATACAATGACCACAGAACTAGGTCATTCTTGTGAGATGAGGACTCTTCAGTGCCATAGACAGACACTTGTGGGGCAGAGCAGTGCATGAAGAGATGGTCAGGATTGTTAGGTATTAAAGAAATGCAAATCTTTGTGAGATGCCATGGCTAAACAGTAATGCCTGTCTTACTGTGTGGGGATGCCAGATAATTTCACCTTGTAGACATTGCTGGTGGGAAGATAAAATGGTAGAGCAATTCTGGAAAGTAGTATGACTGTTCTAAAACAGCCATACCTGTAGTTGTTTGCAACTGACAAGCTGCACTCAGTTGTACACATATGGTGTGCGGATACTTACAACTGTGGCTTTATCTGTAATAGCCAGAAAAATATACCATGAGATACTGTGCAGCAATAGAATAGAATGAATTCATTGATAAAGCCAGCTGGATAAGTCTCTAGAAAAATATGAGGGAAAGAAGGCAGTCCTAAAAGGCTACATACTTCATGGTGCTGTTTTTGTGACTTCCTTTCTAAATGGCAGGCATTTCAGAAATAGAGAACATATTAATGTTCCCAGGGACTGGGGAGGAGAAGGCAAGAGAAAAGTGTGTGAGACTGTATGAGGCAACAGGAGCCTTGTGCTGATGGTGGTATTTTGGTTCTTTACAACCCAACCCCATCCTAGACAGGGTTTCTCTGTGTAGCCCTGGCTGTCCTGGAACTCACTTTGTAGGCCATGCTGGCTTCAAACTCAGATCCACCTGCCTCTGCTTCCCAAGTGCTGGGATTAAAGGTGTGCATTAATAGTGCCTGGCATGTTCTGGTCCTTATCTGAGATTGTTGACATCCTGGTTGTGATATTTTGCTGGTGTATTCCAATTAACACCAAATGCAGGACACTCAGTTGAGAGGACAATCACTAGAGGATTTGGGGGCAGTCATATTCTTTCTTAGAGCTCTGAAGGTCTACACTGATTTCACAGTAGTTTACTTTTATTTGGTGTTTTAGAGGTGGGATCTCATGCAGCCCAGGCTGTCTCTGAACTTGTGATCCAGAAATGTTAATTTTTAAAAACACAATGAGCCAGGTATAATGACACTCAGGTCAGGAGGCAGAGGCAAGTGGATCTCTGTGAGTCAAAGCCAATTGGGTCCTCATAGGGAATTCCAGGCCAGCCAAGGCTACATAGTAAGACCACTCAAAGAGAAAAAATACAATGAGATAATCCATGAATATTCTGATGGAATAGTATTTCTACTGCACACAGTATAATAATGATTCTTAGCTGTTTATTGGTTTTAGCTTGTTTATTGGTAGTACATTTGATAATTCTTTCTTTATTCAAGAAATAATTATTGTCAAATATAGTAGCACACACCTGTAATTCCAACATTTGAGAGACTAAAATTATCTTGAGTTCTAGGCCATCTTGGCCACAAAGAAACCCTGGAGAGAAAGATTGGTTGGTGTGGTGGCACCCTTAATCCCAGCATCTAGGAAGTAGAGGCGGGCAGATCCCACTGAGCTCAGAAGCAGCCTAGTCTACATCTTGAATTTCAGGCCAGCTAGGATTGTACAGTGAGACTCTGTCTCAAAAAAACCCAAAAATTTTAAAAATTAAGTATTTGATGTGTGCTTAATCTGACCTTGCTATCAAAGCTAAAGCAGCCATCTTATTCTAAACCAAAGCTACCTGTTTCATAATTATAGCATATTTTCTTTATAATTATGACATCTCTCCAGCTTAGGAGGTCATAGTAAATTTGGCTGCTTGTGTAAATTACTTAAAGCAAGCTCTTTGGTGAGTGCAATTGGAGACCTTGTGATACCCAAGGGAATAATCAGGGTTATTTGCTTTAGGCTGCCAAACATAGACCCGGGTTACAGTCATCACTGTATAGACTGTTGAGTGTAACCTGTCCTGCCTTACACTGCCCATCTCTGATGGTAAGCTGAGGTATGTGCAGAAGGGACATGGCAGGTCCCCTTCATTTTTCTAGGGGATCAGCACTTTGTCCCTGTTCCACCTAGGACTTACCTGACAACACAGAATGTCTCTCTAGAACTTTGCAGAGATGGAACTTTGAGCTTAGGGCAACCAGAGCTGGTTTAGAGGCCACTCGGCGCAGTTAATAGTTTGGACTCATTACTCCTAGAGTCCAATAAAAATTGACTTCTGGATTAGCCTAAAACTGGAGGGTTTCTCTGATCCTACATCAAGGGGAAGGACTCTCTGTAGATTTGGCTTTAACATAACATTAAGGTGTCTGCTGATTATGTGTTCAACCGCTGGCATGAGATCTGACAGCCCGAGGACCAAAGGGTTTGTTTTGGTGTTTTGGGTTTTTCAGTGGAAGAGTTGGTTGGGATAAGGGGTGAAGCCAGGTTTAGATGTACCTCCTCTCCTTTGAATTGAAAAGCTCTGGTGATCTTGAATAGTGAGTTGAAGTTGAGAAACAAAAACCTCTTTTGTGCTCTGAACATTGTGGGACACAAGCATTATGTCCCATTCATTGTGTTTTGTTGAGGTTCTGAAGTAATATTAGCGTGTTTTAGTCCTGGGGCAGCTCACCACAGTTTGCTTGACACAGCATGTATATGAACCATAACATCTCAACTATTGCTTGTATCCCTTGTTTCTCTGGGAAGATGAATCTCAAGTTTCTCCTGGAGTTGATGGTCCCCAGGGCCTTTTGGGCTTGGCTGCTGTGGTCAGAGTGGACATAGTACTGCAGGTCCTGAGCTAGTGGTGGAGGGGGAGATGGAGTCAGTGGAGTCCTTGAAGACAGTTGGCCCCACCCTGGGGTGTGAAAGGAAATGGAACTTCCGCAGCCTCAAGCCCCATAGAGGCACTTCCAGTCTGAGACCTCTATCCTCTTTTAGAGATTGTAGCTGGGGCAGCAGGAGCAGATGAGAGCGTATGTTTAGTCAAACTCTTTATGTCACTGCTATTAGTTGTCAAATTGAGTGCTGACATCATTTATTTTCTTACAGTCTCAAACCATGAATTATGTGGGCCAGCTGGCTGGGCAGGTGCTCGTCACTGTGAAGGAACTCTACAAGGGCATTAACCAAGCCACGTTGTCTGGGTGCATCGATGTGGTCGTGGTGAGGCAGCAGGATGGTTCCTATCAGTGCTCACCTTTTCATGTGCGCTTCGGGAAGCTGGGTGTCCTGAGGTCCAAGGAGAAAGTGGTGAGTGCACAGGTCACCATGGCGATCTGGCCCATCCTCTTACTTTTTTTTTTTTTTAAACTTGCATGCTATTGAAGAGCATGGTAAGAAACCAACTTTTTAGGTACTGCTTTTGAAGTGACTTCTAAATTCAAAAGACTCTCTTATAGAAAGTTTCTCCAAATGAAAAAGAAACTGAAATTATGAAGAAACTCAGAAAACTGAAGATAGTTACAAACAAGGAAGTTGGGCTTATTTTAAAAAGAGATTTTACTTAATACAGCACTCTAAAATAGTATAGGGCCACCAAAATGATTCAGTCAGTAAAGGCTCTAGCCATCAATCCCGATGACCCTACTTTAACCCCTGAGACCCACATGGTGAAACAAGAGAACATACTCAGAAGTCATTCAGTGACCCGTCACATGTACCCTGTGGCTCATGTGCACGCTTTAAACCCTCAATTTAAAAAAGAAAAGGTTCTCTAAAAATAAAATAATGAGGTCTGGAGATACAGCTTGGTCAGTAAAATATTTGCATAACATGTACAAAGCCTACCTAGGCACTGAGGAGGTAGAAACAGAAGGATAAGGTCATTCTCAGCTCAGCTACATAGCAGATGTGAGGCCAGCCTGATAATAATGAGAACCTATTATTTTATTGATTGATTGGTTGATTGATTGATATATTCATACACATATATGATAATATTGTTGTACTAATTATGAGTAGGTAGACTAAGCTCATGTAATCAAGTCTAGAATATATTTATTTAAAAGATAAAAGCCCCAATTGAATATTTGTATTTTTCCTCTTTTGCTTTAATGGGGGGGCGGTGCTTGGATGTTTTTAAATTATCATCTCCCTCAAGTATTGGGCAATAAAAAGGTTTTTGAATTGTGTATGTGGTAAGTTTTAAAACCGAGTTAATGATAAAACTTTGTAGAGCACGTATTTGGCAACTTTTCCCTCCCACATTATCTGTCTACCCAGATAATGTCAGCAACTGACATTAGAGCGCTGTCGGAGGGAGCACTTTCCCACTGGGTAGCTATCACAGGTGGAAGCGTGTGTGCTCAAGGACCAGCATGCATGCGTTGAAGAGGATTTGCTGGTGTTTTTTGGATATACGCCCCCTCTGCTTAGCCTTTAGGTTTTTGAAAGTAAAAGAAAATGGGTTCTTAAAAAAAAAAAAAAAAAAAAAAAAAACATCTTTTTGGGTGTTATAAAATCATTTTCCACTGGGTTTTTCAGACTAGCCTTTGCTTGATCTCATGAGAAAGCAGCAGCAGCAGCTACAGTTTTACTCCCTGACCTGGCAGTCAGTGCTTTTTGTGTTTGTTTTCTTTGTGGTTTTTTGTAGTGACACTATTAGTACTTTCATATTAGAGCTCTTTCTCGATAGAGTTCAAGGATCTCATTGTAAAATTTCTTTTGAGGGTCTTCCCAGCAAGTTCTCTCACACAGACACACACACACACACATACACACATACACAGAGAGAGGGGGGGGGGCATATGTTGCCATTTCCTCTAAATAGTAAGGGGAATATATTCATTTTTTTACCTTCAGGCAAATCACAGATGTAATTCAGAAAAGCTGCTTTTAGGTGAGAATAGTCAGTAACAGTGCTTGTCACTCATATGTGACAACCTAAATTTAATCTCTAGAATTTGGTGGCAGAAAAAAAAATCAACTCCAGAAAATTATTTCTAAATCTTCACATGGCCACAGTGGCCTCTGCCCTCTACCCTCTTCCAAGTTCCCAGTGTTCATAAATAAGTTTTAAGAGATTCTGCTGCCCAGTTTCTTCTCCTTAATATTAGCATTTTGGATTGCCATTGTAGAGTTGCCAAAACCCAGGAATTTATAGTGGCACACACTGCCCACTAGAGACATTACTCAGATGTCATCAGTGTTTCTAGGACCGTCTGCTCTTCTGTTCCAGGGTCCTTCCTAATGTTGAGTGTACTTTCCCTGTGCCTGTCTGGTAAGGAACACAGAAGTTACTGTGTAGCTGGTCCATCAGGTTAGGTTTGCCCTTGGTCCTTTGAGTGATGGTCACTGTTGCCTTAGGGCATCCCATCCTGGTACTGTTATCTGCACTGCGTGCCTTCAGACTCTTGATACCGAGTCCCTCGATTCATGGCGTCTGCTAGGATACACTTGGAGGACAATGTTTGATTTTTCTCTTTGTTAGGTTTATGCAAATAAATTTTTCTCTTCATTAGGTTTATGCAAATAGAAAGAATCCTGTTTCCCATATTGTTGCCCATAAATTTTAATATACATTAATAAAGCTTATCTGTAGAATTATTAATGTGTGTTACTCTAATTTATCTTCATTTTTATTCCTGTTCTTAAATTCTATACTAAAGGCTATCTTTGCTCTATCATCTCTCTAATTCTTCAGTTATTCAGTTTCTGTATGTGAACTCATAGGTATTAGTTTTACAATAGAGTTTTCCCCTTACCTGCTTCAACTTTTTTTTTGAAGGTTCTAAGTTTTATTACTGGACAAACACTAATTTAAGACACAAGCAAATCTTTAGGTTAAAAATGTGGAACTCCATCTGGTAGGACTGATCGATGGCCACAATTCAGTATAAACGCTCAGTCTTGCCCTGGCGTGACTCCTTACAGACCCAGCTTCGTTCTCCTCCAGTGTCTTCTCTTAGAGTTGAACCTGATTTTGTTACCAGTTTTCATCCGGATCCATTGAGGAATAGGATGGTTTTGCTTTTGTTTCTTGGCCAGGAATCGCTTGATTCTGAAAGTCTTGTGAGAAGACATGGCGAGAAGCCGAACCAGGGGTAGCGCACACGATGGCGGAGGAAAGGCGAAGAGCCTGCTTCAACTTTAGAAACACTCATTTTACTTATCCAAAGAGCTTAAGTCATTTGTTTGTTTTTAAAGATTTATTTATTATGTGTAAACACACTGTAGCTGTCTTTGGACACCCCAGAAGAGGGCAGCAGTTCTCATTACAGATGGTCATGAGCCACCATGTGGTTGCTGGGATTAGAACTCAGGAGCTTCGGAAGAGCAGTCAGTGAGTGCTCTTAACCACTGAGCCATCTCTCCAGCCCCTCAAGTTGTTTTTAAGACTTCTATTTAGAAGCAAAGATCTAGCCATAGGTTTTTCTCATTACTACTGTGGTGTCATTAATTCTAGGCTGTCTCAGCTGGGCAGATCAGGAAGCATATATATATATATATATATATATATATATATATATATATATATATATATATATATGTTTTATATATACACACACACATATACATACGCACACACATATTAAATATGTTTATATAAATATGTATTTAAATATATTAAATAAATAATACATACATATACATATATAAAAGACATTTCAAGAATAGTTTTTCTATATATAATTCTTCTGGTTGTATGTCTAGGTCTGTCCAAAAGCGCCAAGCTCATGGTTCCTATGGTGAGCTGCTGCTTATATAACTCTCAAATTTGATTTTAATTTTTCTTTTGTTTTTAATCTTTGAGATTATAATATAAATAATATCATTTTCTACTTCCCTTTCCTTCCTCCAAAGCCTCCCGATACCTCACCTGGCTCTCCTTCAAATTCATGACTATTTTCATTAATTGTTGTTCTATATGTTTGTGTGTGTGTGTGTTCTGAAACACATAAGTACGATCCACTTGGTCTGTATAAAGTCACCTGTACATACGTTTTCAGGGCAGATCATGGTAAGTAGCAGGTGTGCTTTCCTTACAGAGGATGCTCCCACACTCGGCATGCCATAGTCACCTGTAGTTGTCTTTATAGAACTGAGGCCTTGGCCACTTTAGCAAGCTTTTGTTGTCCTTGTGACACGCATGTTTGGGTGGCCATGTATGTGGCTTTACAAGTGACACCTCTAACATTCCTAAGAAACACAATCCAATAGCAAACTCCTGAACCTCTCTGGCTCTTACAGTATTTCTGCCCCCCCTCTTCAGCAATGTCCCAGCAATGTGCAGGAATTTTGTGTATCCATTGGGACTGAGCTCCACAGCTCTGCATTTGGGCTGATTGTGGTTTTCTGTAGTGGTCTCCATCTGTTACAAGGATGTTAACAACATCCTTGATGAGAATGTACACTGACTTACTGGACATGACCTTGGAAAAGCTGGATTTTCCTTACAACACTATCAGTTCTTTCCTTTTCTCTGTATTTTCATATCTTGGTCAATAATTGCCTCCTTGAGTTGTTTAATTTTACAAAATGTTACATGAGGTCTAGAGAGAGAGCTCAGTCAGTAATGTGCTTGCTATACAAGTATGCGGACCTAGCTTTGATTTTCCGAACTCATGTAAATGCTAGGCATGGTAGCATGTGCTGTTGCATCCACTCTGGGGAGATAGATAAGCGGATCCTAGGGCTTTCTGCCCAGCCAGCCTACCCTGATCAGACAAGCCCCAGTCCTAGTGAGAGGCCTTGTCTTAGTAAAGGTGAATAATGCCTAAGGACTTAGAATCCGAGGTTGATCTCTGAACCCCAATCACACACATACTTGTGTACCCATGCATACACAATGATGTACATACATATACACACATACACATATGCCCACCACATTTCATTCTGTGGCTGAACTAAGTAGCAAAACTCTGTGGCCAGTTACCAGCACAGGCTAGTGACTACTCACTGGTCTTGACAGTGTCTGCCATTGCATAGTGACCTGGGATAAAAATACTTGGAGGGAATATGCTCACAACTCAACACTAGAGTCACTGAAACATGTGAGTGTCTCGAGTTCTGCAATAGGAACCCTGCTTATGCTATAACTGGCAAGTACAGAATGTTTCTCCACTGGGTGTGGTGGCTCAACCTGTCACCTCCACACTTGAAAACTGAGGCAGAATACTGTGAGTTCAAGATCAGGGTAGGCTACATAGCCAGTCCTTGTCCTCCAAAAAAGAAAAGAAAACTGAGAGAATAAGAAATAAACTTTTTAAATGCTGCGAAAATAAATGTGAAAACATCTTCTTTTAGCCTGTGGCAACCTGTGTTCCCCAAGTTTATTGGGGGATGATCCTGTGGGGTTGGTAACAGTGTTTCTCCAGGGCTGTAGCTCTAGAAACACAGTGCCAAGTTTGGTTGGAGAGTCCAGAATTTGGACTCGACTGAAGGAAATGACGCTTTCTGCTAAGCCACATTTGTTCCCTCCTCAGATTGACATAGAAATCAATGGCAGCGCTGTGGATCTTCACATGAAGCTGGGTGACAATGGAGAAGCCTTCTTTGTAGAGGAAACTGAAGAAGAATATGTGAGTTCTCAAAGCCCTTGCATGTTGAGTCAGACGTCTACAGCAGGTCACAAAACACCTGGTCCGTATTGCCATGATTGTGTGAATAATTATTTTTGGCTAAACAGGCTTTTGTTATATGTGAAGTCAACTTCTCAAAAGAGCTCATACTAGCTTTCAGTGTACAGAGAACAAGCAGAACACGGCTTGTTGTAATATCAAAGGGCTTTCCTGCTTAGCTTATGGTTTGACTTAAGTTATTCAGCTCTGCCTTGAGGCATATCTCTTTAGACCAAGTGTGCATGTGTATATATATATGACCTTTACATTTATAAGATAAGTTTATGGGGCCACAGAGATAGCTCAGTGTTAAAGGTACATTCCACATAGGCCTAACAAACCTGAGTTTTGTCTCTAGAGCCACATAAAGATAGCGAGACCTCCACAAAGTTGTTCTCTGTTGCCAGGCTGATGCTGTAACACACACACACACACACACACACACACGTATACACATATAATAAAGCTTTCAGGAATGATTCTTTTGTTTGGTCAGGAACATTATACCCATGACTTAGAACCACTGAACTGTGATATCAAAAGATATAAATTGATTGGCTATGGCTTTTTATATATTAGTATTTATTTGGCCTCTTCTACAAGGTGGAAAAATCTATACAAATTCTGTCCTTGTGCACTCCCAGGTACATGTAATCCACTTGAAACAAGAACAAACTATTCTTGACACAGTCATTGTGACTCTTTTCTAAAACTATAAGAACGTCATTATATCATTTTCCATTAGAAATTATCTTACAGCAAAAATAAGCTTCAAGTTATTAAGACACTGAGGCTTTTGCAGGTGAGCTTCTAACCTGATGACACCAAGAATAACCAACAGCAAAACAGCATTATTTTATTTTGGTTGGTGTTTGGCTTGAGAGCATGAGGTGCTGATCTGTGTGTCCTGCAGCTTAGAAAGGAGCCTCCTCTGGCTGCTGTCCTCCTGGACCTCTTGCTGGTGTGTTCCTACCTCATCTGCCTTTACATGACCTAAACAACATGTCACCTCCTCAGAAGAGGAGGCAAAGAGCAGACTGAAGCATAGTAAATATTAGCTGGTTATCATCGCATCGCCCAGTGGGTCTGGGTTCTTGAGAGTCCTTTGCCTGGTTGCAGGTACTGCCAACATTTCTATGTAAAATCTGCTGTTCCACATATGACTAAGTTGAGCAGATTTCACTGCACTGTAGTAAGTTCTAGGACAGCCAGAGCTAAATAGTGAAGCTCTGTTTGGGGGGGGGGGGGGACCTCAACTCAAGCTACATATTGAGGCTGTTTGAAAAAGCAAAACAACAACAAAAAAAATACAATACAAATAAAAATATCCAAGTTAATTAACAAACATTAGAAATACTATACTATGACATATGCTATGAATAAAATAATAATGAAATAAAGACCTGCTTTTAAAATGAGTTAGAAGGTAACAAAACCCCATCAGCTACTATTCGTTTAGTCCTTGTTTCTCTGACTTTTTCTCACATAACTGTCCACATCAACATTCCTTTTTAGTCAGCAATTCTGAAACAACCTCTTTCATAGCTGCATAGTTACCGTGCTGAGGTTCCACTGGCTTATCTAACCGTTGTCTTATTGGTTGGTAGATGTCTTAGCTAGGTTTCTAATGCTGTGATCAACATCATAAATTTATTTCACCTTACAGCTTCTATATGAAAGGAAGTTGGGGCAGGAACCTGGAGGCAGAAACTAAAGCAGAGGCCATGGAGAATCACTGCTCACTAGCTTTTTCCTCATGGCTTGCTCCCTTATACAGCCCACAGTGGGCTGGGCTCTCCCTCGCCAGTTGTTAATGAAGAAAAGGCCCCACAGACTTGCCCAAAGGCCAGGCTGATGCAGGCAGTTCCTCAGCTGAGATTCCCTCAGCTACTGAGGGAATTCCTGTAGATAGTTGTATATTGGTGGTGAGCCTGGTGAACAAACCTTTCAGCTTCAGGGTATTTACCACATCCAAGTTAAAAATTTTAGTAGGTACCAGTTATGAAAACTCACATTTTTTTGAACTATTATGTAAAATTTTGACCATTTTAAGTTATAGATTTAAGTTATGGATTTAATTTCTTATGTGTATTTCCTTTCTTTTGAATATATAAAAGATTGAAACACATGGCCAAGAAGTTCACTAGATTAGTTTATTCAGTATTAAGTTGAAAGTTTAATTATTCTAAATATTGCATCACGTTTGTTTTGAATTCGACAGAGGATATTTGGAGTGGCATTCACTGACCTCATTCACTGTAGGTGTCCCTAAGTCACAGTCACCTTCTTCATCTGTCATTTATTTGTTGACATGGCTCTAAATCTGCCTGCTTCCTGTTTTTACTCGCCTGCCTGCTGCCCTTGTAGGATGCAGCCTTAGTCCTGGCCTCTGCTCATCACATTGTGTCAGTCAGTAATACTCAGCTGCTGCCTCTGGGACAGTTTAATGGCTTTGTTTTAACCACAACTTTTGCTTGTTGTATGCTGAGTTGGAAAAGTAGGTCCTGCACCTGTACTCAATCACATGCTGAAATGAGCAAGTACTGGAGTCTAACAGGTGACATTCTGCCCTTAGGAATATGCCTCCCTACCCCTGTAAAAAGTTGTGTACTCGAGGAACGTCCAGTTTGTCATAGATATTTTTTCTTTTGTTCTTTAAGGAAAAATTACCTGCTTATCTTGCCACCTCACCAATTCCGACTGAAGACCAGTTCTTTAAACATATTGAAACCCCTTTGGTGAAATCAAGTGAAAATGAAAGGCCAACTCAGAGTTCAGACGTTTCTCACACCTTGGAATCAGAGGCAGTTTTCACTCAGAGTTCTGTGAAAAAGAAAAAAAGAAGGAGAAAGAAGTGCAAACAGGACAATAGGAAGGAGGAGCAAGCAGCTTCCCCTGTTGCAGAAGATGTGGGTGATGTGGGTGTGAGCTCTGAGGATGAGAAGAGAGCCCAGGCAGCAAGGTAAGGGCTTCTGCAGGTGCTTGCCATGCCCTTTGCACCCAGTAGAGGGCCCCCAGCACTATTGTGGGGCCAAGTAGGAGCAGCAGCCCACTACCCTCACTGTTAGACCTTTGGCTATGCTACTAAATGTTTCTTGGAACAGTCTGGTGGTTTCCACTGTCAGCTCGGATTGGCTTGGAGTGAACAGGGAGCTTTCCAACCCACAGGTCTTTCCCCTCCTAGTTCCTCACCCTTCCCTTTCCCTTTCTTCTCTCCCTACTTCTTTCTCCCTCTCATTTTGTCTTGAATTTATGAGCCAAATACCCTGTTAAGTTAAAGAAGACTTTTGGCTTTTTGAGTAGGGACGTTTGATCACCACTTAATACCAGTTAATAGAAATCTCAAAACCTATACCACTTTTCAAGCCAGCACTGTCCAAAATTAATAGATAAAGGCGGAGTGTACAGTTTTTCTCACTTAGACTTTTCTTCCACCTGTTACCCAAATACTGGAAGGACAACTACAAGTATTATCAGTGGTTGGTTCTCTCACTGGCAGCTCTTAGAGGCTGCAGCCCATAGGTGGCCTGCATGTAGTATCCTTTATGGAATTGGGGAAGACTCATGAGAGGGACGTTGACCCATTTGAATATTTCAGCTGAGTTGCTGGAAGGAAATGGTACACTTGTATCTGGAAACGTGCTTTCACAGAAAAGTGAAGTTCTTCCTGTCAGAAGAGAAAGTTGCTACAGAAACTATACATAATAACTTTTGCCTTGATGTGTTTTACTTATTAGGGTTTTTTTTAATTGTCAAATCATGAAAAACCTGTTATTAATAAATGATTAGTGTATTATACTATTTTCTGAATGGTAACCCTTTTTTAGTAAACTTTTTAACTCAATGATTTTGAGATCTTGATTATAAATCCTG
The DNA here is from genome assembly GCF_947179515.1 of Apodemus sylvaticus. Taxonomy (NCBI): domain Eukaryota; kingdom Metazoa; phylum Chordata; class Mammalia; order Rodentia; family Muridae; genus Apodemus; species Apodemus sylvaticus. The sequence goes on along the minus strand of NC_067480.1, from coordinate 2,399,403 downwards.
GAAGTTTACATATGGTAGTACTCTTAACTTTTAAACAGAATTTGTTTCTATCCCTCTTACATCATTCACTGTTGTAACAGTTACTTTTCATACTGTTGGATATGTTAGGTTGTTATTTCACCTGAGATAGAATTCAGAATACCTGTTAGAAATAAGCAGTTAAAATGCTAGAGAGCTGACTTGGGGAGGGTGTTAAGAGCACTCACCGACTGCTCTTACAGAGGACCTAGGTCTGGTTAACACCCACATGGTAGTACACAACCATCTGCAACTTAGTTCCAGGAGATCCTATGACTTCTCTTGACTTCTATAGATACCAGGCACACAGATGGTACAGTGGCATGTATGCAGGCCAAACACTCATACACATTTGTAAAACATAGGCAGTTAAAGGTGGAAATAGTGGGCCAGGTGGGGTGGAGAACACCCTTAATCCCAACACTTGAGAGGCACAGGCACTCAGATCTCTGAGGTCAAGTCCAGCATAGTCTATAGAGTGAGTCCCAGGATAGCCAGGACTATGCAGAGAAACTCTGTCTTGGAAGGAAGAAAAAAGGGAAATGGTGAGAATATGTCAGGCAGGAGTGGGCAAGCAGCGAGGAGAGAACTGCACAGCCGCCTGAGCATGTTGGACGTAGATGAGCTCCAGCGGCAGCTCAAGGAGAATAAACAAGAACGGGACAAGGAGCACCTGCATGGGAAGCATAGTCACAGTCACTCTTGAAGCCAGGATGAAAGTGCAGGAGCCGTAGCCGAGATCAGCATAACCAGAACCAACGCAGTGCTTCTCAGGATAGGAGTCAACGAAGCAAACCTTTGACCAGATGCTAAAGGGGAGCACAGTGGATTGATTCATGCCCCCTCCCCCTGCTGTGAGAAGAAGAAGATGGGTAAATACTGATACATGCCTGGCTTTGAGCATATCACCCTAATACAGTACAAGGCCATGCAAGCTGCGGATCAGATTCCAGCCACTGCCCTTCTCTCAACCATGACCATGCCGGTGCCTATGGTTGGGAGCCAGATGACTAGACAGGCCAGGTTTCTCTACATGGGCAACATCCCTTCCGGCATCACTGTGGAGGCAATGATGGACTTCTTCAATGCCCAGATGCGCTTGGGGAGAGGGGGAATTGACTCAGGCCCCTGGCAACCCAATCTTGGCTGTGCAGATAAATCAGGACAAGAATTTTGCTGTTTTTGGAGTTCAGGTCAGTAGATGAGATGACCCAAGCCGTAGCCTTTGATAGATCATCTTCCAGGGCCAGTCATTGAAGATTCGAAGGCCTCATGACTACCAGCCACTGCCTGGCCTGTCAGAGAGCCCTCTGTTTGTGCCTGGAGTTGTATCCACTGTAGTCCCAGACTGCCCACAAGCTGTTCATCTGGGGTCTGCACAATTGCCTGAATGATGACCAGGTAAAAGAGCTGCTGACCTCCTTTGGGCCTCTCAGGGCCTTCAATTTGGTCAAGGATAGAGCTACAGGGCTCTCTTAGGGCTATGCCTTCTGTGAATACGTGGACATCAGTGTCACAGATCAGGCCATTGAGGGGTTGAATGGGATGCAGCTAGGGGACAAGAGGCTGCTTGTCCAGAGGGTGAGTGTAGGAGCCAAGAATGCCATGCTGGCGACCTCCCTCCTGAGCACCATCAGACACCTGTGACCTTTCAAGCGCCGGCCCAATGAGCTCTCAGAAGCAGATGGACGGTCACCCAACTCGGGTCCTGTGCCTCGTGAACATGGTGCTGCCCAAGGAGCTCCTGGATGATGAGGAGTGTGAGGAGATTGTGGAGAACATATAAGACGAGTATAGCAAGTGTGGGCTGGTCAAATCCATTGAAATCTCCCACCCCATGGGCGGTGTCAAGGAGCCTGGCTGCAGAAAGATTTGTGGAGTTCATCTCTCTGTTTGACTGCCAAAAAGCCATGCAGGGTCTAACCAGCTGCAAGTTCGCCAACAGAGTGTGGTGGTCACAAAATACTGTGACCTGGACTCTCACCACCATCAGCACCTCTGGTAGAGGTGGCTGGGGGAGGGTGGGGCCAGGGCTGGCTGGGGACCATCCCCCTGCCTTTTTCCTCTCTGAAGAAGATGGGTAGAGGAGTGACAGCCTGACAGCCAGCAGCAGCTAGAATGGTAGCAGTTATGGGGAGGGGATTGGGGGGTTAGGGCAGGAAGGGGACTGGACAAGTGCACACAGGTGCACACAGACCCAGGGAGCAGGCTGGGATGGGGACTGTATGTGCAGCAGGGCGGTCAGCACCCCACAGCCCTTCCCCAAACAGCCTCTTCTTATCCCTCACACTGTTTCCTCCTATCTTCCCACATGGTAGGAACATAGCATGTTTATATTTTATGGTCAAACTGTTTTAAATTTTGTTGTCTGGCCCTCAGCACCCTGCCCTCTCCCTTTGCAGGACCACAGCTCCCATCCTCTGGCTTCTGGTCCTCCTGTGGTCTCTGTCCTGCTCCTTCTCTCTGTGGCAGTTTCATATTTGCTAATACAAATTTGCTCATTAAACATTTTGTTGTATTAGAGAGAGAGAGAGAGAATGAGAGAGAGAGAATGAGAGAATGAGAATGAATATGAGAATATGTCAGGCACAGAGCAGGGTAAATTATACTGATAACAACTCTAAGTCCTGAATAGAATTCTTTCAGTTAGTATTAAAACACTGACCAGGCTGATTCCCAAAGAATTTAACCTGCTTAGAAATGTGGCATTGCTTATTCAAGATTTGTCTCTTTCCTGCTTCTAGTCTCTGAAAGACCATTTACATCCAGCATAAAAACCTGTGAGGCTTCCAGATCTCACTGCTGGGAACAGCTCTTTTAAAGTTCTATATATAGTCAAGTGTTTCAGTGGACAAGAAATGTGTTTTTATAAAACTGTGAAATACACGCGTCAGTTACCCACATGTGTGTTTTAATTCTTGTTCTATGCTTGTCCTGAAAATGTTTTCGCAGCTAAAATTTTTGATCCTCTAAAACCGGTCTGATGTGATGCTTTTGCCCCCAGAGCCTAAAATTAGCAAATTTTAGAATTCCCTAAAAGTGAGCAGCTTTAGCTTAGGAAGTGACAATATTTCTAAGACATACACAAAGCCTCTACTAAACACACAAGAGCTGCAACTCTAAGGGAATTCGGTAAACAGATGGTGTCAGTCGGTCCATGTCATATGACCAGATAGATCTGTTGGGTCCTGATGGGGTGATAGCTACTATAGTTGCCAGCACCTACTGGCTTGATAAGAAGGCATCATGGAATATGTAAGCTTGGGCCTCTGGTAGCAGTCAGGGCTAAGTGGTCTGCTCATTCATTTGGGTTGCTAGTGAGCTGTGAATGTCACCCTTTGGAGGATTTCCCCCTGAAATTTCCTTAGAACAAAAATCTGTTTAATTATGCATCTAACAGAAATCAGACAGTAAGAATTAGATAGCTGCCGGAGTGAATTCAGGAAGTATTATAACCTCAGTGGTGCCTGGTCTGTGAGAGTTGTGTTGTACAGTCTTCTTCTGAAGCTCCAGAAAGACTGAGCTGCAGCCACATGCTGCTTGGCCATGGGATGTGTTCTGAGAAATGCAGTAACAGAGAGGCTGACACAGCCTTGAATGCTATAGAACTGCCCTTCATCATGAACATGGTGAGTGGTGATGACCACAGTGGAGGCTCAGAGTACCACGGTTGGGATGTACTCAGTCCACAGCCACTGGCCATGCCCTCCACAGCCTCCGAATTCAACTGCTGAAGCTTGACTTCATTTAAATGGGAACCTTCCAGTGGCCAGGGAGTGTGAACTCCTGGCCCTGCACAGAGCCTCAGTCACATGTTCTTGTAGCTTGATGTGGCTGGACATCACGGCCTGGCCAGTGTGAAGTCTGGGCAGCTGTGTTTTTGAGGCTTCCTAAAGGTACCCCAAATACTTGTTTGTAGTCTAGACTAGGTTAGCATGATATCAGAGACATGAATATCTTCCAGAATACCATCTCCAGAGGCCCTTTGGGCAACCCAGCCGAACAGACTGAGTATAGAGTCTGATATTTCACTATGGTCTCTTGAGTCAAGAGACATAGAAATATAAGATACATGAGGTAGCTGCTGGTAGATGGCATACTGTGTATAAAACAGTATACTTTTTACAAGTATGGGTGCTTTAAACATAAATAAGAGTATAGTAAATATATTAACCAATAACATAATTACTACCATTATGGAGTCTTTTGTAATATATATAATTGTGCTTTTTTAAAAAAAATTTGGAACATTGAATTTAGTACAAACCTTTAAGGGAAGAAGCTTTTCAAATTGGATGATATTCTAGTACAGTTTTGAATATGTACATATAAAAGATTTCCAAAACTTACCCTGTCTTAGGGTTTCTGTTGCTGTGAAGAGACATTGCAGCCATGGCAAGTCTTATAAAGAAAAACATTTAATTGGGGCTGTCTCACAGTTCAGAGGTTTAGTCCATTTTTGTCATAGTGGGAAGCATGGTGGCCTGCAGCCAGACATGGTGCTGGAGAGGTAGCTGAGAGTTGTGTATCCAGATCAGTAGACAGCAGGAAAAGAGTTACCCACTGAGCAAGCCTACCCCCTGTGACACACTTCTGACAAGGTCACACCTCCTAATAGTGTGACTCCCTATGGGCCTATAGGGCCATTTTTATTCTAACTACCACATACCCCAAATACATAGCACATTTCCATGCCACTACTGGAAGTATTTTAGCACCCCACCAACCAACAGCAAAACTAAAGAACCAGGAACAGGCCACCAGAAAGAACTGAACATTTAATTCACTACAGCAGTCTTCCTTTGGAAGTGGAATGTAGGAGCTGAGTTCAGGGAGCCTAGGACTTGTCCCTAAGAATAGCTGTAACTGAAAGCTGCGTGGGTCAGGCCCCATCAGTAAGAGACCTCTGGAGACTACCTGGGGCTTGTTTCTGTGGCGAGTGTAAGTATTCAAAGAACCACTGAGTCACAGTGTCCCTGCCTTGCTCTCCTTCCTTCTCACACAGCAGAGAAGCCTTGTTTTGCTTGGAGTAACTTTAAGTGCCTATAATTTGGGCTGAGTTGTTTTTTAAATTGAAATACAATCTATAGGCATTTGTGTTCACAGATTTATTTTATTTTGAGATAAGGCCTCATTATGTAACCCTATCTGGTCTGGAATTCACTATAAAGACTATGCTGACCTAGAACTCACAGAGATCTGCCTTCTATCTCCCAAGTGCTGGGATTAAAGGTATATGCCACCAAATTTGACTTGATTTATTTAACCCCTTTTGTTTTTTAAATTTTACTTCTTTAGTATATATGTATGGGTGTTTTGCCTCTGTGTATGTCTCTGCACCACATGCATGCCTGGTGCCTATGGAGGTCAGAAGAAGACATCAGAGTCCCTGAAGCTGTAGTTGTACGTGGTTGTAAGCTGTCCTTTATATGAGCAGTGGGAATTGAACCCACGTACTAAGTTGTGTCCCCAGATGTAATTTTCCCTTTCTTTAGGGAAAGTTTAGTTTGATTCATTTTTATTAGATAATGATTGGTTCCTAATGTCTGCTTAGGTATGTTTCCCACTCCCCCACCCCCCCTTGAGTGAGATTGTATGTAAGTTTCCATTGAGGGAAGAACTTGTAACAGGAAGATCTTAAAAGATACATACATTTATATTTATCTTACATGATTTTATCTGTATGGTTAAAGTAATAAAAAGTATATTACAACAAGGGAAGTAATGCTGAAAAAGAAGCAGCAGTTTTCTCTCTCTGCTCTCAGCCCTACAGAGTAAGTGATGTGATTCTGATTATATTCAGTACACTATCGGAACACTAGTGTTCTATAAGATTTACATTCGATGCACTATTGAGCTGAGCGTCCTAGAAGAGCCCTTAAACCTGCGGTATAGTCAGTGCTTTGTGCTGTTCAGAGGTTTCAGCAATTTCCACATGCTTCCATGTAAACCTCCTCATGACTTTTGAAGGAGACCGGACACATGCTAAATTAATTCTCTAAAGATAAAAACTGAAGCCAAAGCTTGAACAAATTATTATACTAAACTTCTGGATCTTTGATTACCTGCTATTTACAGTGAAATTTTGCTACCTTAAATTTGGAAGAACTGAATGAATGACATCCACTGAGTACACTGTGCTGAGGTTGTGACAACCATTTTTTTTAATATATTTTTATTTTCTATATTCTTTGTTTACATTCCAAATGATTTCCCCTTTCCCAGATCCCCCCTCCCCATATGTCCCATAAACCTTCTCTCCACCCATTCTCCAATCACCCCTCTCCTTTTTCTCTGTCCTGATGTTGTCCCCTCCAACGCTAGATCAATCCTTTCCAGGATCAGGACCCTTTCCATACTTTTTCATGGGAGTCATTTGTTATACAATTTGTGCCTTGGGTATTCAGAGCTTCTGGGCTAATTAATATCCACTTATCAGAGATTGCATTCCATGTGTATTCTTTTGTGAATGGGTTACCTCACTTAGGATGATATTTTCCAGATCAAACCATTTGCCTAAAAATTTTGTGAATTCATTGTTTCTAATTGCTGAGTAGTATTCCATTGTGTAAATATACCACATTTTCTGTATCTATTCCTCCTTTGAGGGACATCTGGGTTCTTTCCAGCTTCTAGCTATTATAAATAAGGCTGCTATGAACATAATGGAGCATGTGTCTTTATTGCATGCCGGGGAATCCTTTGTGTATATGTCCAGGAGAGGTATAGCAGGGTCCACTGAAAGTGTCATGTCCAGTTTTCTGAGGAACCGCCAGACTGATTTCCAAAGTGGTTGTACCATCTTACAGCCCCACCAGCAGTGGAGGAGTGTTCCTCTTTCTCCACATCCTCGCCAACACCTGCTGTCTTCTGAGTTTTTGACCTTAGCCATTCTGACTGAACAACCATATTTTTTACATCGACTTAGTGGAGAGTATTTAAAGCGTGCATATCATTCCTGCCTTACTGGTTTTTGCTTTGTTTTCCTTTTTGGTAGAGGATCTTCAAATGCTTCCTTAAAGGAAGAAGACTACAAGGAGCCTCCACTATTCCATTCTGGGGATAACTACCCCTTATCTGATGGAGATTGGTCCCCATTAGAAACGTGAGTATCCTTGAAATTTCTGTTTTCCCTTAAAAAAAAATTTCCCTTGAAATTTCCCTTAAGGGAAAGGGGAGGCTTATCAGTACCTTTTATGTTGTTTGATAGTGATACCACTTTCTATTTGTGTAATAGAGTAATCATTAGGTAAAATTTAACATGAATATAAACTGATTTTCAACAACCATGTTGTTCCTAAATTTAATCTTATTCTAATGGCGCTTACCAGTTGTAAATTTGAATAATCAACCTAGAATTTGCATACATACCATTAAATTCTAGGCCTTTGGTGTCATAACACAGTGAGAGAATGTGTGGCCATACTTTTATATCTGTGATCAAACCTTTAGATTTAAATTTTTTTAATTTATGTGTTTTATGTGTAAGGACATTTTGTCTGCATATATGTCTATATACTATGTGCATGCCTGGTGCTCACAGAAGCCATAGAAGAGAAAGTCAGATCCCCTAGGACATTGTGATTGCAGGTGACTGTAGACGTTGCAGACAACTGTGAGCAGCCATGGGGTTGCTGGGAACCTGGGTCCTCCAGCTCTTTACCACTGAGCCATTTACAAGGTCCCATACTGACTGACTGTTGAGACCACCTTCCTGTGTGTTTTTTGTCTTACCAAATTGCCTGTATCATTGGTTTCCTCTGAGAATTTAATAATACATACCGTGAAGAGTCTACAGAGGGCCTGTGAAGCCCTTAACAGTCCTAACTGGCATTTGTATTTCATTAAAGAACTCGAGTGGAATTGGTACTTGATGTTTCCCTCAGGGGAATGTGCGTGCTAGCAGCTGACATACTCAAGCCGACCATGCTTTTCTGTGCTCTGTGAGGCTCACCTAGACTGAAGCCTGGCTTCCCATTGTTCTTGTGTTTGCAGTACTTATCCACAGGCGGTGTGCCCCAAGAGTGACTCGGAGCTAGAGGTGAAGCCATCCGAGAGCCTCCTTAGATCTGAGTCGCACATGGAGTGGACGTGGGGTGGGTTTCCAGAGTCCACCAAGGTATGGGGCTCATGGGAAAGACTGACTAAATATTAGTAAAGAGTATTTTCCTCCATTAAATGAAGGAAGACAGTTCTTACTGAACTCAGGATTATGATGGCATTGCCCTCTTGTGGTTGAAAAAGTATTTTAAAAAGTAAATAAAAATTAATATTTTCATAACATTCCCACTGTACATTTACTTGTAACTCAAGTAATCCAGTATCTTTTGTGTTTCTGCCTAACAAATAATGTTGATTACAAATAAACATAGAAAAAATTTAAAGATACCTAAAGGAAATTAGAGTTTCCACACTGAAATCTTAATAACTAAAGGTAGGGTGGTGTGACATAGCTTAGTTGGTAAAGGTTTGCCTTCCGTACTCAAGACATTGGTTCTGTCCCCAGCAGGAGACAGTTCATAAAACTTTTCAGCTGTTCACACTGAAAGAATAATCAACTGAAGGATCCGTTTTGTGGAATGATTTAGATCTTCTGTTGAATTCAGTTTTGCTAAAACATAAATGTACTTGGTTTTGATTGACTGCTTTAAGGAGCACTGGGATCATGTAGTATGACGAGGTTCCCATGTACACATACTGTGAGCTGTTTCTCTCAAGATGAGCATTCTCTGTCTTAGACTCTGAAAACCGTCTATACAGTTTTCCCCAGTGTGTGACTCTGATGATTATAGTTTTGAATGTAACTCTTATAAACATTATGACATTGAACAAAATATAGTTATTTTGCCAAATTGTGTCCTGTTTCACACACAGAAATCTAATGAATCTATTACCATATATAAAATTAACCATAACAAATATATTTGAAGTTAGTTTTTTTAAACAATTTACCTTTGCAGGTCACCAAAAGAGAACGATATGACTATCATCCAAGGACAGCTACAATTATGCCATCAGAGAACACTCATTTTAGGGTAATTCCCAGTGAAGACAGCCTCATAAGAGAAGTTGAGAAGGATGCTACTGTTGAAGATACTAGCTGTACCATAGTGAAACCCAAACCTAGAGCCCTGTGTAAGCAACTGAGTGATGCAGCTTCTACTGAACTTCCCAATCCACCTCTTGAAGCACCTCAGATTTCATCTCTATTAGATGCAGACCCTGCTCCCAGCCCATCAGCAGAGGTTCCCTCAGAACCCAAACCAGCTGCTAAAATAGACTCACCAACAAAGAAGAAAGGTAATTGCCTGACATCACATACCATCAGTGTAGATGGCATGTTGTTTCAATGTTTTAAGTACTATGCGATAACCCATCAGTGTAGATGGTATTTGTCTCAGTGTTTTAAGTACCATGTGATAGCCCTTTGTGGTTTTGCTCTCCAGTCAGAACCTGTCCCAAATTTCATGACTTATCCATTGTGGCTTCTCTTGCTCTCTAAATTTCCACCAAAAAAAGACTACCATGCTTTTGTTTTGGTCTTCCAAATCAACACCCAGGAGACTTTTAAGAAGTATTTAGTAAGAAGTAAATGAATGAGTTCCAACCCATTGATGAGCACAGTGACTACCATTGTCGACATGAAGAAACCATACATGTCTTCCCCAAGCATACTAAGTATTTGTGCTGTGCTTTTACATTAAGGTCCTACCAAGAGTCATGTGCTGTCTTGAATTATTAACTAAGAATGGTAGTGAATGAAATCTTAAATGACCTTTTGCTTAAATAGAAATACAAATAGAACAGAGGAAAAGTTGTTTTCTCAGACATCTGCTTAACTGAAGCAAAATTAAATCTTTTGTAGGTTTTGTATGGTTTAAGAACAAATGTCTACTAGGGGATAGAGAGATGAATCTAATGGTTAAGAGCAATGGCTTTGTTTCTAGAGGACCCAGGCTTGATTCCCAGTATTCACTTGACAGCTCATGACTATGATTCCAGTTCCAGGGGGATCCAGTGCCCTCTTCTGGCCTCTGTGGGCACCAGGCACACAGCCATATATCAAGCAAAACATGCATACACCTAAAATAAAAATACTATTTAAGTGTCCACTAATTATTAGTGCTTTCTTTCAGTAATTTTCCTCCTAAACTGGTATGCAGACTGAGCAGTCCAGCTCTTGTCACAACCACTTACTCTATATCAGTTGTGTTAGATCAGACTTGTTGCTAAAAGATACAGTTACCCAATGAGATCCAGAAACTACACACTCTGAATGCTAGCTTGGAGTCTATATATATGTATATGATCTCCCCCTGTCATATTTAGCTGAATAACTGCTTCACTTTGAAGGAAGAAAAAAAAATCAAACATTCCATTATCACAAACCAATACAGGCTTATTCAGTAATAAGTTGTTCAAACTAAGAGTGTTGGCTGTTCAGGGTTTTTGTGGCCAAATCTGACACATAGCTGACAGTGGCTTTCACCAAAATCTACATAGTGTTTGTTCTGTTCTAAGAACTGTTAAGGGGTGTAACCAATTCTTGTTTGGTAGATGCTTGGTTTTGATATAGGACATAGTGTAGCAATTTATAGACATGGAAGCTCAGAACGGTTCCTACCATTTCTGGTTTTATTTTTTCCACTTCCCCCCAAACGTGATTATGGAAGTTTTATACATTCTGTGGTTCACTTAATGGCAGGGATATTGTCTAAGAAGTATGTCCTTGGGCAGTTAAGTATTGTGTGAACATTATAGTGTTTTTATACCATATAAATCAATTGACCTGGCTTCTTGTTGCAATTGGGAGACACAGGGAACATGAAATGATGCTGTTGCCAGTATAGAATGGCACACCATTATATCGGTAGGCAGATGGGAGTATGCCCTAAAATAGTTATAAGTGATAAATATATAAATAAGTCACTGTTATCATCAAGATATTCTGTACATAATTAGGTATACATACTAACATAGGAGTAACAGTACCATAGCTGTTATTACACCACCACCATCACAAACATGTCGTCCTAAGATGCTATAGTTGCCAAGTGTCACTAGGTGGCAGACATTTCCAGGTGCATTATAGTATTTTGGGACCACCATTGTCTTTTTATCCACTAAAGTGTCATTATGTGGTACAGTGCACAGCTGTATCTCTGCCATCTCTTGACTTAAAAACAGAAAGCAAGTTCTAGACATTGTGACATTTACTCTTAAGTACCCTAGGATATGCCACCTAAGAATGTTCTCCATATAGCTACAGTACTGTTACACACACACACACACACATACACACACACACACACAGTGAGCACAGTCCAGGACAAGGTAGAAAACAGGATAGGGTCTGATCCTGGGGCCTTGTGTTAGGCAAATAGTGGTCCATCTTGCTTAGAAAACTTTATTTTACAGAATTGTAAGTAGAGAATAAATTCTTACCTCTGTATGTTTTTCTTTTTGTTTTTTTTATTTTAAATTAACAGGTGTTCACAAAAGAAGCCAGCACCAGGGGCCTGATGACATTTACCTTGATGACTTAAAGGCTCTTGAGCCTGAAGTGGCAGCTCTCTATTTCCCTAAAAGGTGGTGTATCCTAGTGTGTTGAGGAGTGAACAGCTTGAGATACTCTGAGCAAGAGGAACAGAGTGATTTTCTTTTAGCCAAATCTGCTTATTGCTTCTGGTTTGGAGAAGTTCATAAATAGTGTGTGCTGTTTTAGCTATAGTGACTTCAAAGTATTACTTTTTTATGAAAACATATAAAAATATTTGACTTTAGAATTTAATCCCCCACATCATCTGTGTGTGTGTGTGTGTGTGTGTGTATCCCTGTGCCCCTGTGCAGAGGACAGAGAACTCAGTTGATTCTTTATACCATTTGGGTTCCAGGGATCAAACTTAGGCTGTTAGGCTCTCACAGACAGCCATCTTGTAGCCCTAGTTTAGTGTGCTCTTTGCAGTTGTTAATAACAAACTGACTATGCTTGAGGGAAGTTTTTGGCATTTGTTTTATGTAATTGTGTATTTTAAAATAGCACATCTCTGTTTGCAAGCATTATACAAAGGCTTTCTCCACTCTTTTGAAGAGTGTGAAGCCATTTGTGAACCTAGTCATATAAGGCTTCATTCCGGGGACCCTGTGTCCTCGCCCTCATGTTGCACACAGTTCTGCCCAGGCACAGCACCATTGTACCCATCCCTCACTATTTTAAAGCAGCATGACCATGACCCTCAAGCAGTATACATTGATTGTCTTCCCAGGTTCTTTTAACCTTAGAGGAATTACTTTGTCATACACTGGTTATAAAACTATTCTCAGGAAGAATCTACTGAGCCTTATACACAACTATATTTTTTTAAATAAGTTATTGGGAAGACATACTTCATTTTTACTCAGAATACATAAATATATTTTTTAACATGTATTTTTGGGAGGTTCTTAAAGTTCCTTCCTAACTTAATACCTTATTTTAAAATACATACTTCATTTGAAAAATGGCTTTTAAAAGATGGAAGAATCAAAATTGCTCCAGTTTTTTAAGGTTGGAAAAAAATCAAATGTAATCTATTAGAATTATGACTTTCTCAAGCCTGCCAGTAGTGACACACAGCTTTAATTCTGACACTTGGGAGGTGGAGGCAGGTGGATATCTGGGTTTGAGGCCAGACTGGTCTACAGAGCAAACTCAGGACAGCCAAGGCTACACATAGAAACCCTGTCTCAAAAACAAAACAGAAAGGCAGGAGGGGGAGAGGGGGAGAGAGAAAGATTTGTGACTTTGTCTCATATTTCCTGACCCTTTTACTTTACTTTCACAATAAGGAATAGACCATGACTAAGGCCAGACATGCATGGTGGCACATACCTTTAATTCAGTGCTTGGGAAGCAAAAATTGATAGCTCTCTGTAACTGAGTTAGAGGCCAGCCTGGTCTACAAATCCAGTTTCAGAATTGCCGTACAAAACTATATGAGAGAGAAACCTGGTCTCAAAAAGAAATGGGGCAGGATGGGAATAATCACTAAGACAGTGGAATATCACTGTACTTGGTAATAATTTTACTGATTAAGGTTACTGTCTGTTCACTAGCCACACTTAGCTTGAGGACTGACTACTGAGGCATGTCATAATTGTGCTGTGTCTTGCTTGTCACCCTCTGTGTTACTAAATTGTCATAGTTTATACGGCCAAACTCTTACACGTGTCCCATCATCCCTGTGGGTTTGGTAGCTTGCTGAGTCAGATGGCATCCCCGTGTTGACATGTTACCGTTGGATGACTCCAGCTGCTGCAACTGATAAAGCTTGGGGAGAGCGTTCCAGCACTGGAGTTGGTGGGGTCCCCACCCCACACAGGAGTTCTTCTATCTCAGGAGCCCAGGAAAGACAGTGCACAGCCATCTTCTGTTCTCTTCTAAGTGTGGTGTTGCCTCTCTGCCCCTCCCTGCATGGGTTTTCTGCTCTGCCCTCTCACTGAGCACGCCTCTCTAACAACCCTTTTTAATGAAGAGACAATTTGTCCATTCGTTTCATGTCCATTTGGAGGTGTACATTACAGTTAAGAGACAATTTCCCCAAACCTAAAACTCCTCCCTAGTCTGAACTTGTCTGCATATCTGCACTGCTGCCACCTACAACTCCACTATTAGGTTTGTTTTTTTGTTTCTTTCCAAAGTTCATATGGCTCTCACCCAGATGTGTCATGCTTTGTCTTGCTTTAATAAAACTTTTAAGAATCCTGCCTTCTTGTGTTAGGGATATGATTTAGTAGCCAAATGCCTGCTTAGAGTCCTGAGTTCAATTCCCAGTATTAAAAATTTTCCCCTGACTTCTAGGAAAAATCTGAACATATCAAATATTATACTAAATATTGACTGAAGTTTAAAATAGTTAATGGCTGTGAGTAAGAGCTACAATATTCCATTTCCTTATTTATGTTCAAACCAAAATGTTTCTAATGCACTGGCCCTCTAGCACTAAACTTTATGTGCCTTGTCTAGAAAATAATAGTGAGGTCAGTGCTGCAATGACAGTCTGCATTTTCCTGATAGCCAAGCCTTCTGTGTACTTTTTCTTGAGTAATTCCTGCTTTTAAATTAGCTTAGTTTTAGAGTGTATTAAGTTGTTGAGGGGAGCAGCTTGATTTAAGAATACAGCCTTGACCTAGTAATTTTCTCCAGACTGCATATTACCATGACTTTTTCCTGGAATGCAAGATCAAAGCACTTCCAAATGTCAGATTTTTCTTAACTGTCCTGTTATTTCATAATGGCAATTTAAGTTAGTACTTTAAACTTCTCCTATAATTACAGTCAGGAAGGCCCCAGTTGAAAGTCCAGCACCATTGTGAAGTGCTTTCTACATTCACAGTTAATTTTTTTGTATTCAGATTCGTATTAATGTCATTTATGATGCGATTTTTAGACACTACTTTATAAATGTGTAAAACGGGGTTACTGGGAATATAGCTTGGTGTAGGTTAGAGTGCTTACCTGTGATAACATAAGCCCTGAGTTCAAATTGTCAGTACACACACAAAGAAAGGTGTGGCTGCTTCATTTGCCTGTAACTCCAGCATAAGGTGATGGAGACAGGTAGAGAGATCTGGTGCTCTCTTGTTGACCAGCCTGGCCGAGAGGGCGAGCCTGCAACTCAGGAAGGCACGTGTTTGCGGGCCAGTGAGCCTGAGAGATGGAGGAAGACACCTGCCTGACATCATGCTCTGCACCTCCCTGTGTGGGTGTGAGTGTGGGTGCGTGTGGTGGTGGGTGGTGTGTGTGTGTTATGCCATGCCACACTTACATGCATGCATCATGCCCTCATACATCTCAGAAGTTATATTCGATTTTCTGTCTATTCATCTTAGGATAAGCTGTTTGATTTGAAATCCTAGAGGACCATACACTAAGCCAAAAGTATAAGAAGTCATGATAGAATAAACACTTCTTTCTCCTTCCCTTCCCTTTGCCACAGTGACACGGATCCAGGTTCCAGGCAGTGGCCTGAGTCTGACACATTCTCTGGTTCTCAGTCCCCACAGTCTGTGGGAAGTGCAGCTGCAGACAGTGGAACCGAGTGCCTCTCAGACTCTGCCATGGACTTGCCTGATGTAACTCTTTCCCTCTGTGGAGGCCTCAGTGAGAATGGAGAGATTTCTAAAGGTATGCTGGACAGCCATGCCTGGTCATCTATTGATTTAAAGTCTGTCCTTCTGCACAGATTCAATTCAATAAGTTACTGGCAAGAGAAAGAATTATAATGAGAAATGTACTTGGAAACATTGAACGTTGTCTAAATTCTTGACTGGCCCTTATCAGTATAGGTACTTTCCCATGAAGACACAACCTTAGCCTTAGAGTACCTTTGAGTGGAGAAGTTTTGTGAGGATCTCGACTTTGAAGATTCTGATTTCAAATTCAGAATTTGTTAACTCACAGGCTATGCTCTCTGCAGAGCAGCGAGGTGTGCTCACATTGCATTGATCCTGCTTGTGTGTAAACATTCCCAGTTGCCTTCCTAAGAAGCGCCAGGACTCAAAAGCTGTGGGACAGTGGCTGTCTACTAAGTAGATAGTAGCAAAAGAATGGGATTACCTGTCTCCTGCTTGAAAGATGTCTGGCCCACGTTCTTATACCTCTTGGTCTCCCACCCCCTGTCCTAAAGATTAAATATAGAGCAATTAGCTACTAAGCGATGTACTTTAGCTGTGCCAGATCCCTCTTGATTTTAGTTTAAATAACCCTGAACCAAGTTGCTTAGGTTGACCCTACATAGTTCCCTCAGTTTTCCTGCCTCTGGCAATTTTATATTCATTTTAAATTAATTTTTTCACAGTTTTCCACTGGCCTATAATGGCTGTTTCTAAGAAACAAGATTTCTTTCCCATGACTAACACCATCACTTTAGTGCTATCCTCTGTCTCCTCCCCTTCAGAAAACTAAAAATGTGAAGAGAGAGTGGGCGAGTGCAGCCCTAGCCCTGCCTCAAAGTGGGGCCAGGGGTGCATGTTACAGAATGGTGTCAGCACCAGTGTTGGGGTTTCATATTTTAGATGGGTTTGGGGGTTAGTTAGTTTGAGTCCTAAAAATATGAAAGTGTCTTGACCAATATGGAAAACATAGCTTTTTTTTAGAAGCCTTTTTTAGGCCCCTAGGTCCATTAGCACAGAGCACTGTAAGCATCCTACAGGGACTCTTACACTCCCGCCACGCTGACCTGAACATTGTTTGCTTTACAGAGAAGTTCATGGAGCATATCATCACTTACCATGAGTTTGCAGAAAACCCTGGCCTTATTGACAACCCAAACCTCGTAATACGGATATATAACCGGTAAATACTGATGCTTTGATCATTGTTAAGTACTCTACAGTATTTACTGTCAAAGTTTTCCTTAAAGTTTGTGATCCCGTAAATGAGCCAACAGACAATGGTTTGTGAGGCCAGAGCTTCAGGTTATTGCTGCCTAAGTTCTTGAGACACTTATTTTTTCTATGGGTTTCTCAGAGAAGTTCGGTTTAAAGCAAGTCTTCAAAATTTAGATGCTTGTTATTGGAAAGAATAAACAATCTGATAAGTTATTTTTTTCTCTTGTCTTCCAACCTTCCCTCTGCCTCTGACCATCTGTCCCAACCCTGCTTTGCTTCTGACACCATCTGTATAATGGTTTTGCACAATTTGTTTCTTATAGTTACTACAACTGGGCGTTGGCTGCTCCCATGATCCTTAGCTTACAGGTATTTCAGAAGAGTTTGCCTAAGGTGAGTGATGTGCACTTGAAACCTTCTTCAAAGTATCTGTAACATACAACAGTCAAAAAGTTTATATTCTGTGATTTGGGGTTCTATTCAAGGTTTTGAGTTTAGTATTTTATATCAGAGATCCAAATTGCTGTATTTGCCCCCTAAGGCCATCCCAGACCCAACAAGAGTGAGTGATGCTGTACATACCCCCTAACCCACCTGGTGCTCTTAGTAGCTCAGAAGGAAAGGCAATATGCTCCTTTGGAAATGACAAAGCTCCAGGGCCGTTGGGTGCTGTGGGGCCTTGGCATGGGAACAAGGCCAGTGGATGTGGGTCTCCAAGAGTGTCAGTGGCTGCCATGAGCAAAAGGCTTGTTATAATAATGTACATATTCTGCACCCATCCTTCAAGGAATGTGCTCTTTGTTAACATTAATGACTCCATGTTAATTTGTAACAGCATGAATCTGGGAGGTGAAGGTGTGTCTAATGTTTCAGCAAAATGGTAAACACTGGGTCCTTCAGGAGAGCTCTTAAGGCTGTGGAAAAGAACTCTAAAAACATGAGTTCACAAATAAATAATTTCTCAACTATGCAGAAACCAAGGATGTGATATGAACTGTATGAGGGACTTCACGAATCTAAAGGAACAGAGGCAGCTGCATTAATGAGCCAGGTTGTCAGAAAAATACAAAGGCAGGCAGATTCCTGAGCTCAGGGTCAGTCTGGGAATACAAGGAGTCCAAGCTGAGGTGTAGTAGAAATGGTAATTTCAGGACAGGGTCCCACCTAGCTAGCTTAGCATGTGTGAGTAACAGAACCAGGCAGATTTCTGAATTCTTTTGCACTATTAAAAGGAAATGTGTGCTTGCTGTCTCCTAAGAATTAAGGGACTAGGGTCACAGTATGGCTTGTCCATAGAATAATCAAAAGGGAACCTGGAATAGATAACTGAATTAATACATAAATAAGAAAAATGGGACTTTTGGTCTGCTTGAGATGAGCTAGCAGAAAGCAATAGAATTTTATTTTTATTTTTATTTTTTTTAGAATTTTCTCTAGAAAGCTGAACTATCTGAAGATATCTGGAGAGTGAAAACAGCTCTTTTAAGAATTTTTTTTAACAGGATTTCTGACTTTAGTTAGAAAATCCATGGAAAACAAACATAGCTCTTTTAGAAGTTTTCTGCCTTCTGATTTTGATTGGAAAACCCAAAGATTACTTTTAGAATTTTTTTCTATCAGGATTTCTGACTTTGTCAGAAGATCAAGAATCTTTTATAGCAATTTTTCTGACTCTAGTCAGAAAACCCAGGAGCTATCCAGATAGCTTTTAGAATTTTTACTAGCATAGAGAGCTGTCTCAAGCAGAAAACTGGCTGTCTCAACTAGAGAGTTTTAAGAATAGCCCCCTCCCCCAAAGAAAGGCTGTCTAGAGCAGAACACAGAGACAGAGGGAGAGAGAGGGAGAAAGGGAGGGAGGGGGGAGAGTGAGTGCGCGAGCGAGAGAGCGAGCAGTCTAGAAATAGAAAGCCATCTCAGGAGAACCAGCATGGATCCATGATTTGGCTTCTAGACGATTCTTTTCACCACTCCCAAACACCTGTCTCAGGAACCAGGCCTAGATGAGGCTGGTCCTTGTCCCATTCTATAGAAAGGCACTGTCTACAGGGTAATGTAGTGAGGATGCTGTGATTTACAACCCTAGATCTATCTCATGGATTGACCTTCACTATTGACAGGCCACAGTCGAGTCCTGGGTTAAAGACAAGATGCCAAAGAAATCTGGTCGATGGTGGTTTTGGCGAAAGAAAGAAAGCATGACCAAACAGGTAATGAATCTGATTATTTTAAAGCAACTCTTTCTGCCACTCATAAGAAAGCAGACCAGAGGCACTGTTTGCAATAACAGCGTTCAGTGTCTGTGAGGGGTCACTGCACTATGCTGGTGCTTTCTACAGTGATGCGATCGATGGAGATGTTTCACCTGCCATTTTTGGGATAGAGTTGGGTGGACCTGGGGCTAACTTTGAATGTGACTCCAGTGCTCTGCTCCTTCTACTTCCTATGTCACATCTGTGGCATGAGTAAGCAGTTATAATCCTATACAAACCTGCATGCAAACATGAGGGATATCCCTTTAGCAGAGCAGCAGAAGAGAAGACTTGTTCAGAGACCCACACTCAATGAGTCTTCATTTTCCAAAGCCTTCAAAGGGAGAGGATTCTAGAAGTTTTGCCTGTTGCTTTTCAGATAGCAGAAGGTTGGTCCTGCTTTACCAAATTCATCTCTATATATTAGTGTGGTCCCTGGCTGCCGTTCTCCCTCCTGCAGGTACCAGGCAGGTGGAGGCAGGACTAGTCACTTCTGCGGGGCAGTCCAGGTCGTCTTACTAGTGACTTGACCATTGGGCCAGTTATATGTTGTGGTTTACATAGTACTCTTTAAGTTCCCTGCTAGCTCCCCAGGACAGCTTTTTATAAGCAGAATATGATTTCTACCCTTTAAGCTTCAAGTAGAAAAATTCTCATTTCCAGTCATATATTGAGATTTTGTTTTCCTAGTAAGGACTGCAGCTAAAGTCTGAAGAAACACTCTACATCGACAGTATCTTTCTTTGCAGTTGCCAGAGACCAAGGAGGGAAAATCTGAGGTCCCTCCAGCAAATGACCTGCCTTCCAGTGCTGAGGAGCCAACCAGTGCCAGGTGAGTACCCTGTCCTTTCTCCTAACTCACAACACTTGGTCAATTCCTGCTTGACTGTTAAAGCAAGTCTGCTGAATATGTAGCCAGAAATACCTTTTTTCTATAGAGAGACATGACACTAAGTGGCTTGATGATGTCTCTTGGTAGTTCAGAGCTGCCTTTCCTAGTTTACAGGACTAAATACACACATCAGCACTCTATTCTGCCATTCTATAACTATTCTGCGTGTCACAGGGCCAGGATGCTAGGAAAGTCAGAGCTTGGGGAAGGGATCATCCTGGACATAATCAGAGCTCTGGTCCTCTCTCTGCTCCCCTGCTTTTCAGGTGTCAGGGGGGACATGAAAAGGCTTCTGAAGGGCGGGTTGGGTGCATTAGAGTTGGCTGAGCCTGAGGAAAGTTGAGCACGTTGTATACTCCTGGGCTTGCATTCCCAACCCCTGCGTTAATTTATCTCCTTGGTCTTCTTAAGTGAATTTACTAACTTTAGAATACTCGCTGCTGTGTCCAGAGAATGCCATGGGTCTACTTGCTCACTTTGCTAATAATGTTTTTTTTTAAGATTTATTTATTTTTTATTTATATGAGTACACTGCAGCTGTCTTCAGACACACACTAGAAGAGTGCATTGGATCCCATTACAGATGGTTGTGAACCACCATGTGGTTGCTGGGAATTGAACTCAGGACCTCTGGAAGAGCAGTCAGTGTTCTTAACCACTGAGCCACCTCTCCAGCCCTGCTAATAATGTTTTAAAAAACAGAGAAGTAACTGCCTGCTTCTTACAGGGAGGAGGATGGTGGGCCTTTACGTTTGTGACCCAGTGGTTATAGCATAAGTAATGGATGTGGACAAGTAGTGGTAGAAACAGTCCTTGCCAACCTAGAAAGGCCTGAGGGTTTTGTTTTGAGACCAAGTCTTCCTATATAGCCCAGCCTTGAGCAGCTCCTTCTGCTTCTGCCTTAGCCCTCTCAGGACTAGGATTATGGACGTGTGGCACCCCTTTATTTTCTTGTCCTAAATTATAAAAGCTCATCAATCAGATACACTGCCTACTTGTAATTAGTTTGATGTTGGATAGACCTGCAGAGAATGACACTTCCAGTGACGAGGGGTCACAGGAGTTGGAAGAAACCATCAAAGTTGACCCTATATCAGTGGAGACATTGAGTCACTGTGGAACAGCCTCATATAAGAAGTCTCTCCGACTCTCCTCGGACCAGATAGTAAGTAGTAAGCACTAGAGTTGTGTTTATATAAATGCTCCTCACTAGGAGAGCAGCGCCCCACACCTGGTGAGCTTGTGACATGGGTTCCTCCCCACCTAGACCTTGTGCCTTGTGTCTGGAAATGAACCAAGGAATGTTGTTTGTAGCTGGCTTCTTTGGTGAATCTTATTTCACACTCAGCCCAGGACCATGGGCTACCTCTTAGGACTCATAACAGCAGAGCAGTGACATTTACAATACAATGCCTACATCATACTTCTACACATTTTCACTAGGAAATGGCTTTACTGGGCTGAGCATGAGGATATGGCCAGGCAGTGATTTCAGGTGCGATGGAGGATAGGAAGGTTTTGTTTTGGGTGGGGCATCAGGAAATCCTTGAAATTAGAAAACAGTAGTCAAGCAGTGTGGCTTCTTCAACCATGTGATCATGCTTGAGTTTGGACTAGACTACATGCTAACACCAAAGAAACCACATGCCCTGAGTTCTGTTGTAAAGCTTTAAACTCTGTTCCAAAGTGCATATTTTTAGCTGTCTTTCATGTAGTGCTTTTCATAAAAGGCAAAATTGAAGCTCCACGATGGCCCCAACGACGTCGTGTTCAGCATTACAACCCAGTACCAGGGCACCTGTCGGTGTGCGGGCACCATCTACCTATGGAACTGGAATGACAAAATTATCATTTCTGACATCGATGGGACAATAACCAAGTAAGCTCAAGCCTCCTGAGGGTAGGGGAAGGATATGAGTTGGGGAGGCATCAGTCCTCACTAGGGAGAATGTCCCTTAAACCATACGCCCTAAGATGTCCTGAAAGCAGCCCAAGTGAAGTTATTTGATGGCTGACGAGGAGGGGTATGGAACCATACAGTATGCAAATTCTAATGTTCAGAGAAGACAAGCTGTTAAAATTTTAGGGATGAGAGGGAAGAGATGTGTTAGTAAATTATCTCTGAAGATAAGTACTGGGCTCTCCTGTAACACTTCTTTTCGGAGTGCCTCAGTGTATATCATTACAGGGCTAAAGCCTGCCTTGTGCCTGGACAAGATCAGAGTAAACCCATCCTGGTACATTGTCCCCAGCTTTCCCCCCACTTAGTGCTTATTAGCAGCCAGTGTGGAAACTGATTGGCATATAAGCGTTGGATTTCTGTTATCTGCTTCTATGTCTACCCTTTTGCCAGGTCTGATGCTTTGGGACAGATTCTCCCACAGCTGGGTAAAGACTGGACTCATCAGGGCATAGCTAGGCTCTACCATTCCATCAATGAGTAAGTACCCATTCTCTAGTGTCCTTCTGCCTCAGCTTTGACTTAAGGACTGGAGAAAAATAAATCATCAGCCTTGTATGCATTGTGTATTTATGGCCTGCGTAGTTTAGCTT
The DNA here is from genome assembly GCF_947179515.1 of Apodemus sylvaticus. Taxonomy (NCBI): domain Eukaryota; kingdom Metazoa; phylum Chordata; class Mammalia; order Rodentia; family Muridae; genus Apodemus; species Apodemus sylvaticus. Next base: position 2,377,320 of record NC_067480.1, on the reverse strand, counting down.
TGTTTTCAAGCGTGTACTTGGTATCCTATTAATGGGTTTTATGAGCATTAGCTCAGCTCAGTCTTAGGCTCTGCTGACTTACCTGTGTAGTCAGAATGTTAATTATTTTTAGCTAGAATTTATCAGGAAGGCTGGTTCTTACCTTGGTTTATTTACTGGGCAGATAGCAGACGTGTAGAAGACAGTTCCTTAAGGAAACACTAGCTGTCCTTTTTGGGATCCTAGCAGGTTCACGGTCCATGAATCTGGAGATATATAGTACCCATCTTATAATACCATGATAGGAAACCAGAATGAGTCAGTTCCTTGGCTGTAACTTTACTCCCTGTCCCAGAGAATGGTGTGTGTCCAACAAAATGTCCTTAAAATAAGACCCCTAAAATAACTATCATTATTTTACAGCAAATACCATAAAGATAGTCCAGTTTTGTCCATTCTGGATCTTTTTTCTGAGCTAAGTGTAGCATTGCACTCTGTCAATGCTTTGCAGTTTAACATCCATTTTGCACATTCCTCTGTTTTCCTCTTGTGTGTAATCCTAACTGGTTTCCTTCTAAGTTCAGTAATTTGATTTTCAAAGTAAATGAAAAGAACTTGATTTGGATCTGATAAAAGAAAATTGTCTTTTCTTTATCCAAAAGATAAACCTAACCAGGTTGCATGTATGCGTGTGTCTGTTGTCTTAGGAACGGTTACAAGTTTCTGTACTGCTCTGCACGTGCCATCGGCATGGCCGACATGACTCGTGGTTATCTGCACTGGGTCAACGACAAGGGCACGATCTTGCCTCGAGGCCCCCTGATGCTGTCTCCCAGCAGCTTGTTCTCTGCCTTCCACAGGTAGCTTTCTAGTGGGTCTGCTGGGCGCCTCCTGGGGGACGGGTGCTGGAACTCAGGGCCCAGCAAGCATGTGAACAGGCTCTGACAGGGTCCCCTAGGCTATAGAGTGTTTGTCTTCCTTCATTGGCTCTCTAAGTGCTCAGTCAGATGATGAAGTACAGGGTGTCTCTTTCCACTAGTGTTAACACTCAGATACTCTGTCAGGAGACTGACTAGAGAAAAGGAAGAAGGCCACAGTGCCCAAGGATTAAGAAAATGGGTAGCTGTGAGCATGAAAATCTTTCCAAGAACATACTCTAGTAAAAATTACCATTTTGAATTTGGTAATTGTATCTTTTTGTCTTTAGGGAAGTGATAGAAAAGAAACCAGAGAAGTTCAAAATTGAGTGTCTGAATGATATTAAGAACTTGTTTGCCCCATCCAAGCAGCCCTTCTATGCTGCCTTTGGAAACCGTCCCAACGTAAGTGTCTGTGGCATTGTGTGTGGACCCTGTGTGAGCGGAATTCAGGAGGTACATGTTAGGGCCCAGCCGCGGCGTGGCTCCACAAGCAGAGGACAGTGGCTGATCGGCACATGGGGTCTCCCTGGGCTATGCCTCACCCCCCCCCCCCCCCCCGGGCTGGCCACTGAGCCTGGAGCTTTGCACCTTCTAGGCATTGACTCTGCCACTGATCTGTGTTTATCCCGAACCCTTTTATCCTTTCTTAAATTTTTTAAAAGTTATATATATAAATGCTTTGTGTGTGTGTGTGTGTGTGTGTGTACACATGTGCACCAGGTGCATGCCAGAAGAAGGCATACAATCTCCTGAAACTGGAGTTAAAGATGGTTTTGAGTCACCATATGGGTGCTGGAAATCGGACCCAGGTCCTTCTGCAAGAGCATCAAGTGCTCTTAACAATGAGCCATCTCTACAGTCCCGTTTTAAATTTTTTGTTGAGACAAGATCTCAGAAACTTACCCAGGCTGGCCTTGAACTCATTCTGCATAGGCAGCCTTCTTGTCTTAGCCACTTGAATAGCTAAGATTTATTGGTCTGCACTAGAGGCAAGGGTTATTCAAATTCTCTAGCAGTTGGGGAAGTCCAGCATTCCCTGTTGACCCCAGGACTGTATACAGAAGGATGTTATCCCCCACTCTCCACCCCAGTTTGAACATTTTCTCAGGCAATTCTGCCTACATTCTAACTGGTTCTCTGCCTTAAGTCCTAACTCAGTTGTTCTCAACCTTCCTAATGCTGTGTGACCCTTAAATACAGTTCCTCATTTTGTGGTGACCCCCAACCATGAAATTATTTTCATTGCTACTTCATAACTATAATTTTTATACTGTTATAAATCAAAATGTAAATATCTGGCATGCAGAACACCTTGTATACAACTCCTGTGAAAGAGTCATTTGACTCCCCAAAGAGCTTGAGAACCACTGTTCTTTGACTGGTTCTGTGCCACACCCTTGGACCCACATCTGAGCTGTGGTGTGAGTTCTCTTCTGTGCCTTTTGTACTGCATCCTCTGGGGGCAGCCTCCACATCGCAGGTTCACTAACAACGGTGCTGGTGCCATTGTCTGGCCTCCTTTGTACTCTGGGTTTCTCTAAAGACTCCCACTGTTCAGTGGATGTTGTGGCTCTGGCTTATGAGGAGCCTGATAAGTTTCCATTTCTCCTGCAGGATGTCTATGCTTACACACAAGTTGGAGTTCCAGACTGTAGAATATTCACTGTGAATCCAAAGGGTGAATTAATACAAGAAAGGACGAAAGGAAACAAGTCATCGTAAGTACATTCAGGCTGCAGCCAAGCACCCTGCAGCCAGCACCCTACAGCCAGGTGATAGCTGAACACAGATCAGAACCAAGGCAGGGCACAGCCTGAGGAGCAAAGCTACACATCTGTTGAGTGTTTTTTCCTTGTGGAAGCTGCTTAAGGAGTATTTGTGTGTGTGCATCTGGACCCTGAGGCAGTGCTAGCTCTCAGTGTTAGGCAGCCGTCTTTTAATCTGAAGAGCCAGATTTACGCCCTTGGTCTTGTTTTATATCAACTGTAAAGTAACAGCTGTGTCTCTTGCCCAATCCCTTCCAGGTATCACAGGCTGAGTGAGCTTGTTGAACACGTGTTCCCACTTCTCAATAAGGAACAGAATTCTGCCTTTCCATGCCCAGAGTTCAGTTCCTTCTGCTACTGGCGAGACCCAATCCCTGATGTGGATCTGGATGACCTAGTTTGAACAAGACCTGTATGGCAAAGTGGGGGGCACTGTCACTGGCCCTCTTACAGATGAAGACCCAGGAGCTGACAGTCAGGAACCTGCTTTCCAGAACAGGGACAAGGTCCCCGAAGCTGGCACTGCCACCTTCTTTCAGCTTCCTAAGCCACCATTCAGCACCTAGACAGAGTAATAAGGGGCACTCAGCCTGCATTAGAAGTCTGTGCTCTGAAGCCCGTGCTCCATTACTTGTGGGCTCTGCCGTGCGTCTTGTGGAGTTGTGTGCTGTGCACCACTCAGGTGCATAATTTAAGAAGGAAGAAATCAAAAACTGAAAAAGAATAGACCAGCACATTACTACACGAAGTAAAGAGTTAAAATCTCCACTGGTCAGTTGGGATCGTTTCTCTCTGTAACCAGGGTTTTCTCCAGAGGTCCAGCTAGTGCTGCAGCTATGTGTATGTCCTCCTTGGGACATCTCTCTCTCTCTCATTGAGCTAGGACAGCTGCTGTGTGTGCCAGCACCGTGAGCCTGGCTGCACCAGCGGGGCTATAGTGTTGGGGGAAGCACCCTATTATCACCATCTCCTCACCTGCCCCTTCTGCAGTGAGAAGGAAGTCATTTAAGTTGTTATGACCTAGCAGAAGAACAGATGCTTAATTTCATGTCTGGAGTGATGGTGAGACCTCCGTTTAAATCACAGGAAAGGCAGTGGCTTCTCCTCAGAAGTGTAGAAGGGCAGTGGCCTTGGGTCCTGGGAGTCCTGTTCTCTGACACTGTCACCTGCCTTAGGTGGCCCTTGGGGCACATATTTCAGGACAAGATTTTTGAAAGTCTGGGCTTCAAAATTGCTAGGGAAAAAGCCTTTGGCTAGTGGTATTGACCAGTCATTTGGATTCCAACCATACAATGTAGTCAGTCCATGGAGGCATGGGAGAGAGAGGTTACTAAGTGCCTGTGGAGAGCCAGCACCTCAGCAGTAGCCCCAGCCCACTACTCTGACTCACCCTCATGCAGTTGATAGTGTAGATGAGGCCTCGTGGGGATGTGGGGCTACCCCTGGACCTCCCTGGCAGCCTCAGACACTGGCCTCCTTAAGTGCTTTTGTCAAATATTGAACAGATGGCACCAGGGAGTTATGTCCTCAGACCACAGTCACTGCATTGCTAACATCAAGGGAGTTATTGAAGGAAGGTGTTCCAGAGACCTTGGTGGTTCAGTGACAGCCCTCCACTGGCAAGATGGCAGTGGAGGCTTCTGAGCAGAGAGAGAGCTGCCGTTAAAGATGGTTCCCACTCTGCATGCCCCTGCAGTTGGATGGCTGGCCTGACCATGCTTTAGTTTGCTTCACTCAAAATAATGCTCACTAGAGTTGGCTTAGAAAGGGGTGGTTATTTTCCAGATTGGAGAGCTGGGTGTCCCTACCTATTTCAGTATTGCAGTTGAATGCAGAGACCATGGTGACAATGTTTAATTAAAGAGAAAAAAAAAAAGACCATTTGAAACATAATTCTCCATGGCCAAACCTGGAGGTACATGCTCCCAGAGAAGGGGCAGCACAGGCTTCCACAGTGCTGACGTTTCCTAGAAGCAGTTCACTTCTCCTTCATGAGTTATTTGTGTTAGGTAGTAGGGAAACTCGGTTACGTTTATGTGAAATTCTTGCCAGTTAGTGAAATAAGATTCTACTAAAGCAGCCACATGGGATTTGATGCCTAAGCCATCAGCACCCTGGTGATTTTAGCACATCTTAGCTTTATGGGAACAGTGAGAATTGTGCACTTAACCTGAGCTTGGTAGGATCTCCGTGGTACAGAAAATCTTATGTTTTCTCTCAGACCACTTCTGTTTGTCCTTTAGGGAGTCTTTGCCTAGCTAGTCTGTTTCCTTTTCCTGACAAACTTTTTCTTTGGACACGTGGGCCTTTTCAGAAGGTCTAGCATAGGCTCTGTGTCTCCTGGCCTGTGCAGAGAGGATGGCTGGTCTTCTGTCCACGTGTCCGTTAGCCCAACACTTGTCACTGCACATTGATCAGTGGGTATTTAGGATAATGAATGTAACTCTTTCCTTATTTAAAGGAGTCTCCTTGCTGAAAGAAGATGATTACTATTACTGTAGTGTTATGAAGTATTAAGTTTGTGCTGAAAATCCATTGCCATTTGTTACAAATGACATTTGTTCTTTCTGTGAAAGAGAGATGCCCTTAAGTGTGTTTGCACACAAACCCCTAGATGGCTTGTTGCAGTGTCACCTTGTCTTCAGTGACAGGTGATGCTGAAGAGACACTACGGCAGACTGGCCACCCAGTCCTCCTGTCAGTTGTTACATCAGTGAATGTGGCCCCATGTCTTTCCAGATCAGTCTAATTTTAGTGTTTGGTGTCGAGTGTTGAAGCTTGCACTGCTGTGGAACTGATGGCTGCTCTCCGTCAGGCTGTGTAGGGTGTACATGTGGACCTGGAGCGTGCACACGTAACCGCATGACCAGTACTACATTTCCTATGGTCTAACCCATCTGCATAGTCAGTTCAAAAAAGAAATGTGCTGTTGTAGTAACGTAAAACAAAAGCTGCTAAAAACAACTTAGAGTGGACCAGGACCAGAGCTGAGCTGCAGGGAGCTCCTGTCCTCTGCAGCCCCTTGTCCATAGGGCTGGTCCAGCCTTCTGTAGTGCTCTTCAAAGCCATCATCTGAGAGAAGAAACGGTTAAGGCGACATAAGCAAGTTTGCCACATAGCCCTGGGAAACCTTGTTTGAGAGCATGCTGGGGTTTATTTAAAACCCCAGTAAATGCTCTTTTTAGGTGAAAATTTCTTATTTTGACTTAAAGGCAGAGGAAAGAGTTCCCTTTTAATAATTACATTTAGCTGATGAAGTATTTGATTATTAGAGAGCAGTGCCACTAAGCAGCTTTAAGTTGTCAGTAATTGTAAACATCAGTGCAGTACCTTCAGTATGGTAAAGATGTTGTCTTCAGATGAATGGCTCATATTTTGGTGCGGTGTTTGATGTTCACAAAAAAAAATATGTTACAATAATAAACTAACATAAACTGAGTGCATTGGGCTCCTTCCTTCAGGGACATTTGACCAAATCAGTGCTAGAGATTGATAATTACAATTACCAGTTATACATAAGCATTGCTTGGTCTTTGCTGACATGCTTGTCTAAAGGAGGGACCTGGGACCTCTTCCTGTTACTCACTTGCAAACCCTGGTTCCAGAAGTGAAGCTCCAACCACAGGAACTGTGTCCACTTTGTAGGTTCTGTCAAGACGTGATTCATCCATACATCATTTCCCTACACTCTGGCTCCCACACCAGCCCCTCAGAGTCTTCTGGAAAGCTACTCAGCTTTAATAACGCACCCGTCTTAAGCCTTTCCTGGGTAGCAGCAGGTAGCAGTCCCAATGTATCCATCTTTAGACATGATCTTTTTTTAGCATATAAGTGATGGCAAAAGTTAATGTGACATCCTCCCTCAGATCACCAGACAGCAGATACTACACCTGCTGGATCACACATCCTTGAATGAAAATTTTGTGTTTGCTGCTTTTCCCTGACTAAAGGCACAGAAGCCATAAGTCTTGGGAGTGGGGCTATATTTTTGCCCTAGAAAATATCTGATTATACAGGCAATGGAGTTTTCTTCTAGGCAATTTTAAGTGCTATGAGAGGATAGCTTTTGGCAGCCCTCACCCCTGTACCTGCATGTATAGCTCCTTCCATTGTAAGAAGGCACAGATGAAGCACAGATTGAGTTTGGAAAGTGGATGGCGGCCAGACAACGCACACTCAAGACCATAGGCCTGGAGTTAAGGTGTCCATTTCTGTTTATAAAGCAGATACGTGTGGGAGACCAGTCGTCCCTGGGAATGCTGACTATATGCTAATCTGGAAATGATTTAAAATACACCTCAAGCATTCCTCCTTGCAGATCCATTTAATAGTATTTAGTCATTTAAATGGTGCCAATTGGTGGTGGTATGTATCAAGGGTAAAATGTTCCAATTCTTAAAAAGCACTGCCTTTTTCTCTGTCACCACATCTCCTTGATTAGACGAGTTGTACCCTGAACCTGGTGGCCCTGTGGTATGTACTGGTCACTCCTGCTTCTTAGGAGGACTGCTTGAGACTAGCCTCAAAAGTACTGAGTAAGTACTTAAATTCAGCTTACATCTCTGACTCATGGGCACATGACTAGAGGGGGTGATGACTTAGGGGCGCTGCTCCAAACTCCCCTCCCCCAGACAAGCTCTGGCTGTCTCTCCTTTTCATCTCCAAGAAAAGACTGGGGCTCCCATTTTAAACCTGTCTTCTGCACGGGCCAGAGTCCAGTTTTCATCCCGTTTTGTCTTGCAGTGAGTACATGGCTGCCGCTGTGGTTGAGCTCATTCCATCTTGACGGTTGGATATAGAGAGCTAAGTGCACTCTGCCAGCAAAGAAGTCACACACACTGGATGATTAAGGTCTATTGGCTGCTCAAGAGACCTGTCTAGGAGTGGGGAATACAGTGGCTGTGCATCTCCTGTCAGGCCCCTGCCTTCCAGCCACAGAACACTTGGCCACTTGGCACTGAATATGATCCTCAAAGAAGAGTGAAGGAAATGGGCAGAAACATTTGTGTGAGCCAGCTGGGCTTTCCTAAAAGTTCTGCTGCTCAGGGTTTTCCATGAGTCATTTCTCAGACAAGCAAGGGCACTTTGACCTTTGTAGCCAACTCCCCAGCTGTGGAAAAACGTACAGTCCATGACCCTCCTTCCAAATATCCCATAATACTTTTTTTCAGACAGTCCTTGAAACCCAATGTATTTTTACTGCATTTGCCTCTTCTGCCAACTGGGTTAGGATCAAGACAAGGCTGTTGAAACTGGTTTCCCTAACCTTCCACTAGGGACCTGGGGGAGTTGCCCTTCCCTGAAGGTGCTGGCTGACAGGTTCCCCCAAACCTGGTTAGCAAAAGCCACCCTGAGCCGGATGCCCCAGTGCCTGGAGCTGCGTGTGGCTGCTGGGAAAGGAGTGTTGTGCTAGGCCTCCCAGACCCAAATGTGCTTGTCTTCTCAAATGATCTCAGTCAGCCCTCAGTTGTACATGGGGCCTCTTGTTGCTTAGGAACCAGAGTTCCTAGTGCTGGCTATCTCTGCCAGTAAGCCGTGCAGTGGAGCAATGAGAAGTCAGTCTCGTGAGCCTGCAACCATCTCACTTCCCCTAACAGGGCAGGGTAGGCCCTGACCCTCAAGGACATCGGGACTTTGTTTTCCCACCAAAATCAAACGCCAAATGTGTAAAGCCTGGAAGCTTGCAGGTGTGGGATGTTTTACATAACACTGGGGTCAAGTTAGGATCACTTTTTACGGCCATAAAAAGTGCTCTAGTTTGCCCACCCCACCTCCACCCCCAGTAACTCCCAATCCATAAGGCACCAAATACAGAAAAGGAACATCGTGATCCCGACATCTTTATTGATGCTCCCTGTCTTTGCACTTATATCGTACATGTCATTTAAGGAGCCCAGCAAGTTCATAAATAATGTCTCACATTCACCCTGGTAGCAGGGCCCAGGCGAGCAGAGATGAGTACCAGACGGTAACGGCAACCCACGTGTGGAATAGCCCACGTTAAACTCTGGGTCCAGGCCATACCAGCACTTCAGTGTTTAAGTCTTGTACATGCAGTGTGGGGAGGCGCATCTGCTACAGTGTCTTCCAGCTGCATCAGGCCCAGGCCAGTCAGGGAGCAGCACCGAGTAGGTCCAACCCAGGAACCTCAAGCAGAGCTGGCATATAGGCAGCACAGGAGAAGCCAGCTTCCAGCCAAGGGGACAATCTTCTGGTCGTTCAGTTACAGTGACGAATTAACAATGTGTCACTGCCACAGCTGTCTGGAAACGAGGGGTGGCAGTCTCTACAGGGGGAGGTAAGGCCTTTATCCTGGGGGTAGGCAGAGTGTGTGCAACAAACTAGATCAGTGCTCCAGTTACATAGACCGAATATATTAAAGCTTTGGGGTTTTTACAGCCTTTCTTCCCTTCCTGGTCTCCCTAGAGGTGAGAAAGGGAAGGATACAAGAAAACACCACTGAAGGTGGAGTACATTTCATTAAAGTCTGTGTGAGCCAGTCTGCCCCCAGTCACCACAACGTTGACCCCATCTCCTGCCTTCAAGTGCACAATGAGGTGGAAGGCCCCGGGGCCCCCACAGGTATGCACAGCCCCGGGGGGATGATGGTATTCCAGAAACTCCCTCCTGTACCCAGCCGTATGCAGCTGGGCAACACTGGCGTTGGAGACAGACAGGACGGCTTCCACATAGGCTTCTCTCTCAGGCGTGAGGGTGGCGGTGATCAAGTAGCGCCCGTCATAGGGCGCGGTGAAGATCCCTACGAAGAGCCAGACACAGGTGAGCTGATGTGGTGTCTTGGCCGCCCGTGCCCTGGTTACAGACTAACTTGGATCCATCTCACCCAAGGCCACTTTAGACTGCCTCTGATTGCCCCTGGGTTTTAGCACCCAACGTCTTAGACAGGTCAGGATGGTTAGTCACCAAACCTGTAGAAGGGAGGCTGACTGGAGAAACTGTACCACCTGCCCACATTTGTTTTTCTAGAATGAAGGTCAGTCCCCAAGGACAGGTGCATTCTAGACAGGTATTCTACCATGCACATCAACAGCCCCAGTATGGCCTCTCACACATGCAAAGCACAGACTCAGGCCACTCAGCTCATCCCAGAGCCCACAGTCCTGGGCTTGTAGCATCCAAAGAATAAGGGCTCCAATACTCCAGAGCTTGGAGTAGTTCTTGCCTAAATTTACAACAGTCCAGGAAACGAAACCAGCCACAGCCCCTCTGGGACAGGCAGCCAGTTCTACCAACATTCCTAGTCTGCCATATACATGGCATGTGTGCCCTGCAGACTTGGGACCAAGACCCAGCCCCTGCCATGTTAAAAACCACCTTCTAAATCCCTGGTGTGTCTAATTCCTGAGACAGAAGCAGACACTGAACCATTCAATCTTAGGAGGCCATGCTATCCCCCTCATCTAAAAGAATCAGCCTCTTGGGTGTAGGGCATGTTCACTCACAGCCAGAGGCCCTACTATCTTCTAACCCCAGGGCCCCATGATCTGGGAGGCAAAGGAAGTGTGTAGAGCTGGACCACCCACAGCATCCATCCCAGGAGTGGGTAGGGGTATCGGGTCTCTGCACTCAACAGTAAGCCACATTATCACCACAAAATTAGGGTCCTGAAACTTTAAAAAGGACCTATTTAAGAGTCTAGCCTCCAAGTGTGCCTGGGTCCACCCTGCCCTTCCATGCTTACTAGTTAAATAGTATCCTGATTATAACTCCTGGAATCTTGACTCTGAGGACAGATCAGGCCCCACTATACTGGACCAAGCTTCCATGTGCCTGTATAACTGGGGCAAGCCTAGCTCAAGGACCTCCTGGAATTTCCTTGATAGTACCAGACTGCTTGTGAAGATCAACAGCCTGTGTGAGTGGACAAGGGGTCTCCACAGCCAGCACAGCCAAAGGGAAAGAGACCCTTCATTCCTAATCAAAAACCCCAACTCTAGCACAAAACCTCTAAGCATAGATTAGAAAGATGGGTGGAGCAAAGCATGGCAGTCTGGGACACCTGACTGCTTCCTCTGAGGTCTGCCAGCGACCATCAGAACAGTGTGACTTAGCCAGAGGGCAACTGCGCTTGGAATTGTGGAAAGAATTGCTAAAAATTACCAAGAAGATGACCAAGGCCCTCCCTCTCCCTGTGAAGACCATGTCTATATAAATGCTGCTTAAAGGCAAGGAGACTGGGCAAGGCTAGAACCCATGAGCCTCAGAGGGTTGCCCTGAGGTCCAGATATCCTGTAAATGGAAGGAAAGCCCCATCCATGTGTGGCTATCAGGAAGGGCTCTGTGCCAGTCTGTCAGGTGCCAGTCTGGGAACAGGTGAAGCAGGACAAGCCAGAGGAAGGGAAAGAAGGCTGTTGGAGCTCACAGCAGCTTCTGCCACCATCTCCAGGGTTCCCTGGAACAGGCATGGGTGCCACAGGCACCTTCCAAAGTACATTGTTCAATTCTGTCTCAGTGTGTGAGGCCCCACACTCTAGGCTCAGTCCCTTGTAGAGAACACAGCCTTTTTTGGTTCATCATAAAACTAAGATTCTGAAGGGAGTCTCTGCACATTTGTAGGTAAAGCATGCTTAATGACCTCTAGTGGGCAGATGGAAGAGAGGGGGGCTGGGGTGTGACAGGTCATAGCTGGCAAAATAAAAAAAATTTTTAGCAACCATTAAAAATTAAGCAGCAGTTCCAAAAGTGTGGTGAGGCCATATGCTGCCCTCTCACACCTGCATCCCAAGAATTGGAGGTTTGGTGACAATCCACTGCCCAACTTAGGTTCTCCCCAGCCTCCATGGAGCAAGACAGAATTCCATTTTAGATACTCACCAGTGTTGGGGTTGTATACATCCCCGTCATTCACCAGCACCTTATTAAACAGGACAACGCCTCCATCACTGGAAAAAGGCTTCTGGGTAAGACCAGCTGAAAAGGACACCAGAGCAGGCAGCGGCGCTCCTAGGGCAGAGAGAGGCAAGAACACATGGACCTGCCTGTCTTCTGAAAGCGTTGATGGACCCCGGGTACAAGCTGTGCCTCCTGCTGGAAGTCCAGAGACTCCCCTTGTCAGACCAAGGGCTAGTACAGAGAAACTGGACTCGCGTGTAAGACACAGAAACTGCATATGAAAACCTCAAAGGGATTGTCTGCATTGTGTGTGTGTGTGTGTGTGTGTGTGTGTGTGTGTGTGTGTGTGTGTGTGTGTGTATAAGGTGATTCTGTGTGCTGGATAACTGCATCAGGGGCTGGTGTTGGGTGCATAGAGAATTATCTAGGGAGCTGCTTTCTTGTAAGTCAGTGCTCATCAGGACCACACAGGGCATAGCCCACCCAGCCTCCCCTCGAAAAACATGAACAGAGACCATGTGGGAGGGAAAATTCCTGCCTCTGAGTCTCTCTAGAGGCTCAGTCTACAGAGGCCAGGACCAGGGAGGCTGCTGGGTGTGGAAGGGCCTAGGCTCCAGGCTGTCTACCCGTGCCAGCAGCCCTAAGGGAGGAGACAGGAAGTACAAGGCAGAGACCACCAAGGAGAGCAGGGTTCTGCGTGGACATACCTGGGGTGGCTACAGGAGGTGACTTGGGGTAACCTGAAACAAAGAATGGAATGTCAAATCCTGCACAGATATTTTTCAGACCTCTTTCTCCCTTCCGGGATGGCTATAGTCCCTGGCTCTGGCTTCATCAACCTCACTACTCTCACCCTTTCCTGGGGAAAATGACACTTTTAAATGTTTTTGTTCTGGGGTGCTCCTGATACCCTCCTGTCAGATAAGCAAAAAAGTTCCTCTGAAAGCTACCTTTTTGAACTTTGTTCCCTAAAGGTGGAACTCTGGACCCACTGAACACACCAACAGGTTCAGGCTGAACAGTTTGCCTCTGTGTGCCTTCTGCAGGGCAGACTTACCTGGTGCACCTGCATAGCCTTCCGAGCTAGGGATGGGCCCCTGCCCCATCTGTCCATCCACTCCCTGAGGCAGGCCCCTTCCCGACATGCCCATCCTGCCTGGAGGCCCAGCCTCTCCAGTCTCCATGATGACTCCACTAGAGCCAGGCAGGAAGGGCAACCCCGTGCGACCAGGCCAGGCAGGCAAAGGTGGTGGCGGCAGGGGCCTCTGGGGCAACACTGGCCGCTGGCCTGTCTGTGGTGGTCTGGCTGGGTCTTCTGGCAGTGGGGTCAGCTGGGGTGGTTCAGTGGGGGCCTCCTCTGAGGGTCTGGTGGATTCTAGTAGCGTCTTCCCAGATGGTCCCTGGGTTGCTTCTGAGGGTTCCTCTGCTAGAAGTGAGAAAGAACACAAATGTCTCCAGATCACCCGTGTAAGGCTTCCATGGCCATGATCAGTGTCGTTTGATTGACCACAAAAGGCTGTGCCTATGTAGCTGAGGCACTGTCTCCAATGGGGTGTAAACAGTATGAGAGCCTGGGACAGCTTGCCTGGCATCTTCTGAAGGAACTCCAGCCAAGCTGCCTCTGATTACCCAGGGAGAGCTGGGAAGACAGCCGGGGCCTCCTGGATATAGATGGCAACACTCCAAAACAGTGTGAGTCTGGCTCCAGCATCACGTGTCCCTTCAATGCGTGCTCTCGTCATAAATGGGTCACATTACCATGAGGCTAATGCCACTGACTACTGCCGTCTCTAAAGCAAGCTAGCCCCAGTGTCAGGCTGCTGGCCTCACTGCTGGCTTGTGAAAGGACCTTGGCTGCCTCTACAGTTGGCACAGACCCCAAAGAACCACTATTTCCCCACACTTTCAGATCACCAGTAGAGGAACCTCCTGCGTCAAGTGCTTCTGCCTGTCTGAGGTGGCCACCACAGTGACTCAGCCAAGAGCTGCCACCCCTTCCTTCCTCTGAATACATTCCTGGAACTGGCATACTAAAAAGCCCTTACTACATGCTCACAAAACATCTGAAGACATACTACCTACAGATGCAAAGACCACCTTCCCAGAGGTCCTTAGTCTGGTGCCTCATATCTCCCAGGACATATGGGAGCTTCACAGCATCTACCACTGCATTTCGGCCCACTGTCTAGAGTTGCTTTAAAGTTCTATAAAATATATATTATACATCAAATATGTGTTCTCCTTCCACCCAAGAGCAGGTGACCAGAACACCCTCCCCCCCAAAAAAGTTGTTTCTCAGCCTTTTCTGACCAGTTTTCATGAGAATAAGCTCCACAGAAAATAATTCTAGTAGCTTCCATGTCAGTTCTCCGAAGAATAGCATTTGGAAAGCCCCGGTGTAGGTGCAGGCAGTAAGCAGCTGTGATGTAATGAGCAAGCAGGAGGGTCACAGATTCTAGGCCAGCCTATGCATGCGTTCCATAGAAAAAAGGGAGGAAACCATGAAAAAGTTGAGGGTCTTTCACAGGACAAAGATTAAAGGTTGTCCCAGAACGTGGGGAAGACACAGAGGGGAAACCTTGTGTCTGCAGGCACATCCAGAGAAAGACCGCCCTGGGGGTACCAGGAAGCAGCAAAGTTGAAGAAAATGTGCTACTATTTTAAACACAGGACTGAAATGTGCTTGGATATATTTTACAATACAGAAAATTACGTTGAGGGGCCATTGGAAGTTGATAGCACATTTACTCACATATGAAATCTATTTCCATTTTTCCTATATGGGACGTGCATGGATGCATGTTTTGTATGTGTGTGGTACCTTTGTGTAAGAAAGTAGTACTGTCAGCCCAAAGTAGAGGCTGAAGGTTAATGACACTGAACCGACCTCCCCTAACTCACTGGGGCAGGTTCTCTCAATCAAACTCAGAGCTCACTGATATGGCTAGTCTTCCTAGCCAGCTTGCTCTGGGGATAGATACCCTGTGTCTGCCATCTGAGGCTAGAATTACAGGCACAACTCACAGCCGTGAGTTCTGGGGATTCCTGAATCTCACACTCGCTTAGCATTCCGGGGCCTTCTCCCCCAACCTAATATGAATATGGACTCCTCTCCTTCCTCCCTGGAAAGGTTGTGAGCCAATCGTGGTGGTGCATGCCTTTAATTCCAGCACTGAAGAGGAAGATGCAGGGGGACTGGAGAGAGGGTTGTAAGCCAAGTTGCAGTTGCTGGGAACTGAACTCAAGACCGCTGGAAGAGCAGTCAGTGCTCTTAACTGCTGAGCCATCCCTCCACCCCCAGAAGGTGGGTTTCTTAAAGGCACAGAGCACCTTGGAAGATGTCTCTGTGGATAATATGCTTTGCCAAGAAAGCATGAGAACCTGAGCCCTACCCCTACTGTGAAAAGCCAACTACATACATTGTATGTACTCACTTGATACATGTATATACATGTAGGCAAACACTCATACACATAAAAATCTTGGGGCTGGAGAGATGGTTCAGCAGGTACAAACACTGGCTGCTCTAGAAGACCCAAGTTCAATTTCCAACATCCACAGGGCAGCTCACAACTATGCATAAGTCCAGTCCAAGGGATTTGATATCCTGTCACCTTTGGACAGTGTGTGTGTTGCAAAGACATACATGCAGGCAAAACACCCATACACAAAAACATCTCTAAGGAAAGTAGAAAGTGACTAAGATTTGGCCTTGACTTCTACCCTCCACATACGAATGCAATGTACAAGCATGTGATAAAAATCTTAAAACAAGGGAAGAGGGACTGGAGGGGGAGTGGAGATGAAACATCCAAGAGCAGTCACATGAAAATGTCATGGAACATTCTGCATAATTCATATACACCAGTTTAAAATCCGGTTTTCTACTGTCTATAAAACCAAACCTCGCCTCCTCTGCTATCCAGTTCCAGTTCCATCACTAGTGCCAAGCTCTCACCCAAGCCTCCCTGACTTTGCTTTGCTGTGCTGCAGCTGCCCCTGAAACCATCCGTTCAGCTCCAATCCCTGCAGTCAATTCAAACACCACCTCCCTGTGGCGCCCTCTGGGATCTGCCCAAAAGGGCTTGAACAATCTGCTTCTGAACTGTGAAGCAATGGACCCCTTGTGATTTCCATCGACAGCTGGGTGGTGTCCTCACCTTCACAGTCTCTGGTCCCCAGGATCTAGCATAGGGCCTAACACGTGACACTGAGACAGAGGCGCTGATAGTTACCATGATTTAGCCAGAGTACTAGGAACCTTAATTCTCGCGCAAATCACTGCCATCCTAGGGTTCTCCTTATACTGCTTAAGTGCACGGGACCACGATAATTCTTTCTAACTCATTTCCCTCAACACCAGGCTTACCAAAGAAGTAAGAACTTAAAATCCTATCTGAGCAAAGAAGTCAGGGCTCCAGGGACTCCAGAGCTGCATGCAAGCCAGACAACAGTGAAAAGGCTGCGCCTGATTCTGCTTGGGGCCCCAGGCCCAGCCTCTCCCTCTCAGCTTGGGCTCCGCCCAGTGTCACATGGTGTATAACCAAGTCCTTGCAAAGCAGAGCAGCACTCAGTTCAGTCTAGAGAGAGAAGTCCCCTGAAAGCACACATCTCTGAATCCCTCACCTGAGGAATGAGTGAGCACCAGGCCCAGCTGCCAGGGGCTGGTCTGCGGAGACCAGGAAGAGGAGTGAGGAAGGGCGAGGGAGGAGGGAGGAGGGAGAAGAGGAAGAGGTTGTTTCACTCCCTGGGTGACCCTGCCCTGTCTTCCAAAGCTCTGGTTAGGTTTTGTGTGGCAATTTATGCCTATAATCCCTGTACATGGGATTATAATCCCTGAGGCAGGAGGATTGCTATGAGTTTGAGGCCAGTATGAGTCATAGTGACATCCAGGTCAGCTGGAGATATAGAATAAAACTATCTCCAAATAAGTGTGGGGGAGGGGTGGTAAGGGAACCTATTAAAAGTCAACTTTACTAAAATAATACTCCTCTGGAGGCTGGAGTAGATCTGAGCTGACACCCTCCAGCCACCACAGGAGTTAGGTTTTTATCTGCTGTCTCAGTTCCCCAAGGGTAGAAGGGCTGAGTTCCTGGCAGGAGGATGCTTTCTATGTGCCTGGCAGCAAGCCGGTGTCTAGTCACACAAGGACTACAAGAAGGCCACCATCACTGTTAAGATTCTGCCTTCCAGGGTTCCAGGCCTGGCTGTGGGGAGGGACGGCTCCCAGGTTCCCAGCCTCAGCCTCTGCAGTGCCCCCTCCTGTCTTCCAGGCAGAATTGCACCTGGTACTGACTGTAGCCACACTGCATGAATGCCAAGTGAGGCCCATCAGGAGACCAGTGGGGACGCCTGGTTTCCTTATGCCTAGCATTTGCTCAACAGAGGGCGGAGCAGAGAGTGTGTTAGCATTTTGTCTTAAGCTCCACCCCATAGTTACCTGGCAATAGCCAGGCGTGCCTGACTCACTATAAAAAAGGATGCCCCCCCTCACTCCCCCGCCCTGCCCTTTCTCTTGCTTTCTTGCTCCAGCTCTGTCCTCTCTCCCCTTCCCCACCTCCCCCCTCTCTCCACGTGCTCACGGCCTGCCTCTACTTCTCTACTTTCAGCTCCCCTCCCCATGCCCTGAATAAACTCTATTCTATACTACAGCCATACCGTTATGTGGCTGGTCCCTGAGGGGAAGGGATGCCTTAGCATGGACCCAGGAGGCAGCCCCTTCCCCACACCTGACTACACATCCACCAAACATATTCCTCCTCTCCTTTTATCTTTTTATAAACACAACAGAAAGAGACAGAAACACACACACACACACACACACGGGGGGGGGGGGAGAGAGAGAGAGAGAGAGAGAGAGAGAGGACTAACTGGGGAGATGACCCCCTAAGTAAGGTGCCTGCCATGCCAGCATGAGCACTGAGTTCAGACCCCAGCACCCATCCATGCCAAGCAACTAGGAGCAGGGGCAAGCCTGTGTGATCCTGGGGCTTTAGAGGGAGGCAGGCACAGCTGCGTCCCCGGGGCTTGCTGGACAGTGGAGAGATGGAGTTCCAGGCTCAGTGAGACTGTCTCAGAAATAATGAGGACTGGAGAGTCCTTGGCGTTGAGAGCGCAGGGTGCCCTTTCAAAGACCCAAATTCAGTTTCCAGCACCTACGTCAGGAGGCTCACAACCTCCTGCAACTGACGCTCGTAGCCTCTGGGCCCATCTGCACTCGTGTGCACACATCCACATACATATGATCCTTAAAAAGAAAGACAGTTGAGGTGGAAATAGCCGAGGAAGTCGCAAAGCTTTGCCCTCTGACCTCCATCCACATGCACATATATACACTACATACAAAATCACACACACACACACACACACACACACACACACACACACACACACAAACCATGCTCCACATTTATAGTTATATGCTAGGCCACAGTTGTAGCTATTTTCACCTAACCACATATGGCCTGTGGATCATGGTTGGACCTGCCTGACCAGAGGATATACCCCTGCTATCCAAGTGTGACAACCTGAGTTCCAGCCTTGAAACACACATTTTAAAAGCTGGATGCAATGGTGGCACATCTGTGATCCTGGAGCTCCAACAGCATCCTGGGAGGCAGAAACAAGTACCTGGAAGGCGGAGTACCAGCTAGCCTGGAGCATAGAGCAGGGCAGAAACAAGGGGAGGAGAGAGAGCCCACCCCTGGAAGCTGTCCTCTGACCCTCACGTGCTGGGTGTGTTCTCTATTACCCCCACCTCACCCCACCCCACCTGTCCACCTTCTGACTGTTCCACATCCCATACCTCCCCCCCACCCCCTGTCTCCACATGGATGTCCCCACCCCCCACCCCAGTCTCTTGAGGGTTAGGTGCATCATCTCTGAATGAACACAGACCAGCAGTCCTCTGCTGTATTTGTGTTAGGAGCCTCATATCAGCTGGGGTATGCTGCCTGGTTGGTAGTCCAGTGTTTGAGAGATCTTGGGGGTCCAGATTGAGACTGCTGGTCCTCCTGCAGGATTGCCCTTCTCCTTAGCTTCTTTCAGCCTTCCCCCCAGTTCAACAGCAGGGGTCAGCTGCTTCTGTCCATTGGTTGGGTGCAAATCTCTGCATCTGACACTTTCAGCTGCTTAATGGGTCTTCTGGAGTACAGTCATGCTGGGTCCCTTTTTTGAGCACTCCATAGCCTCAGTAATAGTGTCAAGCCTTGGGACCTCCCCTTGAGCTGGATTCCACTTTGGGCCTGTCACTGGACCTTCTTTTCCTCAGGATCCTCTCCATTGCCATCCCTGTAATTCAACTGCTGAGTGCAGTGGGTTCTCTAGGATGGGTCAAGAGATGGTGTCTTCACTGGAGCAGACCAGACAAGAGTCTACCCCAGCAGAAAGGACCAGGTGGCGGACTCTCTACCCTATTTTAAAATTAAAAATGTGAAAGAATATAGAGGAGTGGTTCTGATGCTTTGATTTAATCTAGAACCTGCCAGTGCTGATGCTGAAGGTCCTTGTCCCCAATTGATTATCAATTAATAAAGATGCCAGCGGCCAATGGCTGGGTGGAAAGAAAGAGGTGGGACTTTCAGGTTCCTACAGGATAGGGGAGAGGAGGAGAAGAATCGAGATACTGGGGGTGGGGGGAGAGATGGAACAGTCTCAGAGCTACAAGGGAGATCTTCCAAAATGTAGGTGGTCATGGAAAACGGCCCATTGGCTTCACAGAAGGCAACTGGGCTACTAAGCTGAGGGCAGATTTAGAGGTGCTGAGCTAGGAGTAAAGGGAAGGGCACGCTAGCCTCAGGAGGCTTAGAAGAGCCCAGCCATTGAGCCAGTAGGATAGGTTAAAAATGAGCTAATGTGTGTGTGTCTTACATCTGTGGATCCAAGATAGCTTCTGGACAGGTGCACACCTGGGACTCACTGGGAACTCAAAGCAGTGTAGCGAAAACTACCCATTACAAAAGAAACTCATCAAACTGACACTACAGGGCCTGGAGAGATGGCTCAGTGGTCAAGAGCACTGACTGCTCTTCCAAAGGTCCTGAGTTCAAATCCCAGCAGCCACATGGTGGCTTACAACCATCCATAATGAGATCTGATGCCCTTTTCTGGGGTATCTGAAGACAGCTACAGTATACTTACATATAATAATAAATAAATCTTTAGGCCAGAGCAAGTGGGGACAAGCAGGGTGACCAGAGTGAGCAGAGGTTCTGAATTCAAATTTCCCAGCAACCACATGATGTCTCACAACCATCAGTACAGCTACAGTGCACTCATATACACAAAATAAATAAATAAATCTTTTTTAAAAACCAAACTGACACTACAGAATGCTAAGTGACAAACATAAGATGTCCCCCAGGTAATATGGGCCCTAGGAGGACAGCCTTTACCATTACTGCCTGCAGAGAAAGAAGCAGTCACTTGGCTACCCAAAACATGGGCTCCAAAGCACTATGGCCAGTTACTGACCCTCCCTGCAGGAGGGTGAAGAGGTTCCAGCAAGACAGGAGGCCTAGCCATGAAGTAGCAACTAGAGAGCACGTGAAAGGCCCTTCAGATCTCAATCACACGGTCTGAACTGTTCCCTTGACAACGTGGAGGGGGAAACACACCCGGCAGAAGGAAGTCCCAACTGGCCACACTGCTCACAGAGGACACTGTAGCAACCTTCTGCAAGAGCAGAGAGCTGTGGCCACTCCAGTCAAGAGGAGTCAGATGTGAAGACAGTGAAACCCATGGAATAGAACAGAAGTCAAAACTGGTACAAGGATCTAATTTCTGCTTGGTCCAAACCAGTGAAAACCAGAATCCCCGTATATCTGTATCACATGTGTTACTCTCTGTGGTGGCATCAGAATGGAAGCCTTTTGTACCATGGCACTCGATCCCTTGGTGGCAGGGAGAGGGTGAGGAGAGAGGGGGTGGGGCCAGCCTCACTTGAAGGTCATAGAAGATAAATTCACAGTTAATTCTAATACTTACATGAATAAGCTATGACCGGAGACACACCAATGGCTGACACTGGCTCTGGATGTGGCCCTGTGTACAGCAGTACACAGGAGTGCTCACCGAGTACTCATGGCAGCTAGTGAAAAGCTTTAAGGCAACAGAGCCTGTACGTAGGCTCTCTCACAAAGCTGACCCTGTGTTAGTGCAGTGGTATCCATGTTGGTAGTTTATCTGTTCCACCCCATTCTGGGCACCTCTTGCCTCTACCTAGCCTGCTACTTGTGACTCAATTTCCTTCCATTTTGAGGACTGATATGGAAGTAGATTTTTATCTTAACAACCAATCCCTAGGGCTCACCTCACCTCTGCTGAGTAAATCTCCTGGGCGATCCATGTCTTCGAAGTTACACACACAATGTGACCACGTGGAAGGCTCTGGACTAGACCTCTGTTCAAACTCAGAACTTTGTTTTAACATTATTACTGTTTAAAGTGTGTGTGTATGTGCTTGTGTGTGTGTGTGTGTGTGTGTGTGTGTGTGTGTGTGTGTTGGAGAACTGAACTCCATCCTCTCTAAGAGCTGTGCATGCTCTTAATTGCTGAGCCATCTCTCCAGACACAAAATTCAAATTTTTGATGAATAAAATCTGCTACTTACAGCAACTAGGGTATAAGAAAAACCAGATGCCCCGGGGAAGAGCCTGGCATGCATATTCACTTGGGTTTCTTTTGTGAGTTCACAGAATTATGATAGTCCATCACTGTACCTTGGACCCAAGCTGCCCTCAAACTCAGTGGATTTCAAGCTCATGGCCAAAACCTTCAGGATGCAGCTGGCAGGTACCAGCCCCAGCCAGACTTTATGGCTCAGGACTCCACCAGTCTGTTGTTGTCATTGTTACAGCTCACCAAGGGAAACTTGATAAAAATAGGATCCTTAGGTCTGTGGTATAATAGAATTCCAAGAGGAGAGATTCCCTTAAGACCAGGAGCCACAGCCACGCCTTCTCGCCACAGGATGTCTGTGGTTGTATCAAGGCAGGGCTGTCCCTTCCTGGAAACGTGACAAGAGACTTTCCCAAACACAGCAACTCTTTCTTTCTCAACTCCAACACCTCTTACAAGTTAGAGGGGAAGTGGTGGTTCCTGAGAGACTCAGCATCAGCTCATCCTCAGACGCAAGACTGGTTGATCTTGCAAAAGCAGTCTCTGTTGACATTTGTGCTACAGACTAGGGTCCTTGGCAGGAGGGCAGATTCCACCCTTTGTGCTTATCTGGGAGGGTTAATATTGGGCACCAAACACACTTCTGCAAGCACATGCAGGCGAGTAATCATGGCTTGAGGAGGATGGAATGAATGACAAGAAAAAGAAGCTACAAAGATGTGTTAAATTCGCTTAAAGGACCAACAGTGTCCCCACATGGGAGAATAAAAGTCAGGAACGTGGGGACCCAGAACTTTACCCCAACAAGAAGGTTGCAGAAGGAATCTTTTGTGCAATGTATGGAAGCTTCACCACTCATTAAAATGCCTATGGCCAATGAGCTGAGGCAGGATTAGAAGGTGGGACACCCAGCACAGAGAGAGGGGATTCTGGGAAATAGTCAGGCGCAGGAGATTTGCCCTGAACTCTGAGGAGAAGACAGATGCATGAAACTGAGCAGACAGTAACCAGCCATGTGGCACTCTTAGAATAGAATAAGCTGGATTACTGAGATATGAGCTAGTCAGGGAGCAGAGCCAAAGCTATTGGCCTAAGCATTTATTCATATATAAGAAGGCTCAGAATCGTTATTTCATGAACAAAGAGGCCAGGTGGAAAAACACAAGGTTACAGATGGTCCCAACTACAGAAGGTCTCGATGCATAAAGAACAAGGAGCTTAGAGAACTCCCAATGTATTCATAAGAAAGAAGGGTGTCACTATGTGATGTTGAGGGTTCTGGTAGGAGATGTCAAGGCTCAACACTCTCCATTTGGCCCCTAATGTAGGAAAGAAGGGAAGGGGAAGGGGTGACACTACCCTGCAGCTCTCTGCAGTTCTCCCTAGAAGGGATTGACCCATCCCAGGCCTCCACTCTTGTCGTGGTAATAGCAGGGGTGTGGAGGTGGAGCAGGGCTCACTGCAGGATGGAAAGGGGAGTCAAGCTCGGCCAGGAACAGACTCTATACCCATTGGGCTGAGAGTGAATTAAAACAGACTGGGGAGGGCTGTTCACTGACCGCCACCTGCTATCTCCCTACCACTCACAAAGCACCATTGTGACTGGTATTTCCAATGCAAAGACAGAGAGAGGGGGTAGGTAGGTGTTCAGGGTGTAAACAACCTACCCAAGTCAAAGAGTTTCAGTACAGATGAACTCGGAGAACCACGTCTCCAGGTTGTTTCTCATAGTACTTCAAGTCCCTTATCTTATGTGCCCACTAGCTGCATAGTGTGGCACAACCAGATTCTGACCCTCTTTCCCATGTAGCCTCTCAGCTTCTGTCTCACTGAAACACTTGGCAAAACTTAGTTTTGCAACAGAACGAATCCCTTCCTGTCCCAGAGCCTTCTGTCACATTATTCTCTCTGCCTGGACCATGTTCCTGCTAAATGAGTTCTTGCTTCCTCTTATCTGTCTATTCTGTTTCATCTTTCCTCAAGGTACTGATTGCTGACTAAAGTCAACCTTCACCACCATGGCTGTTCTTCTTTTCCTCTAGAGTGTCAGATCCACAATGGCTGAGACAAGACATAGCTTAGGAGAGATCTGCTAAATAAACGATGGAACCAGGTGTGGCGATACCTGTGACCTAGGAACTCAGGAAGTTGAGGTAGAACAATTACCATGAGTTCAAGGCCAGACTGGGATCTAGGTAAGAGACTAAGTAAATGAAACATGAATGAACAAATGAATGAATGGATGAATGAATGCAAGGAAATGTAAGGAGTCAGGATTGCTGCAGGCAATGAAACACCAGAGTGATTGTCCTTCAATCTCAGGACTGAGGGGACAGGGGAAACCTCAAGATCCAGTCTTACTAAGTAAGAATAGTAATTATTATTATAATTAGTTGTTCATCTTTCAGAAATTGTGTACCCATCAGAGTCTCAGGAGATTCATATATACATGCATATATATTCATATAAGAGTTCAACATATTTTTTGGCATATGAATCCTTCATAAGCCCCAGGCAAGAGCACAAGACAGACCCACCTGAGGCCAGCTGGGGAACTGAGCCCACCTCTGGACCTCACAAGAGCAGATCCATAAGCAGACAATAGGAACCTGAGTTTAGCTCTTGACCTGCAATCAGGCTGTACCTTAGGCACAGTCCCCGTCCCCTCCTCTGGGCTGGTTCTAACTGTAGGAGGAGGGACTCACCATTAGACCTCTGCGCCTTCCAATATGACAACCATGTTACCCTTCAAAGGCTGGTTGGCTGTGACCAATGGAATGAATATGGCAGAATCGATTCCAAGCTAACCCTAGTGCCCGCCTGTCGAGACCACAGCCTTACTTTCCCTCTGTGAGCCAGCTGCTGTAAGTCTGTAAGACAGACTGCTTGAGAGTGGCAGTATGTGAGGAAGCCCACAGGACACACAGGGAGAGGGGTGACATGGAGACTCACCAAGACTCCAGGTCTGTGGCCTATGTGAACCTGAACCTTCCTCCAAACACAAAACGCAGCTAAGAGGGTAAGAGACTCAGGCTGAGTACATGAGAGCCGCAGAGCCTCGCTACCCCGTGCAAGCCCCTGACACAGGACTTACAGAAGATAACCACCACAGAGACTGGGGTAGGAGATTACACAGCAAAACACAACACCCTTTTCACACCACAGTCTTCCCCTAAATGCCTTCTCTTCCTGCCTTTGATTTCCACTCACTCAGTTATCTGATCACATTCTTCTAGAAGTTTCCGTCATTCTCTCAGCTCACTGCTCACCCTGCCATCTCTCTCAACTATGCTCAGTAATTAATTTCTT
The DNA here is from genome assembly GCF_947179515.1 of Apodemus sylvaticus. NCBI lineage: Eukaryota > Metazoa > Chordata > Mammalia > Rodentia > Muridae > Apodemus > Apodemus sylvaticus. The sequence continues at coordinate 2,352,875 of NC_067480.1, read as the reverse complement.
CAGCTTGGAGGCTCAGCCCTGTGCCTTCTTCCTTTGAGAAGCCCTCTGGGTATCCCGGAGAGGGGAACGGCCGATCCCTGTGTCCCTTTGTGCTTGGTTCTCCACCAGACTTTTATTCCTATTTGCTACATGCTAAGCCACCATCTACAAGGGCGCACGGAGAGCTTGTGAGTCCACAAGCCCACTGTACTTGAATACCTGCTCCTTCACTGAGTACAGACCTGAGGACACTTTCTGAGGAAGAATGGCCCCTGTGACCTCTGCACCCCTCAGAGTCTCACATGCAGTTACAGTCGATGCTTAGCCAATACTCTGCTATCTTTTAACTGACTGACATTTGACTTCAACCTTAGCTGCAGGGTCACTTCAGATTCCGGGTCTCCTGGGCCTGGGGGCTCTGGAGGTCACAGGATACCACTCACTATTTTTGACTCCTCTCTATCACAAGTTCTCCCAAGCCCAAGTAGCCTGCATTCACAGCATGACCCCAATCTGAAGGATGGTACTTGGAAACTGCTTTGTCTCCTGAGCTACCTACCCATCTCTAACTCTACACAGAAGAGCCTCAGAATGGACACAGATTCCCACGCTGTCCAGCACAGCCAATTAACTGGAAATATCCAGCTGCATCTGTTATTGTAAAACACAGTCCAGACAGTGTTTTGACCACAGGGGACAATTACCCTGTGAACACATGGGACTCATGACCTTAACTCTACATTCCAGAGATACAGGGGCTAAGAGATCTGAGGTGGGGGCTGTGTGTCACAGATAGCTAAGCCTGGGAACAGTGGCCAGTTCACAGCCATGCTTGGCCCTGGTGACTCTTTATCTACAAAATGAGCACCGTGCTCTAGGACAAAGTCCAGAGCATGTCTACCCAACTACCATGAACTCTCCCCACACCTCATGAGGTGTCAGGACCGGGACATGGCCCACCCTCCCCATAGCTGCTCCTCAGTGAGGGTCTAGTCAGGAAGGCTCAGTTGTGTAGCACCAGCCCTGTGTTTACCCTGGTAGAAAAGATGATAGGCCTGCAGGGGAAGAGAAGAGAAGAGAAAGTAAGGAGAGGGGAGATTGGGAAATGGCTTTCTCAGCACACAGCTGGTGTTCCATACTTGCTCATAGAAGTCTGCATTCAACTCTAGGAGACACAAAATGCTGAACGCCGGTGTGGCAATTTACCTCCCACCCCAGATCTACCTACCAGCTCTATAACTCAGTACATATTTCCCTCTAGAAAACTCCGCCATCCATGTGGGGTGGCTATGGGCTTATAAGCTAGCAGCCCTAAAGGGCTTGGACCATGCTGGTACGCAGGTGTTGTATAAACATGACCTCAGTGCTGGCTAATTTTATGTCAACTTCACACAAGCTAAAGTTATCTGGGAGGAGAGGTTCTCAATTAAGAAAATGCCTTGACAGTTTACAGCAAGCCCAGAGCCAACATCTCCCACAACTCCCCCACCACCACCTACTCCTGCAGAGAGGTGTAGGAGCAGCACCAAGCCCTCCCACATGCAAATAAGGTTTCCCCCAAACTCTCAGCCCAAGCCAATGAGAAGTACCTGCTGTCAAACCTTGAACCATCCCCAAAACTGTATATAAATCCTATCCAGAAGCCTATAGAAATTATTAAAGGTGTGTGAGAACTACTCCATCTCCGAGAGCTTCTGTCATAAGATCTGTAACACTTGGGAAGAGGTCTACTCTCCCGAAACACCACCTGAGGCTCCACTGCACTCCTCTCCCTGGCTAGTTGGCCTCTCTAAGGCCAGCCCACCCCAACCCAGTGCAGGGTGATGAGGAGTAACCAGCACTTCTGAGACAGAAGTGGAGCCAGCTGCAGCAGCTTCTCCTCCCTGCTCACATCCTCTCCCCTCTACCAGAACTCTTACACCGGTCTGGGCCAGAGATCTCTGTGGAAAGCCTCCAGTACACAGGCTCACAGGTTAGCACTAGTAACACACAGCCCCGTGGGTTAGCATGGAGGGGACGGAGGCTCCCAGCACACCTGGGGCAACACACACTGCCCCAAGGCTCTGTCCCAAACTCTGACCATCACCCATCCCCAGCATGTATCATAGAGCAATTCTTTGCTAGCCATCTGTGGTGAGTTAGATTTTCCTTTTCTATTTTCAATGTGTTGTAAACTGACACTTTTATAAGGCACAAGTCATGTGCTCAGATGCTGCCATGAAATCATGTTGTCTTAGAGGTTTCTTGTGTATGTGTGTATGCATGTGCCTGCATGCATGTGTGCACATCCCTGCATGTATGTGCACACATGAGTACATGTGTGTGAGAGAATGTGTGTACATGTGTATGGGGTGTGTGCATGTGCCTGCATGTGTATATGTACAAGTGTGTGTATGTGTGCATGCAAATGTGTGCCTATGTGTGCATGTGTGTGCAGATAAGTGTGTGCATGCAAGTAAGTGCACATGTATACATATATTATGTGCCTAAATGAGTGTCAGTGTGTACATGTGAGTGTGTGCATATGTATGTATGTATGTATGTATATGTGAATGTATCTGAGTGTATATGTGTGTGCAGATTGAATATGTGCATGTAAGTGTATATATATATGTACATGTGTGCACACATGTATGTATGTGCATGTGTGTGCAATGTATGTACACATGTATGTGTGCATGTGCATGTAAACATATGTGTATGCATGTGAGTATATATGTGTATGCATTGTGTGCTTGTGAGTATATACGTGTATTTGCATGCTTTTGAGACAGGATCTCATGACCTTGAAGCCCTGAACCTCTAATCTTCCACCTTCACCTCTGAAGTTCTAAGCATGAGCCACACCTCCCTTGAGCTGGTGCTGGGAACTGAACTCCTGCATGTTAGGCAAGCACTCTACCAGCTGAGCTACATTTGCAACCTGCTCTGTGTCCTCATTGTTGGCTTGTTGCTCCTGATTCATGAGCTGTCACTCATCTATGAATCATACTTGTAGAAGCACTGATATAGTTTAGTTAATTCCAAAACCATCTAAAACCACAACTCTGCCGCATGCTGCAAATAAATACAACAGAATAAGGCTGTCAATCAATCTACTTACTTGCTGATGGCTGAAACTTGACCAGATCTTGCAAGTCGGTAGAAATCTGGAAAACATGGCTGTAGAATTGCTGCACAGAATTCTTGAGGCCAGAGATGTCTCTGGAGTGTGATTTGAGTGTCCCGTTCATCTGCCGGACACAGTTCCACAGGCTGCCCACATGCTTGCCGAGCCCCTCCTTAATCCTCTGCAGACTCCCTGAGATGGCATCCAGCCTGCTGCACGTCTGCTCCAGCTGGGACACCCTGCCCTCGACTGCAGACACCCCACTCTGAACCCCGTGAGCACTCTCCTTACATGTGTCTAGCTCAGCCAGCACTTGGTTCTGCAGCCTCTGCCAGCGCTCCTCCAGCTGGCCACAGCATGGAGCCATGGGAGTCCCAGGAGACGGGACAGTCCCCACTGTCCTTGCTTGCTCCCCTGTCTTAGTAAACCCACTTGCTTCCACACTGTCACCTGCTCGGCTGTCACTCACTCCGTTCTGCAAGCATGTCCCGATACATTCCGAGTGATTTAGTTGAGACTGGAGGGCATTGAAGTCGTCTTGGAGTTTCTGGATGCTGTGACTGGTTTCTTGGAACTGCCTGTGCATCGTATCATTGAGGGATTCCAAAAGGCTCAGGCTAATATGTGTGAGGTCCTCTCCCCTAGGCAAAGCTCCGTCTATGCCGTGGGGCAAGTTCTGCAGGCAGATGTCCTCAAGCACTTGAACTTTGTCCTGTAGGCGGCTCAGCTCCTCTCGGACCTGCTCATTCTCGGCCCCGGGCTGCTCCGGCAAGGCTGGGTGCACGGGTGTCAACTCCACGTCTGAGATGTTGGCCGCTTGCAGAACGATTCCCAGACGGTCTTCCAGGGAGTGGATCTTCTGATTGAGAAGCTTCCTCAAGTCATCCACTTCACCATTGATGGCCCCCCGCAGGGTCTCCTCAATGTAAAAGCAATGCTCTTCAGCGTTCTTCTCTGTCACGTTGATCCTTGCGTCAAGCTCGGTCCATCTTGCATCAAAGTCTGAGTCTGCCTCTGGAACGGAGAGGCGGTCAAACTCGTTGTCCAGCCGTCCATTCAGCATCCTGGTGGCCTCGGCAACTCTCTCAATTTTCTGGTCTAATGTCTTGATCTGTGGGCCGAAATCGCCGTTCTTTTGACCATCGCAGCAGCTTGGTTGGGCTGTGGGATCCTGCAGCTGGGCTCGGAGCTCTGCGATGTCATTTTTCAGGCTCGCCTCCTTCTCCCCGATCAGCTCTATCACCCCGAGGTAGCTGCTGCCATAGTCATCACACTGCTGCTGGAGCCCCACCAGCTTGTACTCGCACGTGTTCTTCAGGTCAGCCAGCTTCCGGTCCATGCCTTCCATGAGCTCCTCCCTCAGGGCATCTATCCTGCTATCCACATAGGCTTGGCACAGCTCATTGGTTGTCATGGTGACTGTAGGGCCCTGAGCAGCCTCCTGCAGCTGCTTGAGCTGCCCTTCATAGCCTTTCACCTTCCCGTCCAGTTCTTCTAGCTTGTCACTCTTCGTCTTTAGTGTGTCTTTAACCTCAGCCAACTCAGACTTGATGTCCTTCATGCCAGATTCCTTGCTGTTGAGGATTCCAGGAAGCGGGCTCAGCTCTGCGTCTCCCGCGAGGGGGCTGTCAGGGGTTGGCTGTGGGTGCAGGTGACTGAGCCAGGAGGCTGGCTCTTTGCCGCCATCATCTTGAGTGGTGTGTTTGAGGTTCTCCTTCAGGCCTGCCACGGAGGACTGGAGATCCAGCACCATCCTGGTGAGCCGGACAACCTTCTCCTCCAGCACCTGGACTTTGGTTTGCTGAAGTTCTGGAGGACCTTGCTTTGGATCTGCAGCCTGACCTGGTTCTGCTGCATTTGTTGGTGATGAAGTTTTCTTAGGCTGTGAGACTGGGCTTGGATCAGTATCTGAAAGAAAGAGTTGGACATGAATGACCAGTTCCTACCTTAAGCCAGTTTCTACAGGGTGCCTGCAGAAGATACTGAAGTCTACCGTGGCAGTCCCACTGCAAGAAGTTCTATGGGAGAAAATGAGTTTGGGGTCAAGCAGACCTCTGTACTGTTCTGGTTCTGCTATTTACTGTTTTTATACAAATTAACTGGCTTCTGTAAGCTACACTGCCCTCCTCTACAAAGATGGGCACCCTTACCTGGGTTGTTCAGAGTGTATACATGAAACAAGATAATCTGTGATGTCCTTCACCCTGACAGCATCTTATCATATCACATCATGTCATATCACATCATATCACATCATGTCACATCATATTATATGACTTATCACATCATATATCATGCCATACATCACATCATATCAATATATCATATCATATATCAAATCACATCATACCATGTTATATTATATTACATATCATATCACACCACATATCATATCACATCATATCACATGTCATATCATATCAAATCATATATCACATCCCATTATATCATGTCATGTCATATCACATGGTATCATATCACATGTCATATCGCATCATATCACATCATATCACATCATATATCACATCCCATTATATCCTATCATGTCATATCACATCATATCATGTCATATCACATCATATCACATCATATCATCTACTATATCATAGGAACATGTCATTCCCAGTGAACTGTAGATGCCCCACTGACTGCTGGCTATAAAATGCCACAAAGCACTTTAGAGAGAGCAAACTTCTGACCAATGACATCCAGACATGAGGTTATCCTCAAAATACCTCCAGAAATGTTCTTCTGCTTTGCTTAACATCCTTATTGTGCCAAGAGTCTTATTTGGCCTGGTTGTGAAGACAGCAGATGCTAACTGCAAAGGAGATGTCTAAAATCCCAGGTTCAATCCCAGTGCAAGAAGAGGTGTGTGTGTGTGTGTGTGTGTGTGTGTGTGTGTGTGTGTGTGAAAAGATATAGAGGCATGTAAACATTCTATTTCTAATAATCTTATTTCAAGAAAAAGAACTCAGGGAAACAATCCAAAAGACAGACAAATAATGAGTCATGAAATGAAATTACATCAATAGAGAGAAAACACTAAATTAAACAAGAAAGAAAGGAAAGAAGATACAGAAACTAAAGCGACTGAATAAAGAGTAAGAAACAAAGCTGCCACACCCTGAACAGCAGTGGAGTGGAGGGAGGGACTCTGGACAGGGCTCCCCATGGCGAGCCTGGCAACCAGAGGGAGATGTGGCGGGAAGGAAAGAGCCAAGCAGCACAGTCACGATCATATACGCATGTGTGCCTGGAGATGAAAGACCCCGGAATCTAGAATGCTGTGGGCATCTTCTTGACTCTCATACAAGATTGTAAGAGCAAGAAGCTTTTATTTGTAAAGTGCACTTACCAGGAAAATAAGACCCAGAACCAAATATCCAAACTCCTAAGCAAGTACTTTCCTGTAGAGAACTATAAAGAACATACTGGAATTTTTATTCTATCTTAAAAATACTAGAAAAAATGGGGAGGCTGTGGTGGCACACACCTTTAATCCTGGTACCAGTGAGGCAGAGGCAGGTAGATCTGTGAGTTTGAAGCCAGCATGGTCTACAAAGCAAGTTCTAGCTAAGGGCTACAGAGAAACCCTGTCTTAAACAAACAAAACAGAACAAAAACAAAGCAATCAAAGATAATTAAAATGGTATTTTGAGCAGAAGAAAAAAAGACCAGGGATGTGGGGAGAGCAGCTGGGTATGGTAGAGTACACTTTTAATCGGCGCTCAAGATGTAGAAGCATGTGAATGTCTGTGAGTTTGAAACCAGCCTGGTCTACATAGTGTGTTCCAGGACAGCCCAGGGATGCATAGTGAGGCCTATCTCAAACCCTTCCCCACCAAAAACATAAAAACTATAATAATGAAAAATTATCTGCAACTCGAGTGACCAAAACCTGTGGGTTGCACTTCTTGCTATGTAGCTACAATATATTGTATACAGCAAATATCGATCATGCATAAAAACCGGAAACACTGTTGTGGAGTGGACAAGGGGAGTTAGATCTTCACCATCCATAATGAGAAGACAACAGATATGAGGCAAAGTCCTAGACTCAGCTAGTACTCACATAAACTGATGACATGGCTCGAGGGCAGAGCATCTGCCTACCACGGACAAGGCCCTGGGTTCAATCCCCAGTGCGAGAAGAAAAAAAGTGTTCACAGTAAACTACCTCTGAGGCAGAAAGTGAAGAGGACCGCCCCACTATTCCTCATTAAACTGATTGATTTGTGAGGCTACATATATAAAATGTGAAAGAAATGATAAAATAAAACTTGAACCTAGGAACATGGGATTCAGCAGGCCCCTACTTCACATCCCCTACAGACTATCTGTCACAGTGTCTTGCCATGACTTGCCAATGCTTATCTTGGATGGGTCAGTAACTGTGTCTTCCTCCTGTTATACTTATTCCAAACACCAGATTGCCAGATGAAGAAGATCAATAAATACTTGTAGGACAGGCATTTTTGAGAAAGGGTCCTTGACATCCTAGTCTATTTCTCTGCCTCCTGCACTCTGAGATTAATGATATAAAACACCGCAGTAGGGTTCACTTTCTAACTCATCTACTACAGTATTGGTATTCCTTTATGGATAAAGGCTAAAGAGATGGCTTAGAGGTTAAGAACAGTTGCTGTTCTTCCATAGAAGACCTGAGGAGTTCAGTTCCCGAATCCCACATAGAGCAGCTCACAATAATTCACAACCCAGGGACCAACCAAATGCCCTCTTCTGGGTCTGTAGGGACCTGCAAATACCACACACACACACACACACACACACACACACACACACACACACACACTTGAGAGCAGAGGGGAGAGAGAGAGGGAGAGAGGGAAGGAGGGAGAGCAAAAGGGGGAGAAAGAGAGGGAGAGGGAGAGAAAAGAGAGGAGAGAGGAAGCCGGGCGGTGGTGGAGCACGCCTGTAACCCCAGCACTTGGGAAGCAAAACCAGGCAGATTTATGAGTTCGAGGCCAGCCTGGTCTACAGAGTGAGTTCCAGGACAGCCAGGGCTACACAAAGAAACCCTGACTTGAAAAAAACAAAAGAGAGAGGGGGTGAGACAGAGAGAGAGGGAGAGAGAAGAGAGAGGGAGAAGGGGAGAGAGGAGAGAGGAGAGAGAGGAGAGAGAGGAGAGAGAGGACAGAGAGGAGAAAGGAGAGAGAGGAGAGAGAGGAGAGAGGGAGAGAGAGGTGAGAGAGAGGAGAGAGGGAGAGAGAGGTGAGAGAGAGGGAAAGAGAGGTGACAGAGAGGAGAGAGAGAGGAGAGAGAAAGCCTGGAGGGCATTGTGTGAAGTTCCATAATCCTAGCACAGAAAGATAAAACATAGGACCTTACTTATACATGAGATCTAAAGAGTCAAACTCGTAGCCACAGGAATGGTGGGTTCCAGAGACTGGAGCTGTAGAAAATTGGGAGATGCTGACCAAGGGCACCCCCTTTGGCTATTAGCATGAATACATTCCAGAGATCTAAATTACTTTTTGTTTTTCTTTCTGGGCTGGGGATTGACTGACTGACTTAGTGATGGCATCTCTCCACAGTATATGCTATGTCAAACCATTTCCTTGTATGTCATAAACACATTCAGCATCCGAAATTTACTATTTTAAATTAAAAAATATTTTCCTGTTACAAATATTCACTAATGTATATGCATTGCTTTGGTAAATAAATAAAATTTATTTAACAATCTGCTTTACAAAAACATTTTGACTTACTAGTAGTTTCTTAAAGCACCTCATGGGAACTGTCTTAGTCATGACCAAGAAGCAAATTGGGGATGAAAGGGTTTATTGAGCTTACACTTCTATGTTGCAGTTCATCACTAAAGGAAGTCAGGACAGGAACTCAAGCAGGTCAGGAAGCAGGAACTGATGCAGAGGCCATGGAGGGATGTTTCTTACTGGCTTGCTTCCCCTGGCTTGCTCAGCCTGCTCTCTTATAGAACCCAAGAGCACCAGCCCAGGGGTGGTACCACCCACAAGGGGCCCTCCCCCTTGATCACTAATTGAGAAAATGCCCCACAGCTGGATCTCATGGAGGCACTTCCCCAACTGAAGCTCCTTTCTCTGTGATAACTCCAGCCTGTGTCAAGTTGACACGCAAAACTAGCCAGTACAGGAACATAAAAACCAAAACAATTTAACATTTAATTTCACAGAATAAGTTGGTCTACATTTCATTGAAATTAAGAAGAGGAGAAATAAAGTTGACTGGAGGCTAAAATACTAAGGAAAGAAGTTACCTGTAGAAGTTCACCCTGTCCATCTTATGGTTAAGAGCAAATGAGAGGATTCTGACTTGGGCTCAGTTTTGCAAAGAGCTCATCCAAACAGAGAGGGGACAAGTCTATTTACTTTATATCCATTCACTGATTATTCATTTATTGAGACAAGATCTCACTATATAGCCAGGCTGGTGTCAGATTCTCGGTGATCCTCCTGCCTCCGCCTCCCAGATGTACACTACCACTCCTGGCTGATCAACAAGTGGCCCTAATGAGGCAATTTACTTTTAAGGAAATTTATGTCACCCAACCACTCCTGCCCTTTAAATAACATTCCCTCCACATGAGCGTTTGTTCAGTCATCCATTATAGACCCTGCCATTTGTATCAACACCAGGAACATTAAATTTGACCACGCACAGCAGGGTACCGACATTACCTGTGGCTTTCTTCAGGTTGTTTCTTGGTCGAGCTGGTGGGGGCCGGGAGGTCTTTATGGGGTCTTTGGTACCTTCTTGGCAGTCTGCTCCTCTAAAGCCAGGACAGCATCTCCACTCCAGCTGGGTCACTATCTTGTACCTAGTGACAAATTTGGGTCTGAAGTTTACCCGATACCTGAAGACAGAGAAAACAGGGTCTCACTTTTGTGACCATTAGCTATTAAGAGAGTCTCCAGTCCTCCCTTGCTATGATGTGAAATGTCCTGCACAGGCTCGGCTATAAATACTTTGTCCCTAAATAGTAGCACTGTTGTAGAGGGTTCTAAAGGTCTTAGGCAGGGCCTAGCTGGAGGAGGCAAGCTCTTGGAAGTATATTATCCCTCCCTACTTCTCTACACACACACCCTGCTTCCTGTCTGACTGTTGTGAATTTGATCTAATGGTTGTATTATGCTAATTGAGTCCTCAAAATTGCATGAGAATCCACATGTAAGATGCTGGAGAGATGGCTCAGTGGTTAAGAGCACTGACTGCTCTTCCAGAAGTGCTGAGTTCAATTCCCAGCAACCATATAGTGGCTCACAACCATCTGTAAAGGGATCAGCGCTCCCTTCTGATGTGTCTGAAGACAGCTACAAAGTACTTACATACATTAAATAAATAAACCTTTAAAAAAAAAAGATGTTGAGGGTCCCTGCTCCCAGTTGGTTCTGATTGGTAAATAAAGTCTCCAGGGGTCAATGGCTGGGCAGGGAGACAGAGGTGGGACTTTGGGGTTTGCAGGCAAGGAGACAGAGAGAGGGAGAGAATTCAGAACTGCCATGCTGGGAAAATGAGAAAAGCACAGGACAGAGAGACAACCAAAATGTAAGAGCCAGAGAAGAGTGGCTCCAGCCTCCTCCCCCCACACTGAATCTAGGGTAGCAAAGATGAATATAGATTTTAGTAAGTAATAACTCAGGAATATGAGGGGGTGAGGTGAGATGTTAGCCACATGGAGGTTTTGGTGTAGTCTAGCCATTGAGCTGTGTGTGTGTGTGTGTGTGTGTGTGTGTGTGCATGCACACATATATGTCTTTCTTTTGGGAACCCAAAACATTGAGATGGGTATCGGGGAACACAGGAACGCATCACAGCCACCACCAGGGCGATTAGAGTAGCATTAATCACCTACTGCTACATTCAACCATCCTGTATCATATGTTCTCCCTGCTAGTACATTCTGTTCAAGAGCATGGATCCATGCAGCCATGGACTAGACCTCTGAAAGCATCAGGCAAAATAAATCCTCCACCTCTAAGTTGTCTCCATCCAGCACTGAGTTTGGTAGGTTGCATCACTCCCTGCTCTTTATTGTTTTATTTTGGTTTGGTAGGTAGTTGGTTGGTTGGTTGGTTGGTTGGTTGGTTGGTTGGTTTGGTAGGTAGTTGGTCGGTTGGCTGGTTGGTTGGTTTGTATAATGTCTTGGTATGTAGCCAAAAGTGGCCCCCAACTTGCAATCCTCCTTCCTCAGCCTCCTGAGTGCCATCAGATCTGATTTTTCCATATCTTACATCCAGGGAAACAATCCATCCCCACAATATCTGTTCAATACAGGCATTAACCAAACTTCAAAATGAATTTTAACTTCACCAGCAATTTCTGTTCTGCAATTCACAGCTCTTTAGGGATACTTTTCCAGTGCAACTCGGGGCTGTTTTGCTTTGTGTTTTTCGGGAAACATCCCTGAAGCCCTGTCTGCCATAGCCCCTGTAGTCACCTCTGTACCACCTTTTCCCTGTGGGACATCGGCAAGGGCACTCACAACTCTTTATAAAGGAGTCTTGACCCATACTTCCAAGGTCAGAAATTTGGAAGCTGCTAGACTTAGATGAATGTCCCTAAGGTCCTTGTGACAAAGGTCAGATCACCAGTCTGTGGTAGAACCTTGAGGAGGCAGGACCTAGTGGGAGGAAGTTAGGTCATTGGGAGCGTGCCCTTGAAGGGGACATTAAAACCTTAGCCCTTCACATGGTACATCAGGATCTGCTGCCTCAACTCAGGCCCCAACCTTGAGTCAAAGAAAACCTTTCCTCTGTGAAAGCTGACCAACTAGCAGAGAGGCTCTGAAGCCCTGTTTATGTGTTCATGTGCCAGGAGTGGCAGTGTAGCTCAGTGGTAGAGCCCCCTTTTGACTAGCATGGACCTGCAATTTGCTTTGATAAATATAAACAAACAAATAAATAAATAAATAAATATGTGTTTTCTTGATACCAGACACCTTTCCAGGGAGCTCTAAGATCCTGTGTCTGGGCCTGGACATTAACAATCCAGCAACAGCTCAGGCACGCATAAGGGCCAGAGACAAGGGATTCGGCCAGACCTCTGCTCACAGCATAGACAAAAGCCCAACCACACGGGGCTGTCCTCCTACACTCGCCCAGCTTCCAGCTTCTGGCCTGGGGCCACCTCCTGTTGATCCTCTCACTTTCTTTCTTTCCACACTAGGCCAGCAGCTGGACTTCTCTGTGAGCCAGTTTCCAGAGAGAAATGGGTTTCATATAGCTTCCTTGCAGTTGCTGTGTGCTGCTCAAGGGGGACTTGGAATGGACACTCTGGTGTCTTGTTGTGGGGCTCAGTCAACCAGGCCACTCCAGGCCAAGTTCCAGCTTTGGAGCTGTACACTCAAAGTTATGTTTCTGGGAAAATCAGGAATTCCCGATGGTCAAAAGTACAAGCCTGAGCCCTCCATGAGGACTTTCCCCACTGCAGAATTCCTGGACAGCTCCCACTTAGCTGTCCCTGGGGAAGCTACACAGTTCTCAACTCTAGTGTCAGAACCCGCACCTCAGAGGAACTCCTTAAATGGGCCTGGGGTGGGTCTAGAGTATACAAATGTAGAGGTGCTCCTGAGAGAAACCAAAGAGGAACCCTAGTAAGTGGAGGGAAAAGCAAGGGCGATCATGAGGAGTGAAGAGCTCAGAGTGGGAAGACTCTTCAGAGTGTCACTGTTCAGGCCAGTGAGATGGCTCGGGGAGTAAAGGCACGTCCATTGGGCCTGACAGGAATCTTACCTCAGAGATCCACATCATGGAAGAAAAGAGGCAACTCTTCCTCTGATATCCACATGTACACATGCACACACATACACACACAAGCACAGACACATGCACATACCTGTGTGCACATATATACATCCATACTCTCATACACTAACACATACACACACAAACACAGATGCACACACATACATACTCAGACATACACTCAAACATACTCACACATGTTTACACACACATACACACACTGACATATACACTAAAACACACCACACTCACACACACTTGCACTCACACATACAGGCATGCTTACACGTGCTACAGACACCACACATATGCACAAGCCAGACACACTCAGATACACTCACACAGATAGATTCACATAGCACACATACCATACATACACTACACACACATACCACACACTCACACACATACATGCATACAGTCATTCATATTCATAATCATACATACATTCTCACATACACACACATACATATTCACACACACTTTCAAATATACATATATAATCTCACACATACATACAGACACACTCTCACACATGCTCATTCACACACACTTATACACATTCACATGTTCACACACATAACCATAATTTTTTAAACATTAAAAGACAATCACATCAGCTCTACTGCGTATCTTTGCCCACTTGTCACAAGCAAGAAAACAGAGACTTGCGGGTAAGATAGGTTGCTAAAGTTCATTCTCAAGTGGTTGGAATGGAAACTTCCAGGTTCTTCTGTAACACACACACCCTCCCATCATGCAATAACAGCCAGCCACTCTCTGGCAGATTCCCTCAGTTCAAAGCAGCATCCCACCTGGAGATATTCCAGAAAGCCCTAAACCCTGAGGGAGGAAGTATCTGACCTCCCTGCAGAGCAGACTTGTGCTTGAGCATCTGCTTCCGTCCAGGTAGACACCAGCCTTGGTCTCCCTCCCACCCTGACCCATGGAATCCTCGCACACATGCACAGGCTCATAAGATTGCCCTGCACATCCTGCAGACTCAAAGAGAGCATCACGCTAGAGGAATGTGTAACCTCAGAGAAACTCTGCTCCTCGGAGCATTAAAGTGGAATGTGAAAATGTGTTTGTGTACGGGTCTGCCAGTAGATGACAGCCTGCAGGAAGCCTTTCAGATAAGGCTGTGCCCAGCAGAACAGACTTCGTCTCTTGGAAGAAAACAGAGTGGTGGGCTGAATCCCACCCATCCCACTGGAACCTTCCCTTAACCCTGAACCAGGAGCTGGAGGGTGCGGAAGGGCCTGCTCTCCCAAAGTGCTGTCACTGTAAGGAGGGGCGTAGCTTCCACCAGCTCATCACACAGCCAAGCAGCCTGAGTTCCCACCCTGATCTGCTGCCCATCTGGCCCGGATCAGCCATTTGCAGGGGTCTTGTAATGCCCTTCAGGTTGTCTCCTGACAACATCTCAAGGTAAACATGAGGAAGAGATCATTCTGCCGGCAGCAACCCCTGGACATAGAAAAGCTCAGAGGATTTTCTCCCTACATTAAGTGACAGGCAGATCCCTGAGGTGGCCTTGGACCTTGCTAGGGGGTCCCTAGCTCTGCATGAGGAACCTCTGAGGGCACAACACAGGATTAACCAACCCCCATAAACCCCAACTAAAATGGGGTTCCCACTAACATAACATTAGTTTAAGGGGCTCCAGAGGTTGGGAGGAGCCACTCCCATTTCCAGGAGCCCTAATCACTACAGAAAAAGAAAAAAACAATCCTACCACTAACTTTTACAAACTTTCAGGGGTGTGGCTTAGTGACAGAGCTCTCACTGGCTTGTAGGCCCAATTCTTCTCAAGCACCAAACCAAAAGTAGTCAAGGCCTTTCTTTACCTTATGCACATTTCAGAACTCCCCAAGCAGATGTGAAGTGTTCTGTTTCCTCCTTCAGGGAACCACCCATCTCCTTAGAACCCAGAGCCTCTGTGCACTGGGGAAGTAAGGCTAAAGTAGTGCTGTGTCCCCAGTCGCCTGATCTGTGCTCACGTGGGAGGGGCACAATAACTTCTGACTGAGACAATTAGATAATGTTCCCAGTGTAGGGCAGACACACCAAGGAAACAGACAAGGGGCAGTCAAGGCAGAGAACACGGGCTGACTCAGGGCATAGCCTGGCTCCCCTCCCAGGCTCTCCCAGTTGGGACCATGTCAGCACCCTGTATGTGTGCATGAGCCCTGTCTACAGCTGAGGCTGACATTTATTTCAGTTAAAGAGCCTGCATATACACTCCACCATTGCCCATAGTCCACACCGTGGCTCATGCTTGGTGCTGTGCATTTGAGGGTTGGGATAAATGCGCAGTGGCCTGTAGCCACCACTGCGGGGTCCTTTAGACTACCCCAAAAGTTCCTGACTGCTTATCCTTCCTTATCCTCCTCCTCAAGGGCCTCTGGTGTTTATTTTCTCCCTAATTTCTCCAGAATGTCGAAGAGCTGTAACCACAGGGTTCCTCTCAGTCTGGTTTCTTTTGCTATGAGGGGTGTTTCTAGTTCCTCCTGGCTCCTTGTCACTTGACAGATACAATAGGCAGGCAGTCTACCACTGAGCTATACCCCAACTTAAAACCTTTTTGTTTGTTTTTAGGTTTTTCGAGACAGGGTTTCTCTTTGTAGCCCTGGCCATTCTGGAACTTCCTCTGTAGACCAGGCTGGCTTGAACTCAGAGCTTCTAGTTGCCTCTGGCTCCTGAGTGCTGGAATCAAAGATATGCACCATCATGGCCCACCAAGAGCATTTCTTTTTAAGGCTGAATTATAATGCATTGTCTAAAACATCATTATGAAATACAGCATGTCCTACTGAGGAATTCAATGAAAAGTCATTAATCATTAATTGGATTAATAATTGGTTAAGCAAACAAAAGTACTGTATTTGTCCAAGTTTGTGTGATCTAATATCCTATTTTAAGAAGAAACCTTTTTTCCCCTCTGGTCTAAGCAGCTGCGAATTCTTCAGTCTTCTCAGAACTAAACTGGACTGTGAGGACCTGGGTTGGAGGTGAACTACATGGGAGCCACACCCCCAAGGATGACCCAGAGCTATTCTGTCCAAGGTGCCCACTAGTCACACAAACTACTTAAATTTTACATTAAAATAAAATTAAATCCTTAATTCCAACAGCCACATTTCAAGTACATAAGAGTATAAATGTTACCACAGAAAATCCCACCAGACAGAGCTTGCTGAAGAGGATAAACAAGACTGTTCAGGAAGCTGCAGGGGTTCATCTGGTAGATCTTAATTTTTTACCTCTATTAAACCATACTTTCTGAGCCCAGCAGATGGAAACAGACAGCTTATACAACACACCAAATGGAGCTCAAAGAGAAATCTTCGCCAAGAGGACCATTGGCTGCTTGTTAAAGGACCACCCTCACCGAGGCCCCCCAATCCTGCATTTGGCATTTACCTATATTCTATTTACTAAAACATGGCACAGATCCAACCCCCAGCACCCCCATGGGGACACACTTGAGCCTGGTACTTTTCCAGAGAACACACTTTCTAGTAAGTTCTTTCCTTTCTACTCACCGGCCTGCCACATACTGAAGCCAACTTTTCTGGCTTAATTTGGCCTGTGCTGTCCCGATGGCATACTCCTAGTCAACCTAGGAGGGTGGAGGAAGGGACCATGCAGAATGACTCATCCCAGAGCATCCCAAGAAAGAAATCCATGTGCTGCCAAGTCACTTCTTCCCCTTGACCTCAACTCAACGCGGACTCACCATGTAGCTGAGTGTGAGTGACTGTTCATCCTCCATTCCTCTCCCTGGGGTTGGGATCACAAGCACACACCACCATGCTTAATCATACGTGGTGCTGGGGAACTGAACTCAGGCGTTTGCGCATGCTAAGCCAGCACTGACGACTGAGCCAGGTCCCAGCCAGCGATTCTTTTTTCAAGATAAAATTGCACTAAAATACATACAACATAAAATTTAGCACCTTAACATTTACTTATATATCTATGTATTTATTGGTACAGATTCAAACCCAGAGCACTGCATATCCTAGCAAATGTTCCTCCTCTGACCTCACCCAGCCCATTGAGACCATTATTATAGGATCAAGTCTGTGGGTCTATGGATGGCGTTTATCTCCCTAACTTTCCAAATGGAAACCCTGTGGCCACCAGAACATGTACTCACTGACACATCCAACCCGGACTCTGTGGTCCTGGTCAACACTTCCTCTGTGAATTCAATGGCTACCCCTGCCTCACACACACACACACACACACACACACACACACACACACCCTTAAAGCACTTGTCCTTTTATCTAACCTTTTTCACACCCGGGTGGTTCTTGCATGTTGCAGGGTGTGTCTGAATTTCCTTCCCTTTTTACAAGCCATTTACTTCAACAAACTCAGTTTTCTTGAGAAACTGACTGACAAGCCGGTAGACTGATTTTCTAGGAACCACAGACATGCTTTTCTTATTTTGGTGGGTTTTTATTTTTTTGGTCAGTGAATGAGTAAATAAATGAGCTTTTTCTGTGTGTTGACCCTCTGCCAAAAGCAAATGCAGCCAGGCAGCGAGGGCCATAAACTTGGAAGTGATTTGGACACTGAAATTTTGGAATTTCAAAACACTTCCTATTTGAATCTTGTGTCTGACTGAAAGTCAAAATGGTCATTTTACACCATGGTCACCTCTAAACATGGTCTGTGCAACATTGGGAGAGGGACCCTGAACCCTGGGTCTCTCTCATGGCTCCATTCCAAGCCAAAGTCCTCCTTACAGCTTAAAACACAAACTCAAAGTCAAACTTTTCATCTTTTTCTGCTACATTACACATTTTTAATTGGATCGCCACATGGAGAACCCAACATGGAAGCAAAGAAATGTGAAACGTGTAGCTTGGCTCTTTAGGAAAATTCACCTAAACTTTAAAAAGCCAGAATGCTTAGGCCATGATTTTTTTTTTTTGAAATATGAAATGTCTATATGAATCTAAACATCAGGTTAATGAGTCTTGATTAAAGTCAGATTACAAGAAAGTTTTGTATGTATTATAAAGCAACAGATCCTAGATCAAAGCAATGTGTTCAGAATGAAAATGTCCTTCTAGAAAGGGCATATTGGTTCCTGAAATGAGGATATGGGTGCTGGGGAAAAGCATGATTATAAGTTGATGGCTTTTTTTATTTCCTCTTGAATTAATTTCTTTATGCACTTAGGGGCAAGTTAGGTTTCAAAACCCACTCATCATTTTGTCCCTGATTTTACAGAGTAATGAGTAGGTTTCCCCCACAATTTATAATTATCCTGGGGGGGGGGGGAAGAATAATCTTCATTCCTAAAGACAGGATTAAAGGAACCGACATGGCTCAGTGTCAAGCCTGCCCAACTCATCTGCAGCAGATAAAGGAGCTGTTATCACTGGATTTGCTCAAGCACAAGCCCTGCCTTCTGAGCAGCTCAGATGAGGTCGTCTGGTGCTGGCTGCATCCAGCCCGTGAACTATAGATGAAGGCTATGTTCCACGGAGGCCACATTCTTAGCTATGAGAAACACATCCCCCAAATCAAGTCACTGGGCGTTGGGAAAGAAAAGGGAGTCTGAGCCTGAGCCAGCTCACAAGGATTTAAATAAGAGCTCTCTATGGGAGGCCCATCTCTGTTGTAGGCGGTCCTCCTATATATACTGCTTCAGTTCTCATATTCTCCTCTGTTTCCACATTCCTAGCAGCAGAAATCACAGAGAAGTCAGCTCCCAGTCACTCCCTAATGAGCTCATCCTTGTGTTCCCACAGTGTGGACCATAAGAACATCTGCTGGCCTGGGTCTGTGAGCCAGCCTTTCTACTCAGAGCTACTGAAGAAGAATCTAATTTTTAGTCGTGTGTGTGTGTGTGTGTGTGTGTGTGTGTGTGTGTGTCTGTGTCTGTGTGTGTCTGTGTGTATGTCTCTGTGTGTGTGTGTGTGTCTCTCTGTGTGTGAATTCATATACATTAAAATGTACATATGTAGATCAAAGGACAACTTGCACAAGTTAGTTCTCTCTTTCCACCATGTAGGGTGTGGGCACCAAATTCTCTGCCAGCCCTGGTGGCAAGTACCTTCACCCACTAAGTCATCTTGACAACCTAAGACCTCTATTTTGATCGCTCCCTTTCTTTTGGAATTGCCTGGATGCGCTACAAAAATCACCATAATTCCATAGCTCTCCTTCACTCAACTCAGATGTTCCAGGGCTTTGCAACCTCCGACCCTCCCATTTCAAAGCTCAATGCGCCCCCACCTGTGTGCACCCCTGTCCATGTTCTCAAAACTATTTTGGAGTGGTGGATCCTATACAAGAGTTGCCTGGCCATCCAGCCACTAATCAACTCCAGGCCTTTCAACAAAGTCTCTGGACTGTGGCAAGCCTTTAGGCCACACCAGTAACAAGGTTGCAATCACTCAGAAACAGAAAACCTAGAGACTGAAGAAGCTTCTCTGTGGATATAAGAAGGGGTTCTTCTGTTGTACCAGTTCATGCTCACTTTAAAATCATCATCATTCGAAACATGGGGACACTGTGTTTTCTAAGCTATGGTCACACTGGGAGAAAGGATAAAAGCATCGGAACTAAGAAGTTTGCACCTATATGCAGACACCAAACCCAGTCGCTGTTGCTGATGCCAAGAAGTACTTGCTGACAGGAGCCTGATATGGCTGTCTCCTGAGAGGCTCTGCCAAGGCCTGACAAATACAGACGAGGATGCTTGCAACCAACCATTGGACTGAGCTAGGGGTCCCCAACGGAGGAGTTGGGAAAAGAACTGAAGGAGTTGAAGGGATTTGCACCCCCATAGGAGGAACGACATTATCAGCAAACCAGACCTCCCAGAGCTCCCAGGGACTAAAACACTAACCAAAGAGAACTCATGGTTCCAGCTGCATATGTAACAAAGTATGGCCTTATCTGGCATCAATGGGAGGGGGGCTCTTGGTCCTGTGAAGGCTCAATGCCCCAGTGTAGGGGAATGCTAGGGTGGTGAGGCAGGAGTGCATGAGTACATGGGGGAGCACCCTCATAGAAGTTGGGGGAGGGGAGGGGATAACAGTTGAAATGTAAATAAATAAAATATTCAATGAAAAATTAGTTTGCACCTTTTACAGACTCAGAGTCCATGAATAACACTGTGACTTGAAATTATTCTCACTTACCCGAACTCTGCTAAGAGAGCAGGCTTTCTCTATGGAAGAATGCTGTCATCACCCAACCTCCACACCAGGTTCTAAATATGTAACGAGTATCCAGGGTGGAGGGCACTGCTCAACAAGCCAACGAAAGAACTGAGGCTGGGAGACAGTTGAGTCAGTAAAGTTCTTGACAAGTAACCATCAAGGACCTGAGTTCAAGCACCAAGATTACTAAAAATCTGGTGTTGTAGTACACACCTTTAATCCCAGTGCTATGAAACCAGAGATGTGGGGATTCCTGAGGACTGCTGGCCTGTCTATCCAATCAAGTTCAATGAAAGGCTCTATTTTTAAAAAAAAAAAAAAAAACTGTGGAAAATGATAGAAGAGTATTTTTTCTTTCTTTCTTTTTTGTTCTTTGTTTTTTTGTTTTTTTGTTTGTTTGTTTGTTTTTGGTTTTTCAAGACATGGTTTCTCTGTGTAGCTCCAGCTGTCCTGGAACTCACTCTGTAGACCGGGCTGGCCTCGAACTCAGAAATCCGCCTGCCTCTGCCTCCCAAGTGCTGGGATTAAAGGTGTTCACCACCACTGCGTAGCTAGAAGAATAATTTCTAATATCTATCTACCTTTGGCCGAAACATATATGTATACCATGGTCACATGCATATATGGGCACATAGAGCTATACACACACATAAAAAGTATAATTGTATATAGGCTCTTAGTGGGATGGGAGGTAGGGGAGGCCTCATGGCAAAAATAGGAAGTAAAGAACACTTTCTTCAAGATTTACTGCAGGGTGACATTGAAGTCCAAGGACATATATATGTTGTATATCATTAGTGTTACAATCTTCAAAGTCGTCACTCTAGTGTGGACTCATGGGACTACATTTTTATTAGAGACTTTGAAGGCATGGGGACCCATTTCTAGGCCAACGTGGTGTGGTTCTGAAAACCACCAAGAACCCAGGAGGCCCAACATGCCATGAAGCTGTTTAAATTAACACTATACCTGAGAATTGAAAGCCAAACTCAGTTCATGAGTCTTAACAAGAGAAGGAAAATGCATACTCAGCCTCCCATCCATCCCTTTAGGGTCCCCAGGCCTACTCAATGTCTTTCCTTGAGTCACCAGAATCTAATATGCAGAAGTTTTACCTCTCTGGAGACCATATGTATAAGAAAAACAAAAATCTGTCACCTAAAACATCAGATTTGTGCCTGTTCCAGCTTCACCAAAGGTCAGTTACATCAGAGCAACCAAAACAATTGTCACCACAAACACAAACTGAGACTCACATTTACCCCTGTTGTGTTTCCCAGATATGGAAATCACTAGATAATAGCTGACAGGGCTTCGATACAGCAGATTTGGTGTGTAAGTAAACATGTTTGCTATAAAGTCTACAATACAGGTTCCTTCCATGATAATGGATTCAGTTGGTCACATGATGGAGTTAAGACCCAGCTCTCCAGTGCTGAGCAAAGAGAACAGGCCCAGGTGTCTTGTGCTAAAAACAATATCGGAAGCCCAGTGTTGTAATGCACATCCATGATCCCAGCACAGGGTAGACAGGGGATGGAGATTTCTTGGTTAGCCTGGACTTCCATAGTGAGACACTGTCTAACATATACATGATAAAAATCAAGCTGTAACCACATCATCCCAAAGCTGCTCCTTCCCCTGCAACACACAGGTCCTTCCTCTTAGGACCCTTAACAAAGGGCCAGCCAGTGTGTCAGTCAACATTCAGAATAGCTTGCCCTCAGCCCTGGGCTCTCCCTTCACATTCTAATTGATTCATTTTCTCAGGACAGTAGGGAGTGGAGTGGGGTCTCACTATGTGGCACTGGCTTGTCTAGAATTCACTACACAGATGAAAATGACCTCAAATATGTGGCAATCCGCCTGTCTCTGCTTCCCAAGCACTCAGATCACAGACACGTACCGCCACACCCAGCACATTCTAACTTGGGCAATTCTCCCACTACTTGTGAGTAAGTCCTGGCACAGACTAAGGCCAGTCTCCTAAGAGTCCATCTCCCTGCATCTCCCACTGCTACCCAGACTCCCAAAGGCAAAGTGACCCTGTGCCTGTTGCCAGATGAACATTTCGAAGTACAGCTCTGACAATCTCCCTTTCACTTGAACAATGAAGCTCAAACTCACATCATGTTGGTATGGACCTAAATCATATCCCACCCCCAGGATATTTGAGTCCTTGTTCTGGCTGGTTTTGTGTGTCAACTTGACACAGGCTGGAGTTATCACAGAGAAAGGAGCTTCAGTTGGGGAAGTGCCTCCATGAGATCCAGCTGTGGGGCATTTTCTCAATTAGTGATCAAGGGGAGATGGCACCTTGGGTGATGCCATCCCTGGGCTGGTGGTCTTAGGTCCTATAAGAAAGAAAGCTGAACAAGCCAGGGGAGGCAAGCCATCAAGGAACATCCCTCCATGGCCTCTGCATCAGCTCCTGCTTCCTGACCTGCTTGAGTCCCAGTCCTGACTTCCTTTAGTGATCAACAGCAATGTGAAAGTGTAAGCTGAATGAACCCTTTCCTTCCCCAACTTGCTTCTTGGCCATGATGTTTGTGCAGGAATAGAAACCTTGACTAAGAGAGTCCTCAATCCCAGTACCTCTGAAGGTGACCTTTCTTGGTAAAAGGAACCATAGCAACCCAAGATCAAGTTAAGGTGAGGTCACTATGATAGTGACTCGTGCTCATTAAAGGGGGATTAAAACACAGATATGTATATAGAGGGGTGATGCTGTGAAGCACTACGGGAAGAAGATGGCAGCCTCCAGCAGGCCAAGGAGGGAGGATCTAGAACCTGTCTGTCTATCACACCTCCCTACTCCCCACCCCGGGAGGAAGCAATCTTGATGTATTATTCTATCATGGTCCAATTCATTTCTCACTGCTCAGTTCTTGGCTCAGTTCCTTTCTGTGGTGGCATTGGCCTTCTCTCAGTCTGCGTATATCTCTTGGGGGCCAAACAGCTTTAGAACTCAGGGAATGCAGCCCACTGGTTATCAAAGAGGTAGAGCCCCAAGGACTACACACCCTGAGGTCTCCATGCTGTTGTGGAGTTTTGCTCTACTTGTCTTTACTGTCACCACATCCTATACAACCTATGAGTTGTGTAAAAACTCAAATGGGGTTTCCAGCCCCTCATGGGGAAGTGTCATTGGCACTTAGAATATTAGCAATTGATCTTTTTTAAGCATCACTGCTGGAACAGATCAATGATTCAACCGCCACCCTTAGAAAGAATTTAGAGATGTAGACTGCTAATAAAGTTAGGTTAAGATGTTTTTGTTACTGGCCTTGACGTGGAAAATCTTAGGAAACAATTTAAAGTTCAGAGATACACTTCTGATAATTGATGGAGGGATGTGTTTAAGGTCGGGGAACAAGAACAACGGCAGCCCAACTAGTACGAGATGACACGCCTCTCTTGCTGAAGCTGGGCTGGTGGTGGATCAAGGTGATAATTAATTTCTTGTACCCATTTTGCCCTCAACTTCCTGATATGATTTAATAAAAAATGTTAATATATGTACACCCTAAGGATTGTTTTATATAAAGGTTTAGATTTATGATTTTCTTAAGATTTTTTTCATAAGATTACATTTTAAGATAAATAATAAGATGAATGATCTTTTCTCTGTATCTGCAAATTATAGCCTGCGAGTAAGAGAAACTGGTTAAGAAAAACATCTTGGTTGCTTACACTTTGTAAGTTGCTCATATATGGATTCATAGGAATAATTTGTCTTTTACCTATTATATGTAAAATAACCATGTAAATGCTTTAGGAAACATTTCTGTTGTAATCATTCACTTAAAGAAACAGAGAGTGTAGCCACATTGTAATTTTTGTACTCTTTGAGAAATTTTGCTGGGGGATATAAGCTATGGTAGAAGAAATAAAGTTGTTGGAGATTATTGGAGCCTTGCTTCATCTACCAAGTGTGTGTCTGTATGTCTCTGTGTGTGTCGGTGTGTGTGGATCTGTGTATGTCTGTCTGTGTGTCTGTCTGTGTGTATGTGTGTCTGTCTATTTCTGTCTGTGTGTGCGTGTCTCTGCTCCCTTTTTAACAGCCACGGATAATTAAGTTTTACCCCATCAGAAAAAAGATCTGCTAAGTGATTAATCACTGATTTCTCTTCCCTCCTCAGTTTACCTGACCCTTTCAAGCTGGCTTTAGACATATATCCTGCTAAAACCTTCCTTTGAATATTTGCCAAGATATTGGGGATTCCAAACAAGTGCTCAGACAACTCCTAACTGGAAATGGTTTCTTGCATTTCTGACTATCATCAACATCTTGCAATCTTCCCCTCATTTCATAATCACTTCTGTTTCCTTCACTTAATCTGCAGCATATGCATTTCTGAATATCATCAACATCTTGCTATCTTCTCCTCATTTCATAATTGCCTCTGTTCACCTCACATCATCAACAGCATATGAATTTCTAAAGGGCAGAAGAGTCCTTGTTCTATCCCCATGGCACCTAGCTTGGCAATTAGATGTAGGCCTGACACAAAAAATATTTTGTTTAATGGACTGGAGTAGCTCAGCCCCACCTCACGGCTCATTCCACTTATGCATCCCTAATCTCGCATTTCCAAGACAATGGATGTGAAGTGTCTTTTTAAACTCCACGTTGGTTTTATCTCAAGTTCTGCATCTGTTATATGTTTAGCACCTCAGCTGTTCTTCAGAAAATCAGAAGTAACTTTATGACCAATGCAAATGATCATCTACTCTGTAGTTCATGGTAAACCAGCAGCTACTGTGCAATTCTGTACAAATAGCATTGTCTTTACAAGGAAAAGATGCTTGGCGATGAAGAGTTACCAACTCCTGTACAGAGTATAGCACGGGTAATGCTCAAAGGAATTAAACTGAATATGAAAAGCCAGAAACCAAAGAAAGACTATATTCCATGTGATACTATTTATAGAAAATTCTAGAACACTCAAAACCCAGCTATAATAATGAAAAGAAAGCAGATATTGGCAGCTTTCATTGAAGATTTGTTGGCAAGAGTGGAGGGATTAACTAAAGGTTTGAGACATTTGGGGAACAGGGACCACCAGCCCAAGGATGGATCCACAGACAACGGGCTGGCCCCTCCCCCATCAATCACTAAGGAAATGACCTACAAGCTTGCCTACAGCCTGACCTTATGGAGGCAATGTGTCTTGAGTCTGCCTCTTCTCCAAAGATTCTACCTTGTATCAAGTTGACATAGAACTAGCCAGGACAACTTACATACACACATCACTATTAAGCCACAATATTCCCTTTCTTGTTCATCCCAAGATCATATATTAATATCAATATCACAATAAAAACAGTGTTCAATTTTGAAAAGGCCCACAGTATTACAAATTGAAACACTTTAAAAATTTTTGTCTCATCTCTTTAAAATATCTAGTCTATTTTAAAATACAAATTCCTTTTGAAATCAGACTGGTTTATATAGCGAGTTTCAGGACAGCTAAGGCTATGTGGAGAAACCCTGTCTCAAAAAACAAAACAAAACAAAGCAAAGAAACAAAAGAAAACAAAAACCCAAAATCTTGTAAGACCCTAATACTTCAACTATGGGCTCCTGTAAAACAAAAAATAAATTATTATTATTTTACTTCAAGAGGGAAGAACTAGGGCATAGTCACAAACTGAAAAAATGAAACCCAAATGCCAACTGTGTAAATAACTCTGTGCCCATTGCTTGGGATCCACTCGCAATCTTCCACCCTCTACAGCAACACAGCTTGTCTTCTAGGCTCCGGCAGTCTTCATTCCATCACTGCTACTGTGCCTCGTGGTCATCCCATGGTTCTAGCATCTCCAAAATTCTGGAGTTTCTTATTGCAACTGGGATGTACTTTCACCTGTAGCCTCTCCTGGACTCTCTTCAGGGACAACCCTACCATGCATTGCCTTGCCTCCACTACCCTCTGTGATCACTTTTTTTCCGAGACAGGGTTTCTCTGTATAGCCCTGGCTGTCCTGAAATTCACTATGTAGACCAGGCTGGCCTCGAACTCAGAAATCTGCCTGCCTCTGCCTCCCAGAGTGCTGGGATTACAGGCGTGCACCACCACCGCCCAGCTTGTGATCACTTCTTAACTCCAAAATCAGTACCACCTGGTGACTCTTACACTATTCCCTAGTTCAGCTGCTAACACTTAAGACTTTGACTGCCCTGGGAACATAACTCCCAGACTCTGTGCTAACTCTAAGGAAACACTTCCCTCAGATTTCACGTCAGTGATGTTGGTTTCTTCTTAACTATTGCTAACTTCTCAGCTCCAGGTGACCAGCATGGATTGGCTCAGCAAAGCGAAGAGTCCATTTCATTGGCTCTTGGCTCTTGTTAATCAAAGCTGATTCTTCAGCTGCAGCTTACCAGACACCATATATTAATTTAACCTAGCAAATGCCCCTGAAAGAGTCTTTAAACTTCCCTCTAAACTTTACGAGTCTGGCCTCCATCTTTTGCATTGTTCCAGACATCTCATCTTCCAGACTCCCACAGAAGAGCCCAACGGAAAAGCAGAGCAGGCTGAACATGCCATGAGGAGCAAGCCAGTAAGCACGCAATGGCTTTTCTAGCCCAAAGAGTCAAAGTCCTTCCACCATCCTCCCCAAAAACACCATCAGGTCTGACACAGCAATACTCCATAGTCTTGGTACCAATTTTGTCTTATTCAGGGTTACCATTGCTGTGATGAAACACCATGACCAAAAGCAAGTTGGGAGGTAAGGATTTATTTCGCTCACAGTTCCATATAATAGTTCATCATCCATTGTCCATCACTGGAGGAAGTAGGGCAAGAACTCAAATAGGGCAGGAGCCTTGAGGCAGGAGCTGATGCGGAAGCCATGTGGTGATGGTGGTGCTGCTTACTGGCTTGCTCCTCGTGGCATGTTAAGCCTGCTCTCTTATAGAACACAGGACTGCCTATGTTCTGCCCGGGGATGCCACCACCCACAGTGGGGTGAGTTCTTCCCCATTAACCATTAATTAAGAAAATGACCTACAGGCTTGCCTACAGCCTTATAAAAGCATTTTTCTCAATTGAGTGTCCCTCCTCTCTGATGACTCTAGCTTCTGTCAAGTTGACATAAACCTAACCAGCACAGCACACCACCTTAATCACAATGTTGCTTTTGTGGGAATATATACACGCTGGAACAGTAAGTTACACGGCTCCAAATATATTTTATGCAAATTACACCTCAAAGCTGCTCTGTGTGTGATTTGTTTGTTTGATACAGGTTCTCTCTATGTAGTCCTGGTTGTTTGGGAACGAGTTATGGAGACCAGGCTAGCTTTGAACTCACAGGAAATCTAAATCCTGATTTCTGGGAATAGAGGCATGTGCCACCACACTTTATAAAGATGTTGTTTTTACAAAATGAACCATTTCTTCCCTCAAGAATTTTAGCATCTGCAGGTCTAGCTGGTGGTGCAGCTCAGCGCTAGATGTGTGTCTACCACACATGAAGGCAGGCCCCTGCTCAACCCCAGCCCCAAATGTAAAAATAAATGAATAAAACCTCTGAGTCCGAGGAAGCAGAGCTCTGTGGTCTTCAGTTTAACCAACCACAGTGA
Source organism: Apodemus sylvaticus (assembly GCF_947179515.1). Classification (NCBI taxonomy): domain Eukaryota; kingdom Metazoa; phylum Chordata; class Mammalia; order Rodentia; family Muridae; genus Apodemus; species Apodemus sylvaticus. The sequence continues at coordinate 2,325,245 of NC_067480.1, read as the reverse complement.
GTCTCAAGTAGCAACTAAAGGCAGCATCACTGAGTCATTTTCAGAATGAGGAGCCATCCTTCTTTTCATCAATTTATTCACTTTATATCCTGATCAGAGCTTCCCCCACCCTGTCTCCTCTCCTTCCAGTCCCTCCTTTTCTCCCTCTATGTCCCCGTGCTTTCTCCACAGAGAAGAGAAGACCTCCCATGGATATCAACCCACCTTGGCATATCAAATTATAATAGGACTGGGCACATCTTTTTCTACTGAGGCTAGACAAGGCTGTCCAGTTAAGGGAAAGGGATCCAAAGGCAGGCAACAGGCAAGCAAAGATAGCCCCTGCTCCTCCTATTACAGGTCCCACACGAGGACCAAGCTATACATCTGCTACATATGTGTAGGGAGGGTGTCTAGGTTTGTCCCATGCATGATCACTGTTTGATGGTTCCATCTCTGTGAGCCCCTATGGGCCCAGGTTAGTTGATTCTGTAGGTTTTCTTGTGGTATCTTTGACCTCTCTGGCTCCTTCAGTTCCCGCTTCCCCCACACTCTTCCACAAGATTCCCCAAGCTCTGCCTAATGTTTGGCTGTGGGTCTCTGCATCTGTCTACAATTACAGCAGAATATCATTAATATTGTCAGACGTAGGCTCTCTCTCGTGGCACTGGACTCAAGTTGGGCCAGTCATTGGTTGGTCCTTCCCTCAGTCTCTGCTGTCTTTATCCCTGCACTTCTTATAGGCAGGAGACATTGTGGGTGGAAGGTTTTATGGCTGGATTGGTATCCCTGTCCTTCCATTAGAAGACTTGCCTGGTTTCAGAAGTTGACAGTTTCATGTTCCATATTCCCTATTGCTAGATTCCTGGGAATTTCCATTGGAGGAGCCATCTTTTTTTGTAATGTATCAGGTTCCTTTTTGGCAGCACAGTCAATTGTTTTGCCTAGTGCAACCTTAAGTTTTTATTTTGTGTACCTTTAAAGTACAGACTTGAGGGCTAGAGAGATGGCTCAGGGGCTAAGAGCACTTTTTGTTCTTTCAGAGGACCTAGGTTCAGTTTCCAGCTCCCACATGCTGGCTCACAACTGTCCGCAACTCCAGTTCCAGGGGATTTGATGCCCTCTTTTGGCCTCCTTGGGAACCAAGCATGCACACTATGTGAATTCAGACATGCATGCAAAACACCCCCCTACACACACACACACACACACACACACACACACACACACACACACAAAGTAAATAAAATAAAATAATAAGTCTAGAACTGATGATTAAGAAAGATAGTCCAGGGAAGACTATAAATAACTGTCTTCTGAAAATTCAGAGGCTGAGGGTATAGTCCAGTGGCAAAGCAGGTGCCTAGCATGGACATGACCCTGTGTTCAAGCCCTAGAACCAGAAAGAAAAGAAATTACAACAAACCTTGAAAATGGTCCAGTGATTCTGGCTTTAGTTTCTACTTGAGATTTCTCATATATTTATACAATTATGCATCACAAAGAATGATCACTGACAAGAGCACTCAGGGCTGAATCAGGAGGGCTGTTAGCTCAAGGCCAGCCTGGGCTACATGGGCTCCTGTCTCAAAAAAGGAAGGCAGAAAAGAGCCAGGTGGTGGTGGTGGTGGTACATTCTTTAATCACAGCACTTGGGAGGCAGAGGCAGGTGGATCTCCGAGTTTGAGACCACCCTGGTCTACAAAGTGAGTCCCAAGGCAGCCAGGGCTACACAGAGAAACCCTGTCTCAAAAACAAACAACAAACAAACAAACAAAATAGAAAATGGGCCTATGAGATGGGTAAAACACCTGCCACCAAGTCCAATGGTCCCATCCCCAGAACCTCAGAAGACTTCCTTGCAGTTGTCTTCTGACTTCCACAAGAATGCTGTGGCACACACCCCCTAAAATATAAAAAGAAAATACTGAGAACCAGTCAAGATTCGTGGCAAATGATTTTGATGTGGAGAGTTGAAAGGCATCTCATGTTTGGTTCAAAAACAAGCTACAAATGCCTTCTGCTCTGGAGCTGTCTTCACCTTTTCTTCTGCAGTGACACAATGATGCCTTCCCTTTGCAGGGCCAGTGATGTTGCAATGCATTGTTATGGAAAAGAGCCTGTGGCCCATCCTGACTGCTATGCTGGCCCTGCTTGTTGCTTCAGGAAGTCACTCCAAGGCTAGAGACACACAAACCAGGCCTGGACACTGCCATCTCTGCAGGCTAGATACAGAGTCTGAAAAATTCAAAATATTAAGAAGGTCTTGCTGCTGCCTTCCTGCCAAAGCCTTTCAACCAAACATATGAGAGGACTCTGCTTAGCAGATATGTGGCCTCCAGTTCCATCACTAGGTAAAGGAAGAAAGGAAGGAAGAAGGAAGGAAGAAAGGGGGAAGGAAGAAAGGGAGGGAGGAGGGAAGGAGAGTAGACAGACAAGGGAGAGGGCTCTGTGGTCTGGCAGGAGCCAGAGAAAGGCTTTAATGGAAGCAAGCCTCCCATGAAGGGCTGGATTGCGTAACCACCCCCACCCTGAATTCTGTCGCAATTAGGATCACAGCTCTCAAGCTCCTATCTTCAGACTCAGAGAAGCTTCAGTTTGAAGAAAAACAAGCACTATCACCCCCAGCTCGGGTTAAGAAGGCATTTTTATGCCTTCGTCTCATTATCCCTTGTCTGGCATGTCAGTGAAACAACTTCCAGCTGAAAGGAAGTCTTAGCACCTTTTTGGGGTTTGTTCTATTTTTCTGAGCTGCGGTCTCACTATATAGAAATGGTCTTGCCTGCCCTGGAGCTCCCTATGTACAACAAACCGTCCTCAAACTTGTAGAGATCTGCCTGCCTCAGCCCAGTGTGCGTCTCACTCTGCGAGGAAGGGACCATGCTGAGCTAATCTCTGCAAAGCAATAAGCAGTCAAGACCACTCAAGTCCAAAAATAGGAAACTGGAGAAACACAGAGAACCCAGAACAGATTCCCTTTCATGGAAGGGACCAGCTTAAGAAGGGTTTGCCCAAACTGCTTTCCTCTTAGCCAAATGCATAAATGAAATACACTTTCCTGGAGGGCTGGCCTGGCAAATCAAAAATTATGAGTGTATTCCCTCATCTTTTGGTATTCTTAGTTGTGGGTGGGGGAAGAACAGCTGGGTCCTTCCAAATGACACACCCAGAAAAGTTTGCCTTCCACAGCATTTTTGAACCATCCTAGCACCCATGACCTCTTTGAATAAGAAAGGACAAAAGTTAGTGGGAAGTTTAATTTTAGTCCTCTCGTTATCCTCCAATAGTGAGAACTACTCAGTGACTTCCTTCACTCCTTTGTCATGTCATTATAAAGACAGTTGATCAGTTGTCCTCCACTAATTTTAATTACATTTTAATCTCAGAAAACTGATTCATAAAAGGACTAACGCAGAAAGAAAGAAAGAAAGAAAGAAAGAAAGAAAGAAAGAAAGAAAGAAAGAAAGAAAGAAAGAAAGAAAGAGTCATGTGATGAATCAGGACACTGTGACAGACTGGAAGCAATCTGCATACTGGCAGTTTATCAGCCTAAAGTTTAAAATCCTCCTGGGAAGGAGGGTGTGACTGTTATACTCTTACCTACTGCATTATATGAGCTCAGCAAGCATGAGCGCAACTTAATGTCCTCCATATGTGGGAGGTTCCTGAAGAATCCGGGGGTGTGTACCGCCATGGTATAGCTGATGTGTAGCACAGCCCAGATCTAATTCCCAGCTCCGTAAACCAAAACAAAAACCAAACAATGTACAACATTTCAGTGGGTGGAGGACGATCACCTAGAGAGCCCCACTTGCAGACCACATCAACATCCCAACTAAGGTGTATTAATCTCAGGTCCTCGACACTGCAGAATCAGCCATACATACCTGTGGAGGGGCCTTATGTACCTGCTGTTGTGCACTCCCTTGTGAACCCCAGGGCTTGCTCTGTGCCCAGCACCTCTGAGGTTCAAATACTTTTAAAAAAGATGTTCTCCAGCACACCATTTCCTTATTATCTCAGGCCACTCAGCTGTTCACTCTCCTGAGCAATTCCAGTCTTCCTCCAAGTCAGCAAGACCCTCAGCTCTGAAGGCTGTGGAGACAGCAGCCCTCACAGGCAGCAGCCTCAGGGCACACAAATCCAATGCATATCCACCAGGCAATCATTGGCTAGGTGTGTCTCATATTCTTGTGACAGTGAGGTTTTCAAAGTCCTCCCAGCCAGAACAGCTTTCCTCATGTGGGCCTCCTTGACACAGCTCTCTGCCCTTGAGCCCCAGAAAAAAACATGCGCCTTAGGTGCCTGGTGACTTAACTATGCCTCAGAGCACGGTGGCGAAGGTAGTATCTGGAAGCTCAGGCCACTACCAAGCCTCCTATCTTCTTCGCCAGCACAAGTTGCCATCCACATGCTTGGATTGAAGTCACCTTGGGGAGCCTGGCCTGGGAGGCCTATCACAGCTTCCTTACAAGACCAGCTCCTACACCCATGCCCACACCTACCTACCCTTTTCTTGCTACCTCAGTATTTCAACTCAAATACTATGTGTCAGTGAAGGTCAACAGAGAAAGACTAATAAATGAAAGTAAAACACTCCAACAAGAGGTGACTATTTTTTCTGCCTCCTTTGTTGCTGCTATTTTGCTTTTGGGGGAGGGGCGGGGGGGGAGTTGTTTGGTTGTTTGGCTTTGGTTTGGTTGAGACAAGGTTTCTCTGTATAGCTCTAGCTGTCCTGGAATTCTTTCTATAAACCAGGCTGACTTGTAACTCACAGAGATCTGCCAGCTGCTGGGATTAAAGGTCTATGCCACCACTGCCCAGCCAGTTTTTGCTTTTTTTTTTTTTTTTTAAACCATGGCTTCTGCTGGGCAGTGGTGGTGCATGCCTATAATCCCAGCACTTGGGAGGCAGAAGCAAGTGGATTTCTGAGTTTGAGGCCAGCCTAGTCTATAGAGTGAGTTCCAGGACAGCCAGGGTTATACAGAGAAACCCCGTCTTGAAACAAACAAACAAACAAACAAACAAACAAACAAAGGCTTCTATTTAATTTGTATTCATTATCTCCAAGATTAAAACCAAAAAAGTTAGGAAGGGAAACACAGAAGTTTGGAGTTTTGTTTTGTTGACAATGGGGATTGAATCCAAGGTCTTATACTATAAAGTCATTTTCCTGAGACCCCAGTCTGTGTCCTATCCACTCTGAGCTGGTAAGAAGAAGAACTATGGTACTCTGGAAAGAACTTTCCAATCACAGGAGCAAGAAGCCTGGAAGACAATCTTGAATTCTATAGGAGGATACAAAAGGGCTGGAGGATGGGAGCCCCCCAAAAGACTCCACAGCAGCCATGCGACCTTCCAGTTTAAATGTGTGGTCTTTCCAACTCCCTGACAGGTGTCCTCTGACACCAGCTCAGCCTTCTGCAGATGATTCAGTGCTAAGGAGCAAGGCTCTGAACCGCCAACTGTGTGCCAAATGTTTAACAGGTAAAAGGGGAGGAGATCCCCCCTCTAAACTGGATGGGTTGTGTTCCTGGAGATGACTGTGTAAGGAATTGTCTGGAGTTTTGTTTTAGCCTTATGCATCCTGTACTTGGTAGGGGAAGGGGGAAAAAAAACAAAAATAAACTATTTTTCCTGGCAAGAACTGGTCCTTAATAGACAACTTTCTTTGCAACTGTATGACCATCTGTTCCCCCTTGGAATCTGATGATTAGAAGTGTCTTGGAACTTGATTCAGAACCAACACCTGCTGCAGATTCCTGGTGTACGTTTTCCCCAGCAGACACAGGCTCTGAGTGTACTCCACCCAGATCCCTCTTGGGGCTTATCATTGTATGTGTGTTTTTTAAAAGGAGTTAATAGTGCTGGGGATGTAGTCAATGGTAGAATATTCATCTAGCACATGGAACACTCTGAGGCCAATCCTTAGCAGAAGAGGGGAGGGGAGGAGCAGAGGGTGGAGGGGAGAACACTAACATCTAATATAGACAAGCATCCTTACAAAAGAAAAAAATACAGTAAAAGCAGAAAGGAGGCTAAACTCAGGCAGACAGAAGCAGACCCTTCCTTGCATCCTGCCTGGGTCCCTACTTCCAAGGCCATCTCTCTCACAAATTCTCCACAGCAGCCACACACCCCAACCCACCACCATCTCCACATCTCCCCATTCTCATAGAAACAAAGACCAGCCCCCTGCCCCTCTCTCTCATTCTTGACTTAAAGCTGGATGATGAGAATATAAAAAAAAACAGAGACCCCAGTTCTCAGGAGACCAAGAGAGGAGAGGACCTCCACCAGTCAACCTAGGATACAAACCAAACAACAACAACCAAACAAGAACCAAGAGCCAGAGAGAGATGATGGCTCAGTGGTTCATAGCACTTGCTGCTCTTGTGAAGGACCCAGGTTTACCTCCCAGCACCCACCTGGCAACTCACAACTCGAGTTCTGGGGAAATCCAATGCCCTCTTCTGACTCTACGGGCACTGGGCACATGAGTAGTACATGTATACACTTGTAGACATAATGCCCACACACATAAAAAAACAAATCTTAACCAGGGACAGAGTGACAGAACCCCTCAACAGTCATGAGCATCGATGCATGGGTTCTTGGATTCCAGGGCTTAGAAATGTTCTGGGGCTGGGTAAGATGGCTCACTAAGGTAATGGTACTTGCCACCAAGCCTGATGACCTAAGTTCAACCTTCCTTCCCCAGTACCCACACAAAGGCAGAAAGGAGAGAACCAAGTCCTGCAATTGTTCTCTGACCCTGACTCAGTGCCCTGCATAGTCACACCTACCCCATTCCTACCAAATACATAAAGAAGGTGGAAATTCTCTTGGATGTTGATTTCCTTCCTACCCAATGCAGGGACCGGAAGCTACCAGAAGAGAGTACAGATGAATGTAATCATTTCCTTAAGAGAAAGGGCTACGAACCAGGGAGTTGCCCTCAGCTGAGTCTCTCCGGGTTCTCCTGAGCCTCACTCAGCATCCTAAGCCAGGTTGCAGGAAGGAAGTCCTTACTCCTCTATGGCACTATAAGGCTACTATATAACAGAAAGAAGGCAAAAACCACTTCTAAATTTGAGGTGTAGGACCCTGGGAAGCACGTACTGTAGCCTCTAGGGACTTTGGGAGAACATCTCTCCATTTACCTGACCTCTCAGCATAGACAGAAAGCTAGGCACCTGCCTACGGTCACTGAGAAACACCCTACATAGCCAGGGCTAGAACAGGCTCAGCCTTAGCTTTTCTTACTTGGAAGCGTTGATGGCCATACTTGTAGGCAAAATGGGGAAAGTCAGAAGATCCCCAAGAACAGGTTCTGGAAGAACCAGACTGACCAGCAAGCTGGGCAGAGGAACCCTGACCCATGTTGTGGTCTGGAATCATAGTCCTTAGACAAACTTCCATCCGTTTGATATCCTTGATCCTCCCTAACATACCCCACAGACTGAGGTCTTATGGGGTGATACGTTGGCCTCCAAAGTGGGCAGGCAGCATGGAGGTCAGAAATCTCAGGGGCGAAGTTGTAGCATTAGGCTTGTTTTTGATTGTATGTGTGATTGCATGCATGCATGCATTCATGCATGCGTGTTTTAATTATGGATACGCGGTGGTACCTGTGTAGTTATATATGCACATGAGTGCAGTTGTCCTTGGAGATCAGAAGAGTGTCAGAGCCCCTGGAACAGAAATTCTAGGCACTTGTGAGCCACCCAACAAAGGAGCTAAAAATTAAACTGAAGTGTCCTGCAGTGTGTGCTCTTCAGTGTTTGAGCCTATTGCTTCACACCATTTTTATATTTTTGAGATGAGGTCTCATAGCCCAACTTGGCCTCAAACTCTCATGGACGGTCTTGAACCTCTGACCCTCCTGCCTCCACTTCCAAGTGTACCACCAAATGCTTGGTTCTAGTATTTGTGTGTGCATTCTCTGCTACAAGAACCAGACTCTGGACTCTGAGTGCTTAGGCAAGCTGTCAGAATCTTTCACCAGAACAGATGTGGCTAAATATCAGGTTTGATTCAGGTTTGTAACAGCAATATAAAGACCATCAAAGCTATGCTCTATCTTATATTTTTGGTTGTGACCCATCTCTCCAGCCCGCTATCTTAAAGGTCAAAGTTTGAATGTCCAAACTACAACTGAAGGGAAGAATTAAACCATAAGCCCAGAGAGCTTCAAAGAGAGTTTCCACAGATACCTGACTCTGGACATTTCAAAGGCTCTAACGAACGGTCTAGGACTCATACAGCCTGTCAGCATCCCTACAATTCCAGTGACAAGTTTTCCCTAACAGTGACCCTGAACACAGGCTGCCTGACCCACATCACCCTAGATGTCTACCCTTTGGCTCTTAATGAAAACCTCTAATTCACAAATGGAATAAAACATCAACTATGAATGATGAATAAGAACCCCAACAAGCCAGGTGTTCTGCTTTTTCTTGTAGGCAAAGATACTCAAGAGTTTGAGGAGGCAACAAATGGATTAAGTCTAAGCTTTCAGCCTGGGCAGCACAGTAAGACCTCATCTCAAAAATAAATAATCGAGTCAGGCATGGTGGGACACACATGCTGACCCACCCCTGAGGATGCTGAAGCCAGAGAATTGAGAGTTCAAGGCCACAGGAGGATCATATAGAGAGGCCCTATCTTAAAACACCAGAAAACCAGAAATCACACACACACACACACACACACACACACACACACACACACGCACGCACGCACATGGTCTCATGCTAAGTAGAAGAAGTTAATGTCAAAAGGATCCATTTGTATCACCTTCCTCTAGATAGACAGAGAAGACAGCACATTTGTTAGCAGGTATTGGGGCAGGTGACAGGCAACAGGAACTGTTTCCTCCTTGGTTACAGAGACAGCTACACAACTGTAGACACATGCCATAACACATAGATAGGAGCACTTTGCAAGGTGACTGTTACAGCATGTGAATTATACTTTGATTAAAGTGCCAAGGGCAAGGAAAGGAGAGGAAATAGGCTGGCCAGAAGGGTAAGGGCAGGGGTAGGTGCTGACAACCCCAGTCTCTTGATATTGTGGGAAACCAGAAAACTCCCAGCCCAGAGAGCCTGAGCCCTGAGCTGAGAGGCAAAACAAATACATACTGCTTGCATTTGGGCTCCCCGGACATCCTGGCCATGGAAAGGACACCCCCAGATACCACAACTGCTAACAGCTGTTGGTCCAGCAGAAGGTCCTGGAACTATCTGGAATCTCTGCCATGAAGCAGGAAAGGTGCATGAAAGCAGGGATTGGTAGTCCCATCCAGAGGAGAAACACAGTCATTTTCTACTAGCATCCAGTCAAACATGAGCTCTAGGACAGGAGTAAGATACAGCAGGCCTTTGCTTCTTCATTCCCACCTAAGAGGGGGCCAAAAAAACACACACACACACACCATGCATACATACACACAAACACATATGCACACACACACACCACACACACACCATGCACACACACACATACCGTGCACACACACACACACACCATGCATACATACACACAAACACATATGCATACACACACATCACACATATACACAAATACACACACCGTGCACACACACCATGCACACACACACACAAACACATATACATGTGCACACATACCACACACATATACACACACACACCAAACATACCACACGCATATACACACATACACACACAGCACATACATACATACACACACACAGGATTTAGACACTTTTAGACAATAGGAACTATTTGAGTATTTGCGTTGACGGAGTAGGAAGAGGCTGAGGCTGGGGAATAAAAGGAAAGAGCTGAACTCTTCCTAATGACTCTCAGGGATTGCTATAAAAATAGCTAATACAGAGCATGTAGGTCAGACTCAGTGCCAGGGACATCAGTTGCCCAATCATCTCACAGGAAGAATTCCATGTCTCCCAAAATGTATACCCAAAGCCAGCCTAGGACCAAGAGGGAGCCTTTCCACACTGTAAGAATTCCAGATCTGCGGATGACAGGAGTGCACTACCATGGCTGGAGGATGAGCCATGGCGTGTTCATGCCAAGAAAGTACTCTACCGACTGAGCTACATCCCCAGCCCCAAATCTCCTTTGAAACAAAAAGCAAAGCAGGGAGTAGAGCCTCATGTCTATAACTCCAGCACTCTAGAAGTCAAGTTATGATTACCTTGAGTTCAAGACCAGCCTGGGCTATATAGTAAATTTCAGTCTACTTAGGAAACCTTGCTTCAAATGCCCAAATAAAAAACAAAACAAAACAAAACAAAAACCCCACAATTATCACTGAGTATACTGGTGTGTGTCTTTAATCTCAGCCCCTCAGAAAACAGAGACAAGCAAATATCTAAGTTTGAGGCCAACCAGGATTACACAGTAAGACCCTGTCTCAAAAAACTACCCACAGAAACAAAATTTCTATATATGTACGTATGCTTGTATGTATGTATATATGTATGTGAGCATGCATGTATTATATATGTTCCAGTGTGTACTTGTGTGTGCAGATGTGTTTACTTGTGTACAGATGTGTTTAATGTGTATGCATGTGTGTACAGGTATGTTCAGCGTGTGTGCACATGTGTGCAAGGTATGTTCAGCCCATATGTATAGGTATGTTCAGTGTTCGTGTACATGTATAGATGTATTCAGTGTGTGTGTGCACATGTGCAGGTGCTTGTGGAAGCAGAGACTCTTACTCTCTACCTTACCCTCTTGTGACAAGGACTCTCTTTGAACCTGGAGCTCAGCTGGTAGCAAGCAGGATGTAGCCATCCCACACTCTCCACCATTTCATAGTGGGGAGATGGCCTGGCAGTCACCATCTCTAGTGCAGGTGCTAGGGATTCAATCTCAGGGCCCCAAGCTTGCATAGCAAATACTCTTTACCCAGTGAGTCATCTCCCCACCCCACCCCTCTTAAGTTTTATTTTTAATGAAAAATTTATCTCTGAAGTGTCATAGTAAGACTTGAGATTATAGAAAAATACAAAATATAGGTTTTGGGAAAAGTGAATGGAATTGTCCTGGATGACAATCCACTTCAAATTTCAAGCAAACCCTTCCCGATTGTGTTAAACACTTGGTTTGTGTTTCTGTCACAGTGTAAAAACCTCACTTGGCTGTCCTGTCACCAGCAGCTACCCATGGACTGTGAAGTCTAAATCGAAATACAGACCAATTTAAGGCAGGTTGACAGTTCTGAATCTCTGTGCAGGCCAGGGAGTTTGTATCAGCTGTTTCCCCTATGTCTTAAAAAGAAACTCCCCTGCGTTTCTGCAACTTTGTACAACTTTCTTTTTGCCTCCCAGGAACTCTCCACCCCTACTTGTGGCTCCCAAACACAGCCTGAGTGGGACCCAGTGACCTAGTGTCTATAGCCTCATCTGCTCCCTGCCCCCTGAAGCAGCTTGCTGGGGACACAAGCTCAGCCTGTCCTGAGCCTGGCCAGAGACAGAACTGCCCACCACTGACCATTCTGTGCAGCACTGACAATGTGCTCGAAGACAAACAACTTATTCTTAGTGGAAACAATCCCTACAATCACGTGTCCTCAACAGTCTTTTATTCACACCAGCGGTCTCCTGAGATCCGGCTTCCACAAAAACTCAAAGACCTTCCTGATCACTATTGAATAAGTACAACGTGTTCAAAGAGAATCTGCACTTACAAATTATTTACCCCGTTTTTTTTTAAGATGCTTGAATTTTTACAAGCAAAAAGATGGTTAACTGTTTTGCTCATCTTCAAGGGCTATTCCATTCTGAGATCTGCCTCATGAATCCACAACTCTAGCAAGAAGAAAATGAATGTTCTAAAGCAACCTGAGGAGTTTTGTTTAGAAAATCATAACGCTGAAGAGGATAGTTGGGACAAAACTCACCTACTTCAGAACTCCAACCAGTCAAACCTCTCAGCTAATCCTTCATTTAAAACATTTTAGAATCCCTATGCAACCCAGAACATACAATATGGATCTAATTAGGTTCAGCTGCCTTATGTTAGTAATAAAATTGAAAGAGGGAGAGAGAGATGGGGGTGGGGGCTTTGTTCATCCTCTCCTGTGGCCTAGGGAACCACAAACTCCCAAATTCTGCGCATCTTCAAGGTTCATGCAAAACAGCACTCTTATACAGTCCGGCGTGACTGTGAGCCTTGCAGCTCTCAGACTTTGTAGAGGGTCTGGAAGAGATTTCCTTACGTGCTGAAGCCCAACGCTCCACCTCACCCACCCGTTCCACCCTCGTGCTCCCCGACTTACACCAGAGCGGATGGACAGGGCATCTGGTTCCAGGGACAGTTGTACTGAGCCTGAACAAAACTCTCGCTTCCCTCCTGCACCGTGCAGCTCACGTTCTTATTCACGATGTAGGCGCACCAGTTCCTGGAGTAGAGAGAAAAGGGTTGGGTAAACTTGGAGAACAATGCGGGGAAGGGGGGTGGGGTGGACGTTGACCCAACAAGTTGGCGGTCACCAGCGCCGAAGGCAGGAGCTTTCCAAAACTGCCACCCCGGGGTGCCTCTTGTGTCTTTGGAACATCAAGGATCCCCAAGCCCACGCTCCGGGACGTGTTAGTGTTCGGGCTCGGCTGCAGATCCCGTAGTTCTGCCGGACGATCCCCATTGCCCGGGTCCGCTTCTGGATGCTCAGGGCGCCTGGTGGGGAGCACATGTTCACCCGGGGATGGTGACGCCCCAAAAGCCTATGGGTATCTCTCTTCTACCGCCCGTCGCCATTGGCAGGGCAGCTCCGGAGCCCGCGGGCGGATTCGGGAGTGACCGCCGAGGATCTGGGACTCTAGGGCTGGGGACGAGCATAAGGGGGCGCACACTTACTTGTTTCTGGCACTGGGCCTCGCGTGGTACCCGGGCTGCGAGCTCGCGTGGCAGAGTCCCGCGCTGCCCAGGGCCAGCAGGGCCAGCAGGGCGGGCGTCCAGCGGCTGGGTGTTCGGGGTCGGGGCGGGGTCTCCTGACACATCTTGAGCCCCATAAGGCTGCAGGCTGCGGGGCCGCGGGAACGGGCAGCGGGCTTGGGCGCTCGGCAGCCCCTCCGGCTCCTCGCCCCCACGCCTCCGCACTGGCCGCTCCGCGGTCCCTCAATGACGCACAGGTCCCCCCGGGTGCCGCCCTCTTTATTTCACTTCCCTCTCCAAAACGTGACTCTTCCCTTCACCATCTCTCGGCCATTCGCCTCTCGGCAGGGGGTTCTGGGGTAGGGGGGAGAGCCAAAGGGTTAGGAACCCGGGTCTCGGTTACAGAATTTCCAATTACACATTCCTTTGGTCTCTTCCCAAACGCCAGCAGCTCCGCCTTTCACCTTCCAAAGAGCGCGCCCCCAGCCCCTCCGGAAGTGCAGTGAGCGTCGGACGGTCCCCACCTCGATCCCCGGGGCCTCTCTCCGGCAAGAAGCCTGGCTCCATCAGTTGTTTCCCCCCAGGGGACCTACGCAGGGGGTCTTAGCTTGGATTTCTTCCTCTGAGGCCCAACCGCCATCTACCCAACAATCTTTAAGGTCTTGGGCGGAAAGTTGGGGACGCAGGAGCTCTCCTCTCCTAGGCACAGCCAGTGCGCTGCTCCTTGAACTTTCCAAATGTGCGGGCTGCAGCTAGACAGTGGGCGCTGCAGCTTGCCTCCCTGCAGCTGCAAACTGTCATTTGCTACTCCAGTGTTTGAGAGAAGATGTCCTGTTCGGATGTTTCTCTTTTTATCAGTATTAAAGGCAGATGGTTCGGTCGGTAAAATGCTGTGCAAAGATGAAAACATGAGTTCAGATCCTCAGGCACCCACATAAAAAATTGGATAGGGTTTCACAAACCTGTAATCCCAGAACTAAGGAAGTGGACAGAAGGATCCCTGAGGCTGCAGGCTCACTGACAGACCCTGTCTCAAGGGGTGGAGGAGGGAGGGAGGGAGGGAGGAAGGAAGGGAGGGAGAGAGAGAGAGAGAGAGAGAGAGAGAGAGAGAGAGAGAGAGAGAGAGTCAGAGGGAGCAATTGGCAAGAGGATACAAGATATTAATCTCTGGCCTGCACACACACACACACACACACATGTATGTGCGGGTAAACATTTATAAAAGACCATTTATTATAATAGTATTTTTGTCTTTGCATCTAAATAGCTCAGATACTGCTGGTGCCTTCCTGCCTCTCCTCTCTCCCTCCCTCCCTTCCTCCATCCTTTCCTCCCTCCATACTTCCCTCACTCCTTTTGTTGGTCATGTTTCTGCCTATTCAAAAGTTACAGGGGTCTTTGCCAATTTCTCTACAGCCTGACTGAAGTAACTCCACAGAATCAGCCACAGAGGGTGTGGTGTTCTACTCGGGAAGCTGGGGCAGGAGACTCACCTCAGGCTAGCCTAGGCTACATATTGCTAAGGAGAGGCATTCTAGAGGGTAGAGAGAGAGAGAGCTATTCTCCTGAGATTAGTTGCTGCTCTCACACTCCCTAGTCGGCAAGCCTAGGCTCACTGCTGTACCTGTGAACTAACATGACACTGTTGGCTGTGGGTTGGAGGGACAGGGGACCTTGGCTATGTTTTGATAAAACTAAATGAAGCCACTGGTTGTTTTATTTTCTCATATGCTTTGCTTTGATGGTTTTATTGGGTCTTTTTTGATTTGCAAATTGAAGAAAGAAAATTCCCAAAGTAGAAAATTGTACCATGTAAGGACATAATCTGTTCATGAACTTTCGAAGTGGAAGATTATGCAAATAGTGGACTGAAGTCATCCTGCCTTCAAAAGAGCCACTGGGGGAGAAATAACAGAGATAAAAGGCTGTCCCGTGTAACCCGATCTATGCCTTTCTCTTTGACTTCTCTGTCACCCTGCTCTAACCTCCATTTTGTCCATTGAGTGTCATGGGGAAGATAGAGTCTAGAAATGGAGACTAAGTGAAAGGGAAAATAGGGGGCAACCCACAAGTTATGTCCATCTACAGCCAGCAGCTTGTGTGTGTGTGTGGGGGGGGTATGTGTGTGTGCATGCCTGTGTGTGTATGTGTGTGTGCATATGTGTGTGCCTGTGTGCTTATGGGTGCTTGTGTGTGTTTGTGTATGTGTTCATATGTGTGTGTGTGTGTGTGCATGTGTATATGGGTGTATGTGTGTGTGCTTGTGTATTCATTTGTGCTTGTGTGTGTATGTATGTGTTTGTGTGTGTGTGTGTGTGTGCTTGCATATAAAAGTGCTTGTACCTGCAGAGGCCAGAGGTGTTGAATTCCTTGGAGATAGAGTCACAGGAAGTTGTGAGCAGGCTGATATGGGTGTTGGAAATCAAACTAGGGTCTTCAGTATATACGCTTAATCACTGAGCAATCTCTCCAGCCCCAATTTTCCTTTTTTTTTTTTTTTTTTTTTAAGACAGGGTCTCACTATGTAGCCCTGGCCTGGAACTTACTATGTGAACCAGACTGGCCTCCAACTCATAAAGACTTCCAAGTGCTAGCATTGAAGGATTCAATACCCTATGCCAACTGCTTTTAGTGTAGGCAATTCTCAAACTTGGAAGTGAGTTGACCTGGTGACAAAAATTGCTTTTTTTATTGAATAAGAATCATTCCAGGAAGTGCTGTGCGTACAACTCAGTGGTACAATGTTGCCTAGCACATGTAAGGTCATGTGTTCAATTCCAACACAGAAAACAAAACAAAGCAGGAGGCCATTCAGGACTTAGAGAGTCGACCCTGCTTTGAGATGACAGACTGACCAATCAGCTTTTGTCCCTGTGGGGACATGCAACCAATCATACCATAAAAAATACCTGAAAAGGCAAAATTGGGCCTGTATTAAATATGCTATTGTAACTGGTCCCTAAACAACACAACATAGCAACGCTGTATTCTAAGTGTCATTTCCATTGTAAATCATAAGTTGATTTATATAGATGACATAGTAGATCGTAAGTAATCTGAAGCTGCTTGGGGCCCTTGGCTCAGGTTAGAGGCAAATGCTATGCCACTTTATATAAGGGTCTTATAGACTCAAAGGTTTCATCAACCACAAGGGTGGTGGAAGCAATCCTAAAAACCCTCCCCCAAGAGACAACTGTACTTAATCAGCAAAAAATGATGTTTCTCGGTAGATACATTTTGTTCTGAGCACCAGTTATGTGCAAGCCATTTTGTTTGGCTGGTTTATGAGATTGAGTGAAGCCCCAGTTGTTTTTAATCTCGTGGCCTTGGCCTCTAACATTGGAATTACAGGGTTGTGGTGCTACACTCTGCTGTTCTGGGAATCTGTTACATGCTAGGTGTTGTGAAGAATTACTGGTTTCCGTGAGGAGGCTTGAATTTACAGAGCTTCCAGGCGATTCCTGTGCACAGAGGGGAGTGGGCGCACCATGCAGACAGGCCTTGAGCCAGCCCATGTTTATCACCCAGGCTCCTCCAAACAGAGGCACTGCATATTTGGCTTAGGGCTTCCCCAAGAAGATAGAAGAACCCTCAGCACTCAGTGGGTTTTGAAAGGACAGCTTCTTTTCTCTTTCAGTCAGACAGGGAGTTGCCACAAACTCGGGAGCTAAAAGGACCTTTCACAAGAAACAGAACTTTGTTTAAGCACATTAAGAAACAAAGCAGCCAGGTGGTGGTGGCACATGCCTTTAATTCCAGCACTTGGTAGATAGAAGCAGGCAGATTTCTAAGTTCGAGGCCAACCTGGTCTACAGAGTGAGTTTCAGGACAGCCAGGGCTACACAGAGAAACCCTGTCTGGAAAAACAAACAAAGAAGCAAAAACAAAACAAAGCAATTGGGCAGGTCATCTGGTTCCAGCAGTAGCAATAGCATAAACACAGCAGGCAGAATACTGCAAGTTTGGATTCTGGCACTTGCTGCTGCTGACCCTCAGAGTTCTCAAAACCCAGCTTATGCTAACAGTATGGTGGAATGTCTTATGAGTTTAAGATGAAAGTACCCCCATAATTCCCTGCACCTTTGGTTGGTGGATCAGTTAACCCAAAGCAAAAAATCTAAGATGAATTTTATTTGTGTGGGTTGAAGTTTGAGCCACAGGAATGTAAAGCAGCACTCTACAAGTTGCACCCCCTCAGCCCTAAAAATCCAAGATGAAACAGCGTTGCAAAACCCATTCCTGCCTGGGAGTATCACTGGTGGAATACTTCTATGGCAGGCACAAGGCCCTGGGCTCCACACTTAGCACTATATATATATATATATATATATATATATCTTCATTTACTTGTTGGTTATAACACAAGGTGCTTGATACCCATCTCAGAGGAAGGGACAGAAAGAGAACCAGAGGCAGAGAAAGCCTGAGTAAAACAGTGTCCTCTGGACAAGACAAGGACTACTACCCTCATGACCTCAGAGTAGCCACGGTGCCTGCCAGAATGGAACAGGAAGAAGGCATGAGCCCCACCCCTGGCTGAAGAGATAGTGACTGCGCATGGCTTCTGGGAGAAAGAGGGCCAGTGGTCTCTAAGTTTGGCCCCTGTAGATTGGAAGCTCCAGGAGATGGCCCTACATCCAAGAATATATGGATGGCACAAACTGGACTTGGTGGGTTATTTCTTTTTATTTTATTTTTTAAGCATATATATATATATATATGCTATATAATATGTAAGTACACCATAGCTGTCTTCAGACACCCCAGAAGAGAGCATCAGATCTCAGATCTCGTTATGGATGGTTGTGAGCCACCACCGTGTGGTTGCTGGGATTTGAACTCAGGACCTTCGGAAGAGCAGTCAGTGCTCTTAACTGCTAAGCCATCTCTTCAGCCCTGGTGGGTTATTTTTAAAACCAAGGTGTAAAGTTGGAAAAGAGAAGATAAGCATGGGGATATGATCAAAATCCATTCTATGGAGTTCTCAATTTTTATATAAATATATATCACACATTTTTATATACACACACATCATATTTTGTATACACACGCAAACACACACATACACACATACACACACACACACATACACATATTCGAAACAGAGTTTCTCTGTGTAGCCCTGGCTATCCTGGAACTCACTCTGTAGACCAGGCTGGCTGACCTCAAACTCACCAAGATCTGCCTGCCTCTGCCTTCCCTAAGTGCTGAGATTAAAGGCATGTGCCACCAATGACAGGCATAAAATATATTTTTTTTTAAAAATAAAATGAGCCTCTCTGCCGGATCACTGCCATCACGGACATGAGGCACGTGGAGCCCATCAGTATGGCTAGAGTAACCAAAGTGCTGGGCAGGACCGGTTCCCAGGGAGCGTGCATGCAGGTGTGTGTGGAATTTATGATGACATCAGTCACTCTACCATCTGAAATGTCAAAGGCCCCGGAGGAGAGGGTGATGTTCTCACCCTATTGGAGTTAGAAAGACAGGCTTGAACTTTGGGCTGACCTTGCTGCTGGGTCCTAGATAACCATCACCTAGCCCATTGGATGACCTACAACTGTTAAATAAAGCATTTTTTTTAATTAAGTGAAATAAGGCACACATCAGGTGGTGTTTCAAAGCACTTTTATGGGATCAGAGAGCCTGTCAGACCTCCCCAGTAAACCCAGACACTCAGTTTCCTGAGAGAAGGAGGTGGGAGAAGATTACTTAAGCTGTATCAGGCTGGTACATCTCCCATCTCAGTCACCAGAGTCTGGAGCACAAAATGAGTTAATTTACATATAGGATGTGGTTAAGCTCTTGGGCTCCCAGATCTAACCCTTTACTTTCTGGAATTCAGTACTTTTTGCCCAAATTTTTGGTCTCCTTTAAGGTGTCTTTTCTGTATCTTTGCTCTGCTTGTCTAATGATGGGAAGACAAGTCCTTGAAGACTACAGAGCAAAGGAAAAAACTTTAAAACTGTATCAGGGGTGTGTGCCCTCATGTAATTTATGCTGACACCCGGGGAATTCGAGCCATAGGAAGTCGAGAAGAGGAAAAAGCATTTGGTGTTCATGCAATGAAGTTAGCATCCGGTTTGTCCTTGCCTGCTTTGCAAAGTGAACCTATTTGGGGGAATTCCCGACCATATGCAAACCGATGGCAGACAGAACAGCAAGTATAGGGTCCCCACATCAGATACGGAAACTCATTTGTAACAAGCTCTAAGGACTTTAACATTCTCTTGTGTCGACCAATGCTGATGCCAATCATCTTTCCAGATGAGAGCTATGTAGAGTACACACACACTTCAAATGCCCAGGATGCTGGGACTAGAAAGTTAGACCACTTAATAAAGTGCCTACTGTGCACACAAGAAGACCTGAGTTTTGATCTCCAGTACCCACACAAAAATCAGGGCACAGCAGCACATGCCTATAATCCCAGCACCAGGGAAGAGGAGATGGGAATCCTTGGGGCTTACTAGCCAGCCAGTCTAGCTGACTCACTGAGCTTCAGATTCACTGAGAAATTCCGTTGAATATGGCGCTAGTCTCCATAAGCTAGGCTTTCCTTGGGGAGCAATGGGGGAGAAGCCCAGTTCACTGTTCAGACTGTGTGAAACAGTGTACTTACCAAGGAAGTTGCCAGCTACCCAGAACTGGCAAGTACTTAACACTTGAGCCCAGAAGACACATAGGCTTAGGTTCCTACAAGTCTCCAGGCACAAGGCTTTGCCAATCAATCAATCAATCAATCAATCTACCGTCAGCTTATACATACATATATTACTTTGTGTCTATTACTAACAACAAAATATGTATGCTGTGGTTCAAATATGAAATATCCTTTATAGGCTCAGGTGTTTGACCACTTTTTCTCTAGCTGGTGGCGCCAGGAGTGGGTCACGCAGACAACTCCCCTTCCTTCTTCCTTCCTTCTTCCTTCCTTCTTCCTTCCTTCCTTCCTTCTTCCTTCCTTCCTTTCTTTCTTTCATTTTTTCTTTCTTGATTTGTTTATTTATTAGGCATGTGTGTCCACTGTCACTCAGGAACTTAACTCAGGACCTCTGGAACAGCAGTGCTCTTAATCACAGAGCCACCTCTCCAGCCCCTCTACTTCCTTTCATTTCTGCTTCCTACATCTGGATGTGCAACGAGACATTCCTGCCCACTGTTCCTGCCCTGTCTTCCTCACCATGAAGGACTCTACTCCTCTGGAAGAGTGAGTCAAAATAAACACCTTCTCCCTCGAGTTGCTTTTGACAGAGTACTTTATCACAGCAACCAGAAATCAAGGTGATAAGAGCTGCTTCCCTCATGCTGAGCTCACAGCCAACATCATTTCACTTCCTGGCTGTATGAACCTATTTCATCCACAATACACAGCACAGTCTTCTGGTGCTCGGGAATATTACACAGCAGTCAACACTACACTTGGCACTTGGTAAACTTGCACTGTTTACCATCGTAAACAGTGACATCACTAACAAAGCACAATTGAGAAAGAAAAGTCAAACATTATAGAAGATAATTTCACATGCTTCATCGTTTTTGTAACAAAATCTCGATCATTTTCATTTTACTAATGGAGACTTGGGAGTCAGGTGCTGAGGTGAAATCCTGCTAGCTCAGAGAGGTAAAGAAAGCTCCCAGCTGACCTTCCTCCCTAGCTGACATCCCACAAGGAATCCCCTCTCTCATGAAACCTCCTACAAACTGAATATCCCTCCCTTCTACTTCCTGAGAGTCTCTATCCATTCTCCTGATTCCCTCTTACTCTCTGTTTTTTTCTTAATAATCCTATGTTCACTTCCTGTCAGCTGATTGCTTGATCCACCCCTTGACCTATGGTTGACTTTAATTTAATCCTGTTTACAATATTCTACCCCTCTGGAAGAATGAGTCAAAATAAACACCTTCTCCCTCAAGTTGCTTGACAGAGTATTTTATCACAGCAACAAGAAATCAAGGTGATACTTCCCTCATGGAAAGCCCTTGGCTGAGCCACACCACAACTAAAAACAAGTTTTTCTAGTAAATAACACAATCTCACAAATATCCTGCAACATTTCATTTTGTATCCAAAGTCCAATGTTTATTTTGACTCAATTTTTTTTGTAAAAAATTTCACAAAATTTTTGCACAAAAGTGCAAAAAAGTGACTCCAAATTTACCAGAGAGAGCATTTACTCACTCTGTGCAGGAGGCGATGCCTGTTGGAGCACAGCTGGAAACACTTGCAAAAGTGACTCAGATTCCCCACAACCGCCATACACACACATCCTGCACATATCTCACTCCAGAGGACCTAGGATGCTGTGTCAGTAAACTTTATTGAGTAGTGAGAGTCTGTAAACAAGGAGTAATTATACTTCAGTGAAAGTGAGGGAAGAGGAAAAAGTAACAAAGTTTGTGTCTGGGTAAGATTCGCTGAGGGATGGGGATGCAGTTGGGCGTTAGGGCACTTGCCTGGCATGCAGGAGGCCCAGGTTCTGTTGGCATGCCCCACCCTCACCCCCCAAAAGGATTTGTTCAGATGCAACATGAAGGAAATCTTTTGCATTATATGTTGCATTAGGTAACATGATGCTAGGAAAAATGCAGACCTG
Organism: Apodemus sylvaticus; assembly: GCF_947179515.1. Taxonomy (NCBI): domain Eukaryota; kingdom Metazoa; phylum Chordata; class Mammalia; order Rodentia; family Muridae; genus Apodemus; species Apodemus sylvaticus. Next base: position 2,303,785 of record NC_067480.1, on the reverse strand, counting down.
GTTTCCTCTTCCCTTGATTAATGCTGTCCCCTAACCAGAGGATAGAATAGTAAAACACCCAATCTGCAAGGATTCTGTTGGAGAAACAGAGACAGAGTACGAGCAACGTGAACCATTGATCAGGAAGGACTGGGATGGAACCAAGTCAAGCGTCTTGCTTTTCTGTTTGGTCTTGTTTGAACCATCCATAATGTCCAGAATTCAGAAGAAGAAATGCTGCATGAAACTTTACACATGTAATAATAATATCAAGGCATATTTTTTAATTTCTGTGGTGCTGTGGGTTAAACTCAGGGCCTTGCCCATGCTTGGCAAACTCTTCCATTGATACTCAGAGGCCAAACGTGTGTGCATTTTGTTTCTGTTTTTTTGTTTGTTTGTTTGTTTTGTTTTGTTTTGTTTTGTTTTGTTTGAGATAGGATCTTGCTATGTTGTTCAGGCTGGCCTGTAAAACATTCTGGGAAGGGTGGTGGTGACCCACACACTTAGTTCCAGCCCTGGGGAGACAGAGGCAAGCAGATCTCTATAAGTTCTAAGGTCAGCCTGGTCTACAGAATGAATTCCAGGATAGCCAGAGCTGCACAAAGAAACCCTGTCCCGTGTTGTGCCAGGAAGCATTCAAGAACCCCAAAGACCAACTAGGAGCTGACTTCAATGTAAGCACATTAGTTTCCTTATTTACAAGGTCCAGCTTAGGAGACTACGGAGGTTGGGTCAATACAGGAGAACAGGAGGGAGCAGCTCCAAGTTCAATTTTAAGCAGCTATTTATAGAGATAAGAAGGGGTTATCTAGCCTGGTACACATTTGATGGGGGGTGCTATTAAGGTCTTTAACATAATTGGCTAGTTCTGGGAGCCAACCCATAAACTTAACTTGTGTTGTTCAGTTGGTGGTTGTTAGGAAGAGAAGTGTTAAGGGCAGGCTTGTAACCTGGAGGTGCAGATTTGTTGGGGAGTAATCTGGAAACTGGTACTAGGTACAGGCCTGTTAGTTAACTCAGTTCAACCTTAGGTCAGGTTCTCTAAAGTAGAGTCTGAACCCAAGAGCTGGTCTCTCACAGGAAAAAAAATTTTTTTTAAAGATTTATTTGTACTTACAAGGTATGTGTTTGTGTCTGAAGACTATATGCCACATGTGTCTGAGAGCTCAAAGAAGCCAAAAACGGGTGCTAGATGCCCTGGGGCTTCAGTTCCAGTCAGGTGTAAGCTGCTGAGTGAGGGTGCTGAGCCCCCTGGGAGGACAGAGAGTAGCCTTAACCACTGAGCACTTGCTCCAGCTCCCATGGAAATCTGGGAGCTTTCAATCTTCCTGTCTTCACCACCTGAGCCCTGGGATCACAGGCACATGCCACCATGCAAGCTTTCACATATTTAGTAAACGAGACGTGGTGCTTAAGTACTCAGGAAGAGGATGCACACCAGGCAGGCGATACTGAGAAGCTCAGGAACTGAGAAAATTGTGTTGGCTTGCTGTTAAGTGTTAAGACCCTCCATAAGGGACACCTCAGTAGCAAGCCCCTACCCAGAGTAGCGCTGCTCTGGATTTGTTCCCTACCACTGTGAAGTAGGTTGAAAGGGTGGGGGGCGTTGGGGTCACTGGAAGGCTGTGGGCAAAGCCACTCTGTTTTTCTCCCTTATCATAAGACAGATAGGAAAGCTAGAGACCTGATTTGCCTGTGTGAGTTCAAGGTTGCTCCTGCTGCTTATCAGTCAATACTGTTAATTATTTTTAGTATCCCTTTTGATCTTTAAAAGTGCCTGGGTTTCTAGAATATTAGAATTATATGGTCATTCTAAGAGAACTGAAGTAAAAGTAACAGGATATTTGTTTAATGAGTGTCTTTTTTAAGGCTGAGCCATCCTTAAATGTCAGTGCAAACAGTGAGAATCAGAAATCAGGATTTCTGATTTAATTTAATATCATGGCCATCATCAGAGATCCCCTGTGTTCTTACTGCCTGGCTCATTTTGAGAACTTTTGGTATTTATATTATTGAAAAAAAGAGAAAGTAAACTAGTTAGGTGTGGTGTCACTCGACTGTGATTGTAGCACTCAGAAAGCTGAGGCAGGATGGTAGGTTCAAGGCCAGCCTGGGCTTCATAGCAAGTCCTTGTCTCAAACATGTACAAGAGATCAACCCAGTTACTTGAGACTAGCTTGTTTACTTGGTTCTTTATGGAGCTGGATATTTGCATGGGTTTTCCTTGGCTGGTTTTCTCAGATTGAATCAGATTACAAATAAATTACTGGGAGACAGTTCATTCTACCACGCTTTAAACTCCTCAGGAAAATATATGCAGCAGTGGGGAACTTTGTCCCCTTCGGTGTCTGGGCTGGATGAGGCGCCACTGGCATCTCAGGACACTTTTCATGGTAGGAACACCAGGTCAACAAAGCATTTGTTGTAGGCACATAAAAGTCTCTAATTGCTGTGGACCAGTGGAAAATGGGAGGTAAGAACATCATTTCGTATTCAGGCTCCATGGAGAGTCAAAGAAGAAAGCCCTCCGGTTTATTATTACACTCTCGTGTCTCCCCCTAACTTTTTCAAAACATAAAAACAGAGTGTTTAATTTCTCAACTATTCTGAGGTCATGCTCTCTAAAGGGCTGTTTGGGGGCACAGTGGTCTGCTGGGGTTCCTAGGAGAAACAGGAGTAATATTAGAACAGGGGGTTCAGAACATGATTCAGATGGCTCAGTCCTGAAAGAACTGTTCAGTCTGCTACTGGGGATTTAAACAGATAAAACAGGGCTGGAGCCATGGCACGGCAGTTAAGAGTGCTTACTGCTCTTGCAGAGGGCCAGGGTTTGGTTCCCAGCACCCACATGGAGGCTCACAACTGCCTCTAGTTTCAGGGGATCCAATTCTCTCTTCTAGCCTCCAAAGGTTCCTACGTACTTGGTATACATAAACACACATACACACACACACACACACACACACACACACACACACATCATGGTGCACAATTCAAAAACATTCAGCTCTATATGCAAATCCTCAGAAAGAGAACTGAGCCCTGTAAATATTGCTGACCATGAGACAGAACATGAGCACCATGGATTTCCTGCAGTTATTAGCCCTAATGTCATATCTATCTATCTATCCTATCCATCAATGAACAGATTATTTCTTTTGTTTTTCTTTTCCCTTTGTATGCATGTATGTATGTACGTACGTACGTACGTATGTACGTATGTATGTGGTATGTATGTGTGTGCATGTAGGCATGTTGGCATGTGTGTTGGTACACATGGGGTTGCATGTGTTTATGTGTAGAACCCCAAGGTTAATGTTGGGAATCATTCTTATCATTCCTCCTTATTTACTGAGGCAGGGTAACTCAAATTAAACTGAGAGCCCACCAATAATGGCTAGTATTCTTCTTTAAAAGAGTAATTAAAAATTGTTATTTATGTGTATATGTGTGAGTCTGCAAGATTATATACACTGTGTGCAGATGCCCACAGAGGTCAAAAGACATCAGACAGCCTGGAACTTGAGTTACAGGCAGTTATGAGCCACCTGATGTGGGTGCTGGGAACCAAACCCAGGTCCTCTGTAGCTGCAGCAACTGTTCTTAACCATCAGACTTGTGGTTTCTTGTGAAGTCGGTCTTGTTCTGCTTCCACCTCCCTACAGCTATTGTATTAGTGTCTTTATTGCTATGAGGAGACACCATTATAAAGAAAAACATTTAATTGAGGCTGGCTTACAGGTTCAGGGGTTTAGTAAATTATCATGACAGGAAGCATGTTGGTATGCAGGCAGACATGGTGCTGGAGGAGCTGAGAGTTCTACATTCAGATCAGCAGGCAGAAGGAAGATAGTGACACTGAGCCTGGTTTGAGCATCTGAAACCTCAAAGCCCACTCCCACAGTAGCACACTTCTATTGCGATTTTGTTTCCAACTCATTTCCTGGGTAAAAGAAATCTCAACTCAATCAGTAACAAAACAAGCTATAAGCCTAGACTGGGCAGATCTTCCACTACACTACTCTATTTATATCTATATTATCCCATATAACTTGCTGTTTCTCCAGGCCATGAGCTTCTTTCTCTGCAAAGCCTCTCTGTAGCTCCTCCTTTTCCTGTTGATTTCCCCCCTTCCTTCCCTAAACTCTCAGCTCCTCCCCCCTCCTCCTGCCCAATCATCGGCTCAAGCCTTTATTTGAAAAGTTTAGGTGGGAGAAGGTTCACAAGGCAACTCATCTGCAGCCCCTCTGAGGAGTGGAATTAATATCAAAATACAAGTCCAGGGCTATCCACTACACACTTCCTCCAACAAGGCCACACCTCCTAATAGCACCACTCCCTGTGTGTCAATGGGAGTTATTTTCCTTCAAAGTCTCAAAGCTGTGGTTACAGGAGGACTGCAACTCCCTGTCAGCTTTCACATGGACTCTGGGTATTAGAACAGCTGTCTTCACACTTACATCGCAAGCGCTGTAAGTACTGAGCTGTCTCTCTTGCCCTCCAACACAGTTTTGTTGAAGAGGATTGTTTCTTACTCACACACCTTGGAACGGGAGTTACAGGACATTATGAGTACTTACCGATTGAACAAAGGAAAGAAAGCAGGGAGATATTAGGACTCTAAAGACTGATGATCGATTAATTCCATGGTCTGTGGGTTATGTGGGGGCATAGAGTGGACTGTGTCATTCAGAGGCCTGGGTGCTCAACACTACACAGTGGAATCAAGGAAACTGACATGTAGCTTGTAAGGAACTCTAACCTGAGCATGCTAACTCGGAAGCACGTTGAACGGGAGAACAAACCAGTTTTATGTGAATGTGTCCCTTCATTTATTCAGGTACTGGGGATGGCAGTTTCACTTAGCGACACCCACAACTGTTTAACAACCATAAAGAAGTTGACTCTAATCCTCCATGATTCTCCTTGGACCTTTAACAACTGCACTCTCACATCCATCCGCTGTGGACGCTGAGGACAACTTCCCAGGGCCTTGTTTGTCTTTTTCACTAAGTGCCTATCACTAGTGAGAGCTAGTCTTCTGATCATTGCCACTGAGGAATGAGTGCTTTTAGCATTCACTCTCCCTGGGGAGGGAGGTTATCCCTGACCACTGTGCTTCCTGCCTAGGAGTGAGAGAGGACATCGAGCTCCACCGTGTGTCCTCCCTCCCCCGCATTATGCCTGACCACTGTGCTTCCAGTGAGAGTGGAAAACAGTGAGTTTCCCCCAACGCCCCCCACCCTTCACCCCCCAGCAATGCGGCTCTCATTTACACCACCCCAGAATCACCCCCATCACTTTGTTCCTCTTTTTATGTAGTTTTCTTTTTGTCTGGAAGTTTAAAGCACTAAGCATCTGCCCTTACAGCAACAGGCTGCCCACCCTGGTTGTCTCTGGGAATCAAGTCCAGTGGTAAGGTAGGCTTTTCCTTGTAAAATACTAACCTAGTAGATAATGCGTGCTTGGGCTTGTCACTTGTGAGATTAAACACATAACACTGGGGCGCCTGCCTTTAGTGCGTGACAGTTCTTGCCTCCTGTTGAGAAGTGTTTTATGTCACCCATTTCGTGTTTTAGTTACTATTCTATTGCTGTAAAGGGATGCCGTGACCAAGTTAACTCTATAAAAGGAAGCATTTAATTGGTAGCTTGCTTATATTTTAGAGGGTTAGTCCATGATCCTCATGACAGAAAGCAAATAGAGATTGTGTTGGTGCAGTAGCTGAGAGCTTTATATCCTGATCCCCTCCCTGGCTGCAAGCAGAGAGAGGGGGAGACTGGGCCTGGCATGGTCTTTTGAAAGCTCAGAGCCCACTCCCAGTGACTCATGCCCACCAACCAGGCCACAACTCCTAATCTTTCCCAAACAGTTCTACTAATTGGGTAGCAAGCATTCAAATATATAAGCTGGTGGGGGCAATTCTTGTTCAAACCATTACACCCAGGGAACCAAATTCAGTAAAGGACAAGAGAAGTAGATTGGTCCCCTGGTTCCTCTCCTAGAGTCACAGAGTGTCACTGGGACTGGGTTGTCCCTGACAAGTATTGGCTTCTAGGACTTCCCCTCCAGATCCTAGTGACTATAGCCCCTTCCTGGACTTCCAGAGACAAACTGCATCCCTGGTGAACTCTGTGAAGAGACCCCTTAAAGAACTGAAAGGTGAGGGAAATGGTTCTGGACATATGTAGCTTCCCACTGGGAGTAGTAAGGGATAAGGCAGACCAGAAAAGTTCTTCAAAGTTCTGAGACAGCTTCCTATAGCACAAGAACTAGTCAGTGGCAAAAGAGTTAGCTAGGCGAATTAGGTAGAATTTATTAAACAGGAGAAAAGAGGGTTTTGTTTTTTTTTTTTTTTTTGCTGGTTGATTCGGCAGCAGCAAGCTCCCACACCACTTCTCTAGCCCTCTCCCTAGCCCAGATTCCCTAGAATATACTCCACGAAGCAGGGCCACCAATAGACCCCAATGCACAATATGCCCCAAAGATGGAGGTCCCAGGGAGTGGAGAGAAAGCTACAGTCAGCTAAATTCAGACAAAGAGCAAACCAACTATTATTTAAATGCGTGAGATTCAGAAGGAACATTGTGCACTGTAGATACAGCTCAGTAGTAAGAGTGCTTTCCCAGGATGTATAAGGCCCTAGGGTCAATCCCCAGTAGTGGAAAAAAGAAGGAGGAGGAGGAGAAGAAAAAGAAGAGAAGGAGGAAGAGGAAGAAGAAAAAGAAAAAGAGGGGGAAGAGGAAGAGAGTAGGAGGAGAAGAGAAGGAAAACGAGGAGGAAGAAGAGGAAGAAGAGGAGAGGAGAAGGAAGAAGAGGAAGAAAAAGAGGAGGAAGAGGAAGAAGGGGAGGAAGAGCAGGAAAAAGAAGAAGAAGAGAAGGAGGAGAAGGAAGAAGAGAAGGAGAAAGAGAAGTAGTAGTAGGAGAAATCTGCAGGGCACTTAGTAAAAGCCACCTGGAAGTTATCAGTGATTACAAATGAAAGTCACTTAAGCTTTGCACTGTTTCTAAACACAGTGGTCTCTCTTGAAGGACTCATTATGCTAATCTCACTAGTTTAATGGTGGCTTACTTCTGTAGTTCTCACACTCAGGAAGCTGAAGCAGGAGTTCTGGGAGTTTGAGGCCTTTGGCCAGCTGTGGTGGAACAGGCCTTGAATCCTCCTTGAATCCCAGAAAAGGCAGCAGAAGCCGCCCTGGTCTACAAATCAAGTTCCAGGCCATCCAGACACACACACACACACACACACACACACACACACAGAGAGAGAGAGAGAGAGAGAGAGAGACAGACAGAAAGAGACACTAAGACAGAGACATAAAGACAGAGAGACCGAGTCAGAGAGACAGAGAAAGTACTAGTTTAATAGGAAATCTTCACCACTGTTCTCAATAGGGTGGTGTCCTCCAATTTGTTCTCTATTCCCTTCTCCAGAAGTGAGAAAATAGAAAAGGTATTCTTAGGCCAGTGGTAGTGCACACCTTTAATCCTAGAATTTAGAATGCAGAGGTTCGAGGCCAGGCTGATCTACAGAGTAAGTTCCAGACAGCCAGAGCTACACAGAGTAACCTTGTTTGGAGGAAAAGAAAAGAAAAAGAAAATGTACTCACCTTACTTAGTTTTTTTTTTTTTTTTTTTTTGATAAATAATGTTAACCTTCCAACAATGGAGTACAAAGCTAAAAAGAACACTCTCAAGGCTCACTCCTTTAAGCTTAACTGCAGCCATTTTGTATTTAGTCTCCATTTTGCTCCTAAGGTGAAATTAAGTTCAGGTTCTCAGACTCTACTTCCCAGAAGTAATTATTCGTAGAAACAAATGAGCATATGCCTTTAGTCCTAGAGGGTGGAGCAGGAAGATCTCTGACTTTAAGGTTAGCCTGGTCTATACATTGGGACCCTAGGTCCTAGTTTAGGTTTTGTTGCTGTGGTAAGCACCTTGACAAAAGCTACTAGGGGAGGAAGGGATTTAATTTGATTAAGCTAGGGCGGGAACCTAGAGGTAGGCACTGAGGCAGAGACCACTGAGGAGAGACAGACAGACAGACAAGACAGATAGGCTGGCCTCCTCAAACTCGCAGAGATTGATCTGCTTCTGCTTTCCCACTGCTGGGAGTAAAGGCAGGCACCACCACTGCCAGGCAAAAGTGGTTTACTTTCTATGTGTATTAATCAATTTTGGGGTTCCATAGTTGATTAAATGCAGGAAATACCTTAATATGTTGAAAAAAACATTTTTAAAATTTTAAAAACCATTTCTAAAACCATATTTAAAATTTTTTATTATGAATTACCTAGTTATTTTTGGTGGTGCTGTGAATCAAATCAGGAATCTTACACAGTTGAGCTACATCCTCAGCTCAATGTTAATTTTTTAAAATAACTTTTTTGGGGGGACTTTTGAGAAAAGGTCTCACTACGTAGCTCTGCCTGTACTGGAACTTGCTCCTTAGACCAGGCTGGCCTTGAACTCAGAGATCTGCCTGCCTCTGCCTCCTGAGTGCTGGCTGAAAAAAAAAAAATGCAGTCTTTTTTTTTTTTTTCTTTTTAGTATCTGATTCAAATCATCCTACATGGGAGCAGCTTTTTTTTTTTTTTTTTTTAAAGATTTATTTATTATATGTAAGTGCACCGTAGCTGTCTTCAGACACACCAAAGAGGGGTCAGATCTCATTACGGATGGTTGTGAGCCACCATGTGGTTGCTGGAATTTGAACTCAGGACCTTCGGGAGAGCAGTCAGTGTTCTTAACTGCTGAGCCATCTCACCAGCTCCTTTTTTTTTTTTTTTTTTTTTTTTTAACTGTATATTCCAAGCTAATCTCAAAACCTTGTATTGCCAGTATTTGGACTGAAGGTGTATGCTGCAAGATTAATTTCTGAGGGGTGTGTGTGTGTGTTTGTTTGTTGACCACGACCCAATCAGGAGTAGTAATTCAAATTTTCTTCCTAAAAATGAAAAGAAAAAACTCACTGTAACAGCTAGAAGTGGTGGTGCACACCCTTAATCCCAGTATTCAGGAGGCTGAGGCAGGTAGATCTCTGAGTTTGAGGCCAGCCTTGTCTACAAAGTGAGTTCCAGGACAACTAGGGCTGTTACACCAAGAAATCCTGCCTTAAAACACCAAAACCCAAACCAACCAAACAAAAACAATAGCCCAACAACCAAACAAACCCCACTACAATACAAAAGCACTGTGAAATATCTTGTCCATCAGTATTTAAATGTGATTTTTTTTCTGTCATGTACTTAGATGAACATGATTTTATCGTTACAGCCAGTGTAGAAGCCATAGGTGTATTTTGTTATTACAGTATTCTCTCATACAGTAGGAGGTATGCTTGAGTCTGGCACCTTTAGTTATTCACGCATCTTACACACGTATCACTGATGTAAAATCACTGTCCTTTGTTTGATTCCATTTTACAATGACAATAAGTTGTTTGTTTTATGTTGCTGGTCTTTGCTACTTTGTGCACCCCCCTTTAATCCCTTCCCCTCTCCCTTCCCAATTCTACCCCTTATTACTAGATAGGAAAGGAAGGATAGAGGAGGGAGAGGGACAGAGATCTCTGAATCTTATCTCTCTTTTTTTTTTTTTGACCATCAAACCACCACTTCCCACCAACTTGGCCTATCGAGGGGCTCTTTTATATACCTTTTGAAAAGTTCCCAGAATTCCAAATGTCACACAACTGCAGAAATTATCTGCAGCTGGCAAAACCAAGCCTCTGTAGAGCCCAAAGCAAAACATGGTTAGATGCTGTGGACAGTCTAAGCAGCCCCACATCCCCACACCCGAGATTGAAGTGAAAGTACATTCTTTTAATGTTCCTGTTTTTTAAAGAACACAAAATTTCAGATTTCTCACTAGTTTTTTTTTGAGACATGGTCTTCTGTAGTGAGTTGGCTTGATGCTGCTTATATTCTAACACTAACATTGTGCCCCCAAGACTGGTTGCCCCAGAGATGAGAGTTGGAACTTAGATGTTAGCTAAGTGACCCTGCTCCAAAGTTATTTCTCATTCATAAAGATGTCAACAGCCAATAGCTGAGCAGAAGAGCCATGGGTGGGGTTTAGGTTTCACGGGCTTAGGGTTAGAAAACCACAGGGAGAAGGTGCAGGAGGAGGAAAGAGGCCCCATGGGTTGATGAGCCATAAAAACAGGGCCCTGAGGGCTGGTGGATTGCAGTTAGGAGCAGCCCAGATGAAACATAGTAAATAATATGTAATAACTTGTGGTTATCCATACGAAAGTAAATTCTAATAGCATGGAGGATAGGTATTCACCCAGCTCTTGTGCTATTTAAGGCTTATTGTAAATAAAAGGTTGTGTGTGTGTGTCCAGGAGCTAAATGATCTATGGCAGGGTGGAAACCCTGAGTCGGGATTAAATAATTTCTACAACAGTCTTCCTATGTAGCACTGACTGACTTGGAACTCACTATGTAGAATAGGTTGTCTTCAAACTCCCAGAGATCTGCTTGCCTCTGTCTCCTAAGTAGCAGGAAATCCCTTACTCCAATACTTTTTAAGGTATCTGCACACAGGATCCAAAGATTCTGAGAATCCTCAACTGGAATAGTTTTTCCTCCATTTGTTCTTCATTTGTTGTTAGGCACTTTATGGATTGCTTACTGATACAATTCGAGGAGGGTGCTAGTGACTGCCTCCTTGCTTGGCCTGGAGCTGGCCATCAGCTCCCATTTTTAAATTTTATTTTATGTGCATTGGTGTTTTGCCTTCATATATGTCTGTGTGAAGATGTCAAATCTCCTGGAACCAGAGTTAGACAATTTGGTTGCCATGTGGGTGCTGGGAATTGAAACCAGGTCCTTTGGAAGAGCAGTCAGTGCTTTCAGTCACTGAGCCATCCTGCCAACACCCTGTCTTCAGATTTTTCTAAGACAGGGTCTCACATAATTCAGGCTGGCCTTGAACTTGTTATATATCCAAGGATATTAGGATTAGAGGAGTGCTCCTCCACAGCTGCAACTAATTCTATTATTACTGATTTGTGTCTTCAATAATGCAGACACTGAGCTCCAACAACGAAGGAGTCATGTCGAAGGAGTCATGTCAGTACTTTGTACTAAGAGCTTTACATTTGTAAACCACTAATTTGTTTAGGAGGAGAAATGATTGTTGTTTATTAACCTTGCTGCATAATCAGAAAGGATTAAACACACACATTTCCTGGGACAGAAAACTGTACCAAAAGTATTCCTTACAAAATAACTTCACAGAGCAAAAGTCTTGCACTTACAGAGACACACAAGGCTAGTGTGAATTAATGCAGTTTAGATGTTTATACAACAGATCCCTAACAAACTCTTTGCATTCATGTATGTTTTCTTTAACCTCTTAAAAATAGTTGTAAAAAATTAGAAAATAATGCAAATGTAGAATTAAAGCCTCGGCTATAGATCTAATAAATTCAGACAGTATTTATAAAAATTGCTGCTGCTGCTTATCTTACTTATATACAGGATACAGTCTGTAGGCTATCCTACTGTTACCAATGGTTTTGTGTACCTGAACATTTAATTTCCCAGACACCTGTGCTTTCTCTGTTTTAATGCAGAATTCAACTTTCCACATAAAATATTTACAATTAAATATCTAGTTCTAGAATTTCATTACACAAAAGACAAAACATGTTTGTTAAATAAGTTCAAAAACGGCAATAAAAAAGGTTGTTTTTAAGAAACAGTTCTAATATATTCATGATTATGCTGAGGAACAGGAAGTTACGTCTTCAGGGCAGGAAATGCTTCAGTGCTGGAATGACCGCCACTGGGTACAAGTGTACATTTGCAAGCTAGCAACCGAAGGGCCTAATGATCACAAAAACCCCAGGAAATTTGTGCTGCCCCATGAGATTCTCAAAGTTGAATAGCTGCTTCCAGGCCCACTTGTAGGAACAGGAAATTCTTGCCAGGATTATCAACGTCTTCAGAAATGCTCAGTTTGGTACATCACCTTTTGATCTTCTGAAAGAGACATAGAAGCAAGGCATGCTCAGTGAGCTCAGCAGTCTACATTCCCCACCTCCAGTCATATACCTGCTTCAGTTACAGCCTCTTGAAGCAGAAAAACAAAACAAAACCATCACCAGGATTTATATACCAGTGACTTCCTTTCCTCAATTCCTTGACAGTTTCAAAAGGCTTAAAATCACATGAAGTCTGCTCTAACTCTGATCCTTAGTGTAAATAGGTAATATGACTTTTAATTATTTAGTAATCATATATATCTCAAACGTGAGTATGTCTATAGTATACGTGAACAATTTGAATTCTAGCTCCTTGAACAATATAATCTGTGATACAAACTGCAGATTATTTACTCCCTTACTGCTCCCCCCTTTGAATGAAATTATGATTTCAAGAACTGGCTGAGGATGCAGATGAGTGTGTGAGGTCCTAGCCTCAGCTGCTTTCTGACTGTCCCATCTCTCACTTTCCTTCCCTCACATGTAGTGATAAACACAGAAAATGCCTTGGTATTTATGTGCTGTTATGTAGACACAACTAAATTTTCTAACAACAGTACCTCCAAACAGATAAACATTTTAAAGAAACTGCTATCTTGTAATTAAAAAAACCCACATTTATGTATTTTATTTAGTATAAGTGTATACATGTACATGCCTGAGTTATTCAGGTGCATTACATGCATACAGGACCTCACAGAGATCAGGAGACGTGTCTAATCCACTAGAACTGGGGTTACTGACAACGGTGAGCCATCATGTGGGTGCTGGGAACTGAACCCAGATACCCGAAAGAACAAGTGCTCTTAACAACCAAACCATCTCTCCAGCCCCTTAAGACAATCTTCATGAATCGAAAACCAATTAGAAGCGCAAGTGTCTTCTTGAATGTGACCAATGCAAAACTGTATATTGATATAAGCATAGGCTAAGACTCAGTTCTTTCACACTTGTACCCTTGAAACCCAGATAGACTGTCCTCAAATGCCATGGATTAAGTTATAGTTCTGTAATGCTTTACAGAATACAGTTGTTTCTTCTAGCAATGACATATCAGGGCATATAAACATAATTTGGATTTTTGTTAAGAACATAAAAAAGTAAAAATTATAAGTAAAAATATAAGTAGTTATTTCTTCTTTTCCTATTAAAAATTATTCATTTTATGAATGAAATCTGATATTTTCTATACTCTTAAGGATACTTTGGGCCAGCACACAAAGGCACTTGCTGCCAAGCATGACACCTTGAGTTTGATCCTCAGGGCCCACATAGTAGAAGACAACTAACTCCCTGCAAAGTAACCTCTGGCTTCTACCACAGACCATAAGCATGTGGGAGGTAGACAGAGGTGGGCAGATCTCTGTGAGTTTGAAGTCAGCCTGGTCTACACAATGAGTTCCAGGACAGCCTAACAAGACCCTGTCTCAAAAAAAAAAAAAATTACATTGCTTACATGTTTAAATAATACTTTGTATACAAACTGTAAGTCTAAACCTTTAATTTTTATGCATGTATGCCTTTGGTGAAGGTAGTAAACTATTATTATAACCACCACTACTACTAACAACTACTAAAATAATTCTCTCTTTTTCCATATTATTGTAAAATCTTTCTTGGGGTGGGAGGTGGGCCGAGGCAAGGGTTGGCTCACTTAGCAGTAAGTATTCTCAAACTCAATATTGCTCATACTGGCCTCAGTCTCTAGACTCTCCCACCTCATCCTCCTGAGTACTAAGCTTTCAGGAATGTACCATTTCACTTCCAGAATGGTACCAACTAGGTACTATCTCAGGGAAAGCTAAAAAAGCTGTTTTCATCACACTTAATTCACCGGCAGACCCCTCAGTTGAGTGAAGATGACTAGGAGGACCATTAGGACGGAATTACTCTCTGAGGTACTGCTGATGGCATGTGCCTTCCAGGTTCTAAGACTGAGCTCAGTGTAAACTTTCCTCGAGCTTTGGTGCTGCCCTCTGTAGCCATCACCAGCAGCCATCCCAGCCCTCTAGACCCAACTCCATCCCCTGCTTGGTTCTGCTTTAATGCTTTCTCCTGACCACTGACCCTGTTCATCTCTGTTATCATTTTCTCTCCTTTGACATAGCAGTTTACTTTTAAAATGGCCCTTCTTTTTGCAGAGGATTGAGGAACATGAAAAGGCAAGAGCCTTGTCACTTATTTATGGAACAACAGCAGTGTTAAGTGAACATTCAAGTATTTGCTAAAAATGCAGGAAGGGAGAACATAGGACATCAATTCCAAATTTAGCAAGTCTCATGGTTGATATGAAAATGTTATTCAAAAGTGTCAAATCTTTTGAAATAATATATATAAAAACTACTAACACTCTATTCTCTCATGGGATGCTATCCTGGCTAGTTTTATGTACACTTGACAAAGTCATCTGAAAGGAAGGAACTTCAACTGAGAAAATGTCTCCATAATATCCAGCTGTAGGGCATTTTCTTCACCAGTTATTGATGTGGGAGAGTCCAGTCCTTTATGGGTAGGGCCATCCTGGGGTGGTGGTCCTGGGTTCTATAAGAAAGCAGGATGAGCAAGCCATGGAGAAGCAAGCCGGTAAGCAGCATCCCTCCATGGTCTATGCATCAGCTCCTGCCTCCAGGTTCCTGACCTGCTTGAGTTCCTGTTCTCACTACTTTTGATGATGAACTGTTATATGGAACTGTGAATGAATAAACCTTCTTTTTTCCAGTTTGCTTTGGTCATGATGTTTCATCACAGCAACAGTAATCCTAACTAAGACAGGCAGCATCCTAAATCTAATATAAAAAGGATAACTCTTTCAAGTAAGGTTGACAAAGGTTCTGTTGAATTTTTGATGAATTACAAGTGGTATTTAATTGAGTAAATCAAACATAAAGCTTTACAATTTATAAAATTGGTGATTTCATTAAGTAGAATATAGTGTACTGAAACTTATGCCCCCAAATATACATGCAATTTCATTCTATTGGCTTTTAACAACAGAAAAATAATGAGCATTTCTAAATAGTAAGGTATCACTAGAAAAAGATATTTCCTAAAAGAATACAATGGTTCTGTGTCTTCAGAAAACAGAAGCGTCATACTATGCCCTAGTGGTACTGGAGATCAGAACAAGGACTTCACACACACTAGACAGGCACTCTACTTCTGAGTTACCATCCCAAACCTATTTTTGTTTTTAAAATACTAACTCAGGCTCTGGAAATTCAGAAATAAATCTATAATGATTTTCAAGTATAACGACGGAGGATCTTTGAAAAAATGACCAGTGATAATCAGGTCCCAGTATGCTCACCTGTTCTGCCTGGTGGATTCTCTTCTCATTCTCTTAGTAGGGATTGGACACTCTGTCACCTCAGTCTTCGGTGACTGACAAAGTGACTCAACACACCTACGCATATGAGTCATTCCTGTGAAGAAAATGGTAAGGAACTGGTGAAGCACAAGAAAAAAGAACAAATATAAATATAAACCTGTGAAAAGAAACTCAAAGCAATTCTCTTACTTTTTGTGATGGTTAGTTTTTTGTCAACAAACACCAACTAAAGCCACTTGAAATGAGGAGACCACAATTGGGGAATTGCCTCCATCAGTTTGAGTGCATGTCTGTGGGGCAATTTGATGCAGGAAGGCCCAGCCCATTGTAGGAGGTATCATCCTGAGGCAGGTGGCCCTGAATTGTATAAGGAAGTTAAAGTAGCCATGGAGAGCAAGATGGTAGCCAGTGTTTCTCCATGGCCTCCATTTGGTTCTTCCCCTGGCTTCCCTGGACGACCAGTTGTGACCTGTAAGCTAAATGAAATAAACCCTTTCCTCCCCATTTGCCTTTGGTCACGGTGTTCCAATAGAACAAGGTCACAGCAATAGAAACCTTAACTAAGATACTATTTGGGTAAGAAGATAGTTTTAAGCATTTATCAGACAGCCAGACAGCCTGGTGGTTAAGAAAACCGTTCAAGTCCTGAATAATTTGTATTCTTTCTTTTTACAGTCAGACTCATCATCAATGTTCATTATCAAGCAAAAAGTTCACAAAAGTAAACACATACCGAGTTTCTGCTCTATTCGTTTCAGACTTTTTTCCTGTTCATCAAGTTCTTGCTTTTTCTTCTTCATATCAGGAGTGTGAAGGTACTGTAACTGATTGTCCAAGTCCTTGTTCACAGTGTTCAGCTTGCACAGAGCAGTGCGATACTGCTGAATAAGATCTGCAAAAAAAGCAGACATCTGAATAAAAGAGCTAACATCATACCAAATCCCTGTTTTACAAAAAAAGAGTTAACATCACTAGGTAACCCACGAGAACACATATTAAAGTCATGAACCATTCAATGAAAAGAACTAGTTGAGACAATACATGATAGTTGCATTTTAATTTATTTCTGTGTGAGGAATGAACTTTCAATGAATTTCAAAATAAACTCTATATTTTATTTTTGTTTTTTTTTTTTTGAAGTTCTGGGGATAGAACCCAAGATGGCACACATAAGGCAAATGCCCTACCACTGAGTCACATTCCTAGATACCTCAAGTTTTTATATGAAAAGTGCCTGGACATTTATACATCCTGTCTAATATAGAATCAATATTATTCCACAGATAAAGCAAGAGGAGAAAAGGAGGAGCACAAAAGCACTAAATATTGTACTGCCGGAAGCCACTATTTCCCTGGTTTGTAATAAAACAACATATTAACTGTGACTGCATACACAGCAACTCAACTCCTCACATACTTTTTTTTTTTTTTTAATATAAGAGGGAGGATGGAAAGAGTGCAGATTTTAAAGTTTGGGTTTTTTTTTGGGGGGGGGGGGTTGGATTTGGTTTTTTAGCCCTGGCTGTCCTGGAACTCACTTCGTAGTAGGCTGGCCTCGAACTCAGAAATCCGCCTGCCTCTCTCTGCCCCTCAGAGTGCTGGGATTACAGGTGTGCGCCACCATCTCCCAGCTTAAAGTTTAATTGTATTATGCTGGGATACAAAAGGCTGTTTCTATGCAGGCATATAATGCACTGAAAACTCACACCCTGCTTTACACTCTGCTCCACACCTTTGGTCCACTCTTCTCTCTCACCTGTCTACCCTACATTCCTTATGTTCCCACAGACTCATTTCTCCTTTGGTGTTACTTATGCCCACATGACCTCATATCAGTGTATACAAATCTATGGCTCACAAAGGACAGAAAATAATCTATTCTCTATGGCACACTAATTGTCTCCAACTAAACCTTTTTTCTTGCAAATGACATGACTTCATTCTCTTCCACTGTGCATGTGAACCACATTTTATCCATTTCTTTTGTCAATGGTCACATAGGATGGTTCCATAACTTGGCTATAGTGAAACAAGCTGCAACGGCAGGCATTGATCTCTTTAATATATGAATTCTTTTAGATAAATCTCTAGGAGCTCTGTTGGGTCCTGCAGTATTTTCAATCTCCTTCTCTCCCAAAACCTCCATATTGGCTTCCATAGTGACTGGACCAGAAGTTCATGGACCAGAGTTTTGATGATACCCTTTTCTGACTGGAGTGAAATGGAATCGTCATGTAATTTTTTGTTGAGATAAAAATTTTATACATTGTGTGAAGGTATGTCTCTGTCCTTTCTCACCTGATTTAGGCTCCTTCTGATTGGTTTAATAATGAGCTGAATAGCCAGTGGGACTTCCCAGTAGAGATAAGAACTCTGGGAAAGGAGATGAGGGAGACTCACCAGCCAGTCATGGAGGAAGGACCAGGTGCCAGGACTGAAGGAAACAGTCCATGTGGTAGAATGTAGATTAGAATAAATGGGTTATTCTAATATGAGTATTCTAACAGCTCTAAACAAGTAATACATCTATACAAGCTAGCTGGGAACAAGCCTAAGCTATACGGCCTAGGCTTCATAAATAAATAAATGTTTCTGTGTCATCATTTGAGTGCTGGCAGGTCAGAGATAGTCCAGTGATAATTATTTACATTTCAGAAGTTCTTGTATGAAGTCATTAACATAAACAAGCAGATGTATGAACCTTCTCCTAAGATTTTTCCAACTACTCCTTTTAAAACTGTTAAAGCTAAAGCAGTATCTTAAAATTGGAAGCTATCCAAATTTAACAGGTGACTTACAAAATAGTCTATTTATTCAATGAAATATTATTCTGCAATGAAAACAAATTACAGCTACCAACATACAAAGTACAGAATGAATAGACACAAGTTGTATTTTCTATTTACATATAAATTGTAAAAATGGACAAAACGAACCTGTGCCATGGTAAATAAAGAAAGTCATGTCAAAGACTTGAAGAAAGAACAATGAGCAGTTTCCTATAGAGCTGAGTGTTCTACTCTCCCAATTGTTTGCAGTACTGCAGATTAAACATGCTAGTCTACAACTGACTACATCCTCAAGCCTTTTAAGTATGGTGTTCTTCTGATAAACCATACCAGCGCTGTACTTATAAAATGTGTAGTTTTCTATTTGTGGATTATAGTATGACAACAAAGTGTAGCCTCAGGTTGTGCCTCCTCCTGCAATCCCAACATGTGAGAGATTAAGGTACAAGAATTACCATGAATTCTAGACAAGCCTGGGCTGCATGAAGTCAAGCTAGCCTAGGGCAACAGAATAAAAATGGTCTAAAGCATATGGGCAGTGGTGGCGCACGCCTGTAATCCCAGCACTCTGGGAGGCAGAGGCAGGCAGATTTCTGAGTTCCAGGCCAGCCTGGTCTACAGAGTGAGTTCCAGGACAGCCAGGGCTATACAGAGAAACCCTGTCTCGGAAACAAACAAACAAAAACAAAAACAAAAAACAAAAAACAAAATGGTCTAAAGCAAAGCAAGTCAAAAGAGCAAAATGTGACACAAACACACGATGGCGTATCAGTTGGGGTTACTAGGAAAGGAAACTCTTTGTTATAGTGGATAAGCCCTGATCTCAAGCTAAGTGAACAGATATAAAAGGATAACATACATTTTCCCCTCTATGGGTTATCTAGAATAGTTAATTTCATAAAGAGTTTCAAGTAGAAGAAAGACTGCCAGAGAAAAGGGATGGGACGGTACTAAGTTTCAGATTTGCAATATGCATTTTTGGAGAGATTGCACATTGATGTGAAAGTATTTAACAATACTAATTGTGCAATGAAAACAGTTAAGATGGCAAATTTTATTGTATAAAATAATAGCATAAAAAAGGCTAAAGTAAGAAGTCACTGTGTTTGGTGAACATAGATGTCAAGCACATCACAACCTCATGAAATCAAAGCAAGAATCTACAAAGTAACGGCACTCAGGGACTTCCTACTCAGTAGATACATACTTTGGAGCAGACACAGATGATTATTATCAGTTTTGAAGGAGGCAGCTGGGAGATGAGAGAATAAAGTGGCAAAAGGGTCCATATCACACTTTATGAAAACAATACAATTTTTTGATAGAGTTTTGCTGGCCTCAAATTCCTATATAAGTGAGCCTTCCTGCCTCAGTCTCCCAAATAGTCAGTGCAGGCACATGCTACCATGGCTGGCTCAAAAAAAAGAAATGATTGTCTAATAAACAATTTAACAAGGCAGAAAACACTTTAATACACAGTAAATAAAAGATTCTTTACTAATCCTGCTCTTGCAATATATTCAATAAAGGAAGAAGAGAGCATATTTCAACTACTTGGTTTTTGTAAGAACAAAACCATTTTACATTGTATATATTAGTTACTGGTTAACAGGGACTCCACAGGAGACACTTGTGGTCTGGAGCTGGGCTATGGCCCAGGTGGTGGAGTGCTTGCCTAGCATGCAAAGCTGTCAGTCAGTGCATCCCCAACCCCAGAGGCACAGGGTGTATGGTGATAAGCACTCGCAACTCCAGCACTGAGAGGTGGAAGGAGGAGGCTCAGTAAATTCAAGGCTACATCCAATCCTATGCTGAATTCCTGGCCAACCTGAGATTTGTAAAACGCTGTGTTAAATAAAACAATAAACAAACAAAAACAAAACTCACCCCTTGTTTAACTTACCTATTTGTTTCCCCAAGACCATACACTGTTTTGGTACTGGAGCTCCAAAGACCATTCCCCGGAGTTTGTCCATTGGCGGAGCTTTATTCTGAAGGCCCCCAAACTTCCCATTACTTCTAATTCTATCTCCATCTCTTGTCAGAAGTGTGGGACAGTGTGTGATTTTAACAACCTATTGAGGGCACACAGACACTAATTAGCAAGAAATTGACTCCAACTGCTCTAGAAAGAAACTAAATCTCAGTTTATAAATGACATGATCCAATGGGCATGGTGACACACACCTTTAATCTTAGCACTTAGGTAGGTAGAGGCAGGCAGATCTCTGTGAGTTCGAGGTGGGCCTGGTCAATAAAATGAGTTCCAGGATAGCCAGAGCTCTGTAAAGACACTGCCTCAACAAAACAAAACAACATCAACAAAAAAAAATCAATAAGCAAACAAATCAAAACCAAAAACAACATCAACAAAAAATCCAATGTGTAAATAAATTAATAAGCAGTAAAGTAAATGAATAAACAGCATGGCTGTAGTAGTATTTTTGCAAAATTTATAAGCCAATGACATGTAAAATGAATTGGGGGGGTGAAAAGCCCACAGACAAGGAGGGAGCCAGATGAGTTTTCAAATGCTAAATGCTAGCTTAAACTGGTGAAAAAGGAGTCAAGAATTAGATTCTCCCAATTAATTAGAATAAAAGTATCATACTGGATTAGCATTTTATGATCTCTAGGAGTGCATTCAGTAATCCCACTTATGTATGTATTCAAACATAGTCTAATGAAATATATATAGTAAGCTCACCAAGTTACAGCACATCCACACAGGGAAACGAACACATACATCAAAAAATGCTTGAAGGGGCTAGGGGAGATGCATGCAATGGGCAAGTGTTCTACCATACAAGTGTGAGGAACAGAATGTGGATTCTTAGCATCCACACAGAAGAGCTCATGTGGTTGCACTCACAACCACTAGTGCTAGGGGCGGGAGGCTGTAGAAGCAGATGGATCAATGGGGCTTGCTTAACCCCAACCCCAGTCTACTCTGACCAAAGCATAAGCTCCAGTTTTAGTGAGACCAAGGAAAGGTTGGACAGCTATTGCAGCACTCCATCTTATATCCTCCTCTGGCCTTTACACATATGTGTGTATACACACACACCACCACAAAGTGTGACTGAAGATTATTATAATTCAGCACATTACAAATATCTAATCTAATTTAATATTAAAGCTTAAATAGTATCTGAATCATATAAAATATTTACACAGGTTATATATAAAAAATTTATAGAATAAAATTACATCTTAAAAAAAAAAAGAAATATAATTCTAGAGGTACTTCATAGATGCCCTTCCAGAAAACCGGTACTTTTACTTAGTTTTGATTGTTTTTTAAATTTATTTTTGGTGTTCAATCTGGCACTGAAAAAAAAAACTTAAAATACAACAAAATGAGTAGTCACTTTATTGTTTTGGTGCGTGTGTGCAGTGTCACCATGTAATTCAACTCTCTGAGTCAGCTGAGAGCTAGGACTACAGGCATGAGCTTACTATGCCTGGTTTAATTGAAAAAAATTATAGTAAATTTAGTGAGCTAATTTTATTTATTTTTTCAAGACAGGGTTTCTCTGTATAGTCCCAGCTGTTCTAGAACTGACTCTGTAGACCAAACTGGCCTCAAACCCAGAGATCTGTCTACCTCTGCTGAGATTAAAGGCATATGCCACCACAGCCGGGTAATGAGCTAAAAATCTGCAAATTTCAAATTACTTGGTTTGGTAAAAGAAATGATTATGTATTTTTGGTTTTGATTTGGATTTATATGTTTTCTAAAGGTGAACAAAGAAGGTGAAACTAGGGGCATGGGCTGCATAGATGGCTCAGTGAGCAGGCTGAGCTAGGGATGGGGTGGGGAGATGGCAGAGGTAGCACTGGCCTTTAATTAAGCCAGCCCTTGGGAGGTAGAGCCCAGCTTGGTATATAGAAAGAGTTCCAGGGCAGCCAGGGCTACATAGAGAAACCTAGTCTTGAAAAACAAAGCAAAACAAAACAAAACACAAAAAAAACCAGAAACCCTAAGACAAAGGCTTACAAACACAAAAGGATGTTTGTTATGCAACAATTAAAGACACTACAATGGTAAGCTCCCCTCCTGTAAAGATGTTAAATGCTAGTGAACCTAGTTGCCTTCAAAGGTGCTACAAATAAGGGGAACTTCCTTCTTTCAAAATCTTTATGCTAAAACCCATTATGCCCTTGACCTATAACCTCTAGTGTTCTCAACCAGTGGGTTGGTGAACCCTTGGGAGGCTCACATATCAGATATCTTGCATTATGATTCATAACAGTAGCATAATTACAGTTATGAAGTAACAATGAAATAATCTTATGGTTGGAGGGTTGTCATCATGACATGAGGGATTTTATTAAAGGGTTGCAGCTTTAGGAAGGGCGAGATCCACTGCTATAACCTGATGATGTGGTCTTTAAATAAAAGACAGTATTTTTCTTTGAGATAGGTTTCATAGTCCATCCTAGGCTGGCTTAGAACTCAGTATGTTGTGCATGTTAGCCTTGTACTCACACTCCTTTCTAAAGGTAATACGGGAACAAAGTGTGGAGCAGAGACTGAAGGAAAGGCCATCTAGAGACCGCCCCACCTGGGGATCCATCCCATATACAGACACCAAACCCAGACACTATTGTGGATGCTAAGAAATACTTGCTGACAGGAACCTGATATAGCTGTCTCCTGAGAGGCTCTGCTAGAGCCTGACAAAAACAGACACAGATGCTTGTAGCCAACCATTGGACTGAGCACAAGGTCCCCAGTGGAGGAGCTAGAGGAAGGACTGAAGGAGCTGAAGGGGATGGCAACCCCATGGGAAGAACAACAATACCAACCAACACCCCCTCCCCCAGCTCCTAGGGACTAAACATCAACCAAAGAGTACACATGGAGGAACCCATGGCTCCAGTTGCATATGTAGTAGAGGATGGCCTTAGCTGGCATCAATGGGAGAGAGAGACCCTTGGTCTTGTGAAGGCTTGATGCCCCAGTGTAGGGGAATGCCAGGGCGGGGAGGCGGGAAGTGGGTGGGTCAGTGGGGGAGCACCCTCATAGAAGCAGGGGGAGGGGGAATGGAATAGAGGGTTTGCGGAGGGGAAAACTGGAAAAAGGGTTAACATTCGAAGTGTAAATAAATAAAATATCCACTAAAAAAGTTAAAGTTGAAATAGAAATTAAATAAAATAAAAATGTGAACCACTACAATCAGCTTAGGGAAATGATCAGGCTGAGGTTATTCAGTCTTTAATCCAGTGTCACTGTTATCCTCCTCATAAAGGGAAAAGGTAGGCATAATCACGCATACTTTAGAAGAGACATGAGGAAGTTAGCTAATTACAAGGAAAGGTGAGGGGCCCTGAAACAGACTCTTCCTTCACTCATGGCTCTTAGAAGAAATAACCCTCAACATGGACTTCCAACCCAACAGATGAGATAAAAAATTTCAATTATATATGCAATTCCAATATGAGACTGTCCCTTTTCAGTTTTAGACACTACATTCATTTCATTTTAATTTGTCTCAAATTTATGGTAAGTTTTGCACTGGTTTTGACAAGGCCGGTTATTTGTTTATATATAATCCAATGGAATGATAATTTTTTTCTTTTGAGACAGAGTCTTGTTAAGTAACTCAGGCTGATCTCAAATTCTGGATCTCTTCCCACTTCATAGGTATGCACTACAAGCCTGGCTAATGGAATTTTATACACACCACATGCACATGTGCAGACACACTCAGCTCTGCTATATTAAAATTTAAAAATTCTAGAATTAGAGCTACAGATTTTAAAAAGAAATAAAGGGCATATGATAGCTCTATTTCTAATTTTCTGACCAAGTTCCAAACTAGTTTCCATAATGACTGCGTCAATTTGCACCATCACTGACAGTAAACCAGGGTTCGTCTTTCTCTACATCTTCTTGTTTCTCCATATCTGTGTTAGACTTCCTATGATGGCCATTCTGACTGGGGTTAAATCATATCTCATAACAGTTTTAATTTGCATTATTCTGGTGCCTAGGGATGTTAAGTCCTTTTTTAAAAAACAGTTATTGGTTATGTGTCTATTCAATTCTTTAGTCCATTTGTTGACTAGCAGTTTTAGTCCTTTGGTACTTTACTTCTACAATTCTTTGTGAATTCTGAGTATTATCTTCCTCTTGACTGAAAGTCCAGCTACTTTATTCCTGGGTATATATACACAGAGAACTGCACAGAACAATGTTTACATCCATACTGCCATATTTAGTGCAGCTCTACTCACTGTAGCAAGAAAATAGGGCCAATCTAGTTGCCTATCAAAAGAATGAATGTATAAAAAATTTGGCATACTACCTAGCTTTAAAAAAATGAAATCACAAAATCTTCAAGAAAGTGGATAGGATTAGAAAGAATCTCAAATATTAAGTAAGGTCCCCAAAAGAATAAAAGAACCACACATTTTCTCCCTCACATGTGGACCTCTAACCTACAGTGCATACATGTAAGCAAATGGTCATGTGTGAAGAGCATACAACAGAACAGAGGGCAATGTGCACAGAAACACACCTGACAGTGCAGGTGTGCTCTAAGCCTTCCCAGGACTCTTCTATGAGTTCACTGAGATGCAGACTGTGGGTCTGGATAAATGCTTGCTTAAGTGGCTATGTTGATCTGTCTATGTGGTATTTTATTACCCTGTTCCTCACAATAATGTGATTTACAAGAATAAATGAAGTACATACCTCTTTTCTATAATGATTTGCTGCATCTAGATTATCCAGAATAATGGTGTCTCCTAACAGCATACCAAAAACTAAAAACATCAAAATATACAAAATTAATTATTGATAGAAGTAGCATTTATAAGAACATAATTTTTAGTTAATAATTAATAGATTTATGTCAGAAATGTAACAGTTAAACAAAATGAAAATCACCACAGTATTTTTTTTTACCTGTTTCACAATGTTCAATATTATCTGGGAATGTTAATAAATCTCGGGCAAAGACTGGATCTCCAAAGGGCTTAAAATGTAATTTACCATTTCGGAAATGAGGTAGAGGTCTAAATTCAAAACAAAACAAAACAAAAAAAGAGGTATTAAACAAAGCATTCAAAACTGTTTAAATTAAAAATAACACTTAGAAAACCATAATAAATATATGCACATTATGTGATCACATATTCTGTCTTAGAAATGAAGATTTGTCATATAAAGTATCTGCTTTAGTGACTCTTGAGAATCTGGTAAACAGCATGTGCTACGTACTATTGTTGGATTCTTAACATGTTTCTCTCTCCTTCTTAATACTCATTCTTAAATCTGTGTGAGCACCTTTAATCTCAGCACTTGAGAGTCAGAGGCAGAAGGATTTAGAGTTTCAGGACTAGAAAATAAGTGAAATATTCCTTCCCCAAAAAGGGAGTATAATGATACTAAACAGGAATAGAGCCAACATTCTAGAGCAAATTCTAATTGTAAATATGTTGCCTACATTGAATTTTAGTTTTTTTTTTCTTTTGGTTTTTCAAGACAGGGTT
The DNA here is from genome assembly GCF_947179515.1 of Apodemus sylvaticus. Classification (NCBI taxonomy): domain Eukaryota; kingdom Metazoa; phylum Chordata; class Mammalia; order Rodentia; family Muridae; genus Apodemus; species Apodemus sylvaticus. The sequence goes on along the minus strand of NC_067480.1, from coordinate 2,278,188 downwards.
TCTCTGTGTAATCCTGGCTGTCTTGGAACTCACTCTGTAGACCAGGCTGGTCTCCGAACTCAGAAATCCACCTGTCTCTGCCTCCCAAGTGCTGGGATTACAGGTGTGCGCCACCACACCCAGCCGTGAATTTTAGAATTTTTATAGCTATTTTGAGAATTTAGTACATGTATATTCACCCCTTATCATTTCCCCAACTCCTCTCATATCCATCTCCCTGTCTACCTCCTCTTTTTCTCTTTTCAAATCACCCACCAAGTCTAATTTGTGCTTCCCGTATACTCATGGGTGTGGGGCTATCCAATGGAGCATGGTCAACCAGCCAGGGCCCTTTGAGGGCAAGGGCCCTTTAAGAAAACTGACTCCTCCTTTCAGAAGCTATTGTCAACAGCTCTTCAGTCAGAGGCTGGTGCTTGTGAGTTCCGTCCTCTTCCATGCTATATGTGGACTAGCTGGATCTTTATCTTGTGTATTCTTGGGAATGGGTACAGCGGTTCTCAGGGTGTGTGTGTAGATCACAGGACAAGGTCAGCTATTTTTCTTAATTACTCTTCATTTTATTTTTGAGCAAGATGTCTTATTGAACATGAAACCCCCAAAGGATCCTCCTGTCTGCCTCAGCAGCAATGGGATTACAGAGGAGAGACACATCTGGTTTTCATGTGGGTGCTGGTACTCTGTTCTTTTTGATAGCACAACAAGCACTTTATTGATTGAGTCATCTCTCTAGTACCTACCTCCACTATGCCCCCAAACTCCACTAGGTCTTAAGCAATTACAAAGACAGAGGCGACCTTCCTAAACGGAAATGCGTTCTCATAAAAACTATCATCTTTGGTAAAGTGCATGTGGTATAAATGTGAAGACCTACATATGGCATGAATTTATAATCCCAGTATTGGGGATGTAGCAATAGTTGGATCTCTGGACCTTACCAGTTAGCCAGTCTAGCAGAACTTGTATTAGCATGTGTACTTGCATGTATGTTCACACACACACACACACACCTTACTTAGACAGATGTTTTAATGTGTTGGATTTCTTATACTGCCTAAAACAAGTACTAATTAATAGCAGAATGGTAGGTGATGGCTTAGGATGTTACAGGTATGACTTAGGATGGAAGGAAAGCAGGAACTCAAATACAAGTTTGTTGTGTCAATAGATTGCCTTGACCTAGAAAGTAGTATAACTTGTATGAGGCCATGGGTTTGACCCCAAGCACTGCAAACAACAAACAAGTAGCACTTCCATTTTTTTTCTCTAACCTTTTCCAATCTGGAAGAGTTTTCCTGTAAATAGAATCAAGGGGCAATACTTGCTGGCGACCTTGAGTTTCATCATAGATACATCGTGCGGCATCAGTGGTTAGGGTAACCACACAGTCCATGTCACTTGCCAGATGCCAAGAAATAACCATGGCGGCTCGATCATCTTCAATTTGTGCTAGATGTGCAATCTAAAGCCATTTTAATAAAAACACAGAGAAATTAAAAAATAATAGAAAAATTTGTCAGCTAATTAAACACACTTATTTCATACTTAATGTCTATAATAGGGAAGGTCATGGTAATCATGAAGGATACTTAAAGATATGCAATAAAACAAAAGAATTTCAAGATAAAGCATATATTTAAAATACCTTTCTAAATATATTTCTATCAGAAAAGAAATCTAAATGTTACAAATAAGAATCATTGATTCATTGGGAATTAGAATAAATCATTTTCTTTCTTACAAATACTTGCCTGTTGTCACAAGTGTTCCTACTTCACACCTGTTACCACTGGGATATTACTTCTAAAATCTCTGTGTTGTGCTAGTACGATTAGGCCTACCATTTATTCCTATCTGATCTGGTAGTATAAGCCTGCCTAGAAATAAGGCTTTCATTTCACTACAGAGATATCATAATATCTGCCCTAGTTTTCTAATTCACAATATATTAAAGAGAAAAAATTAACAAGATAGAGATGCAGACATGGGCTGTAGCTCAGTAGTAAAATATATGTATATGGGAAGCCTAGTATATGGGAAACCCTAAATTCAGTCCTCAGAACTGTGGAGTGCAAGAGAGAGAACAGACATATCTAAACAAAACACGGTAACAAGATGTACTATTTCTTAAAAAGCTTAAAACACAAACCTTTCCCAAAATATCTTCACTGCGTTTAGTGTAGTTTGGAAGAGTACACAATCTTCTGGGACTCTTTTTAAGCTCATTCTGCTCTGTTATCTTTTTTTCCAAAAGTGCTTCAATGTGAGGTATCTGTAATCAATAAGGAAAATTTATCTACAAGATCAATTGTTTTTTAAAACATGCAAACAAGAATATAGAAAAATCAGTAATTTGGAGTACCTGAGAAAGTTATTCAAATAGGCACTCCTTGATAGAAAACTCTCAATATATGTCTACTGAATATTTATCATGGGAAACTGGGCCATGAAATCCAGACCATGGCATGCTACACCAGTACTCTTTTCACTGAGCTACACTCCCAAAGATAGAAAGCCTCCTTTTGAGGGGGGAAAGGAGCAAATGCTAGGGCCTTACTAGGATCCTACACATAAACTCATGCTCTACCACTGAGCATTTTGTTCAGAGCTTTTTAAAAATCTTAGTTATGAAATATACTGCCTAGTCAGATCTAGCAGTATTCTCCTATAATTTCAGCATTCACATGGTTGAGAAAGAGTTTGAACCATATAGCAAGACTCTGTCTACCAAAAATCAAAACACAAAACACAACAAAGCAAAAGATAAAAATAAATACTCTATAATTGTCTTCTTTTTAAAATTATATCACAAAAACAAAAGACTATAAGTTAAAAACTTCTCTATACTTAAAAATATATTGTGGGACTGAAGAGATGGCATAGCAATGAAGATAATTTACTATTCTTGCAGAGGATCAGGGTTCAATTTCCGGCACCCATATGGTGACTCTCAACCAATTCAAGGCCCCAGCCCCAGGTGATCCAACTTGTATGCAGGCAAAACATTCACATGCATGAAATAACTACATCAAGCAATCAAATATAGTGTGTGCATTATGCACATGCCATGGTACACATGTGATCAGAGGGACAAATGCTTGCGCCCAAGCCTTCTAACCTAAGTTAGAGCCCCAAATCCACAAGAAGATGGAAGGAAAGAACAAATTCCACAAAGCTGTTCTCTGACTTCCATATGTATACCATGGCACATGTATAAACTCTGCAACCATGCACACGTGCACATATGTACACACACACACACACACACACCATAAAGTTAAAAACAACAGTGTCTGCAGAGTTCCTAATAAAACAAGTAGTTGAATTTAATAAAAATTTAATGAACACTGGGAAGTTGTACCTGTTGTGTTGCAGGAATATCAATATTGTATGCTTTTAGTTCATTTCGTAGTTGGGCCTCTTTTAATTTTGCTTCTTCAGCTTGGCCTAAAATTAAAACAAAACAAAACAAAACAAAATTTACATTCATTTTTTTAATAGTCCTTAAAACATAGCTTTAAAAAAAAATTACTTTTTTCTTTTAATGTTAAAATGAAAACTGACAAGTAATAACTGCCAAGCTAAGCTATAAGTCCCAAGGTTCAATGATACATTAAAAAGAGAAACAAAATGAATGTACTGGGATACACTACGGTATCACACTGCAAACTCATGATTTTGGATGCTATTCAATCTTGATCCCATATGTGGACACATGAATTACATAACTGCAGAGGAGTTTTCATACCCAAGTCATGTTTATAAGCTGGGTGTAGTGGTACACTCCTTTAATCCTAGCACTTGGGAGACAGAGGCTGGTAGATCTCTGTGAGTTCTGGGCCAGCCTGGTCTAAAGAGTGAGTTCCAGGACAGCCAGTTCACTGGCAGAGAAACCCTGTCTTGAAACCCACCCTCCAAACATTTATAAACAGTCTATAAAAATGACATGTCAACTTCATTTCTATTATTGTCTACCTATAGTCTTATATGGATATACAAATAACATGGGGAATACATGGTTCTTAGTTAATTGTTCAAAATTTGAACTATATTATAAAATGTCTAAATAACTCTATTTTAAATTTCATTTTATATGTATGAGTGTTTTGTCTGCATGCTTGTATGTTCATTACTTGTGTATCTGCTGCCTGTAGAGGCCAAAAGAGGGTGTTGGATTCCCCAGGAACTGGAGTTACGGATGATAGTGTGTAGCTATGTGACTGCTGGGAATTGAACCTGGCTTATCTGGAAGATCAGCTGGTGCTCTTAATCCCTGAAGCACGTCTCCAGTCCCTATATATTTTAAACTCCATACCTGATATACAAAAGCATAAAACTAAGATGGAGGGATGGTCCAGTGGCTAAGAGCTCTTGTTGCTCTAACAGAGGACCTGGGTTCAGTTCCAAGTACTCACAGGGCAGCTCACAACTGCTTATAACACCCGTTCCATGGAGTCTGATACCCTTCTAGTCTCTGTGGGCACCCAGGGAAGGCATATATGCAGGCAAAATGCCAAAAGCATAATAATAAATGAACTTTTTTCTGTGTGGTAGCAGCATATACCTTATCCCAACACTCTAGAGGCAGGGGTAGGCAGGTCTCTGAGTATGAGGCCAGCCTGGTCTATAGGATAAGTTCCAGGATAGCCAGGGCCACACAAAGAAAAAAAAATGTATTAAACTAAAACAAGTTAAAACTCATAGTAAAAAACATCTGGGGGCTGGAGCAATGGCTCAGTGGTTAAGAGCACTGGCTGCTCTTCCAGAGGTCTTGAGTTTAATTCCCAGCAACCATATGGTGGCTCACAACCATCTGTAGTGGAATCCAATGCCCTCTTCTGGTGTGTCTGAAGACAGTGACAATATACTCACATATATAAAATAAATAAATCTTAAAAAAAAAGACAATAAAAAACCAAAAACCTGACAAATGAAAACCAGGTTACAAAGCACAACTCAACAAATGTTATTTTAATTATATATGAAAATCATATAAAAGACAGCAAACATGTTCTGGACTAACTGAAGAATAAATTAAATAGTTCATTTTTAGTTCTTGTGGGCACACTTGATACTGTCGTGTGTAAAACACAAAGAGCTCATAATTAAAACTAAAAATTAAATTACATATCATCCCTCCAGTGACATCTTTAGCCATAAGCTAGAACTAGATAAGTTGGCTATCAATATTGTTAAAAGCCTTAAATTCTCCACAGGTCCACATTTCTAGAGGAAAAGTCACAACTTTTATAATCTGTAAGCTTGATAGAAGCTTATTAAGAAAGAAACATTTCATGTTAAAGCTGCCAGGTGACCAGTAACAAGCTGTTCTAGCCACTTCACTTATGTTTCAAGAAAGCAGTCAGGTAGGTGGTCTCCACCTTCTGCCTCACCGCTCCTCACAGCCTGCTGCTGTATTACCTCACTGTTTCTCACAGTCTGCTGCTATATTACCTCAGTTCCTCACAGTCTGCTGCTGTATTACCTCACTGTTCCTCACAGCCTGCTGCTGTATTACCTCACTGTTCCTCACAGCCTGCTGCTGTATTACCTCACTGTTCCTCACAGCCTGCCTGCTGCTGTATTACCTCACTGTTCCTCACAGCCTGCCTGCTGCTGTATTACCTCACTGTTCCTCACAGCCTGCCTGCTGCTGTATTACCTCACTGTTCCTCTCAGCCTGCTGCTGTATTACCTCACTGTTCCTCACAGTCTGCTGCTGTATTACCTCAGTTCCTCACAGTCTGCTGCTGTATTACCTCACTGTTCCTCACAGTCTGCTGCTGTATTACCTCAGTTCCTCACAGTCTGCTGCTGTATTACCTCACTGTTCCTCACAGTCTGCTGCTGTATTACCTCAGTTCCTCACAGCCTGCTGCTGTATTACCTCAGTTCCTCACAGCCTGCCTGCTGCTGTATTACCTCACTGTTCCTCACAGCCTGCCACTGTATTACCTTTGAGTACAGGTGACTTACATTTCATTTCATCCACCAGCTGCTTGTTGGCATCAAAGAGACTTCTGTACATAATAATGGACTTAGATAACTGGTCCTTTTCCTTCGTAAGCGCTGCCATTTGTTGCTGCTTTTTAACATCTAAGAAAAATTTCCATATAATTTAAACAACTTATAAACTTATATGCCATAATAGGATGCATATGAAAAGCACAGCAAGGTTATCTACAGTACCACTAACAACAGAGTATAATTTTAGTCTATTCTCCTAAGGGCTTACCATTGTAAAACATAAATGGCAGGCTATATGATTCTAATGTTCTTGATAAAGTTGACAGCCGAGGCTCAAAGATAATAAAATATTCAGAACTATCCCTTCCAGGACTATTTTCTGCCAGCACTAGAGTCTGTGAAGTAAAAAAGGAACGAGAAAATTAAGATTTTTTTTTAAAAAAAAGAGACATTCAAATGTTACATATGTTGTCATACAGCTACCAAACAAGCAGTAACAACTGACAGTGAGAAACACTGGCTGACTTGAGATTTATTAAACCATCAGCACAACCACTCAAGACACAAAAAATTTTACCTTTGATATTAGTTGGAGACCCAAATGATGTAATGAGTACAACTTAGCAAAAACTACTTATAATGGAAAATTATAAGTAAAAGTTGTATTTTCCATCACCCTATCTTTATCAATGGCCATTTCTATCTCAACCTGCAAAATTATTTTGGTTCAAACCTTTAGGTTTGAAGCAGGGTAAAAATTGCTAATGAAGTAAGTTTTAAACACAAAGAAATACACAGAGCACAAAGCTGGGTTTAAGTTACAGCTGTCACCATGGGAGACCAGTCCCAGGTGACAGAACAAGAGGCTCCTGAAAATATTAACGACTTGCTTTTAACACTTTTATTTTTTCATTATTTCACAAAAATATACCTGAGCTTAAGATAAAAGTAAATAATTAGCAACTGATATAATGATAGATATTTTAATTCAAATATAGCTTCAGTTCTATAGAAAAAGACTTTAGGTTTTTTTTTTTTTTTTTTTTTGCTCTCAAGAATACAATATAATAAAAAAAGAAAACAAAAAATCTTAAACTGATAGAACATTATAGACCATAAAAACATAAAACTATAAACATTTACAATTCTTTTTCTTAAAAACTGAAGCACACAAGTAATGAATAAGTCAATTCTCTGTTCTACTCTGATTTTAAAAGCTATCAGCAATATATATACAGAAATATAAGTACATATAAAAGGTTTCTATTAAAAAAGTAACATTTTAACTTGTTTGCTTACACTTGATTTGTTAGTGGCAATTCATGAAATGTTACCAATTTAAAATGCTTATAAATAATACTGATAAACCACACTATAGTGATACCTTTGAGTGCCAAACGCTTAGCTTGAAATTTTAACAATTACTTAAGAAATAGGAAGCAAGTATAATCACTAACTGTTTCCTTGCAAATTTGTTTTCTTGGATAATGAGAAATATGGCTAATTAAAAACTCATTTTACTAGAAGATATCAAATGTCCCTTTAAAAAGGGAGAAGAGGCTGTATCAGCTTACCTTTCCATCAGCAATGTATAAAAATATCAATTCCCCTGGTATGGATCAGCATTTCACACTAATAATTATTGCTTTACCCAGCTGCTCTTTGAGCATTACCAAATTCATGCTTTTTGTTTTTAATGGCCATTTATTTTTTCTAATTCAAAGAATTAACCTTTTTTATTCATTTATTTTTATACGAGATTGCCAAAAATCATCCAACACAGTTATTTCCTTTAATTAACGTGCTCATCACAGAGCTTAATACATAATAGCTAAATATACTCTATGACTAGGAACTTGGCAAATGAAATGGACCTGTGCATATAGGAATGAAAATGAAACTGTTTTAGATTTCACATCATGTAGGCAAATAATACAGACTATAAAATGATAACAACCTATGAACCTGATCCATGGCACCTGAGACATAAATATGAACTAACATTCTTTCTCTCATTCATTTAGCATTGATATGTAGAAGCAAAGCAATACAAGGCTCATGTTTATTCAGTGGAACAGGAAGGACCTCTGGTGGTGAGGGGGAAAGTTGTACACACCAAGTTTAGATGTTACATGTAGCTTCTTGTAAATAACTATGTTTCTGACTTAACTTCAGGCAGAGCAATTTCAAATGCATATGGAAAAGGAAGAGGAGGGCTCAAGGAGAATGGAGCTAACTACTCTTCCAACCTTCCAACTCTATCCCACTTGACTGATAAACCAGCTTACCTCCTCTAAAAAAACTTGTATGGGTCTTTTATTACCTAATTTTATCACAGTGTAGGAGAAACCCACCTTATTTTCCACTATAACAAGAACAACTAGGAAGAGTTGACCATAGTGGCAACTGATACGTCCTTAATATGAAGAGAGTCAGAAGTGGCACGGTAGACAGGCTGAGAGGAGCAGCCTCTGCTTAGGCACCACAAGGGCTGCCTTACAAGAGTTTTTCAAGGTGATGCCAACTCTTTAAACTTTTCCAAATTACAACTGTAGCTCTTTATATAAAAACTACACACTTTTAAATGCTGATATCATTTCAGTTAATGAAACCATTTGGTTGGTCCAATAAATCAACAAGTATTTAGGATAGATAGATACACATGGAAGACTCTCAATTTACAAGCCTAAAGTTAATGAAACAATGTAATATTTAAAATAGATTATACACAAGGATGAGCAACAGCAAAAAAAAAAATAAATAAGAAAAAGTACTATTGGTATTTACAACTATTCAATAAAGATTCTAAAAAAAAAAATCAATGAATTGGAAAAAGAATCAAAATAAGATTTTTTTGTCTGTTTAAAAATTATGTGTGGTGCATGTGCTTGCATGTGGGCATGTGCACTCAAGTGCAAGTTCCTTCAGACAACAGAGGCACTGGATCCTGTGGAGTTGGAGTTTAGATAATTGTGACCCAGGAATTGAGCCATGGTCCTCTGGAAGACCAGTAAGAAGTACTCTTAACTGCATAGCCATCTCTTTAGTCAAAAATTTAAAAAATGAAACAAAACTGGAGCAGTGTGAATACATGTGCTACCAACATACCATAAATAACTAAATAATCTAAAAAAGAAAACAAATATTTAAAATTAACACTGTCTAATCTCCAACAAAGAATATTGCTCAGGACCAAAGATAGGGCCTCACACTTGAGTGCTCTAGCAATGAGCTACAACCCCAGCCATTCCCATCTCATTTAAAACTTAATTTTGATAAAGAATCAAGTTCAAGGATGGCTTGAACCTTAATCTGTATCAGACAAGCCTAACCCTCTTGCCTCAGTACATGGACTTTGGCCCGGGACACAAGCCTTGCCACCAAAAAATTAAGTTACATTGCATATCTGACTAGAATCTGTAAAACTTTCATTTCCAATACTGCAGGTAAGAAGCACTTGGTGTGATGGTGCATCCCTACAATCCCAGGACACAAGAAGACACGAAGTTTAAAGTCATCTTAGAAAATACCCCTCCCCCAAAATATCACACAGTTTTGGTAGAAACATAAACTTTAAAAATACAATAATGATAAAAACATTTAAATATGTGTATTATTTTATGGCCGAGCACTTTTTTCTAGTTATCTGTGGAGTCAACAGTAAGTCAGGATCTACTTATCTATCTACATACCAACTATTCTAAAAAATAAACATAGAAGAAAATCAAAACATTTCTGATTAAAAAAAACTTTGGAAAGGGAATAAATTTATAACAAGGGTTGAAAATAAGTGTAGTCACTTTATTAATGATATAAGTGCTTAGTTAACAAAAAATATATCAAAAATAAGCTAAGCAAGATAAGAGAAAAATTCTTGCAAAAGCTGTATAATAGTGAAAAAATCAATAACCTTAAAAATTCATATCCTTCATCCTATAGTGAGAGCTCTATGCTGTGCTAGTATGTATGCTATAACTTCAGATGAGTCTGCACCAGAGGGCCAGTCACTGCTATTTCTGTATGGTTAACAATTACTTATGGAGGTCTTTTGACAGTACATTTTTAAAACTATTATCATTTTAGAAAAATAACAATGATAGGCTTACAATTTATTAAATTTTTACCTAGCCTGTATCTTATTGTCTGTCTGTTCAATAACAGTAACTTACAACAGAACATTACACAGTAGGAGAAAGTTAGGTAATCTCACCTGGATGAGAGCTGAGTAAAGGTGGCTCTGGGTCCAATTTGTAATAGCAAAATCACAGATATTTCAACAGAGTTTTAAATTTAGTACACCAGACACAAAACATCAGAACATCTTCATAGTTATATATACAAAGACAGATGTATTATGGATGTTGGAAAATATCTAAGAAACTTACTGTGATTTCAGCAGAACCATTCACAAAGGGAAACTCAAGTGTCCTAACCTTCCCGATGAAGAGTGGGGTATCAGTGTCCTCCTCATTAAAGCCTTTAATGGTTGCTACGACAGTGCCAACCAGATCCATTCCAGTATGATTACCATAATTATCCTTAAAATACACAATGGAAAAGAACTAATTAGCAGAACTGGGTAGAGGATAGCTGAAAATAACATTATAAATCAGAAACAAGACAAATTCTCTTTTCATTGATATCTCAAATATCAGATGTTTATTTAATTTTTTTCCTTGTAGATTTAAATTGAATGAACAATATTACTCTGTAATAGCCATTCTGAACCTGAATTTCAAAACTCTATAGTGTCTGAAGAAGACAAAGACATTACTGTAATACTGAGGCGTAGGTCTTTGACCAAGGTCCTGCTGGCAATTGAGCGAACATTAGAAACAGCTGGGGTAGCTGGTTGGCTGTCAGGAACCAACTTCATAGGCTGATTAGGGAGAACATCAACTATAACCTTAAAAACAAAAGCAACATTTGTATCAAAAATTCCCTCCTATGAGTACTGCACTACAAGAATAGCATATACTAAATTAAAAGTTATCCCCCAAAATTTCCATTAATTTCTTTAAAACCATTTAAGTTTATTTTATCCTAATTTTTCTGAAAATTATATTATAAAAGTCTGCTTAACCACATTTTATTTGTAACAGATCAGTTATCCATCATCAATTACTGGTCTAAAAGTAGTAAATGGAAAATTCTGGAAATAAATGCTTTATAAATTTTCATAACTTATTTCCATATGTTACTATAATATTTTGATTTCATTATTGTTGCTAATCTGTTATGTCTACTTTATTAAGCTTGATCAGACAAATAAATACACAGGAGAAAGTCTGGTACTGCCTGTGGTTTCAGGGACCCACTGGAGGTCATCTAATGCCTCCCATGACTAGAGAAGTGACTTTTGCATCTAATAATTAATTCACTTTAAAAACAAATACTTCATTTATAAAATGACTAAATACCATGGTACATAAAAAATATACAAACCTGTTCACTGCTGAGCATATTTGTTTTATCGATCATGAAATCAAACTGGATACAGTACGCCCCCACCTTGTTAGGGATGGTTTTCTCCCTAAAACAAAGTGGTAAGAGCAATGCTTTTAAACGGGAATAAATGAATTCAAAGCATTGATATTCGTTTCCTTTCATAACAAGCAAAGGAATAAGAGAATTATTGACACTGTACACACCTTCATCCACTTAATATTTGTTTTAGATTTAGTTATTATATCTGTGAGTGGTTTTGTCATCACGTTTGTATATATACCATGTGTGTGTGCCAGAAGTCATTAGAAGGTGTTAGATTCCCTGGAGCAGCAAATATGCTCAACTGCTAAGCCATTGCTCCAAGCCAGTATTTTACATATGTTTAATCTTAGGACCCTCTTACCTCTGCATTTGTTCAAAGACCCAGAACTAAGGCTCTAGATATAGCAAAATTAGAAATAACTAATATAAAGATATGAAAGTAAACACAAAAACATAATAAATTATGTGTCCTTTGGATTTTGCTTCATTTCTATATATTCTATATTATCAATTCCCAACTAAAAGTTTTATAATTTCAAAGTTAAAGACCTTTTTACTAACCTTCCATGAGACTTTGTTTTCAGGCACTATTATTTTCTGACTTTAAATAGTCAAGTTGTTTATGCTTACAAGTGGCAAAAAAAAAAAAAAAAAAAAAAAAGATCACAAAAACAAGCAAAACAAAACAACAAACTACCTTCCTTGAAAAGAGTTGTGTGAAAAATTGCTTATAGATGTTTACAAGGTAACAACTAAAAGTATAACAAAGTAGGATGAAAACTCTTAGGCCTGAGTTTTACTCCTAAGACTGCATTACTCCTGGGAGCCAATTCTAAAATGCAGTTAAACCTAAGGTAAATGGATTCCCAAGGGAAATGCAACACACCTCTGAATTATTATATTCATCTCTGACAAGAGAAGCAAATGTAAACCTTCTCTGGGAAAGGACTGTTATTCTCAATAGGCAAGGATCTCTATTGCCTAAAATAGAGATATTTTATGCCTAAAAGCCAAACGAAATGACAGTAAAACAAACAAACAAACAAACAAAAAACCCAAGCACATGAAGAAGCAAAGGAGCTAGACTAAAAGTGAGCAGAGACAAGCGATGTCCTAGGAATGTGAGGGAATTCTGGACAGACTTTTGCTATGAAGGCCAATGATGAATAAGATTTTAAAAACTAACAGAGTAAAGGACTTTGAAAGAAAAATCAAGAATTAAAGGCAGGATTGGGTTGCATGCACACATGCGTGAACACACACAGACACGCATACACACCCCAGGCACAACAAAGTAGAGGGTATGTGTAGGGTGTGCCAGAATTTGGATACATACATGCCTGAGAGGCTCAAGATATTAGGCAATGGTTGAGCATACAGGAACCCAGGGTGAGCAAAAGTTTGGACACACACAGGACCACAGGGTATGCTAACCAGAAGCCACAGTATGAAATCGAGTTGGGACTGGCAGACCAGGAGAGGCAGGGCACTGTGCTGCAAGCAAGGGTGTTGGCCTGCTGGGAGTAGGCTCACAAGGTACCCCAGACACAGGGTCAAGTTAGAAGGAAGTGCAGGGGGAACACAGCATTCTACTAGCACACAAAGGAAGCACAGGCTAAATCCCACTGACCTATAGAGTCTGACAGTTTTCCTCTACATTCTGATCGAACTAATACAAAGAACAAGACTAGGAAGTAGAGAAACCACAGCATCCCACTGAAAAGTGGAAGCTAGACCACCCTCCGCTGGGAGAAAAAAGGTTACTTGAATAAAAGAAAACCAACTCCAGATGTACAAGTCCCAGTGAAGACACACAAGTAACATACAACACCAAGACAACTTGTACCCTCTAAGATGGCCAATTCCACAGTAAGGGGTCCTAATAAGAGCAACTGAGAAGACATCTCAAAGAAGACTTGAATGTGCTCCAGAAGAGCACACACAGAGAAAAATTAAAGAAACAAGAACTGAGTGCTGATACCATAAGGAAATTCTTTCCAGAGATTTTTCTAGGTTCTAATGGTAATATACAACAACCACCTTCCTCAAAACCATTCTTACAAAGCAAAAACAAAAACCAAAAAAACAAAGAAACAACAGCAAAAAAGCAAACATGCCCTTCTCCAAATAGCTTCTGAAAGAAAGTCTTAAGACGGTTTTTCTTGATCATAAACTACTTTTCCATTGGTAATGCTGCAAACATCACTAAGCTGAATTACTCTATCCTAAACATACATAAAAATATGAAATTAACTAAGTGGTACCTGAAATAGAAGCAGCCATCTTCCTTGTCATTATCTTTTATTTTATTACAACTAAAGGTTTCTGCCTACAAAGGGAAAAACAAGAGGGAGAAAACAAATGTTACTAGAGTGTATTGAGGATGAAAATGTACACAGGTGAATGAACAGACTGCATTTTGATTTATACATTTACAGTTCCACTGAACTGCTAGTCCTAAATTAGTAAAAGATTCACAATGCCCAGCTGGTAATCTTTAGTATGTTAAACAAGCTAGCTTTTAAAACAGATTATTTAAATGAACTGTTAACACTGAAGTGGATTATTATTATTATTTGTTTTTTTGTTTTTTTGAGACAGGGTTTCTCTGTGTAGCCCTGGCTGTCCTGGAACTCATTTTGTAGACCAGGCTGGCCTCAAACTCAGAAATCTGCCTGTCTCTGCCTCCCAAGTGCTGGGATTAAAGGCGTGAGTCACCACCCCCTGGCTGAGGTGGGTTATTAAATTGTATGCTCTGACAAATTCTAGTATTTAGTTTCTACTTCAAGATTTATCTCATACTGTATTTTATGAGAGCCAATGACTACAAGTGACTATTGAGTACCTGAAATATTTCTGTACTGAGATTTGTTAGAAACACTCATTATTGAACAGTTAGAAAACATCAGGCTAGAAGCATGCTTCACTGTGTAAGATAGCTTGCTGTGCACGTATGAGGACCTGAGTTCAAATCCTAGCACTAACATAAAAAACTGGGCACAAATATGTCTTAGTCGCCCCAGAGCTGGTGGTGTAGAAACTAGAAGATTCCAAGACCCTGCGAATAGGGCTAGCCCAGTGAATGAGCTTTTCTTGGTGAGAGAATCTGTTTCAGGGGAATAAAGAAATAATAGAACAAAGACAGATACCTGACCCCTTCTCTATCATCTGCATGCACAAGCATGGGCATGCATGGAAGTACATATCTGTGTACTTATATGTGTGGAGCGCATACTTAAAACATATGCTTAAACAAAAGTTAAATAGTCTAAAATGTACAATCTCAATTTTTAAAATACCAAGGATGTGTGTAAGTAGTACCTTCTGATATAGTAGATGAACAATATTTAAGTTATTTTATTTCCTTTTTGCCACTTGATTTTTGGTTGTGGTTTTAAAACAGAATCTCTATGTTTCCCTGGCTGTTCTGAGATCTGCCTCCCTAGTCCTGGAGTTGAAGGCAACCTTGACGGCGGAATATGTTACAACCTCTGACCCTGCCTACCATTACTCACATTTGCTGGTGGTCGGTTCATGCCACTGGACAGCTTCCACATTTTCATGGAAATACGTGTTGGATTAATATTTTTGATGACACTACCACCTTCAGAAATCACACTAACCATAAAATCTGTCAATAAACATAAAATTTACTTACTTAATAATAATATTCTGGAAAGAAAGTAATATTATTCAAAGACTAAAACAAAAATTAGTGAAATTATTACTTAACTAGCAATCTCCAGATTGTTATTCACAACAGATAACTTTCTAGGGCTACGTATAAACATCAAGTTCTCCTAGATAAAAATCTAACAAGATTGTCTTCACTAATAATATTATGTAAATTAAATCTAGCATGCAAATCCAGAATGGCATGACTGTATGTGCTTAGTATCTAAGAACTAGGCCAACTGGTCACAGTATTTATATGCTACATATACTTCTAAAACAAAACTATTTTACTTTCTTTTATGCTTTCACAATGCAAAGTAGCTAAAATATTACAGGTAACATTCCCCACTATATTTACCAGATATATATAACATTTTGTACCTCTCAGACTTTAAAAAAAAAAAAAATCAAAGAAAAAGGTTTTTATTTCCCTCAGATTTAACACAAAATTTATAAAGTATAAAACCTATAAATATGTATATTTTAACTAGTAACAGTTACTGTTAAACAATTTTACCACAACCTTTTGGTGTCCTTTCTTTGCATGTAAGTGCACAGACATTCATCTCTTCAAGAAACGGTAAGATTTGTAGAAAGTTATTTGAATAAACATACTAATTTTCTATTGACAGCAATAGCCAGCATAAATGATTACTGAGTCATATCCCACATTAGTTTCTATTTACTAAAAACTGTAATATTCATGACTAAAATAAAAGAATCTGTGTAGTTGTTTAGTGGTTGGTATATGTTCTGAAATACTTTAATTCATCCTTATAAAATTGATTTCTATCCAATTTAAGGTAAACTGTCCTAGTTCCAATGGCTTTAAGATAAAAGAACAGCATAGATAACAGAGCAGAGCTACATACTAGTCATCATTTAGTTTTTATTTCTTTATTTTGTTTTTCAAAACCAAAAGTTGTTTCTCTGTAGACAAAGCTGCCCCCAGATTTGCTGCAATCCCTCTGCCACAGCTTCACTTATCTTTGGCTCCCATTTAAAGTGGGTGCCTTTGGACTTTGACTACTGGTTTATATATGAACTTTTATTCTTAAAATCAAAGAACTGCAGAACAACAGGATGAGGGAGAGACTGCTCAGTCTCATGTATTATCCTTATCAATTGAAGGTAATGACATGCATTTTTTATCATGCTAAACATCAAACATAATTTGTTCCACTAATATTACTATATGGGAAATTATCATTCATTTTAATACTCTCCAGTACTTACCAGTGAATATGTCCCCTGCTACAAAAGAGGCATCTTTGTCATATTTAACATTGAGACGAATGGGCTTTTCAGGGTCTGGAAGAATCATTAACTTAATTGTAGGCCCTTCTATAGTACTCTTATTATAGACACCTTTAACCTGCACAGTGTGTTCTCCCCTAACAAAATGGAAAAAAAGGTTCAAATTACATTGGTTATGACTAGAACTCAACATTTTTAGAGAATTTTATTCCTACTCAGAATTAAAATTGTTGTTTAACACTAACTTGAAGCATGGTTATTATAATCTTAAGTTCAGAGATTAATAAGAAAAATCCATTTCTGTAACACCAATACTGTAAAACTCACTTCTTACCTTGGAGCAAAAACAGTGAACACGCCTAAATTAGCTCTGCCCTTATCATCTGTTTTATGCTGCTGGTTTGAAGGTACTAGCTACAAATAAAACAAAATAAAAAGGCCGATTAGAAAATTCTAGAAATCTAACAAGTTCTTGTCTAGTACCATGTTTCTAAGATGTTCTTATTTTAAGTTATATGTGTGGATAAGTATAAAAATAAAAATTTCAAATGAAAAATTAGTTGAAAAAACATGTAATCACATGCTCTAAAACTCATTCAAAAAGTTATCAAGTTGTAGAATCCTATACTAATTGTACTGATATCAGGTGAATGTCAAACAAAGCACAGGAGAAACAATTATATATACATATATCTTCAAGTGTGGCTATTACAGACTTTCTTTATTCTTTCTTTTTACCTTTCTTGTCCTATATTCAGGCATGTGTGTTTTCGTTTAAGATTCAAGTGTGCTTCCTAAATTTCTACTGTAACACTAACCTTCATGGTGATAACATACATTTAAAGTGATTGTTAGTGACCACTTCTCGTAGTAATGACTAAGAGTTGTAGGTTTTTAATAGATGCTTCTCTACAATCTGGAACCATAGCCATATTCTAAAGATGGAAATAATCACTATTTAATTTTCTTAGACACAAATATTCAAAAGAGCACTTATAAGCCACAGTGGCAGAAGACCAGACTCCTAAATTCTGATTCTCAGCTCTACTTAAGAGAACACAAAGAGCAGTTTGCAGAGATAAAGGCTGAAGAGGACAGTGTGATCAGGAAGAGGAAATGAGGAACAATTGGATAATTTGTCCTCTATCCTGTCTAATTTACCTCTGGACCAATTATCAGTCTGTAATCTTCATCCTAGTCAGAGATGTTTGGATCACATTTGAGAGCCCTAAAAACATCCTGATTTTCACTTTACTAGGACACAGACCATGAATAATATATAAAAATTTTTGGTATTTTAACTTTTAAAGTACACATCAACTTTTGAAATCAACTTGTAAGATCCTGGGAAATGTGGGTTGGGATCCTGTCTGAATTAATTAGAGTCTGTCCATTTTGTACAATATCAACTATTCTATTACATTTATAAAATATCTGTGGAATGATATTCTAGACTAGCTGAACATAATCTCACTAACTGGCAACAAGTTAGCTATGAATTCCTTTCAACTTATTGACAAATTGTAAAAAAAAAATTATTTACAATGACTTTCTCTTCTTAACCTTATCTTCTCAAGGTTAACCTTGAGTATAAAAGGCCTCCAACTTATACCAAGTACCTGAAGTTTACTACATTCTAAACAGCTAGCTCTCCCAATAGACAAGGAAACAATTAATACCTAAACTATGTGTGTCCCGTACAAGACTATGCTCATGACTGCTCCAGGGACAAAGAATGAAGGGCACAGAACCATTACCCCAGAAACCAGTCCAGCCCAGGTATAGCAGCTCCACCCACGTGCCGGCAACTCTTTGTAAGAGGAGAGAAAGAAACCATCTTAACTGCAGTAATGGCACCTTGCTATATTGGTTTCACTTTATCAAATGTAAAGACTTTTGATTTATATTAAGCAATAATAAAGGTTATATAGTATTACTTTTTAACAAGAGACAAAAATGTAACACCTGATACTATCATGAGGATAAAGTGATGTATCTTTAGGGAGTGCAGGGGGCGGAGGTGCTAGAGATCAAATACACATTTTTGTACATGATAGAAATCACTTTCCTACTGAGCTACACTGTCTTAAAATACAGAATTTTTCTTAAAGATTAACTCATTTTTACTTTATGTGTATAGGTGTTTTGTCTGCATGAATGTCTATGCTCCAGTTGTAAGCCTGTGGAGGCCAGAAGAGGGCATCCAGATGCCCTGGAACTCAAGTTACAGATGGTTCTAAGCTGCCATGTTGATATACAGAAACTCTGTCCTCTGCAAGAGCAGCAAATGGCATCATCTCTCCAGTTCTGAAATACGGACTTTTCAGTGAAAAATACCTAAGAAGTTGAAACTTACCCTTAAGCTGCTTGCTTTTATGAGACATATTTTAACATTTGGGACTAAAGCAGGATTATCCCATTGATCACAAAGTTGAACAATGAGAGGGTTCTGTAATTGTCTTCCATTAATCACTGGAATAGACTGAAACAGATACAAACATTTAAATAAACACAAATAAGTATGTGCTAAACAATATAATTACTTCTACAGGGTTGAGGTTTAGTCTTTTGCTATATATTGTAATGCTAAATACTGGCCCCCAAGGATGAGAGAACCCGCATGTACAATATGACCTTGCTCCTTAATTTTAAACTATTGGTTAAAGATGGTGACATAAATAGCTAGGCAGAAGAGACATATGCACGGTTTGGGGTTCCTAGGCTTGGGGTCACAGAAAAACCACGAGGGAGGAGAAAGAAGGGTGTAGAGAGAAGACGCCATGGGGTAAGAATCCTGAAACAATAGTCATGAGATCTGGTCAACTGGAGTTAAGAGTAGCCCAGACAGGTCCTATTGTGAGGTTATTGGCAGGGAAGCAGACATAACAGCATAGAGGGTAGATGTCTGCCCAGCTCTAGTGCTGATTAAGTCTTATTATAATAAAAACTATGTGTCTTTTATCTGGGACCTGAATGATAAGGGGAGGTAGAAGCCCCTGATTGAGATTAAGTAATTTCTACTACTTATTTATTGAGATTAAATAATCACTACTTTCATCAATGAAAGTAAACTCTGGGAAGCTAATGTAAGTATTACAAATGACCAATAATCTGTTAAAAAGAAAAAGAGCATGACATTCCTTGCTTCCAGCATCCATCTTTAGCTTAACACTTCTGTAAATTTTCAAGTTTTTTTGCATAGTGGCATTTAGTAATATTTAGCCAGTGACTAAAGATCATATTAAAGAATAAATGACAGTTTAAAGCAAGTTCAAATGCTTGCTTTCTCTCTAGCAAGTATGGAAGGCTTGTGAAACCCTAGAAATCCATGTAGTGATATATTAATATTGGATATATTCAAAGGATACACCACCGTTAAACAAGATACCACATAAAACATCAATCTCATATAAAAATTTAAAAGTTAAGAGGGTGAGAAATAAAAGTAAAAAATGGAAGCTGATTATCTCAAGCCTACCCATGTTTTATTTCTTCTGCCCTCCAGTCTTATCTGAGTTAAGTGGTTATCAAACTAGGTGCCAAAAATGGAAAAAAAAAGTAATACTTTGTTGTGGATAAAATATCCAAACAAATAAGAATTGACAGTGGTTATATACAATGTTTGATTTATAAAGCTACAGGTGACTATCACCAAAGATGATAAACAGTATGGATATGTAACTTGCTAATAGTTTTACACACTGTCCACTCTGTTGTTATGTGAGTCTACCAGCCTCCTAAATGTGGTATCAGCAAGCCCTGTCAGTTTCAGTCCCCACACACAATCCCCCACTAAATGTGATGTCCAGGCCTACCCTATCTGCTTCTAAAGAGTGTTTCTCAGTAAAATAAGACTTACATTTAAGCTGAAATAGTAAGTTTACTCATTTCACATTATACATTTTAATGTGTAAAATTTTTATTTCTCAACAAAATAAACTGGATTTTTTTTTTTAAAACTGGATTCAACAAAGATGAGGCTGGCCTAAACTCACAGAAATACCTGTCTCTAACTCTGAGTGCTAGAATTAATGGTATATGCCATCATGCTACCAGCCTAAATTTACTGGATTCTAAAATTATTAGTAAATGAAAATCAACAGAGATAAGGTTTGCCAGATGTTTATAAAATCGGTATTTAAGACTTAAGTATTTTAATAAAAAATTAGTATTGGGGCAATAATCAAAAACCTGAAATATACTTTACAAAAACTTCAACAAGACTGGAGGGATGGATTAATTGTTAAAAAACACTTGTTGTGTAATCATGAGGATCAAAGTTCAATTCCAGAACTCATGAAGGAAACCAGGTGTTGAACACAAGCCTATGACTCAGCTCTGAGTAAAGTAGACGTAGGATAGTTCTGAGGCTTGCTAGCTTCTAGCCTAGCCATGACCAGCTCAGGTTCAGAGATATATCCTTCCTTGAAGGAATAGGCTGAGCAACAGAGGGAGACACTCAACGAGACCTCCTCTGGCCTCTCTGTGCATTCTGGTACATGTACACACCAGTGCTTATCCAACACCTGCCCCCCCCCCCCCAGCAAAATCACATACAAATAGACTAATCTTCAAAGAAAAAAACAAAACCACCTACAATAGAGCTTTTATATTTAAGAGAACAATCAAACAAAATTAGCAAAAATCAGTTGACTGATGAAATGGGTTTCTGGCAAAATCTGTTTCATTATTGTTCTAATTTTTATACATGTCTAGAACAGTTTTAAAGGTTTATATTTAAACTAGACACAGTGAACTTTCCTAGTCCACCAAGGCTCTGAGAATATGGAGCCTGCCTTACTAGCTCTTCCTATGGAAGTATGAAGCTGCTGCATACCTCTTTTGGCTCTGGCCAGTCGATAAGCAGCAGCTTGGTTGGAGGTCCAGAAACAAGGTGCACTCGAAGAAAGTCAGAAAACTCTCGCCAAGTAAAACAAAGATCCTTGGGTCCAGGAGGACCTGGAGTAAATCTGATGCCTTGTACACTTATGCTCTGTGTGTTGGCCTAGTGAAGAAATGTACATTGAGAAAACACAAGGTTGACACTGCTTAATCTTTAAAAAGTTATATCATACCCGGCTATTTTGGAGTAACAAATTGAACCCATGCAAACACTGGCATACTCCATCCTTTTAGGGAGGAAAAATGGTATTTTTCTCTTCTTTCAGATTTTCTTGGCAGGAAATCTAAAAGACTGTGAGTATATCTCTCTTTTACCCAATGTTCTCACAATTTCTATCTTAAAAAAAAAAAGTGTTTCACATTTTTGAGTTCTCTAAATTTGTTTGTTTGAGATAAGATCTAGGTAGTTCTGGGTGATCTGGAAATACACTATGTAGAGCAGGCTATCCTTGAACTCAAAAAGATCCCCAGGTAGCCCCGAACTTAAAAAAGATTTGCCCATCTATGCTTTCTAGTGCTCAGAGTAAAGGTATGTGCTACCATGCCATACCCAGCCTGGCTCGAGCTCTCTGAATTTTGTAATATTTGCATAGACTGGGTAAGATTCCTAATCTAGCCAGGAAATGGTATGGTAGTACACACCTTCAGCCCCAGCCTTGAGAGGCAGGCAAATCTCTTGTGAGTTCAAGGCCAGGCTGGTTTACAGAGTTCTAGGACAGCAAAGTTTATACAAAGAAACCCTGTCTTGAAGCACCCCGCCCAAACAAACAAACAAACAAACCAGTTCTAATCTACAAATATCAAATACTCCAAAGCTAGCAACTTTGAGTGTCATGTTAGTAGTGAAAACCTTTTGGATTTCAGAATATTTCAAATGTTGTGTTAGGAATGGTCAAACTTTTATCTGTGCTTCTCTTTACCTCAGAAGCTATCACAAGCCACTGAGATTTCCCCTGTAGCTTTTCTTTAGCTGTTTCCAAAAAAAACAGAACCTTAATGCACCTTCCTGAACACCCTACACTGTAACAAAGAAAGTCCTTCCTGAACACCCTACATTGCTACATTTTAACATGCATACATCTTCACTATCCTCCCTTTTTAACAAGGAAGGTCCTCCCTGAAAACCTTGCATTGTAACATGCATACATTTTCACTATTCCCTGCCTCCTTTTTGCTCCCTCTTTGTCAAGATGATATTCACTCTGACTAGGGCTTTTGTCGCTGTTTATCAATTATTCAGAATAATGGTTCCAACCCCTATTAATAAGTCAATGAATTAATAAGCCATTAATCTTTGCAACATGACTACATGGCTTAATTCATTCTAGACCAGAAATAGCACAGAAGTACTCATATTTTACTATTGGCTATTAAGGATCCTATGCCTTATTTGTGTGGATATATTCCTATACACATTTAAATCTATTTTATGTGTATGGATGCTTTCTTTGCATTTATGTCTATACGCCTCTTGTATGTGAATACGGACTGTTTAAGACCAGCCATACTACAAGCATGTTTATATGCTGAGGGAGTAATCTAGTGGACTGGGAATACTGGGGGTGTAAACAGGCAGGTTACACTTCAGGACCAATGAGGTCAGAGGAGAGGAGCCTGTGCACACAGTGTGCACAGGGCAATAAAAAGCAGACTGTCCACACATAGCAACAACCCTGTACATCTTCATTGCATCAAAACATATAGCTGAAACAAAACCCCCCAAAAACAATGGAATAACCTGAAATCATAAAGACCAGACTTTATATAAACATAAAGAACTCATGAGAGTTCTTTAGCATTAGAAACAATAGCCTAACAGGAAAAGCAGAAACCAGTGAGAAAGGAACAGAAAAGCAACCAATCAATATTCTCATGGTTATTCTGTCAAGTAAAAAGTATAATGCAGTCAATGAATCAGATCCTGTAGACCCAGGAGAACACTTTTTCTTTTTTTAAATTTTTTTCTTTTTATAATTATATTCAACACAATATATATTTTATACCAATCAAAAAAAATAATGGACACGTTATTAAATGAACGTGAAAAGATAAAGTCTTTTTGTTTGTTTGTTTTTGCATTTAGTAAAGCTTAAAATCTTGGCTCTTACTGTGGTACAAACCCAAAATAAGAACAAGTGTTAGACATTGGAGTTCACTGTAATAAGGCTGTACTTCAATGTCCCTCACATCACCAAAGGATTTTACCTCCATAGTAGCTGAGCTAAGAGTTGACAGTTCTACTGTGCCAAGGAATGAATTGTAGGCACAATTATTTGGATACAGATTTCCTGCTATGGTCAAAGCTATTTGACTTGAGTGATTGTCATCATTCTCAACACACAGGGAACAGGTTTACATTCATTTAAGAAATGGTGTGTGTATTAAGATGGTCTATCCATGAAGTCATTCATCAACTGTTTCAATGAACAATGGTTCTGCTTGGAGGGTGGCACAGATATTAGGTGAGGGTAAGATTCTGGTTCATTGGCTGTGATGATTTTGGAAAGCATTCATCTCAGAAAAAGAGTAACATAAGGTTATCTTCTCCAAAATTGATATAATAATTATAAATATCAAGCAAAACATTCAGTCTCACTCTTTGTTGTTCTCTTACAAGCCACCTCCCAAATTAATTGTATACGTTTCTTTTGACTGTATAATTTTGAAATACGTAAGCTGTTCTGAAAACCATAGCATAGTGTAAAAACATCAAATAAACAATCCTACTAATAGAGAGGCTGAGATAGGAGAAGCATGATTTCAAGACCATTATGTGGTACACAGCAAGACATTGTCATGTACAAATAAGCAGAAAGTATATATGGATTGTACAATATTGGACATATTTCTCCAATTGCCAAATTAGAGAGACCACTGGGTGACAGCCAACAAATTTCTAATTCCTCATATTTTTGAATTTCAGTCGGTTAGGATATGTTGGTAATATTGATTTTCATATTAAAAGATATTAAGGAAAAGAGATTATTTCCTGGGGTTTTTTTGTTGTTGTTATTAGAGGTGGAGTTATGTTTGTATGGATTTGCTGAAAGATAGCTTTCTTGATTTTTTTTTAGGGTGTCGTTTCCCTCCTTGTGCTGGTGTTTTCCATCTATTATTCTTTGTATGACAAGATTTGTAGAAAGATATTGTATAAATTTGGTTTTGTCATGGAAAATATTGTTTTTTCCGTCTATAGTAATTGAAGAGTTTTGCTGGGTATAGTAGCCTGGGCTGGCATTTGTGTTCTCCTAGGGTCTGTATGACATCTGCCCAGATCTTGTAGCTTTCATTGTCTCTGGTGAGAAGTATGGTGTAATTCTGATAGGCCTGCCTTTATATGTTACTTGACCTTTTTCTCTTACTGCTTTTAATATTCTTTGTTTAGTGCATTTGGTATTTTGATTATTATGTGATGGGAGAACTTTCTGCTCTGGTCCAGTCTATTTGTAGTTCTGTAGGCTTCTTGTATGTTCATGGGCATCTCTTTCTTTAGGTTAGGGAAGTTTTCTTCTATAGTTTTGTTGAAGATATTTACTGGCCCTTTAAATTGGTAATCTTCACTCTCTTCTATACCTATTATTCTTAGGTTTGGTCTTCTCATTGTGTCCTCATTTTCTGGATGTTTTGGTTTAGGGACTTTTTGATTTTTGAATTTTCTTTGACTGCTGTGTCAATATTTTTTTATGATATCTTCTGCACCAGAGATTCTCTCTTCTTTTCTTGTATTCTTGTAATTCTTGTAATAATTTTCTTTATTATATTGGTGATGCTTGCTTTTATGACCCCTGATCTCTTTCCTAGGTTTTTTATCTCCAGGGTTGTTTCCCTCTGATTTCTTTATTGTTTCTAGTTCCATTTTTAGATCCTGGATGGTTTTGTTCATTTTCTTCACCTGTTTGACTGAGTTTTCCTGTAATTCTTTAAGGGATTTTTGCTTTTCCTCTTTAAGGGCTTCTACCTATTACCAGTGTTTTCCTGTATTTCTTTAAGGGAGTTATTTATGTCCTTCTTAAAATCCTCTATCATCATCATGAGAAGTGATTTGAGATCCAAATTTTGCTTTTCCAGTGTGATGGTATATCCAGGACTTGAAGAATGGTGGAGGAATTGGGTTCTGATGATGCCAAGTAACTTTGGTTTCTGTTGCTTATGTTCTTACACTCGCCTCCTGCCATCTGGTTATCTCTAGTGCTATCTGCCCTCGCTACATCTGACTAGAGCCTGTCCTTCCTGTGATCCTGGTTGTGTCAGAACTCCTCAGAGTCAAACTGTCTCTGTGATCCTGTGATTCTGGGATCCTGAGATCCTGGGTGTGTCCAAGGTCCTGAGAATCAAACTGCCTCTGGGATCCTGAGATCCTGGTGTGACTAAGCTCCTGGGATCCTGGGTGTGTAAAAGTGCCTAGGAATGGCACTTCCTCTGGGTGTTAAGGGACTGGCTGAGGAGTCTGCTCCTGGCCCAGACAGACTGGGCCAGGAACTGGTCTGGAGGAGTTCCTGAGTGCTTGGGTCCTGCTGGTCCCAATGTCCCAGTGTTGGGACAGATATTGTGTCCTCCTCACCTCTGATTCTATGATCCTGGGAGTGTTAGAGCGCCTAGGAGTCGAGAGCTCTTTTTCTTTTTTTTCTTATTGATATATTTTTTATTTACATTTCAAATGATTTCCCCTTTACTGGGTTCTAACCTTCAGTGCCTGGCAGGTTTCTTGAAGACCCATTCCAAAATATCCTTTTACCTAATGCTGGCTTTGACCTTTACAAGAAGAGCACTTTATGCTTGTTTTAAGATTCAAGAATTCTATCAGGGCCTTTGCTTTTAAAGCTAAACTGAATTACCTGACAAGTGACAAAGTTAAACAGTGAATATTCTCAGAATCCTGCTTTAATAAATACTAGGGTAAGGACTCAGTTTTATTTGAATACCTAACTGAAAACTTACATGTATGTGTAAACACGGTATGTTTTTCTGTATAAATACATATAGTAAAGTATTTTAACAACTACAATCTACTTCAATCATGGTTAAAGGGAAGGCAAGGGTGGCTGCAAATGAGTGACAGGAACAGGGCAAACACCTCTTTCCATTGACTTTTGTTGGCAAATGATCTGGGTCTCACAGATTCTATCCCACAATTTTTTACATACAAGTTTTAATGTATTTGAAGAATTTTGGATAGAACAATCAAGGCTGGCAAGATGACTCATCAGGCAGAGAAGGACCTGTCACCAAGTCCACGTTTAGCATCTCTTCCCATGGTGGAAAGTGAGAATTGACTCCCACAAGTTGTCCTTGGTTTCCACACTGGCACTATAGCAAGCATTTCGCCAAGTGTAGTATATATACACAAATACAAATAAAATATTTTTTAAAATTAAAAATAATATATGTAAAGTTAAACTTCCACTTTTTCTCAAGCACAAATCAAATTTAACAGGGTTTGTAAAATACCTCCAAAGTGGTTTTCAAGTTTGAACTGTCGAGCCCATCTCCAGAAATCGACAAAGTAGATAAGGAATCAGGTGAAAATGCTGAAATCTGATTTCCATACTGATCTGCAATTATTACAACTTAAAAAAGAAAAACATTTTCAAGTTAAAATCCTTTTTTTAAGATGTATCTTACACACATGGAAGCTTTAATTTACTCCCATACATAGGTAATATATATACATAACTGCTTCTCTTATAACCATTCAACTATATCAAGAATGTGCAGGATTGATTAAAAACTGTTTTTAATTCTTGAAGTATACTAATATTAATATTATTTATATTTGAAGGTGCTAGGGATTGAGCACAGGCTCACACACATGGTAGACATGCTCTACCAATGAACTATATCCTAATGCATAAATCAGACTTTTTATTACAATTTAAAGGAAACACTTAATGGTATATAACTTTCTAGCTATAAGAAAAAAACAAAAGCTACTGGGAAACCAATTCATACTTTTAATACTGATTATTATTTTCTATAACAAATGAAAGATTTTTAAAACAAACAAACTTATAAACCGATTTTCAGTGTATGCCACAAAGTATCTTTCAAACCAAATATTTGAAAATATTAATTGAAGTCAGCATCATACAAAAATAAGTAGGTATACTAACCTATTTCTCCTTGAAGCTCTTCGCCCATCTGCACTGTTTTTC
Source organism: Apodemus sylvaticus (assembly GCF_947179515.1). Classification (NCBI taxonomy): domain Eukaryota; kingdom Metazoa; phylum Chordata; class Mammalia; order Rodentia; family Muridae; genus Apodemus; species Apodemus sylvaticus. The sequence continues at coordinate 2,250,748 of NC_067480.1, read as the reverse complement.
CTCCTTTTAACTCACATTTTAAATGTTTGGGATCATCAGGAAGTGGTCTACAATTAGTTTGGTTAAAAGGCTTTAATTAATCATTAAGTGCAGAAAAAAGTAAAGAGCAATACATATGTAATGTCCTAAAATTAAATACAACAGCACCCCTCCAAATCTATCACTTTTCAAAGCTACTGACTGCTAGAAAAAGTTACATTATATTCTTTATATTGTATTAAAAGGAAGTTATGATAAGGAAATACTGTCTGTAGAGTAAGGAAGAATCACACACAGGGAATAGCATAGAGTAGGTGTAGGAGTTACAGTGCTAGGAATTACTAGACAGGTGGCCAAGGCCAAGGAGCTTGTGTGACAGGACGGTGGTCTTCTGCTCCATTATACTAAGCTCCATCTATTCTTTTCTCTGAGTTGTACATATTAATTCTGATTGAACTCGGTTTCAAAATTCACCACTAACCAATGTAATAATTTTTTCTTTTAAAACTACACCTTGTGTTTTGTGTTTTTCAGGCCTTTGTTGTTTGAGCTGAAGAACCTTCCTTTGATACACTGTTACAGTTGCTAATGGATCAATAAAGTACAGGGTTATAATCATGAAAGGATTAATCATTATCAATCATATACAGTGCTACCACATGTAATTCCAGCACTTGGGAAACTGAGGCAGAAGGATCATGAGTTTGATTGAAGCCATTCTGGGCTGTACAGCAGGACTCTGCCTCTAACAAAAGCCCAACAATTAACCACTAAGTATAATGAAGATTTATTGTAAAGACAAAATATTTTATAGAAATTAAAGCGTGTATTTTTGTAAATCCTCAAAGCAGCTCCCCACCCCCCAAGAGTACAATGCAGAAAACTATCTTGTTAAGGCATGCTAAGTCTGAAAGTATTTGAAAATATAATAAGTTCACAAACCTTACTGTAAAGGCACTTTCCAAAGACACATGGTCATCTTGGAAAGAAACCTGGCAGTAACGTATATCTTTCACAGATGTCGGTACTTGTACATCAGGAAGCAGACCTTGTACTAAATGTTCTTTGTTAACCTCAGGAGTCCAATTAACCTAGAAGAGAATTCATGTAACACAAAGGTTATAGGTTACTCAAAGCTTTCCCATAACCACTTACAGTCTAAAAATTCTTTTTCTTATTTTTTTTCTTCTTCTATTTTAATCATTTTAAACAGACTTGCAGGTAGTTCAGGATGCCCCCAAACTCATGTTGCTTAGGATGGACACAAATTCATGATCCTCCACCTTCCAATTGCTAGGATTACAGGAATGTGTCACCACACCCCACCTATTTATTGAAGAAGCTTAAAGCTAAATTATAATTTACCCCTCCCCACTGCCAAAGAGAAAGAAAGTCTATTTTCTTCTTTTTCTTTAAAAAAAAAATGTATTTTTTTGAGACTGTACTAAAACACTCTATAGAAAATAGGCATGTACGTGTCTCATCACTTCTGAGTGTTCTGGGCAGAGTGTCTGAATGTGGTCCCTGTGGACTGTTACTCCTGTTACTCTGAAAGGTAAGAAAAGAATGTGGCACTGATGTTTTATCTTTCTGGTCACTTTTTGGTTTAAATCCTTTCTTGACTATTTCTACCTTAAAATTATCACTTGAATTACATATTTTACTCTGACATTTAAAGACTTGATCCTGTTTCTGGCAGTTACCCAAATAATGACCAGGCACTTCTGGACCAGTCCTGTATTGGACTTTGTAAAACTGCAACCACCAGCTCAGTCAGCCTGCTGGCAATGATAACCCCAACAGAGCCTCTCCAAGACAGCAGCCAAGTTTTGGTCATTAAGACTCCACTGACAAGACAGGGCACAGTGGGGTATGATTCTGTGATGATGCAGGGGGTTTGGAGGGGGTCCTCCAGCACCAACTCTCATGAGGGTCTAACTGCCATGGTCTCTCTGGCTCCAGCCAGAAGAGCCTGAAGCTCAGATTGTCCAGACAGGTTCTGGCAACGTGGAAAGCTGTGATAAAAGACGGACTCACTTTTGCTACTCCAAATGCTGCTACCCCACCTATATCCTCCACTGTTATGGGCTCTGCACTCCAGTTTCACCTGGAAATGACTGACGCAAGAGATTCAGTCTAACCATCAAACCTAACCTAATAGGTGCCCCACCACAAGAAGTGAAAGAGGTCTTCCTGAACACTGCAGGGAGCAGTTCTGTTCAACATAAAGCCAGGTATGCCAGGCCCTCAGTTGTCACCTTATATAGAACCATGTTGCATGTTGGGTCTAGCAGCAACACAAAGGGCTGAGCTTCTCTTGTTAACCCAGGGGCTGCACAGGGGCAAAGCAAAGTCATCACTGTGTACATGACATTCAGTATGTATCTACCATGGCTCGTATCCATGAGGTCCTCTATATAGAGAAGGGGAATCTCACCTAAACTGGAAAACCCACAAACAGAAACAGGAGCCCCCTCCCAAAGCCGAACAGGACAAGGCAGCAGACTCCTCCGTCCAGAAGGAGGACCTAGAACCAGTGAGGCCTCTCAAGATTTTAGTTACCTTAACTGAACCTGAACTGCTCCAGACCCCAATATACACAAAGAAACCAAGAGAACAAAAAGCCAACAACAGAATAAAAGTATACCAAAAAGGATACAAACGTTGGGGGTACTTGCTAGGCAAAAGACTCCACTCCCTGTCATTACAGAAAGACTGATGGTCACCGGGCTACCCATTGAGACAATTAACACTCCTGAGTTTCCCAAACATAGATATTATTACTAAACTGGGGTTGCTCTCTTTCCTAGGGTCCCTGACAATGACCTGGCCTTCATGACCAAAGTTACCCTAAATCTAACAACAGTTCAGGAAAGTGGGCATAGAGCCTTTACTTGCTGAGCCATCTTGCCAACCCAAAGATCATTTCTCTAAGTATTAGATTTTCCACATGAAAATCATCCACATTTCAATCAAGTCCATACACGAAAAACATACTTAGCCTAGAATTTAAACTATTAGGCTAGTGCAAAACAAATGTACTATTGACATTTGTTGTCTGACATGGAAGTGAATTTTTAAACATGGTGGTTATGTCACATTATCTTAGTGCAATTTCAGTGTATGATATTTTGCAAATGAATCATTACCTGCTGTTTTTTATTTTTATTTATTTTATAAATTTATCTTACATATTTTTTATTTAATATTACAAAAATGACATTAAACAAAAAGACAAATATGAGTGATTTTCTTTTGTTTGTATGTATGTATGTATGTATGTATGTATGTATGTATGTATGTATGTGTGTGTGTATGTGTGTGTGTGTGTGTGTATAGACAGGGTCTCTCTACAAAGCCCTGGCTGCTTTTTTTTCTATTTATTTATTAATAGATATGTTTTCTCTATATCGCTCTGCCTATCCTAGAACTCACTATGTAGAACAGGCTGGCCTTGAAACTCAATAGATTTGCTTGCTTCTGCCCCCAAGTGCTAGGATTAAAGGCCATAACACCTGGCTTGAGTGATTTTCTTATTCAAGACCAAAATGAGTCATCGAACAGTAGAGAAAACTTGAAACACTGCCAGTCCATTTGGCCAGAGAACTAATGAACATATTTGTGCAGCTCTGGCTCAAAAGGTTTTGCTAGGAAATGTCTGAAAGACATGGAGCACAGTGGAGCCATCAGAACTTGGCACTAGCCGGGCGGTGGTGGCGCATGCCTTTAATCCCAGCACTTGGGAGGCAGAGGCAGGTGGATTTCTGAGTTTGAGGCCAGCCTGGTCTACAGAGTGAATTCCAGGACAGCCAGGGCTACACAGAGAAACCCTGTCTCGAAAAACCAAAAAGAACTTGGCACTGACCACCTAAGAGCAAGTATAGAAGCTGATGGATGGATGCTACAATGTTACTCCATTCTCAGTGGCTACCCAGCATTTGAAAGAAACTGGAAAGGAAGATCAGTAAGGAAGCCCAGTGAACTTCTTCAGAAGAAAACTGTCCAGCTCCATCCTCTCATACTTTCTACCAATTCAGTGATTTCCTATTTTTATTTTTTACAAGCTCATTTCTCATTGGCAAAAATGTGTTTATTGTAATGATTCTGATGTTGATTAATAAAAATATATTTGAGTTTAGTTATAATGATTTACTTTTTATAATCTAATACGATAATTCATTTAGCACCAACCTAATAACAGTATTTTTCTTTGATAAATAATTTATTATAGGCTAACCAAAAAAATTTCAATTTTCAAGACATAAATGAGTTTTTTACAAGTAAACAACTTGCCGAAAATACTTACCTTAATTTTTTCTGCCAAGGATGGTGTAATATTGATTTCTCTTTCTCCTTCATCATACATTTGAAAAATTAGATTGCGCATTACATCACCTGCTACCCAATTAACCTCATCCTGATGTTTGATCTGGATTGCCTTTTGTCCCTCTACACTAAAGATATGTAGGCAAGCAACGTGGCTACTGGGAAGTAACTTGATAGTCTTTTCAACAGGTGACACATCTTTACAGCTCTAGAAGAGAGGACATAAAATAGATACTGAGTCCATGGCACTGTTTTAACAGTTTAATTCCAATATTAGGGAAGATCATCTAACCACAGTTATGCTTGTAGGTTTTATCATTAGAAAGGCATTATAAGCCAGATGTGGTGGCACCCACCTGTGTGCCCACAACTTGGGAGAGGTAGGCAGGAGGTCAGGAGTTTAAGCCATTCTCAGCTACACAGTAAGTTCAAGGCCAGCCTGGAATATACAAGAGACCCCTCTTTAAAACAAACAAACAAACAAAGAAACAAACATATGAGGTATCATACTTTAACAATGTAACATTTTAAACCATCAGTCATAAATGGGATTGGTTATATTCTGAAAACTAACAAAGATGACTTCTTTTAAAAAAAATCATTTAAAATAATTATAGACTCACAAGATTTAAATTAAGTCACAGATTCAATAACCATCACTTAGTAAGAATAAAGAAGAATAAAGAGTGATTCACCTTGAGAATCACTCAAAGGTGAAGGTGAGGGGCAATAGGGTGAAGAACTCTGGAAGGGGAGACCAGGAGGGCAACATTTGTGATGTAAATAAATGAAATCATTAATTTTAAAAACAGAATAAAGAAACCATAAAATTTCAATAAAATTGGAGACAAATTGCTACACAGAAGATGGTACTTTTTATTACTAAGCTTTATTGACATTTAATGTTTTTTTTTAAGTTAATAGCATACTGGAATAAATGAATAAATGATAGTCAGAAGGATTTTAGATGCCCTGAAAGCTGAGTTTATCAGTATACTGAGAGATTTATATTGATTACTAGTACACTACAACTGTACAGATCCATCATACAGAAGTTACTTTTAGGCATAGAAAATTAAACTAGTATACCATTACTTCTTTAATAAACTATAATACCTTCAACAGCACAGAGTTATTTATAATACCTTAATTCTAAGATAACTTTAAATATTACTTAATACACTTCCTTCTTTATCTATTTACAGCTATTCCGATATAAACCCATTTAGGTGAGTGATTTAAATTTATTTAAAATTCCTATATTATAAAATATCAAGCAATATATTTTAAAGTATATAGACTTACTTGACTCCTTACTCTCAAGGTTGCTGCCTTGGGGCAAGACAATGATCAACTGCATACAAGCAGACATAACTTGCTATTTGCTTTAACTGAATCATTCCTGGTCTTCTGATACTGCTGTTTAATTACATAAGGCCCATTTGCCATAAAGGCCAGATCCTTCCCATACCCACAAAACTATACTATACTTCTTGACAGTTTGCAAAATTCAAATGCACACAAACACACATTCATTGCTTACATTATCAAATAAAATGCATCCTACATGGTTTAATATTATCAAGAGCACATACTGCTTTTGTGGATCCATCTGAATTCACTTCCCATTATCCATCCTGGTGGCTCACCATTACCTGTCACTCTAGCTTCAAGGGATCCAATGCCTGTCCTCACATACACCTACCCCCACATAGACATACACACCTCAATTTAAATATATACCTTTTAAAAAGGAAAATATAATCAGTAGTAATTATAAATATTGTAAGAGATATAGATTACTAATATGTGATATAAAATGTTAAAATATGGTTATACTTCACATTGTTTTTAAGAGAATCACAAATGTTGCAGATTTTAGCATCAAACAACTTTGCATAAAATACTCTACAGCTGTTAAAGACATTAAAGACTTTGTGTAACACCAATGAGAGCATGAGCTTACAGGTATCTCAATCCTGGCGGTTAGTGTCTGGTCTTTCTTAATGTTCTGAACTTGAATTGGTGACCCTGTTAGGATACTAGTTCCAGAGCTACTGCAATCCACAGTGTAAACTGGTAGGTTTGGAGCACCTAGAAACTAGAAGGAAGGTGGAAAGATAATCATTAACTGTCCATAACTACTCAGTAAATGTTCAAATTCTCGAATAATTTACCACAGCTAACATTGCTGCCTCTACACTGGAAAGTTCTAGAATTTTTTTTTAATAAAAACAGTGACTTTCTATATTTCATAAAATTTATCCTTTTAGAAAAACATTATTTTCTTTACTTAAAAAAATTATTACTTAAAAGAAAATTACAAGGAACTGAGAAGTCACAAATGTTACAGCCATGTCTTCAGTAACTTCTCCCCTCCCCTGAACCCTTTTACTTTCTTGGTTTCTTTTGTGCTAGACCTCACCCTTCCTTCATTTATGTACTAATTGAAAGTTCTGAAAGACAGTTTTATCATTCTATTTATAAATGAAACACTTTATCTAAAGCTAGGGGAGGGAGATAGGAGGTGGCTCAGTAGTTGATAAAGCACTACCATGTAATAGGAGGACCACAGAAAGCATGTAAAGCTAGTTACAGTACTGCACTTCTCCAATCCCAGTGCTTCTAAAGCAAGGTACTTTAGACAGACAAGACACAAGAGAGTCTCCCGGATCTCTCTGGCCAGCTTCTCTGCCATATGCATTCTGACACACAAAAACAGACATGCACAGACTTATGTGAGAGGGCAAAGGAAATAAAAGGGAGAAAACATTCATCATAAATCTAGAAAACTGTGTAGCTGGGCCTGGTAGGGAAGGCCTTGAATCCCAAATACTAAAGAGCCTAAGGCAATAGAAAGAATCATAAACTCAAGCCTTTTTGGGCTACAGGGTAGCTTAAACAATTTTAGAATCCTGTCTCAAAATACAAAACCAAATAGAGCTGAGGAGACGGCTTACTGGTAGAGCACTTGAGCAGTATGAGCAAGGCCTTCAGTTCAACTCAGTAGTACAGCAAAGGAACAAAGAATGAAGGAAAGAACAGAAACAACTGGGAAGAGCAGGTGTTTTTATTGGCTCTGGGCTATTGAAAACCTTTTGACAAGGACATGGTCCTAAGAATTTTTCCATGGAATAATCATTAAGACTTGATTTAAAACAAACAAACAAAACCAGATAAAAAGGCACAGTTGGATTTATTTTCTTTGGTTTCATTATAACTCATTCATATTTCGCTATAACTTACAAAATTTAAAAACAGCAATCCAAAAACTTACTATTTAAGGCTTAATTTTAAAGCTGCAAAAAATAGTCATTGCCATTTACTACCATAAATATACAAACAAAATCTGAGTATTAATAACTGTGTGCCACAAAAAACTCACCTTACAGTGGCCAATCACACAACAACCTCACCTTACAATGGCCAATCATACAACAAGCTCACTTTACAGTGGACAGTTACACAACAATCTTACATTACAGTGGACGTCACACAACAAGCTCACCTTACAGTGGACGATCAGCTTTGGCTGTGCTGTTATGTTATCTGACTCGTCTACAACTTCCACCTGAAATGGGAAAGCTGTTCCATTTTCTATAACTAGAATTTCTGAGTCAGGTTTCACTTTTAGTCGATGAGGGGGACCTATTGAGAAATTATGTAATTAAATACATATTTAGTAGATTAAATAGACTGAAATATTTTTGTATGTAACAGCTATAAATAATATGAAAAAGATAAAATAAAGAATGCAGAGCTTAATAAATTCTACCTTCCAAATGTAATTTATGTATGTGATGAAGCTGCCTCAACAGCATAGGTGAGATACTTAGGTTTAGATTTATATAGGCTACAGCACAGTGATAAGTCATACTAGAAATGACTTAAACAGTCCTGAAAAATATTAAAAATATCTGGAAGGGAAAACATTTAAGAAGCAAAACAAGTTTATTAAAATAAACTTATTTATCACTGTTATCGCTACACAATGACTGATGTCTCCAGCACAAGGAATAGCAATATTCAAGTATCATAAAACTAGTTCAAGGCAAGCATGAAGGTACAATCCTGTGATCCACCAGCACCTGAGAGCTGGAGACAGAATTGGCTATGTAATAAAACCGTGTTCCCAAAATAAAACAAACCCCTGGTGATTATATAATTATATAATCAGGTAAGAACACTGCTCTCTGTCCTTGATATCATAAGCAAGTTATAGCATACATTTCCTATAAGAGTAATAAAATGGGTCTATACTTCTACAATAAATTGTCTATATGTTTCACAATTCCTAACACTTTAATTTATGTTAACTATTGATAATAAAAATATACAAACATGTTTATTTTACTTTATAATAATAATATTAATATTTAATATAGGCCAACTATAATTTTAAGTAAGTACTACTTTAATCATTATACACGAGATTCTATTACCTCCATTTTATAGGAATGGAAGCATCCACAAACACCAGAAAATATTTAATCAGGAGTCTACATAACGAAAATACTTAATGCAGAGATGTAATAAATTCAGGGTCAGTCAGTGGGAAAGTCAAACCCAAGTCCTGGTTATGATGAGATTTCTTGTCTTCTACCACAACACTGTGCTATTTCCTACTTTGTCATTTTTATCCAATAGAACAAAATAAAACAAAACAAAACACCAAAAATGTACCCAGGTAATAAGATTTCTACAAGTCAATTCCATGTGGCTTGGCTTATTTCTAAAACTCTACATGTTTACTATAAATAAACTTTTTTTCCTCACTAGTGCCAATTTTCACTTCTTTAGCAATGTGCCTTGGTAAAACTTGTAAGAACTTCAACTTGTAAATGCAAATAAACTAGTGTTCCCTTCAGCTAAAAATCCAGTATGAACCAAATTTTATCATTTATGGACAAAGTGTTAGAGTCAAGGTTTCTAATTCTCATAGCTAAAATTTGCATGCCAACTGTTCCTTGTTTGTCTAGGTTCAAGTGTAAAACACTGAATAAGCATAATCTTAACTGTTTCACAAATCTGGGCAGGTCTCACCTTGGACAGGATAGTGCTAAAGAAGGCTCATGTGCAATTAGTACTGTGCTCTCTATTCAACAAATGCACAGGGAAGACTGGCCATATTAACTCATTTAATGGCTACAACCCTATGAGAGTAAGTAAATATTCTATTCATTATTTGTAAAAGTAGCCATAACAAAGTTTACCTATACTAAAACCCAAATGGCCTGATTCAAAAATATTCTTTTTAGATCTTTATAATAAACTATGTCTTAAATTAAGCAGCAATTCTATCCTATGTAACTTTAATACAGTTTCAATTTCCCAAGATAAATCCTCATCAAATATGGACCTAAAATTCTTAAAATATGAAAGGTTTATTAATAAAAGTCTGATATAGCAGACCCAGTTTTTAACCTAAGTCTAATAAGCCTATCTCTAAATAATGATTTCTATTACACAGTTCTTAAAATTTTCCCTCAAGACTGAGCTACATTTCGCAACTTAAATGTATTTTTAAGATTTACACTCAAGCTAGGGGTGTACATCTCCCAGTTGAGAGAGTACTTGCCAAGAATGCAACTCTGAGTTCAATCCCAGTACCACAAAACCAGGTATGGTGGTACATGCCCAAAATCCATCACTTGGGAAGATGAGGCAGAAGGATTGTGAGCTCAAGACCATCCTTGGCCATCTAAGGAGTCTCTAAGGCCAGTCTGATCTATACTGTCTCAACTTTTTTTTTTCTTTTCTAAGAGACAGAAGCTTAGAGCTATTACCAGTCTTACTGAAACATTAAACTAGTATAAATAGTACCAGTACATTTCTATCATGATACCATTTTTTTTCATTTTTGTTTTTGCTTTTTGATAGAATCCCATTATTACAGCTCAGTGTAGTGCTGTCCTTCAGGGCTAGGGAGAGAGTTTAGTGGTCAAGAGCATCTATAGCCGTTCCTGGGGTCTCTGCTGTCCCTGACTGCCAGAGTCATTGTATGCAGGAGCATATGCCACTCCATATACATAATTAAATTGTAGTCTTTTCTGCATCAATACCCTACATTCTGGCCAGTCACCACAACTGCAATCTATGAATACTTAAAAAAAAAAAAAAAACTATTCCAAATTCTTCTTAAAATAATATTACCAGGTAGCAATCTAATTTTCAAAATCTGTGAGTCTTCTTTTAAACCCGGAAGAATAACCTTGAGATTAAAATTCTGTTGAGAAAAAAAAAAAAAGACAGCAAAAATTAAACCAAAATTCAAATAAATAGTTTAACATTTCAATTCTGACTTATGTTTAGTTTTTAGCTTCCTTATCATTATATAAATTTACTCATAATTTTACTCAGTAAAATTATTACAAATATATAAGAATCCCAGAGGGTGGAAAACTTTCCTTATCTCAAAAATGGTGTACCTCAGGTAGTTATAAGAATAAGGCAGTATTTCTAAGAATGTAAAAGAAGGGCTAGAAAGACCACTCAGTGGTAAAGAGAACTTGCTGCTCTTGCAGGGGACCTAAGTTCAGTTCCCAGAATCCACATGTTGGCTCCAATCTCCCATAATTCTAGTTCCAATGAATCCAATTAGCTCTTCTGAACTCCACAGGCATCAGGCACTCATGTGGTACACATACACACATGCAGATAAAAGTCATAGATGTAACACAAACAACTAAATATATTTCTGAAGTGAAATAAAGGAACAAGAAAGAAAATGGACTGGACTCTAAACAGTAATCACAGAGATCTGAGTAAAAGACCCACTTAAAAGATGGGAAAGAAACTGTACACAACTTTCAAAAGAAATAAAATTGGCTAAGATTTCTTAGAAATTGTGGAACATCCCTAGCTATTAAGGAAATGCAAATCAAAACAACTTTGAGGTTTCATCTTATCCTATTCAGAGTGGCAAAGATCAATGGAACAACCTACAACAGCAAATGATGTAAGGGACGTGGAGAAAAGGAACCCATATTCACTTCTGGGATTGCAAGTTAGTCCATCCACCCTGGAAATCAGTGTAGAAAACCATCAAAACACTGAAAGTAAATCTTCCATATGACTCAGGAATACCACTCCTTGTCATATGCCCAAAGGACTCAATACACTCTACAAATTCTTAGCTATATTCATTACTGTTCTATTACAATAGCTAGGAAATACAAATGGCCCAAGTGTCCTTCCACTGATGAATGGATATTAAGTGTCGTACATATACACTATGGAACACTATTCAGATGTAACGAAATGAAATCATGAACTTTGCAGGTAAATAAGTAGAATTTTGAAAGATTATATTGAGTATGGTAACCCAGACCTAGAAAGACAAACACCAGGCTTTCTCTAAGACTCATAGTTCAAATCTTTAGATGTGAGTTCATAGCTAATAACTACAAGAAACCAATAAAATAGGAAGATATGGAGAGCAGGCAGTAGAGACGAATAACGGGATACAGGTGATTTGAAGGGAGAAAATCTGGGGGGGAGGGTATAAATAAGGAGGGTCAATAAAAAAGGAGAACAGTGGAAGGCAACTAACAATGTCTGAAGAGTCCTAAGGTCTCATATTATTATCTATTTACCTAAAATTACAATGTAATACATATAAATCTGTGTGTTAATATGCATATAGTTTAATAAATTGTTCACACCAGGGATAACAAGCTCTTCCCCAAGAGCCACAGACTAACAAAATCTCCCATACCAGGCATAAGATGCCTCCTTTCAGGTTGTTGGTCAGAGAAATCCAAGAGACTTCTAAAACATTATAGGCTATTCCTGTTGCCCTTGGTTGCATCAGAAGTTGAAGGTAAATCCCTATTGCTGAAGACACCATGATCTTATGACATAGAGCAGGATCTGATCTGAAAGTTTCATCCTTTCAGAACCACCTTTATGGTATCTGAAGATGCTATGCAAGCTTTTCGGGGGGGTGTGGGGGTGTGGGGGTGGGGGTGGGGTGGGGGGTGGTGTCAACCAACAGTCCTCCAGCTCTGACGCCTATGATCCACAGTGACCATCCCAGCACAGTGACCTTACACAGGCAACAGCAGCGTGCACAACTTGGTACTAACAAACTGCTTTCTAACTGGACTTAAATGCTTACTAAACAAGACGAAAATCATGCTTGGTATTGGAACCCTAGACAATTATTCAGGCCTAGTAATAGTAAGGTCATGGATCTTGGAGAACCCACAATCACTATATTACTTAACCAGCATAATTCATAATACTCTATGCATCCTGATACCCACAGCCTTCATCAGACATATTTCTTTGCATTAGAGAGAGACCATTACAGAAAACCACCATCAATCAAAATGCACAGAACAAGTGATCCTGTGGTTCTTAGACCCAACAAAGATATCAACTATATAAGTCTTGCACCCAAGGCTCAGGGAATATCAAGGAAGATGGGGCATGAAGATTCTAAGAATCAGAGGAACAGGAAGTCTGCTGTGAGACTGCATCTCCTAGAAATGTCAGAGAAGCTATATTCACTAAGTCTCTATCAACTGCCTAACTGAATAAGAATGACAACAGACATGCTGACAGGGAAGGGGAAATCTCATAGGACACAATCTTAGACCAAGAAGCAACCAAAGAAATCTGAGAGCAGGAAAAATAGTCTTTCCCAGGGAAGAGGATCCCAATTTGATTTTCCAGCATCAAATGGTCAAATCTGAAAACATATACATATAAGTAACAAGTAATAATATAGACTGAGCAGAACATATGTGTGTGTGTGTGTTTGTTTGTGTGTGTGTGTGTGTGTGTGTATTTATATGTGCGCACGCACCCACACACCAAGAAAAAGAGGCTGCAAATTTGAGAGAGTGCAGGGGATAGGTAGGTATATGGGAGGGTCTGGAGGGAAGGAAAGGGGGAAAATGCTGTAATTACATTTTAATTTTTAAAAGAAATTAAACAAAATATTAAAAATTAAATCTAGAAACTTCTACATGGAATGTAAAATTCTGGAGTGAACGCTGAACTGAAAGGTAACAGCAAAGAGAGACATCTGAATAAAAAAAAATATTTCTAACTGTAAGTATTTTGAATTTTAGAAAATCTGTTTAGAAAAACAAAGCTATTTGGGAAATGAAGCAAGTCTAAACATGAAATTTGTACTGTCTGGTTGTGTGTGTCAACTTGACACAGGCTGGAGTTATCACAGAGAAAGGAGCTTCAGTTAGGGAAGTGCCTCCAAGAGATCCAGCTGTAGGACATTTTCTCAATTAGTGATAAAGTGGGGAGGTCCTATAAGAAAGTAAGCTGAACAAGCCAGGGGAAGCAAGCCATCAAGTAACATCCCTCCATAGCCTCTGCATCAGCTCCTGCTTCCTGACCTGCTTGAGTCCTAGTCCTGACTTCCTTTAGTGATGAACAGCTATGTAGAAAGGTAAGCTGAAGAATCCCTTTCCTCCCCAATTGCTTCTTGGTCATGATGTTTGTGCAGGAATAGAAACTCTGACTAAGACAAAATTCATCTATTTTTCACCTTAAATACCAAAGCTTCAGGTAATTTTTGTATTTCAGATATGTTCATTTTGACTGCCATCTATCAAATGAGGTCAAAGGTAGAATATTTTACCTGTAGTATATGTCAACATTCTAAACATTTCACATCAGGGCTGCTCTGCCAGAAATATCTGAACCTTACATGTTCATCTCTTTATGTTGGGCTATGCTGGAAGGTTAAGCCTAGGGCCTTCCAAGTACTCAAACATAAGACCCAGGCACCAGCAAACTCTATTTTAAACACAATATTGATAGGAAAATATCTGTACCTTTCATAACTATATTATCATTTAACAAATATTTCCCATTACCTAATTATTAAAACATGTTAAGATAGTCTGTAGTGACAATTTTGGAATTTTGGTTTCTTTTAAAATCACATAAATATCATAAGAATGTATTTTCATTTTAATCCCAGGTGAGGAATACGGGATGGCTTTGGACTATTGGCAGTAGCTGACTATGATTTGCCTCATGCTCTAGCAGAGGCATGGTTTTGATGGCCACAGATAATTTCTGTGATTGTGTCACATTCTGAATTCTGGGAACTTTTCAAAGGGTACATAAATGCAAGGCTAAGCCCCTCTCCAGTAGTGGATGGTGGTCATTCAGGGATTTGAGAGATTTGAGGATCTCTTTCTCCCTCTCCTCCTCTTTCCCCTCTACCTTCTTTCTCTCCCATGTAGTGATTGGGGGTGAAACAAGATGGGGAGTGGGGGCAGGGGGAAATAAAGAATGGGAAAAAGAAGACCCCACTAAGTAGCAAAGACTAATAGTCAGCTAAAGTTTACTGATTTATAATTGTGGTTTCTGTCCTAAAAAAATAAAAAAAGAGGTGGGGCGGGGGTGGAGGAATGGAATACTACCAGAGAAAAGCTAAATAAATGGTTCTGAATGAAGATGAAGACACCTAAAAAGCATTTAACTCAAACATGTTGAAATGACTTCAGTAATAAAATGACAAATTCTCATAGAGATCTAACTGCTAAGTCCGATAACACAACAATGATAATTTTCAACAACTTAGAATTATAATCTTGGTTACAAAATAAAAATAATAAAACACAAAAAGAGAACCAAGATCATTTAATGTTAAATTTCCTATTTACCATAAGAGAAACCAAATAGCAAATATTGTAACATTTATTTAGACTGCTTACCTTGCCCTGACAGGAGTTAACTGGACCCTTAGCTACAACACCTTGAATCACACAATTTGGGCCTTTGGTTATTTCTTCATAATGTAAAGACAGACCACTAGAAAAAAAAAGATTATTTTTAAATTCCCTTGCACCATCTATAAAATTTACATATGTGTGACTGGCATGTTTAATTCATGTTTCTAATAAAAATATTTTAATTTGATTTTATTTAATAAGTAGACCCCTATACAGCTGATTTTGCCTCTCGCCTAGGCCCCCAGGGCTGGGGTTACAGATGTGTGCTGTTCCACTTAGCTCTAAAATTCTATTATAGAAAAAACATGACCATGCAAACATTGTAAGTGTACTGATGAGATGAATACTGGAAATAATACCACATATTTTCATACAATAAAGAAACCACACGTGTTTAATTAGTCAATATACAAGGAATGAGGTGAGATAAGCTGTAGGCCAACTTAAACATGACATAATAGCACGCTTACCATTGTGCAACCATCCTACAGTGAAATGCAAGGCCTTGCCATAACTGGTTCAGACCAACAGGGCTAAATACAAATTATTTTTTTGCTTCAATGTAAAGGATTCTCCCTAGCACTAGTGTTGTAGAATTGGCTTTTCTGTTATGCATCTAGTACCATGACAGAATTATTAAAACAAACAAAGAAAAAAAAAAGACAGGAAAGAAAAAAGGTGTGAAGAACAGCCCCCTAACACCGACCCCTGGAGTCTATCTCAGCTTCCTTTCATTAGGCTTGTCTGTAAGAGTGTGACCTGTTGAGAATACCAATATGCAACCCTTGACTATGTATTATCCAGACTCTGTAGATGCAATAAGAAAGAACACAGAGGAAGACCACAATACATGACGAAGAGAAGAAATAGTCAAGCACACCAGGTTCACATGGTGGACTCATGTTATCCTCATTCTTTCTATGGATACTTCAAATCTTTATTATAGGCAATCTCTGCAGCCTTGTGGGAGTTGTGGAGATAAACCTGGTGAAAGAAAAAGTGGCACAGAGAGCCAAATACCACAGGCTTCTGTGACTCCTTGAAGAGTTCTGATCCACTGTTCACAGTGTAAGATCTGCTATGGCTCCAGGCACACCAGTAAGAAAACACAAAGGATCCCAGGGTGGTGGCTGATTCCTCTGTCTTCAGAGAAAGCTCCCTGGGGATTAGCCCCTCTCCTACTGGCTTATGAACAGGCAAGTGAATCAGGTTGCACCTCGATTTGCCCTTGAATACATAGCATACCATAACTGGCTAAAAAGCTATATATAAGCCTATGTAATAAACAATAAAGTTATATATCCACCCTCTGAGTTAGTCTCCAGAGTCTGAGTCCCGAGCATCTTCATCTCCACTTCCCTCACTTCTTGGTTCCTTTTCCCACACTACCTAATAGACACAATGGCATTAGGGAAGGTGGTGTTCATGTTGATGGAAGAGAAGTCTCTTTTCTATTGCTATGTTCAAGTAATACCTATGGTAGCTATGACCCTCAGGTAAAGAGAAAAAGGCAAACAGTTCATCATAAGCTAAGAAAAAGCCCCATCTTTTTCTCAAGCACAGAATGCAAATATTTGCAGGCATTTTCTGAATAGTCAGATTTAAAATGACAACACGAAGACCTCAACAGCCTTTGATTTTACAACTGAGTAACACTTCTCACTTCAACTCATTCTACCAAAGTATGTGTTCTCATGAACAAAAACACCAAGGCCTGTTCTACATACAGAAAGAGATGAAGAGGGGGGAAAAAACTAAAATAGCACAACAATATTTTAGAATGTATTTATTATGTGTGTAGTATATGTGCAGACTTGCAGTTCATGGTGCAACAACAGAGGGCTCAGTGGATACGGATACTGGGCACCAAGTTACAGGTGTGAGTGAATCACTGAGATGATCTCTGACCTTCGCACACATCAACATCTTACTCTATCCTTGGCTACTAGAATTTTAGCATGTTTGACTCTTGATTTTTATCCTATTCTATTGGTGTAGAAGCCTATCTAAAACTATGGCTTCCTGTAATATATTTAACAAAACCAACATTAAAGTTGCAAAGTGATATACAAAATAGCTCTGGCAAGATGCTGAGATTTGCTTTTACGGGCTTTTTAGGTCTCTATAACACGAAAAGTTTTACTACTAAAGCAAATACAAAGAAAAGGTAAATGTAAGAACAGATTAAGTCAACAAAAAACAAACCTCAGGCCAAGAGAAAATCCAAGTCAAAGTTACAACAAAGGAAAAAAAAAAAGCGAGAAATCAAATGTGTACTATCCCAAAACTGGTAATACCTGCAGATCATTAAGTCCTAGATCTCTACTCTCTAACACTAACATATTTTAACGTTTCCTTTAGAACAGATGAAAAGAAAAGAGCACTGAACTAGAGGTACAAAGCAAGTCAACAGTGGGCAAGAAGAGAGAGAACACTAAAGACTAAAGGTGCAGCCCTAAATCAAAGCTCAGGCCTATTTCTTCACTAGTCAGAAGCCAGTGTTAGCCACTGTAAGGAAAAGGACTGAAAATTATTCTCTGAAGAAACTACCAAAGACCACTGCTCACCACATAGACCTAGTCTCCCAAGTTTATATCCAAGTTACAATCAGATTCTTTGAGCCCAAATTGATTCTTAGAGCAGACATGTGATGATTACCCAGGAGAGAGTAAGCCATTAGAAGAAATAAAATGCAAAGGCTTCCAACTGCTCCCCAAAGTCTGGTACTATGACCACTCTTAAGATGATTCCCACGACAGCATTGCTTATAAGATGTAAGTTATGTGCCCTTTGCCTGGTGTCTTTACTGTGCAAGTCACAGAGCTGCTGATATGTACTTTACTAGCTGGGTTGTGTTGTGTGTGCCTACGGAGCTTGTCAAGGCATTCACTTTCACCTCTGTCTGCTTAAAGCTCTCCTGTTGAGGGGAATTCACCCTTCCCACTGTTTAGCTCTGTATGTTAGGGTCATTTATTTCTCTGGTCATTACTTCTGATTTCTCTTGCTCTGCCTACTCTTCATTGCACTTCAATACCTTACCACAGTACCCAGCTCTTCCTGGAGTTCCACACCTAATGTTTTGTTTTAAACAAGCAGATAACCATTAAAGTTATGGCTATGCTAATCCACCATTTCCAACAAAATCATAAATTTAAAAAACATCAAAACAACAAAAAACACCAAAGAGTCAGATTTTTTTTCCCCTGACTTTGCAAATTTCCTTGGCAGGTTGCCTGTAATCACATGATGACTTTAACATTTATTTAATAACAGAACATTTCTTTTACATCTATATTTGTTTTCTGGAATGGAGAAGAGGATTTGGGTGCAATTCTCTTTTCTGACTATGCAATACAGAAGAAGAGAGAATAAAGGAACCTCACATATAAAGGTTGAAGAAGAATGAGAGAATAATAATTATAAAAGTAAAGGAATAATCAGCTAGGCATGGTAGTGCATACCTGTGTAATCCTAATACTCAGGAGGCAGATGTAGGAGGATTACCCCGAGTTCAAGACTAGCTTGATCTACATAGTGAGTTCCAGGTCAACCAATATCATATAACAAGACTGTTTCACAAAAAGAAAAGAAACAGTGTCTTCCATGTTCAAACACAAGCTCAATTACCAGGGTGTGGGGAATGGAACTCAGATTCTTGAGCTTACAAGGTAAGTAGTTTACTGGCTGAACTATCCTCTAGACCTCAGCTATTATCACTAAGCAAACAGAAGCAACTAACCGAATTTCCATAGAAAAACACCATGCTTGCAAAAAGAAAATGGAGTAAGTCCCCAACGACTTTCAACAGTAAATCTAATAAATATACATCTTTGAAAGAATTTATACAAGACATTGTAGTCTCAGAGGATAGCCTGGGGCCAAATAAAACCCCTAGGATTTCTACCAATGTTAAATTTATATAATTTACACATGAAAGAGCAAATACTTAGCAAATACAAAAACACAATACAAATAAATCCTTCAATTACCTTGCTTCAAGAACTGGTTCAATATCAGATAATAATTGGGTAGTGTGACCAAATTCATCCTGTAACTCCAGAGGAATATTAAATGGAACTCCAACACGAAAAGGAGAATCCAGGAGACCAAAGGAAAACTTTTCTGGCTTGCCCTCTTTAACAAAACAAATAGGAAAAGAAATTAATTACCTAGTAATTTATCTAATTTACAAAACTCTATCTAATGTATTTAATAATGTATTGAATGTCAGAAATAGATCCATTTGAGGGAAATAATGAAGACGGCATTTTAAATCTGTACAAGGACTGGAAGATGGCTCAGTAGTCAAGCACCTCACTGCTCTTGCAGAGGACCCAAGTCTGTTCGCAACACTTCTGTCAGGTAGCTCACAATGCCAGTAACTCCAGCTTCAGGGTATTTGGTGCCCTCTCCTGGCCTCCATGGGCACTTGTACACATACCTACATACTGATATATAATTAAAAATAAAACAATCACTTAAAAAAAATCTATGCAAAAATTTAACTAGTGCCATCAGCCAAAATGTGGAAATAAGTATAGAAATCCAAGAGGTAGATATCAAAGTGTTTATTTAATTTAATTCATATTATTATCATTGAAACAGTCTTACTATGTAGGCTGCCCTTAAACTTGTGGCAATCCTCCAATCTAACTTCCAAAGACTAGATTATAGATAGGTATCTAACATCATGCCAAACTTAAAATTGATTTTAAGCTGTCAAATTATAAGACTATAATAAAGGGTGCCTATGCCTTTAATAAAGAATTTCTAAGATAAAACACAGTTTTCATAAACTATATATGGATTTGATGAGCTTACACCAAGAAAATAACAGAACATAACTAACACACACAATAAGACACTAAAATCCAAGGGGAAAATTATCTATTCATATTGTCTTAATTATTTAGTGTAGACACATATACACATTCCTGTGTGCACATATCACACAGTGTTAGGAACCAATTCAGCCTTGAGTACACTCTATCACTGAGCTTACATTCTATCCATGAGCCATTTATTCTCAAAGTGTGATCTTTAGGCCACTAGTTTCAACTGTCCCTTGGAATTAACTGGAAATAAAACTTAAGAATCCATCCTTAAACATGCCGACTCATAAACTATTATAGCCAGGTCTACTGACACAGATACTCAGGAAGTTGTCTAGCTAGAACAATTCATGGTCAGCCTAAGCATCTTATTGAGATCTATCTAAAAATAAAGAGCGCTGGAGCTATCTGGTGAGGGCTTGTCAAACATCTATGAGGCCCTAGATTCAATGCGCAGTACAAACATACATGAAGATATTCTTAAAGTGACACCCAGGAGGCTGTGCTTTAATAAGCCCTTCAAAGTAGTTACAAACTCAAATTTGAGAAGCACAACTTCAAACTAATAAACACTGTGAATAAAAAAAAGCTTTCAGATAATATACAATAGGCTAGAATTGAATCAGCTTGTACCTTAAAAATTAGACTAATTGCTTATCCACTAATTTTGCTATGTAATTATTGAGGTCAGATGAAATCAGCCTGTAGGAAATGAATTTTATGTCTATTGTTGAGCTGTACACATAGCTTGAGATTTCTTGGTATTGAACCTAAAGAAACTAACAACAACAAAAAAGCGTTTTTGTTTTTTTTTTTAGTCAAAAAATTAGAAACTAAATGGTTCTAATTTCAACAGAAAACTGTTTAAAATATAACAACTCTACACCATAAAGTAGATGTCCAGAACAAGAATTAATTTTAACAAATAAAACCTTGGGGCTCGAGAGACGGCTCAGTGGTTAAGGTGAGGTCCCAGATTCAATTCTCAGCACCCACATGGCTGCTCACAACCACTTGTCACTCCAGATACAAGGCTTCAGAGCTTTCTTCTGGCCTCCATGGGCACCAGGCACAAATACGGCGCACAGATACATGCAGGAGAAACACCCATACATATTAAATAATTAGGAAGGCAAAAGTAAGTCATCTATTGGTCCTTCTGATTTAAAAAAAAAAAAAAAGCACACCAAATTTCTTTAAAAAAAAAACCAAAAACAACAAAACCTCATAATAATGATACTACAGATTTTATGATACCTAAATCTACAAAACAAACAAGAAAGAAAAAAACACTAGTAAAAACATGAATGCTGAAGACCACATGTTTAAATGTAAGTGAGCACTAGTGGAATAGGCTAAGATCATTAAATCCTTACATGCCCACAAAAAATCACACAACAGTATATTCAGGCTATAATGAAACTGGAACACAACTGAAAGATTTGTTGAAATTGACCTAAGTTTCCCAAATCACTGTTCCCTAGCACAGATAACTGTTACATACCTTCCTCATTCCCAGCAAAAGATGGCAGGCCTATTCTCTGTGGACATGTGAAACTGACTATGCAAGTAAGGAAAAACACTATCAAGAAAAGAACTACCATTATTATTAATAGCCCCAGAGAACAAAGGTATTCAATCCATGAAATGGGAAGATAATGCTTTAAAAAGGGAGTAACACAGAATGATTGAACAGGATGAAAAAACTCAATATTAAGCAGAGAAATGCTATAGCTATCTCAAGTAATAAATAAAAATAAATAAAAGCAAGAGATGAAAAGGAGAAAAAATTAATTAGTGTAACAGTCTGGAAAACCAGTACTTTCATATTAGATATTTTTAAAAAATAGAAAATCAAGTATTTCAAAAAAAATAAAATAAAATGCTTTGAAAACATAAAATGTTTCAAAACTAAAGTATATAACTATGCAGTAGCTGATAAAAATGATTCTATAATCATGAAACTCAGAATTTCAGAAACTGCAGAAAAAAACTTCCCCAAACACCTGGAACTATCTAACATTTAAGAATCAGAATAGCTGTGGGCTATGCAAAGGATAAAACTAATTAAATAAAATTCTAAAAGATATCATCAGAATTAAAAAAGAACAGGGATGACTAGGTATTTTTATAACCATCTATAAATAAAGAGGTTTATTCAATTATGTCTTTTATTGAATTATACAAATACTTCCCCTTGATTTAAAATGGTACCATAAGCAGATTGAAATTCAATCTTTTTGCTTACCTTTAACAGAAAACTTAATTGCTTTAGATGGTAGTGATCTTCCTGCATAGGTATCTGCATTACTTTCATTCAATACCACTTGTAATTTCAATGTGTAATTACCCAGTTTCTGTATATTTTCTGGATAAGTGAAGAAAAATTAAAAACTGTGTCAACATATACTGATTTATAATTTTCTTTTTCAGGTATATGGGGATCTTACAAGACTGCTCAGCCTGTTCTTAAAGCAGTACACTCAAGTGGTTTTCACGGCTGAGCTCCCTGAGGAGCTGCTATAGATATAAAACACAATGTAGGGGTGGGGGTTGTTTGTAGTGGTGATGGGGATCAAACCCAGGCCTCAACCATGGCAGGCAAGCATGGTAGGTAGGGGGTTAGAGAGACAGCTCAGCAGTTAATAACACTTGTTGCTCTTATAGAAGAAGCAGGTTTGGTTCAAAACCATCCATAGCTTCAGTCGCAGGGGATTTTATGCTACTCTTCTGGTCTCCTCTGATACTAGGCATGCATATATACATACATACATGTAGACAAAAACACTAAAACTATTTAATCTAATAAATAAAAATAAAATTCAGAGTAACTCACCCATTTTTTTAAACCAGTAAGGCCATTTCCCTCCATGTTGACTGATATGTGAAATGATTTCTTTATTTCCACTTGAAGCTTGATAAAAGAAAACAGAAATACTGCCTTGAAAAACTGAGTATAAAATAAAATTATGAGGTATCACAATAGTATCAAATACTTATTTTGATTATAAGTATTTGATATTTATTTGCTGTTTTGAAGCTTCAAACTATGTAATACTATCTTATGCAAATGAGCAAAAACAATGAAAGCTTATAATTATTTAGCTCATTACAAGTGCTTTCATTTGAAGAGTGAAGTAATGGGTCATAAGAAAGTACTTCTAAAGTAAGATACACAGTCCTTATGTATATCTTCTGGGATATATGCCCAGAAGAAGTACTGACGGATCATATGGTTCCTATTTTTGGCTTTCAGAAAACTTCCACACTTACTTCCATATATGTGCTATGCTACATGTTAGTCTACAATCCCGGCAGTGAATAAGGGCTTCTCCTTTTTTCACATGCTCACCAGTATAAATGGTATTTGTTTTCTTGATGATAGCCACTTTGCCATGATATACATTGTCAACATATTTTAATTTGCATATCCCTGGTGGCTAAGAATTTGAACACTCCAGATATTGGTCATTTGTTTTGCTTCGTTTGAGAACTTTATATTCTGCTCCTTAGTCTATTTTTATGTGTATGCTTTTATTGCTTAGTTTTTTTAATTCAAGTTATACTCTAGATACTGACTCTATCAGATGTGTGCCTGGTAGAGATTCTCTCTCATTCTGTAGACCGACTCTTCACGTGACTGTTTTTGCTGTAGAAGTTGTCCATACCATTGGGGCCCATCTGTGAACTGTTGGCCTTCTGCCGCCGCCCCTATCTCTCTGAACATCTCATCCACTGGGATGAAAAGCATGAACCACTATGCCCAGCCAGACCTACTCTTGCTCAGAGTTGATTTCTATGCTTCCAATTGAATTTTCAGATATTCTTTTGTGTTTCTTCAAGGATAGCATTGGTATTTTTCTGGATTGCATCAATCTACAGACTACTTTTGGTAAGACATCCCTTTTCACAGTACTGAATCTTATAATCCATGAGCACAGCAGTTCTGTCTTGTAGTGAGTTCTTCAACTTCACTCTTTAAAAACTTTTACCTGATTAGGTTAGTTCCAGGTATTGATTTTAAAGGAAATCATGGATGGGATGATGTCCCTGATTTCCTCCTGGACCTGCGTGTTATCACTGATAGATACACAGGCTTCTATCACACTGACTTTTTATCCTCTCACTTCCTGAGTGATCACCAGTTTTAATTTTTCTTTATCTGTAACCCCTTCGTTTCCTCTTGTTACAGCATGGTAGCTAAAGCTTCCAGCAGGTTGATTAAGGGTGAAAAAAAAGGGAATATCTTTTTCTTGTTACTGATTCTAGTAGAACCGCTTTGAGTTCTTTGACATTTAATATAAAACAATGGGCTGGAGATGACTCAGCAGTTAGGAGCATGTTCTGTCTTTGTAAAGGATTAGAATTTGAATCCCAGCACTCACAATGTGAGATTCATAACCCCCTGTAATTCCAGCTCCAGGATTCAAAACCCTCTTTTGGCCTCCACAGGCACATGCACCCACTCACACAGACAAACAAATACAAATTAAATTTTTTAAAAATAATACAATGTTGGTTCTCAGATACTGAATATAGACTTTACTAGGTTGAGGAGATAAATTTCTTCTTTTTAAGTTTCTTCAGGGATTTTCTATCATAAAATAATGTTGGATTGTTAATAATCTTTTGTAATCTGTTAAAATGATCATCTATTTTCTCCCCTTAAATCTATTTACATGATATATTAAATTTATTGATTTGTATATGCTAAATGATACAGGTACCACTGAAATAAAATCTATTTGATCATGATTTATAGCACAGCTTTGAGTAGGCCTTTCCCAGCCTTGAAAAGGCTGAGCAGTTTTTCCAGTCTTGAGCAGGCTAAGCAGACCTTGAACATTCGCCATGACAGGTGTTATCAACCTGGACAGAGACATCTGTCTTGGTTGCAGTTGTAGCTTCCCATGGGAACTTAGCTGTTTTGGATGCCTGCGCTTGACACTGCTGCTACAACATACTCCAGGGGATGGGTTTTGTGGTTTTTTTCCTTTATAAACGCAAAGCTTATTATTAAACTTGTAGAACAGAACCTTTGTCTTGGTTTCATTCTTCTCTTACGCCCCTACCTTATTTCCAGTCTTCCTTTCAGGTAAACCCAGTTTGCCCATGGCTGCTGGACTGCTACAATGATTAGTGATCTTTTTATATTTTCTTAAGTTTAGTCAACAAATTATTTTACTGAAAATTTTCACATGTATGCTTATTGGGGAGATTTGTCTATAATTGTCTTTTTCTGTTATGCCTTTATCCAGTTTTGGTATTAGAGTAATACTGGATTTGTAAAAACAGTGCAGCTTCTTTTCCTGATATAGTAAATAATTTGAGAAGCATTAATGTTTGTTCTTCTTTTAAGGTCTGGTGGAATTCATCAGTGAATCCACCTGAGCCTAGAATTATCAACCAGAAATTCCTTTCTACCCTTTAAATCAGGATTTAAATTTTACAGGGTCAGGCACAGTCAGTCACACATGCCTGTAATCCCAGCACTTACAAGGCAGAAGCAGATGGATTTCTGTGAAGGAGGGTAACCTAGCCAAGTAGGGCTATGAAGCTAATACCCAGGCACAAAACAACAATAGATCCAAGCTGTACCTGAGTAAAAGTCTCTAAAGAGAGCTTCTCAGATTATACAGCAAGCTATATACCTCACTACCAATGAGAAAAAGAGTTAGAGGACACTGAACCAGACCAAAGATTAAGAATATGTGTAAGAGGGCTCTAGGCTATTCTACAACACATGTTCAATACATCAAACTCCACACATTACAACTCCAACTCCATCTCCATCTCCTCCTCCTCTTTCTCTCCCTCACTGAGCATTATTATGAAGCACTAATTGACTGTAATTTGAAATTTAAAGAAATACAACAAGTCGCAGCCTGGTCCTTTCTGTTGGGGCAGACTCTTGGTTGGTCTGCTCCAGCGAAGATACCATCTCCTGATCCATCCAAGAAAACCTGCTGCACTCAGTTCTGTTGGTAAGAAACCCGCCCCCTCCCCCAGATTTCCAGAGCTGCGGCTGGGTGCCCAGTGGATTCAATGGTGCCTAGGACCCAATACCCATAAACCCCCTGCCCTCTGGAATACCACACCCCTTCCGTCCCTTCTGCCCCTTCCTTTCTCCTGGGGCAGACTCTTGGCTGGTCTCCTCCAGTGAAGACACCATCTCCAGATCCATCCAAAAGGACCCGCTGCACTCAAAGCGGTTGACCCAACAGTCTGAAGGCCTCCCAGGAGATCTACTACTACAGTCAGGGCAACATATGAGCACCCTCTCTGGCCCTGTGAAGAGCAGCCTTCCCCCTCCCATTCAGAAGACACCACAGGTGATCAGCTATTGCCAGGGCTACAGGCCTACCAGGAGACCTGAAGCAACCCAGGATCAAAGAGACAGACTCCAGACAATTACCTAGACAACAAGAAACATGAAAATCAGGAAGCTGACCTAAAATCCTATATCTCATGAAGATAAAAGAGTCCTTTAAGGAGGACTCATCAATAACTTACTGAAAGAAATGCAGGTAATCAGGTAAAGGAATTGAATAAAGTGATCCAAGACATAAAAATGGAAGTAGAAACAATAAAGAAAATAAAAATGGAGACAAACCTGGAAATGGAAAACTCTTTCTAAGAAAGAGGTCAGAAATTACAGCTGTAAGTATTGCCAACGGAATACAAGGGATGTAAGAGAGAATCTCAGGTGTAGAAGATGCCATAGAAGAGATGGAAACAAGAGTCAAAGAAAATATAAAATGCAAAAACCTTATCTGACCCAAAACATACAGGAAATCCAGGATGCAATGAGAAGACCAAACCTAAGGTTTATATGTATACAAGAGAGCAAAGATTCCCAACTGAAAGGGCCAGTAAATATCTTCAACAAAATTATAGAAGAAAAATTTCCTAGCCTAAAAAAAGAGATATCCATAA
This sequence comes from Apodemus sylvaticus, assembly GCF_947179515.1. Classification (NCBI taxonomy): domain Eukaryota; kingdom Metazoa; phylum Chordata; class Mammalia; order Rodentia; family Muridae; genus Apodemus; species Apodemus sylvaticus. The sequence continues at coordinate 2,223,963 of NC_067480.1, read as the reverse complement.
GCATACAAAAAGCCTACAGAACTCCAAATAGACTAGACCAGAACAGAAATTCCTCCCATCACATAATAATCAAAATGCCAAATGCACTAAACAAAGAATATTAAAATGAGTAAAGGAAAAAGGTCAAGTAACATATAAAGGCAGACCTATCAGAATTACACCAGATTTCTCACCAGAAACTATCAAAGCTATAAGATCCTGGGCAGATGTCATACAGACCTTAAGTGAACACAAATGTCAGCCCAGGGCTACTATACCCAGCAAAACTCTCAATTACCACAGATGGAGAAAACAAAATATTCCATGACAAAAGAAAATTTACACAATATCTTTCCACAAACCCAGTCCTACAAAGTCCTACAAGAGGTGAAAAATATCAACACAAGGAGGGAAACTACACACTAAAAAAAGCATAATGGTAATAATTCAACAAACCCAAAAGAAGATAGCCACACAAACATAATTCTAACAACAAAAATAACAGGTAGCAATCACTTTTCCTTAATATCTCTTAAGATCAATGGACTCAATTCCCTAATAAAAAGACATAGATTAACAGACTGGATGAGTAAACAGGACTCAACATTTTGCTGCATATAAGAAACCCACCTCAGTGACAAAGACAGTCACTACCTCAGAGTAAAAGATTGGAAAACAATTTTCCAAGCAAATGGTCCCAAGAAACAAGCTGGAGTAGTCATTCTTATATCAGATAAAATCGACTTTCAACCAAAAGTTGTCAAAAACAGATAAGGAAAGACACTTCATACTGGTCAAAGGAAAAATCTACCAAGATGAACTCTCAATTCTGAACATCTAAATGTTCCAAATGCAAGGGCACCCGCATTCATAAAAGAAACTTTACTAAAGCTCAAAGCACACATTGCACCCCACACAATAATAGTGGGAGACTTCAACACCCCATTCTCAGCAATGGACAAATCATGAAAACAGAAACTAAACAGAGACACGGTGAAACTAACAAAGTTATGAACCAAATGGATCTAACAGATATTTATAGAGCATTTCAGCCTAAAGCAAAAGAATATAATTTCTTCTCAGCACCTCATGGTACCTTCTCCAAAACTGACTATATAATTGGTCACAAAACAGGCCTCAACAGATAGAGGAATATTGAAATAATTCCAAGCACCCTATCAAATCACCACGGTCTAAGGCTGGTATTAAGTTCCAACAAAAACAACTCAAAACACACATACACATGGAAGCTGAACAATGCTCTACTCAATGATAACTTGGTCAAGGAAGAAATAAAGAAATTAAAGACATTTTAGAATTTAATGAAAATGAAGACATATCATACCAAAACTTATGGGAAATGAAAGCAGTGTTAAGAGGAAAACTCATAGCTCAAAGTGCCTCCAAAAAGAAAGTGGAGAGAGCTTACACTAGCAGCTTGATAGCACACCTGAAAACTCTAGAACAAAAAGAAGCAAATATACCCAAGAGGAGTAGACTGCAGGAAGTAATCAAACTCAGGGCTGAAATCAACAAAATACAAACAAAAAACTATACAAAGAATCAATAAAACCAAGATCTGGTTCTTTGAGAAAAATCAACAAGATAGCTAAACCCTTAGCCAGATTAACCAGAGGGCACAGAGACAGTACCCAAATTAATAAAACCAGAAATGAAAAGGTAGACAAAACAATGGAAAATGTGGAAATTAAAAAAAAAACAAAAAACAAAAAACCAAAAAAAAAAAAAAACATCAGATCCTACTACAAAAGCTTACATACAACAAAATTGGAAAGGCTGGATGAAATGGACAATTTTCTAGATACATACCAGGTGCCAAAGATAAAACAGGATCAGATAAACCATCTAAATAGTCCAAAAACCCCTGAGGATAGAAGCAGTCATTAACAGTCTCCCAACCAAAAATGCCCAGGACCAGATGGGTTTAGTGGAGAATTCTATCAGATCTTCAAAGAAGACCCAATACTCTTCAAACTATTCCACAAAATACAAAATAGAAACACAGAAGGAACACTACTCAATTTGTTCCATGAAGTCACAATTATGCTTAAACCTAAACCAAACAAAGACCAAACAGAGAAAGAGAACTTCAGACCAATTTCCCTTATGAACACTGATGCAAAAATACTCAATAAAATTCTTGCCAACTGAATCCAAGAATACATTAAAACGATCATTCACCATGATCAAGTAGGCATCATCCCAGGGATGCAAGGATGGTTCAATATATGGAAATCCATCAATGTGATCTACTACATAAACAAACACAAAGAAAAAAAAACCCTCATGATCATTTCATTAGATGCTGAAAAAGCATTTGACAATATTCAGTAGCCATCCCTTCATGTTAAGTCTTGGAAAGATCAGGAATTCAAGGCCCACACCAAAACATAGTAAAAGCAATATATAGCAAACCAGTGGCCAACATCAAACTAAATGGAGAAAAACTTTAAGCAATCCCACTAAAATCAGGGACCAGACAAGGCTGCCCACTCTCTCCCTATCTATTCAATATAGTACTTGAAGTTCTGCAATTAGACAACAAAAGGAGGTCAAAGGGATACAAATTGGAAAGGAAGAAGTCAAAATATCACTATTTGCAGATGATATGATTGTATACATGTGACCCCAAAAACTCCACCAGAGAATACTTAAAGCTGATAAATAACTTCAGCAAAGTGGCTGGATATAAAATTAACTCAAAAAAATCAGTAGCCTTCCTCTACTCAAAGGATAAACAGGCTGAGAAAGAAATTATGGAAATGTTATCTTTCACAATAGTCACAAATAATATTACATACATTGGTATGAGTCTAACCAAGCAAGTGAAAGATCTGTATGACAAGAACTTCAAGTCTCTGAAGAAAGAAATAGAAGATCTCAGAAAATGGAAAGATCTTCCATGCTCATGGATTGGCAGGATTAATATAGTAAAAATGGCCATCTTGCCAGGTGGTGTTGGCGCACGCCTGTGATCCCAGCACTCTGGGAGGCAGAGGCAGGCGGATTTCTGAGTTCGAAGCTAGCCTGGTCTACAGAGTAAGTTCCAGGACAACCAAGGCTATACAGAGAAGCCCTGTCTCGAAAAAACCAAATCAAAAAGCCATCTTACCTAAAACAATCTACAGATTCAATGAAATCCCCTTCAAAATTCCAAATCAATTCTTCATTAAGGTAGAAAGGCCAATCTGCAAATTCATTTGGAATAACAAAAAACCCCAGGATTTTTTAATCAAAAATAAACAAAAAATAGCAAAAACTATTTTCAATAACAAAAGAATTTCTGGGGGAACCACCATCCCTGACCTCAAGCTTTACTACAGAGCAATTGGGGAAAAAACTGTATGGTATTGGTACAGAGACAGGCAGAAAGATCAATGGAATAGAAATGAAGACCCAGAAATGAACCCACACACCTATGGTCACTTGATCTTTGACCAAGGAGATGATACCATCCAGTGGAAAAAAAGACAGCATTTCCAACAAATGGTGCTGGATCAAATGGTGGTCAGGATGTAGAAAAATGCAAATCAACCCATTCTTAACTCCTTGTACAAAGCTCAAATCCAAGTGGATTAAGGATCTCCACATAAAACCAGATACACTGAATCTTATAGAGGAGAAAGTGGGGAAGAGTCTTGAACACATGGGCACAGGGGAAAATTTCCTGAACAAACACCAATGGCTTGTGCTCTAAGAACAAGAATCGACAAATGGGACCTCATAAAATTGCAAATCTTCTGTAAGGCAAAGGACACTGTCAAAGGACAAAACAGCAACCAATAGATTGGGAAAAGATCTTTACCATCCTACATCCAATAGAGGGTTAATATCCAATATATACAAAGAACTCAAGAAGTTAAGACTCCAGGGAATCAAATAACCCTATTAAAAATGGGGAACAGGGGGCAGTGGTAGCGCACGCCTTTAATCCCAGTACTTGGGAGGCAGAGGCAGGCAAGTTTTGAGTTCAAGGCCAGCCTGGTCTACAGAGTGAGATCCAGGACAGCCAGGGCTACACAGAGAAACCCTGTCTCAAAAAACCAAAAAAAAAAAAAAAAAAAAAAAAAAGGTGGGGGGGAGACAGAGCTAAACTGAGATTTCTCAACTAAGGAAACTCAAATGGCTGTGAAGCACCTAAAGAAATGTTCAACATCCTTAGTTATCAGAGAAATGTGAATCAAAACAATCCTGAGATTCTATCTCATACCAGTCAGAATGGCTAATATCAAAAACTCAGGTGACAGCAAATGCTAGTGAGGATGTAGAGAAAGAGGAACACTCCTCCATTGCTGGTGGGATTGCAAGCTGGTACAACCACTCTGGAAATCAGTTTGGCGGTCCCTCAGAAAATTAGACATAGTTACCTGAGGACCCAGCTATACAACTCTGGGACATATACCCAGAAGATGCTCTAACACGTAATAAGGACACATGCTCCACTATGTTCATAGCAGCCTTATTTATAATAGCTAGAAGCTGGAAAGAACCCACATGTTCTTCAACAAAGGAATGGATACAGAAAATGTGGTATATTTACACAATGGAGTACTACTCAGCTATTAAAAACAATGAATTCTTGAAACTCTTAGGCAAATGGATGGAACTAGAAAATATCATCCTAAGTGAGGTGACCCAATCACAAAAGCACATACATGGTATGCACTCACTGATAAGTGGACATTAGCCCAAAAGCTCAGAATAAACAAGATACAACTCACAGACCACATGAAGCTCAAGATGAAGGAAGACCAAAATGTGGGTGCTTCAGTTTTTCTGAGAAAGGAAACAAAAGACTCACAGGAGCAATTATAGAGATAGTGTAGAGCAGAGAATGAAGGAAAGGACATTCAGAGACTATCCTATCAGGGGATTCATTCCTGCCTGAGCCTTACAAATACAGAGGCAGATGCTAGCTGCCAATCATTGGTCATTGGACTGAGCACAGGGTCCCCAATGGAGGAATGAGAGGAAGGACTAAAGGAACTGAAGGGGTTTGTAACCTCATAGGAGGAACAACAATATCAACCAATCAGAACCCCCAGATCCCCCAGAGACTAAGCCATCAACCAAGGGATACACATGTCTCCAGCTGCATTTGTAGCAGAGGAATGTTTTGTCAGCATCAATGGGAGGAGAGGTTCTTGGTCCTATTAAGGCTGGATAGATTCCCCAGTAAAGGGAAATCAAGGGTGGGGAGGTGGGAGTAGGTTGGGTGGAGAAACATCCTTGTAGAAGCAGGGGGAGAGAGGATGGGTTAGGGTTTTCTGGGAGAGGTGGAAACCAGGAAAAGGAATAGCATTTCAAATGTAAATAAAGAATACATTCAATTAAAAAAAAAAAAAGACAACAAAAAAATGAAACAAGTCTAGCTTGTATACTGCCATTCACATGAATTTTAAACAATATATTAGGAGAAATGATTACTCGGAATAAAAAGATATATCATTTTACAATAACTCAAGCAATGAATATAATAAAACTATTATGAGATAAAAAGTTGAGTTTAATAGTCAAAGCAGTTAAATGAACCATCTTACCAGTACTAAAACAGGACACTTAGAGCCGGGCGGTGGTGACGCACGCCTGTAATCCCAGCACTTGGGAGGCAGAGGCAGGCGGATTTCTGAGTTCGAGGCCAGCCTGGTCTACAGAGTGAGTCTAGGATAGCCAGGGCTACACAGAGAAACCCTGTCTCAAAAAAAAAAAACAAAAAAACAAAAACAAAAAAGCAAAAACAACAACAACAACAAAAAAAAAAACAAAACAGGACACTTAGACATGTGTTTTTTGATTTAATATTCAAGAAACATGGATTACCTATGAAATACTGATTCTTGCCTTATGAAACAGAAACAGCTGACATAAGTCCAATTAAACTTCCCAGATAATTTCTAATTTACAGAAAATAAAAATAGAACAAATTAAATAACATTACTAACATTGTGGTATAGTAAAAAACAAAGCATTATCATCTGCATCCACAGAGTCTGTCTTTAAGACCCCACCCCAATGCCAAATAATAAAATCCACAGTTAGCTGTGCTCTGCAGGGCAGCTACCCACGAGCTACAAGGGATTCTGAGACTCACACCCATACTAGTAGTGGTTTTATGCAAACACCTCTGTGGGGAGCACATTAACTTTGGCTGACTTCTTGCTTGTGATTAATCATGAGTCTGCTGACATTGGTCGTTTAATAAAGTCATGCATTATATTCTGACAAGTTCCTCTGCTTACATGTCCTTGAGAGACTGTCTAAGCCTAAAGAAAATGGCCTTGATCAAACATAGAAACTGTATACCATACACTTGCCATGTAAGCATTTATAGTTATTGTTTAACTTCCTGGAACAGGTCATGCTTTGTGTTGCTTGCCTTTAAAAGGACACTGAAAGAATATACTCACTGCACAGTATTTACTGTTAGCCCTCCTGAACTCTAATGTCTTTGACTCTTTTCAATCCTTACTCCCCCAGTTGTGGTATTCCTGTTGACTGATTGGAAGGTGGCGCCCAACATGGGACTTGCCTACAGGGGTAAGGGTACGGGGGAACAGTGAAGAATACACCTAGAAATAGAGCACTCCGGAAAAGTGAAAGTGTTGGAGGCTTTTGAATGAGAATAGATGTCTTAAGTGTATATTTCAGCAATTGTTTCTGTTAGCTTGTAGCTTTGTTTTCCATGGTATTGTTTAGTATAAAAAAGTGAAGAAAAATAACTCATTGCTGGCATGGTATTGACCTGCAACCCTCTCATATCTGTCTCTTGCTTCTCCTTTCTGCCTTTTCTATCTTTAATCCTTGCTCCCCGGTCAGAGGCTGTTTGACTTGTGCCGGCAGGAAGGTACAAAGTGGCGTCGGAACAGCCTTGTTTTAAAAAATCTTAAGTTTGATCAAATTACTTCTTTCCTATTTCCTGGAAATGTATTCCAAACCCCTAGAAAAACTCACAGGGATTTAGAGATTTAAATTTCTTTTTCGAGCAATAAAAAATTTCTTATTCCTTGAGTTTTGGGCACTTAGCTATTCCTCAGTTATGTTGCTCCACCTGACTTTTTGGAAGACTACTACATTTAATTTCTATTTTGTAACTTTAACCAAATTCTCTGTATTAACCATATTAAAGACATGAAAAGTTAAAGACATTCAGTTTTCCTTACATATTTACAAAGGCCCAAGTTCATCTACAGACTTACTGTGTAGAATGACTTTAAGTTCAACCAGCAGCTTCTTTGATCCTCCATGACTTGTTCCCGGGAGCTTTTGCATTGCTTCACCCTTTTTGTTTAGAATTTCAATTCTTAATGCACCTGTGCACCCAAAATGAAGATAGGGTGTCATAATTACCCACTGAAAATCTGGAAGCTCTTTGTGCTTCGTTTTAATATTTTACAGTTTTTTATAAATTAGAAGTAGACAATTAAAAAAAAATAGACAAAACCAATGGGAGGGGACATTAGAAAACAGCATACCGATTGGTGTTCCAGCAGGCCTAACTTCATTTGGCAATAATTCATCCCCTTCAGGCCAAGTTACAGACAATCTATCAGGGAGCCTATTATAAAATGAACATATAAATGTTTTGTGAATTCAGTTAATGACAGTATTAACTAAAAATATGCAAATCTCCAGAATATTAGGTACTATTGATAGATTCTGAAAAGTTAGGTCTAAGCTAGGTGGTGGTGGCGGCGGCGGCGGGCGCACGCCTGTAATCCCAGCACTCTGGTAGGCAGAGGCAGCCTGGCCTACAGAGTGAGTTCCAGAACAGCCAGGGCTACACAGAGAAACCCTGTCTCAAAAAAAACAAATAAAAAAAAAAAGTTAGGTCTACTCGTGCTTTGTCTAATAAAAAGCCAAAATACAAATCTTGATATTAATACTCAGATATGTTTCTCTTGATTTATAGTATAAAATACTTTTTAAAGACAAAATATAATTTTCTATTCAGAAAGTAAATAGCATTATTACCTTAACTCAACAATAGAAATTTAATCTATTTAATTTACTTCCTTTTTTTCTGTTTGTTTGATTTTAATGTGATGGTGATAGGACCCTCTCTACATTAGTACATGCTGTCCTGGAACTTATACTATATAGCTCAGGCTGTCTTCAATGGCCTGCCTCAGTCTCCTGGGGGACCATCTGCTAAAATGTTACTAGCTATTATTTTTCACTGTCTTTTAGCTCTTAGAAAGTGCTAGTTTCTTCAAGCTATGCTACACAAAGTTATTCTAAATGCCTTTGTCAAGGTATAAATAGATGTGATACTTTAGACAAGATTTTTATCTTTTTCTACAAATCCAGGTTCCTAACTACAACTTTCAATATCAGAGAGTTTACCTCAGGGCACATGACACATACAAAAATACTGAATAGCACTACAATCTTGAATCAAATTAATGCTTTTAAGATTTTCTTTGAGACAGGGTATCACTAGGTAAGACTGGTTGCCCTGGAACTGGCTACATAGACCAGGCTGGCCTGGAACTGTAGAGACTGGCCTGCCTCTGACTCCCCTATGTGCTATTGTGACCAGCCCAGTTCTTACATTGTTTAGATTTGTGTCTTGAAATTCAACTTACCTTGCCATTTCATCTTCTACATATTTCCTAATTGTTTTTTCAGCTACTGTCCTATCCAGCTTGGCAATGGGCACAGTTTTTATTTCATCATACAGTGCCTGGGGTTCCTGAATAAAGATTTATACCAACATTGCAAATAAAACAATTTAAATTTAGTTACAAAGCTAGGTTGCTTAGTTACTAAACAATCTAATCCATTTATTTCTTCATCAATTTCATCCTAATTAAGCATGCAAATGAGAGTTAACTATTTTTAAATGTTTAGCTGTTTATCTTCACGTTTAAAAACCTAAATTTAAAACATATTCCTCTGTCCACACATAGAATGGGTATGTAGACACGTGGGGATATCAGAGGACAATTCTTGGAGATCATCCTCTCCTCTACTTTTAGTGACTGTTCTCACTTTTCATTTCACCCATATAATCCTAACAAAATTCAAATAAGAAGAAACAGTGTGAGGAGAAAAAAAGTTTTTTTTTAATCTTGGGAATTAATTTATTCTTGAAATAGAATTCTGTCTAGGGATTATTTGTCTGTGAGCCTAATAGAAATTTGCCTTTTACAAAAAGTACTATGAAACTAATAGTAATATGCATATATGTAAATAATTAAACATATAAATATAGATTATTACAAACATTAAATATGGAAAAGAAAATGATGTTGACAATCACTTTCAAAATACAAGTGAATTTTAAAATATCATCTTCCCTCTACTATTACATGAGAGTGGCACCATGAGACTTTCATACATACAGTCCTTTGCTTTCTTACCATTGCAATCTGAACTTCACCTCCTGTAGCATACACTTCTCCATCATGGTCACCATGAAGGAAAAATCTTACTATGCTTCCATAATAGAGAGGAAGTGTCTTGATTGTCTTGACCTAATATTTAGCATTAGAAAACAATTCAGTTTAATAATAACTACTTCATATAACTCTTACGCATGTGAAAATATTCTTATTAACAATTAATATAAAAACTAATGAAGCGAATGAATAAAAACTGTGAGGGTCACTTACTCTAAGCAAATTGTGTTGTTAGGAGCTTACTGTTTATAATCCCTATAGGTGGGAGTTGGACACAAGTTGCTCAGTGATAGGCCAGTCTAAAGACACATAGTGACACTGTCTCATAACTCAAAATCTGCATCTCTTCCCTTGAAAAGGTACTATCAGTACTCTCATTCAGAAATTTAAAACAAATCAGAAATCACTATAAGCTATTTTGATTCATCTGTGCATTAGGTAGCAGTACAAACACATCAACTTAATGGTTTATATTTTTCAGAGCTGGTTATCTAAAAAGCATTTACTCATGTCCATGAAGAAGTTGAAAACTGATTACTCCCTATTCCTTGCAACTATTCCCTTGGCTACATGGGTACTATAAGTTCTAGCTTCCTCCCACTCCACTTGATAGCCTTTCTGTCTCATTGTGACCTGTTTCCTCAGTCCTTGCTACCTCTAGGGCTTAACACTATGCTGGCACTCCACACTAATAGAGGGAGTGGGGTGTCTTTATACCTTTGAAACTATTGAGTATATCCAAACTTCTTCCTCTTTTGAGGTTAACTCAAATGCCACTTTTTCCCCAAAGAATTTTATGATTTGCTCTCTTCCTCCAAGTCCTAACATCATCCAGTGTTAGAAAACTGTCCTCTCCTAACATCTTTTCATTCAGATCATCTTCATCATATCTATGCTTATATGACTTCCATTTGTAGGTTAGACTATTCCAAAGATCCAAGCATACCTCAGTCTATGTTCACAATGCATTTAAAATCAGAAAATACTGTTCAGCAACAAAAAGAACTAAAAATAATTCTAACACATCAAAAAATGCTTTCACTCCAAGTATCTAAGATTAATGTTAAGAAAAGAAATAATAGCCGGGCAGTGGTGGCGCACGCCTGTAATTCCAGCACTCTGGGAGGCAGAGGCAGGTGGATTTCTGAGTTCGAGGCCAGCCTGGTCTACACAGTGAGTTCCAGGACAGCCAGGGCTATACAGAGAAACCCTGTCTTGAAAAAAAAACAAATAAAAAAAATAATAAAAATAAAAAAAAAAGAAAAGAAATAATACTTTGCTAATGGAGTCTTTGGCAAATAAATAGAATATTGAAAAGGACTTAGAAATTATATATTAAAATTGCTTTTTTTTCCACTCTTTATCGGTTCCACTGAAACTAACATAAGCAATTTTGTAGCTAATAAACTCCGATATAGCTATAATAGCAGGCAATTCTAAGAACTTAGTTTGGATGCAGGCTGAACCTACCAGTTGGCCTGCTTTGTATATTTTCCCATCCCATTCTATTGCTGCGAATGTTGCCCAGGGGCCTTGCTTTTTAGAGGGAAGATCTGGACGGGTAATTATTCCTTTAAAAAGCATGAATTTTATTTGTTTGTCGTGCTTTTCATGACAGTCCTTCAGCCATAAAGCAAATTCTCTGTCAATTTTCATTCTCTGCTCCTGCAAAAAATGTAAAATGTTCTATGAAATACAGCTATTAATAGACACATAGAGCCATATAGGTTTGTCACTCATTTTATTTTCCTACCACATATCATACATCAGAAAATCTAGGTAGAAATTAAACTACCTTGCCACATCTTTTCCTATACAAACTTAGATTTCATAAAATTAAAGCATATTTTCCTTTTACATCTTTTATTAATACAGATTTCTTTTATACAAAAAATGGAACAAAATTTAAAACAACTTATAAGAATAAAGGAGTATAAATACTGTCTGGTAATCTAAGGTTGGTAATTACCTATCTTTTGGCAGCTAAGCATTAGACTTCTGAAGGAGTAGTGCAGAGTCAATGATTCTGAGGTGTGTAGGTAGAAAGTACACAATTAGTCTTACTAAACTTTTAAAACTTTCTTCACAATGGAATCATTTTGGTTTTGTTTCATTACCAGTGCATGTAACTTTAATAGTGATCAATCTCAAATCACCTTTAAGTCAAAAGCATTCCATAATTATACCCACCTACTCTGGGTTTTTTGTTTGTTTGTTTGTTTTGGGTTTTTCGAGACAGGATTTCTCTGTGTAGCCCTGGCTGTCCTAGAACTCACTCTGTAGACCAGGCTGGCCTCTAACTCAGGAATCTGCCTGTCTCTGCCTCCCAAGTGCTGGGATTAAAGGTGTGCGCCACCATTGCCTTTGCTTTCACAAAGCAAGATGAAAATCGCAGTTAGTGGACAGAGAAGTGGCTCACCCAATAAAGATGCTTGCCATCAAGCCAGGAAGCCGGAATCCCATATTTAGAACTCACATGGTGGAAGGAGGTAACTGACTCTAGCAAGCTATACCTTGACCTTGACATACATGCCCAGACACGCGTATGCACGTACACACGTGTGTGCATGCACATACACACACACACACACAAATTAATTAAACTCTTAAAGAGTAATTAATGTTCGGAACCCATGAAACACAATTAAACATATTTTTATTATGTGGAGATGCTAGATAATACTAAAGTTCCGATATTAAGATCTAATAAAGCTGGGCATGGTGGCACATGCTTATAATTCCAGCACTTAGTAGGCAGAGGCAGGAGGACCAGGAGTTCAAGGCCACGTTAGGCAATACAAGGTTTGAGGCAAGACTGCCCTACATAAGGCTATCTCAAGAGAGAGAGAGAAAGAGAGACTATATAAAGGTGGGTAAATTTTAACCAGAGTTTAGTTAGCCAACTTAAAAAAACTTTGTTTTTATTAGATATATTCTTTACATTTCAAATGATTTCCTCTTTCCTGGTTACCCACCCACCACCGAAAGGTCTCATAAGCCATGTCCCCACCCCCTGTTCCCCAATCAACACCCTCCTGCTTCCCTGTCCTCGTATTCCCCTACACTGCTGCATCGAGCCTTTCAACCACCAATCTTACAAAAAAATTTATTTAATTGATATACAAAAGCATAAAAGTTACACATACTGATGGGGTAGTATATACTCTTACATAAGTTTCATATAATATTCAAATATAATTAAATTTATTAAGGGGAATGAGTCAGCTGTTAAATTCACTTGCTGTTTTTTGGATAGGTCACTGCTTGTAAGTTCTGTTCTATGGAAATGGATTCCCTCCTTTGGCCTTGGTGGGAATATGATTTTACACACAAACATATACACACATATAAACACCCAATATTTAAATATTTATTCCAGCAAACATTGATTATTTGAACACAGTAGTCTTTTGAGTAAATGAATCTAAAGTATGTAAAATATTAGTACAAACCAACTTAGTATATATATTTGGTCTGATTAAAGAGAGGTCATTGACAAATATTTAAAGCTTGACACTTAAAAGACATTACCTGTCCATTTAAAATTCTTGTAAAAAGCGTGTTCTTATCTTTCAATTTCAGCTCAAGATCCATAAATGTCAGTTTATTTGTGCTGACCTGAAATTTGTCATTAGTGAATAATGCACCAGATATTCTATTAAAGCACTCAATTGGGGCAAGCCCTCTCTTCTTAGGAGGAGCACACCAGTCAAAGCTAGAACAGAACAACATTATTGGTCAGTAAAAAGATTAGGTTAATAGATGCCAACCCAGACTACTATACTCAGCAAAACCTTAAATCATAATAAACGAAGAAAACACTTTACTATAAAAGCAAATTTAAACAGTATCTATTTGCAAACCCAACTCTACAGAAGCTAGCGACCAAACAAACAAAAACAATAAAGCAAAACAAAACAAAACAAAAAACTTCCAACCCAAAGAGGTTAACTATTCCCAAGAAAACACAAGGAATGGGCTGAAAAGATGGCTCAGAGGTTAAGAGCACTGACTGCTCTTCCAAAGATCCTGAGTTCAAATCTCAGAAACCACATGGTGGCTCATAACCATCTGTAATGAGATCTGACTCCCTGTCTGGAGTGTTTGAAGACATTTATAGTGTACTCACATATAATAAATAAATAAGTCTTAAAAAAAAAAAAGAAAGAAAACACAAGGATAAATAATCCCCAACCAACAAACCAAAAGAGGAAGGAATAACAACATAAGAGAAAGCAACACTATTCATTGAGCTCTTTCAACATCAATGGTCTCAATTTCCCAGTAAAGGGAAACTAAAACACAGACTCAAAGAATGGATGTAAACAAGATCCATCTTTATGCTCTATCGAAGAAATACACCTTAACATCAAAGACAGACATCACCTCAGGGTAAAGTGAAGGAAAAAGATATTCCAAGCAAATAAACCTAAAAAAACATGCTGGTGTAGCCATAGTAATAGCTGACAAAAATAGACTTTAAACCAAAACTATCCAGAAGAGCTAGAGAAGGACATTACATACTCAAAGGAAAAATTACCAAGAGGGACATCTCAAATCTTAACATTTATGTACCAACCAAGAGGGCATCCAATGTAATTAAAACAAAACAAAACAAAACAAAACATTACTACAGCTAAATACCTTACACACTGATAGTGGGAGGCTTCGATACCCAACACTCACCAAGAGACAGATCATCCAGACAAAAACTCAACAGAGAAATGCTGGAGCTAATTGTCATAAACCACATAGACTTAACAGATATTTACAGAACATTTTTTTTATCCAAACACAAAAGAATATACCTTCTTCTTTGCCCCCCAATCCCCAGTAATGTTCTCCAAAACTGACCACGCATTTGGACACAGAGCAAAGTCTCAGAAGATACATGAAAACTGATGCAAAGTAGGGTATCCTATAAGACTACCACTGATTTAAAGCTAGGTATCAACAACAATAGAAACAGTACAAAGTTTACAAATTCATGGCAACTGAACAACTCACTATAGAATGAAAAATGAGTCAAAATAGAAATTAAGAAGGAAATTTTAAAAGTTTTAGAATTGAGAGAAAATGAAAACACAATTTACTTAAATCTTTGGGATATAATGACGGTGATTCTAAGAGGCAAAATAGCATTAAGTGACTACCTTTTAAAAAAAAAATAGAGATACTACTAACTTAATAGCATTCCAGAAATCTCTAAAACAAAAACAAGAAATCAAACAAAAGAATTAGACAGCAAGAAATATTTAAATCAAGGCTAAGATCAATAAAGCATAAACAAAAATACAGAGATTCAATGAAACAGAGTTGTTTTTTTTTTTTTTTAGAAAATCACTAAGATTGACAAACCCTTATCTAAATTAATTAAAAGACTGAAAGAAAATATCCAAATTAACAAAATTAGAAATGAAAGGGGGACAAAAATAGGAAATCCTCAGGAAATCCAGAGAGAATAAGGATATATCCAAAATTTACATTCCATATAACTGGAATATCTAAAAGAAATGGATAATTTTCTCAATAGGTACCACTTACGAAAGTTAAACCAAGATCAGATAAACAATTTAATAGATCTATAAACCCAAGAGAAATAGAAACAGTCGTTTAAGCCAGAAGCAGTCCCAACCAAAACAATTCTAAGGTAGATGGTTAGTTTTAGGACAGAATTCCACCAGACTGTCAAAGAAGAGTCAATGCCAATACTCCTAACAGTATTCCACAAAATAGAAACAGGAGGAACATTATCAGATTCACTTTATGAGGTCACAGTTACCCTGATACCCAAAGAACATACTAAATATATAGAATTACAGATCAATTTCCCTTGTGAGTATAGATGCAAAATTACTCAACAAAATACTTGCAAACCAAATCCAAGAACATATCAAAAAGATCACCCACGATAATCAAGTAAGCTCCATCAGAGATGAAGGGATGATTTAACATATAAAAATCAATAAATTTAATCTAACTTATGAATAAACTGAAAGGGGAAAAATGCCTATGACAAAATCCAACACCCCTTCATTATAAAAGTGGAGAAATTAGGGATTCAAGGGACATACCTAAAGATAATAAAGGCAGTTTACAACAAACCCATAGTCAACATCAATTAATGAAGAGAAACTCAAAGCAATTCTACTAAAATCAGGAACAGACAAGATTGTCCATTTTACTCTACCTATTCAATATAGTACTTGAATAGAGCAGTAAGACAACTCAAGGAAATCAGTGGGATACAAATTGAAAAGGAAAACGTCAACACATCTTTATTTGCAGAGGATATGATATCACAGTAAGGGACTTGAGAAGTTCCACAGGGGACTCATATAGCTGGTAAACACTTTTAGCAACATAGTTGGTAGAAAATTAACTCAAAAAAAAAAAAATCAGTAGCCCTCCTATATACAAATCACAAAGGGACGAAGAAAGAAATCAGAAATATACCACCTTTCAGAATAGCCTCAAACAATATTAAATTTATCTTGAGGTATCTCTAATCAAGCAAGTGAAATACTTATGATAAAAATTTGAAGACACTCAAGAAACTGGCAAACAGGGGATGAAAAGCTAGTTTAAAAAAAAAAAAAACCCATGGCCATCCTACCAAGAGCAATCTATAGCTTCAATGTAATCCCATCAAAATTCCAATACAAATTTTTCATAGATTTTGAAAGAACAATTTTCAGCTTCATATAGAAACATAAAAATCCCAGTGTAGCTTAAAACAATCCTAGACAATAAAAGAACTACTGAAAGTATCACCATCCCTTATTTAAACTTGTACTATAAAGCCATAGAAATAAAAACAACATGGTATTGGCATAAACACAGGCATGTTGATAAATGGAATCAAACTGAAGACCATGATATCAATCCACACACCTAGAGACACCTGAGTTTTGACAAAAGAAGTAAAATATACACACTGGAAAAAAAAGAGTGTCTTCAATAAACAATGGTGGTTAAACTGGATATTTGTGATTCAAAAACTCCAAATATATCCATACTTATCACCCTGCACAAAACTCAACTCCAAAGGAATCAGAGACCTCAACTGACACATTGAATATGGCAGGAGAGAAAGGAGATAGTCTTGAACTCACTGACAGAGGAAAAGACTTTCTGAACAGAACAGCATTAGCAAAGGCACTAAGAACAACAATTAATAAACAGAATCTCATGAAATCAAAAGCATCAGTATGGCAACAGACATTTGAGCAAATTGGCACTCTACACAATAAGATTTTTTTACCAACTATGCATCCAATAGAGGGGATAATATTTAAAATATGTAAAGAACTAAGATCAATAAAATGAATGATAGCTCATGCTGGTGAGGATGTGGAGTAAGGAGAACTCATCCCATTGCTAATGAGAGTACAAATTTGGAATCAGTGTGGCTGTTCCTCAGGAACCTGGAAATCAGTCAACCTCAAACTCCACCTATATCACTCTTGGGCATTGGCCCTAAGAACGATACATCCTACTACAAAGACATTTTGCTCAGCTATGTTCACTGCTGCTCATTCATAATAGCCAGAAACTAGAAACAGCCTAGGCATCTTTCAACAGATAAAATGGATGATGAAAATGTGGCATATTTATACAATAGAATATTATTCAGCAGGGGGGTGGGGGGAGAGGGAGAGGGAGAGGGAGAGGGAGAGGGAGAGGGAGAGGGAGAGGGAGAGGGAGAGGGAGAGGGAGAGGGAGAGGGAGAGGGAGAGGGAGAGGGAGAGGGAGAGGGAGAGGGAGAGAGAGAGAGAGAGAACAGGAGGAAGGAAAGAATGAAATTTTCAGGTAAACAGATCTAGAAAAAGAGTCATGCTTAGTTAGGAAACCCAGTACCAAAAAGAAAATGGTATATATTCTCTTATATGTTGATGTTTAACCCAGCTACAATCTGTATAACCATAGAGATTAGGTATAGAGTAAGTGACTGGTGGGGGAGTGTTTCCCTAGGAAGGTGAAATAGACAGTTATGGATTTATAGGAGTGGGGGAATTAGAACAGTAAGATTAAATGGTAAAGAAGAAAGGAAGAGGAGGTTAAGGGTGGAAATACAAGGAAATATAGTAAAAGCATCTTAAAATATATGCATCTATAAAAGAAATCTATAAAATGAAATCACCAGATCCTTCCCTTCCAGGCTCCGAAGAGGTAGAAAGACTGTAAGATAGCGGGAATGTAAGACAGCAACCTTCTAGACACAGCAGGACTGACGGACATAGGAACTCACTGAGACTGAGGCAGCATATATAGAGGCTGCATGGGTGAAAAGCCCGATGGGGCTCCAGAGCTGAAAGGGGAAATGGACACAAGGCCCATCCCTAACCCAGAAGCTCTCTCAATCGATATCACTTTTAAAGGAAAAATTAGTTTTCTCCAGCAAAGTATCACTAGGTAAGCAAATCACACTTAAAGAAGGCCCCTTGCCCAGCAGTAGCTGGCCAACACAGAGTGAGCTCAGTGCAGTTTCTGAGGTGTTGTTGTTGTTACTGGGTTTGTTTGTTTCTGGGCCTTATACATCTTTTCTGGCTTTACGCCTTTATGAGATGTCTGGGTGTGAGAATATCTGTGTGTGTGTCTCTCTGCCCCTGCATGTGTTTGTTTTGTTCCTACTCCTTTTTTTAGTCCTGTCTAGATTTGTTTGTTTTTATTTTATTATTTTCTTTTACTTCTTACTTTATCATTCTTCCTTCTTTTAGGTGCCTGTTTGTTTTCAAATGAGAGAGCAAGAAAAGGTAAAGATTCAGGGAGGTAGGAAGGATCTAGGAGGAGTTGGGGAATGGGAAAGTATAATCAGAATATAATGTATGAAAAAAAAGTTATTTTCAATTTAAAAAACAGATTAGGTCAAAAAGATATAGTCCACAACAATAAAAACTTACTCTTCAACTGATGTATATGGTATTAACCGTCCATTCCAAAAACATTCAAAAATAGGCCTTTTCCCTCTTGCTGCTTTCTCGGGTATTAAACAATCCTCATCGTCATCTTCATCTCTTAGCTCTACAGCAAAAAGTGAAGTGGAACATTTTCATCTCTACACACCAGGAACATTAACCACTTTGACAACAATTTCTGTAAGGGCGTATTAAAGTCACCTCAGAGAAATGCAGCCCACAGTCCTTTAAATTGCATCAGAAAATCTTGTTAGGTAGACAGACAGATTTCTGAGTTCGCGGTTAATATAAATGATTACCTACACACAATCTAACATGAAGAAAGAGTAGCACACTAGCTGACAAGACTAGGATTTTTAAAGCCCTCCCTCCCTCCCTGTCTCTCTCTCTCTCTCTCCCCCCTCCCTCTCCGTGTGTGTGTGTGTGTGTGTGTGTGTGTGTGTGTGTGTGTGTGAGTGAGTGTGTGTGTGTGTGTTCCTTTCCTTTTACTGCCATTTCCTTTTCCTTTTTTCCAGACAGGGTTTCTCTGTGTAGCCCTGACTGTCCTGGAACTCACTCTGTAGATCAGGCTGACCTCAAACTCAGAGAGTCACCTGCTTCTGCCTCCTGAGTGTTGAGATTAAAGGAGTGAGCCAGCGTTTAAATATATTTCTTAAAGTTTAAAAAAAAAAAAAGTTATACATCCAAAAGGACTTTTCTATAGTGAACTCTGTCTTCTCCACAAATAGGCTCTTGAAATCTGTACCTTAAACACAATTTCCACAATCATATTAAACTGCTCATGCGAAAATCATCTGAGAAATTTACAATGCCAAGTAGCAAGAAGTTCATCTATTTTGGACAAATGAATTAAGTTGTATATAAACAATGTATATATAATTTAGTTGTATATAAACTATGCCATTTTCAAATTCAGATAGGCAAAACATGACACACTATCATGTATCAAAAGCAAATTAGTACAATCATTAACAATATTGCACTTTTTAGCAGTGAATTCTTGCTTTTGTTTTGTTTTTGTTTGTTTTTCGAGACAGGGTTTCTCTGTATAGTACTGGCTGTCCTGGAACTCACTCTGTAGACCAGGCTGGCTTCGAACTCAGAAATCCACCTGCCTCTGCCTCCCAAGTGCTGGGATTAAGGCGTGCGCTACCACCGCCCATCGTTAGCAGTGCATTCTTAATACTCAGATAAACTGAGCATATGCTCCTGATGTATTAACTAACACACTGCATTAAGTCCTCTATCTAAATTAACAGAACCTTCTCCCAGAAAACCCTGTAAGAAAACTTTAGTCTATTTATATGTAATATGTCACTGCTGTCTTAAAAGAATTTCTCTAAGCATCATCATCATCATTTGAAGAACTATATCAACTCTGTCTAGAAGATTTTTAAAAAGTCAGAAATAGCAAATGTGGTAGGGATCAGAGTCCCACAGGAGACAGCAGTAATGACTGACTGACAGCAGAGGCCCACAGGACACAGCAGTATTGATTGACTGACAGCAGAGGCCCACAGGACACAGCAGCACTGACTGACAGCAGAGGCCCACAGGACACAGCAGCACTGACTGACTGACAGCAGAGACCACCCATAGGACACAGCAGCACTGACTGACAGCAGAGGCACTGACAGCTACTCTTGTCCTGACACCCTTATTAAAGCATGTCTGTACTATTTCAACAAGTGACCTTAGTTTCAACTCTTTACCTACTTTTGAAGACAGAATCTTGCCATATAGCCCATGCTGGCCATGAACACTCCTCCCATTTCAGCCTCACAAGATTAAAAACTGTGGGGCTGGAGAGATGGCTCAGCGGGTAAGAGCACTGACTGCTCTTCCAAAGGTCATGAGTTCAAATCCCAGCATCCACATGGTGGCTCACAACCATCCATAAAGAGATCTGACACCTACAGTGTACTTACATATAATAAATAAATATTAAAAAAAAAAAAGATTAAAAACTGTAACACCACACCTGGCTTTAGTTTCTTATTTAACTCTCATAACATCACTGAAACAAACTCATTTTACATATAGTATCACCAACATAGGGAGTGGTTTGTCTAAAACAGCAAAACCAAAGAGTGACAAAGATAGTACTCAGTAAGAAAACTAAGGACAACTAAAGAATCTGAGAAGTTTTAATATTGTTAATTCATAAATTCAATGCAACTGAGGCATTATTGTACACTCCTGACATTGCAACACAGAAGGAAGCAAGGCATTGTTGCACACACCTGTAATTGTAATACAGAAGGTTAACAGGATCCTTGCTAAGCTAAGGCCAGACTCTGTATCAAAAATATTTTTCAACTTAGTCATCAATAAACTCACTGGATATTGTTTGTGTTGCTTTAAGTAAATGAACATTGCATGGAAAATATTAAGGTAAATACCTATCTTACACTGAGCACACTCACACACAAAACAAGACATATTACATATAAAGTTACTTACATACATACAAAGAAACAAAGAAACAAGACAAAAATCTATAGTATCTTTCAAAAAACCTTAAAGCATGAAAAGCCTTACAAAAGTAAAATAAAATTGAGGTATAATTTAAAAAATGAGTAAAAATGATTGTTTAAAACATGAAAATTTAATAAATACACATAAAAGAAAGACACTTAGAGAATACACACAGGAATATCATGCATATGCATAAAAATTGAGCTCAATAAGAGATTAAAAGAAGTTTTTGAAAGTCAAATGCTTTAGTTTTTATCCTGGAAATGAATATAAATAAATACTATAAGTTTATAAAAATATATGAAACTGTCAAAAATAAAGTAAAGCAAGTATATGAATTAAATATAAATAATTCATAAATTTATTAAAAAAAAAACAAAGGCTATCAGGAGTTATAAAAGTTACAAACACTAAACCACGTTAAACAGGAAAAACTGTTTATCTAGTCCTACTAGTCCAACTAGGAATCATTCAGAGAATACTATCCAAAATCACAACAAGATATTTTCAGTTGACAGATCAGATTGACATACTTGATGGAAAGCATGGATCATCAGGATAAGTTTCTCTCTCATACAAGAAGGGATGATACCGGATAACCCCTTCCACTACACCGTCTCCTTCAACATGAGCCTTGAACTCAAAACTATCAGACGCTGTGTTTATATACAATGTCTGCATGTCATCTTGTATTTCCCTTAGGTTGACAATCTTAGGTGTCTTCCCTTTTTCAAACAAAGAAATCTAAAATAAAAATGAAATAAAAATAATTAAATTCTATGGTAACTTTACTTTTCCCAACCAAAATCCACCTTGCTTTGTAAAGTACTCATCTAGTTAAGGGGATAGACATATCTGTGTAAGATATACATATTTATGCATGGGTTAATACCTCTAAAGAGCAGCTCAGTAAAGACTATTCAATTATAAAACAGAAGGAGTAATCAGAAATGAAGGGTAGATAAATCATACACATATTTAAGTTTTCTTGTTGGAAGTACAAAAGATGTTTTATGTGAGATTCCTCTACATATTTGGACAAGGACAAGCAGAACCCAGCTAATTCCAAATGTCCTACTACCACCACAAGACTTTCATGAACAAACACAATGCCATAAGCAGATATGTTCCACCCTTCTCCTTGCTTTCAGAAGCATTATGCTCAATCAAAATTCTGATCTCTACAGAAGAGTGAATAGAGGGAAACCAAGGGCTGTTTACCAAAAAGTTAAAAAACTATATATATCATTTGGGGTAATATTTGTAATATCCTTGAGTGGACTTTTGTCTTACTTCAATATCAATATTGTTGAAAGGTCCAATGTCTTTTGTTGTACTTATTTCATTTCCTTTTGGTCCATGAATATAGTAATGATAAATATGCCTAAAATGGAGAATAACATTATTCTTTACTAACATGACACTATAGTTCACATAATTTCCCACCAGAAAACAATGTATATTCCCATTATTCAACACACCTACTTGCCCAGTACTTCATCACTGGGGATGAAGCACTAGGGGCCACTTACCAGTGCACTCCCAGGATTTGTTTTAAAAACAATATTTCAATGGCAAAATAAACTCTGAAATCCAATATTACATTTTGATTTATAAATTTAAATACACAATTTGTCTAGGGTCACAGAGTTAAAGTTGGGTAAACTCGGCTTTATTTAACCCAGTCTTTTCCACCTTCCAAAGTCATATACATTCTACTTCAAAAACAATTTACCAAATATTTTTCTAAAAAAAGAAAAAACATAAGAGTCTCTAACTCTGTGTGTTAAGGTTATTCTAGAAAGTACTCAAAGAATCTGGAAGTACTATGAGATGCATGCCTTTATCAATCTTCAGAGTAAGGGGGGTTACTCCACAAGTTATAGTTTCTCAACACTGGCACTAAAATTATTCTAACATTTCAAAATAAAATTTAATAAATTCAACAAAATTACATAAAAAAATCACCAGGAAACTTTGCTAGCTTATTTTTTAAAATAAACGTTAAACAAAATAATATTTTGTTTAACTCTAAGACAATATTTCTCTTATTATTCCTCAAGTAGAGATTTACAGAATTCCTTCTCTTAAATTAAAACAAACAAACAAACAAACAAACAAACAAACACCTAAGCTGGCAGGATTGGTAGTATACACCTGTAGGCCCAGCACTTACAGACAGAGGCAGGAAGATTGTAAGTTCCAGGCCAGCCTGAGATACAGAGTGAGAATCTATCTCTAGAGAGAGAAGGTGGGAAGTGGGTGGGCAACAGAGAGAACAGGAACTTAGCACCCTAGCCACTCCTGAAAATATTAACATAAAGGTTCTCCTAAGAGTCAATTGTTTTTTATATAAAAAATATTACATTAAAGTACACTATTAATATGTATATGTATATAGTACAGACTTAGGTATAACAGATTTTGAAGTAAATATTTTTTAAATATCAATTTTGAGAAGATGTACTCATTTTAAAAGACTCCTTATAAAGACTAATAAAAAACTATGCAAACAATCTAGTAAGAGTAAGTATCATTTAGAGATACAAGGAAAATGTAAGCAAATCTGATTTGGTCAATGTGATATAAACCATCAGAGGCTTATTAGAATAGCAATGATACTTTAGTATTTAGTATTACTTATTATTAACATGGTAAAATTTAAAGAATGCTTGTGCATTTCTTATTTCAATGGGCTCAATGTGTTCCTCTGTAGGAACACAGTAGATATTACTGTAGACACTGAAGATACAGGCACGAATCCTAAGGGTACAGTGGGGAAACTGCAGCCACAGGACAGAAGCACCAAGTGTGATCTGAGAGTGGTGGTGGAGCTTGACCAAGTCTCAAGCTATTCTATACACTGTAGCAGGTGTCAAAAACCTTGTACTTTATAATGCTGAATACATGAGGTAATCTATTTTAATTTTTTGAATGAACAGATGAATAATCATTCAAAAATCAACATCAGAATAGGTGGGATGTACCAATGCAAAGCAAACTGAATGGAAAGATATCAAAGAAACTTCACTATCTATTTTCTGTCTTTACAAAGTAGAGGGCAAAGGGTAACTGTAAGCCTGGAGTGGGGCTCCTACCTGTAATCCCAACACTTGGAAGGCAGGGAAAAGGAGAACAGGAGGAGTTCCAGGCCAGCTTGGATGTACAGCAAGACCCTGTCTCCAAAAGAAAAAAGAAAAAGAAAAAAATAGAAGTAGGAACATTTCTTGAACCAAATTACTTACGCTAGCTGTCGTGTCCAAAGATGAAAATAATTTTTCAAGTACTGTATGTGTTCTGGTTGTACCCCTGTAATAACCACAGCAGTAAAGCTATCTTTCTCTTTCTCCTCTATAATAAGATTGTGTAGGAATCTTTCATCATCATTTGTAATGTGAACAGAATCAGCTGGCTAAAAGAATGAATACAAACACAATAGATTAGATCACTTATAATTATAATTATATTTAAGTGTTAAAGTGATTAAAAAACCTTATTTTTAATATCTCAAAAAAATTTTTAATGCTGGGTAGGTCTTAGGAGACGCAAAGGCAGGCTGATCTGGAGCTCCAGGCCAGTCAAAGCCGGGACAGTGGTAAGTCCCATGACCATCATGGGACATGAGGCAGACAGGCATGGTGTTGGTGCAGTAGCTGAAAGCACACATCTTGATCCAAGTACCAGTCAGAAACTGCTTGACTGGGATTGGCATGGGCTTTTGAAAATTCATTCCCAATCCTCAGAGACATATCTCCACCAACAAGGCCACACCTCCTAATCATTTTCTAAACAATTTTACCAATTGGAGACCTAATATTAAAATACATGAGTCTACAGAGGCCACAAACAAAAACCACAAAAATATGGAACTGATCAGGTAAGTACCTCAATGAAAAGTCATTGGAAGTATATATAATTTATGAGTCTCATTTCTCAAACCAAAAAAAATCATAAACATAATTAAAGTTGAAATTGTAACAGCTATTCAAATTCTAACAATCTGTGGAGAAAAAAAATGTTACACAAAGATACCCAAGCACTATGTTTAGCGTTATATAGAAATCTTCCAAACAGATAAAATAACAGTACAACCTTCAATAGAAATCTTATGAAGGGATTTAAACATCCTCTTCTAGTCTCAGAGGTACCAAGTACACAGGTACTGTATACACATACTTTCAGACAAAACACTCATACACATAATCTTTTTAAAATGTGTTGTAAAAAATAACATTTTCTAAAATGAAGAATACTAAAGATGTTTATGTAGGAAATGGGATCAAAGCTCTAAGTATACATATTTTTAAAGCATTGAACTGTAAAGAAATCCAGCAAACAGTTGTCAGTACCTTTCTTGGGCACTCTGGTATTTTATTGTTTTCCTATAGCATTATGCACAATTTATTTTCAAGTAAGAAAGACATTTTAAAACTGTTACTTGTGTTTTAAAAACTTATTTTTACTATATGTAGGTGTATATATGCAAGTGTGAGGACATAGTTGTATCAAAATCTCACAAGTGTGAGGACATGGTTGTAACAAAATCTCACCCCTCTAAAGTTCCAATTTCTTCGGGCCCTGATCCTGGAAAGGCTTGCTCCAGCATTGCAGGGGAGTTCCAGGACAGAGAAAAGGGAGGGGAGTGATTGGAGAATGGGTGGAGAGAAGAGGACTTATGGGACATATGGGGAGGGGGGAACTGGGAAAGGGGAAAGCATTTGGAATGTAAACAAAGAATATAGAAAATAAAAAAATAAATAAAAAAGTTCCAATTTCCTGAAATTACATTATCCCTGGTTTCTATTATTATTTCATAACAAAGATTTTAATATTGATGTTCTGAGCCAGAAAGATAGCTCATGGGTAAGGCACTTGGCACCAACCTAAGTTCAATCCCTGGAACCCTATCCTTCAGGTTGTCATCCTCTGACCACATGTACACTGTGCCACATGCACACACACCCCACATAAAATAAATGAATGTTAAAAAAAAAAAAAAAGAACACAAATCCAAACCAAGGTCTGCAACTTTTTAAGTAATTTATATCAAGTTTCCTAGGTTAACTAATGTGAAAAGTTTTTGATTAAAAAAAAAAGAAAAATACATAAATGATCATTTTGCTACCCATATAACTAAAGGAAAATATGAAAATACAACATTTTGAAAATCTCTTACCTTCAAGTTTTAAAAACACTGACATCTCAGTAATAATTGAGAAAAAAACATCCTGTCTTATCATGTGGCCAAAGGAATAAATGTGTAATTTTGAGATATAAAATGTATTATACCTTTCTGTTTCTAATATATCCACTATATATTGCCTCTTTATTTTTTTCCTTCTTCTCAAAATCTTCTTTAGAAAGCACAAGCTCATGAACATCCTTGGAGTCTATAGGTTTGCTTATCATCTGTCAAACAATTTAAAAAGTACATTAATTTCTAATAGTTAAGCTTGTCAATCCCAAAATATTTTGATCAGTTTTCACTATCAGGGAAATTTTTAACTTACTCTGGCTGACTGCCCAACAAAGAAAACAGCCTGTTTGCCTCCAACACCAAAATAGGAAATATCACTGTTCAAACTGCGTGGTACAGGTACTGGCCGGACATACCCTGAGTGATCACTAGAAGAAAACATTGTATCAGTATAGTGGTGCTTTAAAGCAATCTACTTGAAGGATAGAGGGAGAATGGGGCTGACTCTGAGGGCACATGGAATACATAATAAAACTCTATATCAAAACCTCCCACCCACTTTAAAAACCCTACCAAAATCATCAAATGTATTCTAGGGCTAGGGATGTAATTCAAGGGTAGAGCATTTGCCTAGCATCTGCAAAGCCCTGCATATGGTACAAAACATACATGCACATAAATACACATAAAGTTTTTCTTAAATTATAGTAGATAAATTTCACAGAAGAAATTACTTACAAGGCAAAAATCTAAACAACTATATTCAGATGTTCAAAACACAGAAACCATAACTATAAAGTATAAGAGTATTTTACTAAATATATCAGTAAAAATCATTGATAATAAAATAATTTTTATTATATAGAATTTGCATTCAGAAAGAATAACTAAAATAAAAAAGGTACATAAGAGCATGAACAGACTTGAGTTGGCAGAAGAATGAACCCATAAACTTGAGGACAAGTTGAGCTTATTTAGTTTGAAGAATAAAACAGCTTAGTGGTACAGAATCTGCCTACTATGTGTGAAGCTTTTGGTTTACTCTTCTGTGCTATCAAAAAAAAAAAAATTAAGGAAAATATACACAAGGCATTTGAGGTCTATAGGATCATCACTGCACCTAAATGAAAGGAACTGTAAAAGAATAGAGAAGAAAGTATTTGAAGAAATAATGGGCTACACTTTCCATATATAAGGAAAATTCTTGCACAAATTTAAGAAACTGAATTAAGTCCAAAGAGGATAAAATTATAAAGATTCACAGCTAGACACATCAACGTTCAACTATTTAAAGTCAGAAAAATAAACCGAGCTAGTGGTATATGCCTACAATCCTGGAATTTGAGAGGTAGCAGCTGGTGGCCCTCTGTGAGTTGAAAACCATCCTGGTCCTCATATCAAGTTCCAGGGCAGCTGGAGCTACTGAGACTACCCTCCCCTCCCTCCTCTTCCTCCTCAAAAACAAGAGTGGGAAGGCATGAAACATTTCTGTGCTCTAGAAATGTTTAAGCTAAACTAGACTATTATAAATCAAGGTGCTGATGATAATACCTAGAAAAATTAAAAGCTGAAATGGACCTTTACCACCTGCTAAAAATGTATTAGTGGGACTTGGTACTCCTGAGAATATTGGATATCATTCTCCAGTACCAACATCAGGTGGCACACAATCACCTCTAACTCCAGATCCAAATATGACATCTTCTTTTGGCCTCAGTGGGCATTTGAACACACATACACAAACACACATGCTGGTGTGCACACACCCTCATAGAAGCAGGGGGAGGGGGTATGGAATAGGGGGTTTCCAGGCAGAGAGGGGGACCAGGTAAGAAGATAGCACTTGAAATGTAAATAAAATAAATAAATAAAAATTAAAACAAAGCAAAACAAAATCCAGGCACTGGTGCATGCCTTTAATCCCAGCACTTGGGAGGCAGAGGCAGGCAGATCTCTGAGTTCGAGGCCAGTCTGGTCTACAGAGTGAGTTCCAGGACAGCCAGGGCTACACAGAGAAACCCTGTCTCGAAAAATCAAAAACCAAAAACCAAAACAAAACAAAACAAAAACAAAAACTGGAATTACATGCAAAATGCCTTCTTTCCTAAAGAAAGACTTAAACATACTGTTACAACAGCTAAGCTCTGTCACATTACATTTTCTTCACAGTTTAATCAATAATTTAAAATGTTTATAAATAAGTTTTTTGTGTTCACATTTCTCAATAGAGCAAATATAGAACAAAAGGTATTTTCTTCTGTGAGCCTTCTTTTTTCCATAGCCTGTCTCTTAAAACATCACCCTTGTATCAAGTTGAAACTGAAAAGCAAGCAGAAAAGCAAACAATAATTTATCCTATGTAAGCAGATGCCAGGGTTAAAGGATAACACATGATGACATTGCAGAAACTGGAGTGGGTCAAGGGAATGGTATGGCATCCAAAGATACTATGAAGATGTAGCAGTATAATTATTTAAAGACATTATACATACATAAACATATACATAATTTAATCCAGAAAATGGATGCTTTGTACCAAAAATGGAAACTTCCTTAACTTTTAAGTTAAGTTAAAAATTTGGTTATGGGTGTTGCAGAGATGTCTCATAGGTTAAGAGCACTGACTGCTCTTCCAGAGGTCCTGAGTTCAATTCTCAGCAACCACATGATGGCTCACAACCATCTGTAATGGGATCCGATGCCCTCTTCTGGTGTGTCTGAAGAGAGTGACAGTGAACTTCTAATAAATACATCTTTTTTAAAAATTGGTTATGGTGTAGAGAGAAATCAGTGTCTTATGAATTCAGTGAAAATGTACCTGTAGTTAGAATGTAGGCTACACCAGTTAAATCAACTAGAAAGGCAGATTCATTCCCTGGTTTTGCTTCCCATAGTTTCCTACCACTTTCCTTTTATCTTTTTTTTATTTTTTTAATCAATTTTGTTTCTTTGTCAAGTAGATGCGAAACCCTGTATTCAGACTGTTAAATTGTGCTGCATACCTTCAGGCCTGTGCCCCTACCCTAGCCCCCCTTTTTTAGACAAGGTTTATCTGTACAGCCTTGACTTCTCTGGAACATGCTCTGTATGTAGATCAGGCTATCCCCCAAGAGATCCACCTGCCTTTGATTGAGTGCTGGGAACTAAGACATATGCTACCATGCCTATCTTCATGTTGGCATCTTAACCACTCTGTTGAGTGCCATCCATTCATGAAAACAGTAGAAAGGATGTTATGGAGAAGTGCTGCATCAGAAGTAAGAAATAACTAAGACGATAGCTTGTGCTTACTATATGACAGACACTAGCTCAAGATGTTACATGTTTCCTAGCTCAGTTTTCGCAAAACCTTGATAGACTATATCCCCATTTCCCAAGTACAGAAAGTAACACACAGAGGTAAAGTGCTGTGACAAATGTCTCACAACCAGTAAAAACTCAGGAAATCCAAACCAAGTGAATGATAGTGGGGTCTTTGTTCTTCATTCACTACATTGTCTGTCAGAAGGCACTAGAAGGACTGAGGGTGTTGCTCAGCAGTCACTTGCCTGAGTTCTACTGCCAACACCTCAAAAACCTAGACAATCACCAAAAATGTTTGCTCATCTGATGAAACTCTGATCATGCTGACATGGATTACAGGCATGAGTTCCCACACCTAGCTCCCTTGTGCAGTAAGCATTGTCTACAAGCTGGATTCTATTCCCTAAGAGCTATGATAGTCTGAAAAACTGAGGCTGGGAGTAGAAATACAGAATTCTAATGAATCGTATGAAATTCTAGGCATTTTCAAGTAGTATGAGATGGTTTATGATTATCCTAAGCACCATTCTAATGTCCTAACTCAATATTTAATGTTAGTATAACTCATACAGACCTCAGGAAATGCAAAAAATATTGTTCAGTGGAAAAACACATGTTCTCTTTTGGGGTATGTATTACAACACCCTGTAATAAAACAAACAAGCTGATAAAATCAAGCCCTCTAATCATCTGTATCCTAGAGCACACTAGAGTTCTTACCCTTATTAAAATATCCAAGTACCATTAAGAAGGAAAAGAAAGATTTTCTAACCTTTCAAAGTCACCTTGTCTTGTAAATTTTGACAGCCGATATACAGCCCAGTTGTTAAGTTGTTTAGAGGTCATTCCTCTTCCATTATCTACCACTGCGACAGCAGGTTTTCCTTGTGTTTCATCAAAAAGCTATGAAATAAAAAGACAAGAAAACTTGAATCAATACTTAAAGCATGAAAAGTTAAGTGTGAAATCCAACAGGCTCACTCACATTACTGGTATAAGTATAAACGAATACAGTTTTATTAGACAGCCTGAAGGTGGTAGTGCATGCCTTTAATCCTAACTTTTGGGAAAAGAATTCTTTGAGTTCTAGGCCAGCCTGCTCTACAGAGTGAGATACAGGACAGCCAAGGCAACAGAGAAACCTTGTTTCAAAAACCCAAATCAACAAACAAACAAAGATCTAAAACTTTTTCTTAAAGGTATTGAATTATATCTATCAAAAGTGTTAGAATTCTTAATGTTTTTTTAACCTGGAAATACCATTTCTCAGAATTTAACTTAAGAAAATAATCAAGGCATATATAAATATACATTATTTCCACATTGCTTCTCATGGAAAAAATATAGGAGGGAAAGCAAACAGTTGGGAACAGAAGACTGATTCTATAAGTTACACTGTAGTTAAGAAAACTTGCATTAATATTGTAAAATATTCAAGTATTTACAATTCAGTGTTAAAAAAGAAATTATAAATAAAAATGAGTACATAAAGACATGTACAAATAAGTACAATCATACACAAAAGAAATAAAAAAATGTTTCCAATATACTACTAACAAAAAAGATTACAATACTTTATTTTCTTACCAATTTGATCTGTATTTTCCTAACACCAACATTTCGAGAAGTAGCTGATAATGAATTGTCGATTAATTCTGCAAGAGCAAATGCTGAAAGAAATTGAAAAAACACTGGTTAACCTCTCTATCCCAAACTTTTTATAAAAGTTCAAAGTAGAAGGAACTCTGAAGTACCTTAAAGTAACCACTTTTATTTTCCAAAGAGCTACAGGTATTATTACCTGGAGTCTAATGATGTTATTCAAAGTAAGTCTCATCAGCAATCACAACGTATAAAAAAGTCATTAGGCACTAATCTGAGCAACACAATAAGACCATGTATCAAAAACAGCAGGTTTGAGAAGCTCATCAGGTGGCCAAAGGCCTGTAGTCTCAACTACTGGGAGGCTGAGGCAAGACTTAGGTTCAAGGTCTGCCTGGGTTACAAACTGTGTTCCAGAACAGTCCAAGTAATTCAGAGAAAGCATGCACTGTAAACACACACACACACACACACACAGAGCACAGATAGTTTGCATCTAGAATTCTAAAGACTAATAAAACCATGTTGTTGTGGATGGGTCTGATACTGTTCTTGTGAACCAATCCCCTAATGAATAAAGGAGCTAATCACTGGGCCAGTAAGTGGGATTTCCCAGTTGGACAGAGGAAGAGAGGAAGCAGGATACAGTTAGGCCTCTTTTGGGGACAATATATGGGTAAGGCATAGCTGCTAGAGTTTTCCAGTATCATGGTGGATCCATAAGTATTCACCACCAGAGGAATCAGATTTTAATAAGGCTTACAAGATTAGATTTTAGTTGTTGCACCCAGAGATTGAGTTACCATTTTTTTCTGAAGTAAGTTTGTTTTGCGTTTTCCTTCACACAGTGGCTCATCTGGGTTCAAGAGAGAAAGGTACAGCAGCAAGGCATGTATTTGCCAGATATACACCACAAAGGCCATGGGGAATTTGAACCACAGGCTTGGTGTGGTAGTCAGGTTTTCCCTGCCCCATAGTAAAGGCCACTATAAAAGGCACTGCTAGGCACCTCCTAGCTCTGTTGCTTTTCTCTCTTGCCCTTAAGCTCTTGTCTCCCTGTTCCCCCTTTCTCCCCATTCTTCTCCACTCTTTTCCACATGCTCATGGCCAGCTCCCACCCCTGTATCTTTTCTTTCTCTCTTTACTTTTCTATCTCCTTTTCTTTTCCTACTTCTCTATAATAAAGCTTCGAAACCATGGACTGCCTCTTCTTATCAAAACCCACTGTGTAGGAGCAATGGAACAGGCCTCAGTGTCTCCAGCTGCCAGAAGGAACCAAAGACTCTTCCACACAGGTACACAGGGTCCATGCCAGAACAGCCTGCCTTCTGCGCAAGGATCCTCCCTGCTAGCCAGGCAGCCTCCCTCAGCAGGTACTTGGGAGCCCACCATCCCTACACAGGTATGCCCCTCCCCCATTTTCCCTACAAGTAGGAACCTAGCAAGCTGGGTGGAGAGATTGTGGAGTTCTGAGTGACAGTCTCCAGGAGATAAAAACAGGTCAGCCATTGCCCACCAGTGCATGGACGGCCACAGTTGGAGGCATAAGCACGGGAGTGTGCAGGTTCATCTTTAGTATTTCCTGAAACACTATATTAAATGGCAGCCCCACGTGTTGGTGCATAGCTAGTGTGATGGTTCGAATGGCCCCATAGGTTCACGTTTGATTGCTAAGTTTCTAGTTGGTGGAACTGTTTGGGAAGAATCAGGCGGTGTGGCCTTGTTGGAGGAGGTATGTCACTGGGTGTGGGATATGAGCTTTCAGAAGAAAGGCTCCTGCCATTCCCAATGTGCCCTCTGTCTCAACCTTGCAGATCCAAGCGTGAGCTCTCAGCTGCTACTCCAGGTGCTTACCTCTGGGCCCTCATACCACCATCAAAACTCTAACTCTCTGAAATCATAAGCCCAATTAAATATTTTCTTTTTTATGCTGCCTTAGCCATGGAGTCTCTTCACAGCAACAGAAAAGTAACTAGGCACCTGTGATCTCAGCACTCCTGAGACTAAGGTTAGAGCACTGTAAGGAGCTCAAAGAAAAGCTTCACTCCCAAATATAGTTCCTATGATGATTTAAATCATCAGCTTGGTAGGATAGAGAATTAGCTTGGAGACAACTCCCTGGGAATATCTGTGAGGGAATTTTTTAAACATTAAGTTAAGTTACTTAAGTAGAAGACCTGTCCTAGCTACCAGACTGAGTAAAATGAGTAAAGCCAGGTACACCAATTAGTTTTTAGTGTACCTAATACAATCTAAAGTTGCCTGGGAAGAAGCAGCCTTAATTGAGGAACTGCCCAAATAAGGCTAGCCTGTGAGCATGCCTGTGGAAGACTGTCTTGATTAGACTTGGTGTGGGAGAGCCCAGCCCACTACAGGTGGGTCCATCCCTAGGTAGATGACAGCAAGGGAGCCAAGTAAGGGAGCCAGAGAGCGAGTGAGTTAGCAGCATTCCTTCATGGTTTCTGCTTGAGTTCGTTCCTGCTTGAATTCCTGTCCTGACTTCCCTCACTGGATTGTGACCCAGAATTTTAAAATGAATAAATGCTTTTCTCCCTTAAGTTGCTTCAAGTAATAATATTTATCTGAGCAATCCTATGAAAGTCAATAGGATATCAGGTATGAACATTCATCCTTCTCTTTGACTGGGTGGGATATGATTGCTTCCTGTGCAGGCTATGTCTTTTTATCTATGATGAAATGTAAAATTTTAAACCAGAACAAACACACCCTTCCTTAAACTGCTTTTTGTCAGGTATTTCATCATAGCAACAAAAAGAATGTTATATTCTTACTATATAAACCAAGTCAAAAAATATGTTAAATAATATTGCTTCACTATTTCCTCCAAATTAAAAAAAAATTCTCTCCCACAAAAGCATGGGACCCAGGAAGTAAGCAAAACTGACGAGGCTCTAGACTTAAAAGAGAACCAAGCCAGGCTTGGTGGCACACATGTTTAATCCTAGGACTCAGGGCTGAGCCAGGGAGATCTGGGTGAGTTTGAGGTCAACCTCAAACATCCTGTGCGAGTTCTAACTAGCTGGAGCTATGAAATGAGACCCTGTCTCAAAGCAAAGCAAAACAAAACAATAAACAAATAAACAAGGTTCAGAAAACTTTTGAATCCACTCACTAATAAGTGGATATTAACCTAGAAAACTGGAATACCCAAAACATAATCTACACATCAAATGAGGTACAAGAAGAAAGGAAGAGTGGCCCCTTGTTCTGGAAAGACTCAGTGAAGCAGTATTCGGCAAAACCAGAACAGGGAAGTGGGAAGGGGTGGGTGGGAGGACAGGGGGAGAGAAGGGGGCTTACGGGGAGTGGGGGGCTAGAAAAGGGGAAATCATTTGAAATGTAAATAAAAAATATATCGAATAAAAAAAAAGAATTAAAAAAAAAAAAAGAAAGAAAACTTTTGAATCTTATAAGACTTATTTCCAAAGCTATAAAAGCAGTAGGCAATTGCTGGC
This sequence comes from Apodemus sylvaticus, assembly GCF_947179515.1. NCBI lineage: Eukaryota > Metazoa > Chordata > Mammalia > Rodentia > Muridae > Apodemus > Apodemus sylvaticus. The sequence continues at coordinate 2,189,588 of NC_067480.1, read as the reverse complement.
TGAACCACCTGTAAGCTATATAGGGAGTGCTCCAGGACATAGCTTTTAAAAGTTACCTCCATGCCGGATGGGCTTTTCTGTGGTGACACAACTGCTTTTCAATCACTTGTGCTCCTGAAAGTAACCCCAATACAGTCACTGGGGTTTGCTAAGCTAGACTAGGGTGGATTGGTTTCTTTGGTTGTCACTGGAGCCCTTTGTTAATATCTTTTCCAGAAAATCTATGCAACAAATGGCAACACATGTCTCCATGCTACTGACTCCCAGCACACTACCAACTTCACATTCAATTCTTTACGAGCAGCATTATTTTATTTCCTCTCCCTGCAAAGCAACCACTCAACTATTTCTCACATTTATTTCTCTAATTAAAAATAAATAATATGCAGGGTAGTGGTGGCATGCACCTTTAATCCCAGCACTTGGGAGACAGAAGCAGGCAGATCTCTGTGCATTAGAGACCAGCCTATTCTACAGAGGTAGTTCCAGGACAGCCAAGGCTACATAGAGAAGCCCTGTCTGGAAACACCTGCCCACTCCCCAAAAGCAAAGGGGAAATGAACACTGAGACAAGTTTGAATTTCTGCCTCTAGAAATGTATACAATTTATTTAAGTGGTTACTACAGTAAATTCAATTAGTGTTAAGTATTACACAGGAAGCTGAAACAGATACTGTTCTTAACAAAGAGACTTCAAAGCCAGAGGTAAAGCCTTTGTTTCACTGACATATATATAATAAAACTCAGATCTATCTGCTCAAAGAAAATATATAAAAGAAATGATGAACATGACCTGAAGCCTGGCCACAACAGAGTTAGGAAAAACCAGAAGCAAAGAAATGAGAGAAAATCTTGGGATATACTGTAAAGTTAACAGGAGCCAAAGCCAAAGCCTAAACAGAGACTCCCCACTATCTATGTAATGAAGGCACAGCTGAAAACTAATACAATATGTACAGTAATTAAGCTACTTCAAAAGTCTTTAAAACAAATGCATCTGTTGACTATACAGTATATATTCAGAAATGTATCTCCAAGGAAATTATTTAAAATTAACTCAAATTTCAAATATTTAAGTGGTGCTATCTGTTAGGCACCACTCTAGGGATAGCGCAATACAAAGGTTCTATTCGTGAGTTCAACATTTTACTGGAAGATGAGAAATAAAATGTAATTATGGGATAGGTAGATAGCTCATCAGTAAAGGTGCTTGCCATCAAGCCTGACAACCTGAATACCATCCCTAGAGCTCAGAAGACAGCTAGTAGAAGAGCAAAGAGGCATCTTCTACTAGCTGTCGGACCTCCACATGCATGCCTTGGTACATATGCCCTCATGCGGCTGGATGGATGGATGGATGTAAGCTTTTAAAAACATAATTATGTGCTGAAGATGGTGACATGTGTTTTTAATCCTTGAATCTGGGAAGCAAAGCATGAAGATCTCTGAGAGTTCAAGACCAGCCTGACAAAGGGAATTCTAGGACAGGCCCTAGTGGGCTAGAGATAAGGCTCTATGGCAAAGAGTATGTGATGTCCAGTGTTCAGGTCACATCAAGTAGCAAACAACTGTATGAAACTCTAGTTACAGGGGATCTAATATCCTCTTCTGGACTACACTCCACATGTATATGGTATACATATATACATATGCAGATACTCTCACCTGCACATAAAACAAAATTAAATCTTTAAAAAAATAATGTTGGGCTGGACCTATGGGTCAGGGGGTTAAAGATATTAGCTTCTCTTCTAGAGGACCTGGGTTCATTCTCAACACCCTCATGGTGGCTCATATCACCTATAACTCCAGTTCAAAGGGATCCAACAGCCTATTCCTGCTTCTGGCTTCTGGCAAGTGGATATTTGTGAGTTCAAGCCAAACCTGGTCTTCATAGAGAGTTCCAGAACAATCAGGGTTACACAGACAATACACAGACAGATAAAATAAGTAGATAGATAAGTAAATGAATGAATTAATGAATACATACATGCATAAATACAATTTAAAATAAGTAAAGGAAAAAAATTATGATCACAGCTATATGTGATGATGCAGGTAGATCTCTGTGAGTCTGAGGTCAGATTAGTCGACACAGCAGGAGAGCTCCAGGTCAGCCAGAGCTACAAAGTGAGACCCTATCTCAAAAGGGGGAAGAGGAGGCAGGAAAAAAAGCTAGAAAGTAAGCGATTACAGTAAGTGTGGTGGTTTGAATGATAATGTCCCCACAGACTCCTGTTTAAATGCTTGGCCCCAGCTGAAGTGTGACCCCGATGAGGAGATGTGTCATTGAGAATGGGCTTTGAGGTTTCAAAAGCTCATAGCATTTCATTTAGCTCTCTCCACCTCCAACTTGCAGATCAAATACAAACTCTTAGCTACTGGTCCAGCACCATGCCTGCTTGCTGCCATATTCCCACCATGATGATCATAGACTCTACTACCCTCTTCTATTAAAGAGCTCCAGATTCTTCTATATGTTGCCATGGCCACAGTGTCTCTTCACAGCAACTGAAAAGTAACTAAGAAAGTAAGTAAGCCAGGTAGCAGTGGCGCACGCCTTTAATCCCAGCACTTGGGAGGCAGAAGCAGGCAAATTTCTGAGTTTGAGGCCAGCCTGGTCTACAGAGTGAGTTACAGGACAGCCAGGTCTATACGGAGAAACCCTGTCTCGAAAAACCAAAACAGGAAAAAAAAAAAAAAAAAGGAAAGTAAATTCTATGGCATATTAGAAGGTGGTATGTGCTATAGGGTAAAATGAGCAAAGGGATCAAATAACAAAGGCATAAGTCGGGCGGTGGTGGTGCATGCTTGTAATCCCAGCACTCTGGGAGGCAGAGGCAGGCGGATTTCCAAGTTCGAGGCCAGCCTGATCTATAGGCTGAGTGAGTTCCAGGACAGCCAAGGCTATACAGAGAAACCGTGTCTCGAAAAAAAACAAATCCAAACCACCAAAAAACAAACAAACAAACAAAAAAGGCATAGGTATACACATAATTAAAGATTAAAAAATAGATCTTAAACAAAAATTTTTTTTTGGTTTGTTTTTTTTGGGGATTTGGTTTTTGCGAGACAGGTGTTAAACAAAATTTTAAGCATCGAGGGCATTGGCTGCTCCTCTAGAGGACTTAGGTTCAAGTCCGAGCACCCATATAGAAGATCACAGCCTCTAATGCCAGTTCTCTGTGGATACTGCAAGCACATGGTACATAGACATACATACAGGCAAATACATAAATAAAATAAAATAAATACTTAAAGCTTATTTCCATTCCAAACTTTCTTCTAGTCAATGTAACTTCTACAGAAATCTGGAGATAAATGAAGAAGGTAAAGAAAACAGAGACTGATAGAAGCCTTTGAAAGCAGACAGGCCCACAGAAAAGAGACATTTGAATGGTCTGAAAGTAGATAAAAACTAGAGGTACTGTCAAGTAGAGCAGGCCATAGAGAGAGGCAGGCCATGAAAGAACTTATACTTGTCTGTTAATACAACTTCTACACTTAACATATATAAAATACGTTTTTTAAAATCAACTAATAGAAAAGAATCTGAAATGATAAACATCAGGGTACTGGTAATGATTACATACAGGTAGTAGCAATATGGTTGTTTTCACATTTTATTTACTTATCTATGTTTTTCTAACTTCTAACAGTAAACATAAAAAAGGAAGTTTAATACAATTTATAATGAACAAATTAATGGCATAAAGTACTTTGGAGTCTAAAGAAAAGATCTGGTGCTGGGCGGTGGTGGCACATGCCTGTAATTCCAGCACTCTGGGAGGCAGAGGCAGGAGGATTTCTGAATTCGAGGCCAGCCTGGTCTACAGAGTGAGTTCCAGGACAGCCAGAGCTATACAGAGAAACCCTGTCTCAAAAAAAAAAAAAAACAAATCCAAAAAACCAAAAAACCAAAAAAGTCAAGCTGTTAAGGTTTAGAAGATATTAAAGACATGGCAACAGGCACACAAACCTATTTTTACAATTTAGCTCTATAAATAAATTTACAAAGTAGGGACTGGTTATAACTCCGAAGTAGAATGCTAACCATATAGGTATAAGGCTCTGGGCTTAATCCAGAATAAGCAAATAAAAAATAAGGAAGTGGAAAGTAAAGGTGTTTTCTTAACTGGAGACATTTTATAGCCATCAGGAAGAATAAATAAAGAGAGACAAGTATTCAAGACATAGAAAGAAATCTAACTATAAGACCCTCAGTGTACTAACTAAAGCACCTCAAGTTCTATTAACAGGTAGACGGTGACTATTTGACTTCTGGGCTCAATAGGTAAAACATCTGCTATACAATCCTAATAACTCTGGATCCCTAGAACCCATTAAAAGTCAAATGTGCAGTACTACACACACCTGTAATCTCTGTGTTCTTATAGGCACTGACAAGAGAATCTTTGGAAGCTTATAGTTCTGTTATCCCAGCAGCCACACCAGTGACCAACAAAGGTATCCCAATTTAAACTTGATACAAGGTGAGGAGTTGTCTTCTGACTTACATATGTACACTGTATCTACAGAGATATCTGCACACACATCACACACTATTAAAAGAAAAGACAGGCTGGAGAGACTGCTCAACAGTCAAGAGCAGTTGCTGCTCTTGAAGAGGATCTGGGTTTGGTTTCCAGTCCTCCCACCATCCATCCCACTGGATGACAACTCCAAATTCCAGCTCCAAAAGATCTGACACCCTCTTCTGGCCTCCCTGGGAAACCACTCACGTGGAATCCATCCATCCACATATACATGAATAAATTAAAAAGAAATTTTTTAACAAAGAAAAATCCCAATTTCAGTCAAATACATACAAAGAAACTAAGAAAAAAAATCAGAATGAGTTACTATGCCTTGTAATAAAGTGGAATGAAAGGAATGTAAAGGAACAGCGGCATATGTGACCAAAGGATAAAAGAGAAAAACAACTTTCAAAACATGTGGGAGCAGATTACTTACGCAAAGGATTTTGTCCTTCACTTGCATAATATTCATACATGCCACTTTTAACCAGAGTGTCGTAGTGAGGTAGAAAGTCAATTCTTTCTTTTGTTGCTGTCAGTAGCGACTGGTCAACTGACTGAAGCAGGTACAGAGTGACTCCATCTTTAACAGTGTCTTCTGTAATCAAGAGTTAAAACCTTAAGTAGCAACAGAAACTCAAATTTATTTTGAATATGTAAATTATATCTACAAAATGCCGTTGATGGTGTAACTATACAGTCAATGGCTCTATTTACAAATTCCAGTTGTAAATAAAAAAAGTGTCAATGAAACAAGCATAACATTTCCACAACTCTAAAATTCTCAAATATTCAAATCTAACTATTTCTCTCTCTCTCTCTCTCTCTCTCTCTCTCTCTCTCTCTCTCTCTCTCTCTCTCTCTCTGTGTGTGTGTGTGTGTGAGTGTACATGGATGCCAGTACACATGGGCAAATTCATGTCACAGTGCACATGTACAAGTCAGAAAATTTCTTTCTGAAGATAGTTCTCTCCTTCCACTGTGGCATCTGGGGATCAGGCAAGTGTTTTTACCTACTGATTCATTGTAGTGGCCCTTGTTTTTTGTTTCTGTTTGTTTCTCTGTCTTTTTAAAGACAAGGGTTCATAATATATCTCTGGCTGGTCTCAAACTTACCTTCCTGCCTCAGCCTACTGAATGTTAGGATTACAAGTGTGCCAATGTGTACCTTTGAAATGCTTCTTTACTGGAAATTGATAGGGTAGCCCTGACTGGCCTGGAATTCATTAGACAGGCTATGAACTTAGGGAGATCCTCCTGCTTGGCCACCCAAGTGCTGGGACTACAAGTGTACAACACCATGCTCAATGTCATTTGTCAATTTGTTGAAACAGGATCTCACTACAGTCTTAGCTTGCCTGGGACAAATTATTATCCAGGCTGGCCTCCAACTCTGGGCCAGTCTCCTGCCTTAGCTTCCTGAGTGGTGGGATTATAGGTGTAAGCTACTATGGCAGCTAAAACACATTTCTTTTTTTTTTATTTCTAATTCTGTAAAAACCATCAGAGGTTGAGTCAGCAAGATTGTTCAATGGATAAAGGTACCAGATGGCCAAATTTGACAGCCTGAGTTCAACCCCTGGCAACCACACTGTAGAAGGAGGGAAAAGTAGTCACAAAGTTGTCCTCTGACCTCTGTAGTAACACACATATAAACAAACAAAGACGTGCAAGTAAAAAAGATTTTACAAATACAGAAAAACACAAGTTTACATCTCATAATCTGTTAAGTTTTGGAAAGTTCAAGACTGGTACCTAGTGAAGGCCTGCTGGAAAACTCAGTATTTTTGGGGATGGGGAGTCTAAGACGGCCCAAGCAAGTCTTGAACTCCTTATCCTCCTGATTCCACATCCTAATTGCTCAGGTTATAGGCACATACCACATACCTAGGTTTTAAAGACTCAGCTCTTTTTTTTTTTAAAGATTTATTTTATGTAGATTAATGTTTGGCCTGCATGTCTGTGCACTAAGTGCATGCCTTGAGCATGTGGAGATCAGAAATCATGAGATTCTCTAGAACTAGAGTCAGGGATGGTTATACACTACCATGTGTGAGCTAGGTAGTAAGGCCAAGCCTCACTCTTTATGGGCCCAACTGACAGCAGGATAACTGACCTGTAAAAGCAAAGGCCTTTCTCCTCTTGCTCCCCAAGTACCCCAAATTATCAATGCTCTGGACAGACAGTGGTGTACAACTACTGCTCTCTCACTACAGAAGTAAATAAATACAAAAGGATATTTTTTACTTACCAAAATTATCACAGGTAATTTCTTTCCTACTTGTAGTTGTAATAACAAACTTTTCTTCAGATGAAATGCCAATTGTCTATCCAAAATAAAGGAAATAAAACCAATCATTACTTAAAGGAAATAAATGTACTATTCATGTTTGCAAGAATGTGAACATACTGACATTACAAATACTACACTCATCTGTCTAGGAAATATAGAACTCAGCATTTTTCAATTTTGACTTTGCAAAACCAATCACCATAAGCCATATAAATTGCTTATTTAATAATATTTTTCCTGCTCTGTTACCCAGAACACGTGAAAATCATCAGATAATGAAAATATGCATACACAGTGAAATTGTATTCAACTGTAAAGAAAAGGCGCTTATGAAATTTCCAAGATAATGGATAGAAACAGAAAATATTCTAAGTGGGTAGTAACTCAAGCTCAGGAAACAAATACATGCTCTCCTTCATATGTGGATCTTAGCTTCAGATTTTTAAGATTTCTATAATTAATCTGGAGTGTCTGCAGAGGTCATGAAGCCAAAAAGGGCCCACAAGACAGAGGACGGGGCTAGGGCTTGAAAGGGAAGAGGGGAGTATAGAAGGCATGTGTTATACAATGAGAGGGGAATGCTGGAGTTAAAGGTTTATGTGGGGATGCAGACATGGATGAGGTGGAAGAAGGGGTGGAAGATTTGTTAATCAATGCTAAGGATATATAAAAAGCCTCACAAAACCCAACTAGTTTATATGCTAATTAATTACAAATATATAATTTCCTGAGGATCGTTATACATGCCTTTAATCCCAGCACTTGAGAAGCAGAAGCATGCAGCTCTCTGAGTTCCAGGGCTGTTTAGTGAGATAAGAATGAAACAATTTCTAATTGGGTTTAAGGCCCACTCTACAAGGTAGAAACTTTACCAGGGTTAAGAACCTGTGGCTAGACAGGTCATAGTCTCTAGTGGAGACCCTACTACTCTTCTGCTAAACTGGCACAATATTAGACCATTTTCTTATACTTTTCACTATACCCATAGATTAGTGTTATCTCTCAACCTCACCAGATAAGTCTCCTCTCATAATAAACAATGATTAACATGGACCCGAAAGTGACCAAGGAGCAGAGGAGAATAAGAGACTGGGATGCTCAGCGCTAAATGGTTAATCTGCATCATACCTAGTCTTCAAGGCTCAGGAGTCATTCTAAAAGGGGCTGGAGGATGACTACAAGGAAATAGTATTTTCCAGATACCATAGGGCAGCTGCACACATGAACTCATAGAAGTTATAAAAGAATGCACAGGCCTGCACAAGCCCACAGCAAACAAAACCCCAACAATGGAGAGAGGAGGAAGGCATTACACCCTACCCCTAGCTGAAGTGATAATACTGATCGATAGCTGCCAGGAGAGGGAGAATCATATTTAAGCTTATAGCCCCTGGTAGGTCAACTGTGCTCTAGCAGATAGTTCCAAACCCAAGAGTATATGAGTAACATAAATAGACTTAGTGGGTTTTTAAAAAAATCAAAAGGACTCAAACTTGGGTGAGTAGGGAGTGTGAATGTAGCAAAATATATCCTGTCTAGATCATCAAAGAATAAGATATGTGTGTATATACTTATATATGTAAATTTTAAACAATTTTAAATTGAACAGAGGTATTCTACATAGGTGGACAATGCTTCCTCCAGAAGACATAGGTTATTGAAAGAAATTTTCAGAGCCAGACACAGGTCACCCTCCTACAAGCTATTGGTCAAGGAGGCCCCAAAACCCTCCAAAACAACACAAGCTATTGCTATTGCTCTTTGCCCACTACAACTGGATGCTAAGAGCCTATTACTGAAGATACAACACACTTTGGCTGTAGGATGCAACTCAAATAGGAAGTGACCAGGAAACTTCCTTTCTGATGGCTAGCTTTCATAGTGTCAATTAGACAGGAAAGTCACAACGTACTCCCTCCCAGTAGTGCACCTCCACATACTACAATATTGACCTGCCAGACAAGACATGCCCTTCTGATACAATAGGGACATGCTTGCTTCTGACTGAACCTGAAGCCTGCTCCACAGGAGGGAATTCATGTCTGGTACTGTAAATCTGGTCATAAGCCATGACTTCTAAATATTCATGTTTAACTCATGATCAGAGAAGTTTGTTTTTGCAGTAGGCAGGAGTCAATATAGCGACTCAGAATTGACCAAAGGCTGAGAAAAAGTGACTATGCTCAGCCCCAAATGGGACATTTACATCGAATCTCCCACTCCCTTCAGGGAGCACACTAGAGGCTGCAGAATTCGAGAGTCAGGCGACAGGGGTGGGGATGGGGGGAAGGGACTGTGGACTCGACAGTCATTGCACACAAGGCCAGTGCACACAGCAGCTACACATACCTGCACAAAATCTACACAAAATCAAGCCAGTGAACATTCCCTTGTGGAATGAAGGCTCCATCCCCAGCTGAGAAGCTACTGGCAACTGATGTCAACTGGGAAGGAGTTGTCATTTTTTCCTTAAGGCGTGGCTGCTGGTAGGACAGCCCCACACCTGAGCATGTAAACTGCAGTAATTGGATTCAGTGAGTTACATTCCATGGGGGATGGGGGAAGTACTGAGGAGGTATGGAGTAAAGGCAAGGAAGATTTAGGTTGGGTATGATCAGGATACACTGTATATATATGTTGCTAAATTTGCTAAGAACAAATTAAAAGATTTTATAAGAAAACCCATTAGTGACTAGGTGAGACACTTTGAAAGGATTAATTTTTTTGCATTCATTCATTCATTTATGGGGACACGTCTGCCAATGGCATGTGTAGGAGTCAGAGGACAACCTGAGAGAGTCATTCTCTCCTTCTACTATGAGGGTCCCGGATGTGGAATTCAGGCCCTGAGGCTTGGTGGTAAGCACCTTATCCACTGAGTCATCTCAAAAGCCCTTGATGTTGGGCGATGGTGGCACACGCCTGTAATCCCAGCACTCTGGGAGGCAGATGCAGGAGGATTTCTGAGTTCGAGGCCAGCCTGGTCTACAGAGTGAGTTCCAGGACAGCCAGGGCTATACAGAGAAACCCTGTCTCGGAAAAAAAAAAAAACAAATCCAAAAACAAACAAACAAACAAACAAAAAAACCAAAAGCCCTTGATTTTTAAAACATCAAGAGGAACCACCCAAAGGCATGCTCTACCACTCCATTATATAAGGAATCAACTTCTTTAATACAAAACATTAATATAACACTTATTTTATGCAAATCAGATATATAAGTATGTTGGAAGAAAATAAGTGTTTTATAGCACTAACGGATGAATACGTGTGCTACAGGATATCCAAAGAAGCCTGACATTTTTCTAAAAACATTATTACAAAACTTTTAAATTATAAATCAAAGGAGGGAATTGAAAGAAGCTATAAAAAGGCTTCCTTAATTAGGAAGGTTAAGTCCAACAAATGAGCAATAGCGTGAATAATCACAAGGAAAATACAGAACTGATGAGACAGTTCAGTAAGGATGACCTGAGTTCAATCCCTGGGGCCCACATAATAGGAGAAAGACAACTCTTGTGACTGTCATCTAGCTACACCTTAAAGTCTACACAACTGACCAATAAATATAATTTAAAAAATGTTTAAAAAAGGAAAAATACAGATGACAATGACAAACCCCAAAAGATCAAAAACTTCCAAAAATAATTAGAACAAATTAACACTCATTTAAATTAAAAGGACAAACTATTTCTGAAATGAAACACAATCCTTCTTACCCAAGGTACCCAAGAAAATTTTAAGTTATCAGTGCAAAACTCTTTCAATGATATACAATTATTTTTCTCAAAGATTTTTTTATTCTGTGTGCAAGTGTGTGTGTGTGTGTGAGAGATCTCAAAGACCAGAAAACCATCAGGTCCTGGGGCTGGAGTTGTAAGTGGTTGTGAGCCACTCAACTTAGGTGTTAAGAACTGATCTCAGGTCTTCCAGAAAAGCAATTAAGTGCTCTCTTAACCTCCAAGCCTCTCTCCAGCCCCTCAAAATAAAATTCTTAGGGATGCTTACTCCTAGACCACTCTTTTCCTTCAAAACAATTATGCTTCAGGAAAGCAATGTGGTCCCCTCCCTGGTCTCTTGGGGAGGGGGTATGGATTTGTTTAATTTTTAAAACATGGTTCTCATTATGTAGCTCAATCTTGCAGCAATCCTCCTGCCTCAATCTTCAGTCACACTGACCGAAGATTTATACCACAATGCTCAGCTTAAAAGTTGTTGTTAAAGAATCCCACCTAGGGCTAGATAACAGCTCCATGGCTAAACACTGTCTATCTGCATGAAATCCCAGGTTTAAATCCTCATGTAGAGGGGGCTAGCGATCCCCTAGCGAATAAGCAGAGAAAGGAGATCAAAATAATACCATCAACAAATGAACCATCCAATCTGGCACGGTGACTCACACTTGTAATCCCAAAACTAGGGAGGAGACAGAAGGTCTGCTTTAAATTAGAGGCCATCCTGGGCTACAGAGTAAGACATTGTCTCAAAAAATAAACATAAAAATTGGGTGGGTTAGCAAAAATCTGTTAATAACAGAATTTGGGAATCAGAGGCAGGTGAACTGCCAGAAACTCCGGCCAGGCCACCAGAGTTACATAATAAGACCTTGTCTAAAACAAAAACAATAGGTGGCCATTAAATCAGAATTTAATAGATGAATCCAGCTGAGACCACCTGAATCTTCTTGAACTTATTAAATTTAATGAAGTCTTTCAGCTAAATTGTAGTTTACAAGATACATATGGAAATAGATGAAGTCACATAATACTATAAGAGCAGGGGGCAAGTCATAATACTGCAAATCAGGGAATGGCACTTCATCCATGAAATCCCAGCACTCCAAAATACAGAGAAAGAAAGGTCATTCTCAGCTACACAGAGACTACCCAGGAACACAGGAACCTCTAAATACAAACCTGTGAGATGCCTCAGCTACTAAAGGTGCTTGTGCCAAATCCAACCATCTGAGTTCAATCCCCAGGACCCTCCTAGAAGGAGCCAGTCTAGCTCACTTGGCAACTGTAGGTCAGTGGGAACCTCTGTTTAAAAACAACAATCAACAACCAAGGTTGCCCTCTGGCTTAATCACAAAAATTAACACACACACACACACACACACACACACACACACACCAAGGACAATGCTGAATGACATTCAAGGTTAGCCTCTGGCCTACACATGCACACAACCATACACATGTGCACATATATAAAACTATGTGCAAATATTTAAGATTAATGTACAACTGGAAAATATTATATGTATTTAATTATTTCATACAATATACCCATAAAGCTATTGTTTTTAAGGTTTTTTAAGGATTCTTCTAGAATAGTGGCTTAGCATACTTAATTCAGTTTATGGCTAACTTCATAGATCGCTTCTGTCTTTCAACATACAACTGTCAACATACAACTATAGATACTTCACATACTATAGATAGGAATGCTAATACCTTTGTTACCTAAATTCATTTTTACTCAACTAAGACTATACAAACATTCCTTTATAAGGGAATTAAATTCCAATAAAGTCACTGCAAATTAAAAATGTGTTTCATAGACCTAACCTTCCAAATATTATAGCTTGGGCCTCTTATTGCAGGATATCTGATCACATTGTGAATCCCGAGATTATGTTTCTAGTTATGGTGTGGCTCAACCCTTACCATTAATCCCAAACAAGGAAGGTAAAGTTAGTTTGTAGAAAGAAACACCCATGTTTGAAAGTGACATCTGAGTGGCAGACAAAGTGAGCAGAAAAAGTGATGAATCAGAGATATGACCAACTCTCAAGAGAAGAGAGGAAAAGGAAGCTATGTAATAGAGAAAGAAAGAGAGGAAGGAGGAGGCAGCTTTTTACAGGGACAGTTTTAAAGAGACAGGTTGCACAGAGAGAAAAAGCTAGAAACAAGTGAAGAAAGAATGAGCCAGAAGACTAGAACAGATTGGCAAAGTTAGTTTAGGGCCAAGCAGAGAAATTCAAGAGAAACTGAAAGAAGCCAGATTCAGTGAGCATGTGTTTAAACAAACTAAAACCCAGGACTCACATAGGGGAAGGCAAGAACCAACTCCTTATAGCTGTCCTCTGATGTTCATATACAGCAACATGTGCATAAATGTGTGTATGTACAATGTATATATACATTCATAATAAATACGCTCATAATCTACTAGGTTAAAAATCAAAAATAGTATCTTGCATTATTTGAAACCTGTTAAGAGTAAATTTTATGTGTTCTTGCCACATAGCAGAACCAGAGTAGCTGAGTTGAATTTGCCAGAGATCAAAAAGAACTAGGAAGGGGTGAGCATATTCATCAGTATATCTCAGAGACTGAAAACATTCTAGGCCTAGATTAGACTGCAGAGAGGCTAGAAGCTTCCAGGACTAGGCCTAGGTTAGCAGATGGAGGCAAAACTGTATTTGCCAGATATGACAGACCAGCTACACAAACTCATAGCAGCTGGGACTGACTGTGTGCACAAGGTTTGTACAAGAGCACACCAGCCCAGAATCCCAGCACTGATGGGGGAGGAGCTCATGACATCTCATCCACATCTGAGGAGTTACTGTCAATTTGATGGCTGCTGTGTGAGAGGACCCTGACAGGCTACCCATGCTCCATACAAATAGTAATAAATGGGCCCAGTGAGTATTCTTAAAAAAGAAAGGGAGCTGGGCTGGAGAGATGGCTCAGCGGTTAAGAGCAATGGCTGCTCTTCCAAAGGTCCTGAGTTCAAATCCCAGCAACCACATGGTGGCTCACAACCATCTGTAATGAGACCTGATATCCTCTTCTGGTGTGTCTGAAGACAGCTACAGTGTACTCACATATAATAATAAATAAATCTTTAATTAAAAAAAAAAAGGGAGCACATTAAATAATGGGCATGGAAGAATTGGAAGACTGAATGAGGGTGGATCTGACTCAACTCCATGATGTGCATATATGAATATTACATAAGGTATTTTTATGTGTATAGGTGATTTACCTACATGTGTGTCAGTGGGGCTGGAGTGATTAAGAGCACTGGCTGCTCTTCCAGAGGACCCAGGTTTGACTCCTAGCACCAACATGGCAGCTTACAACTGTCTGTCCCAAGCGATCTGACACCTTCTTCTGGCCTCCATTGGTAACACGGTACCAGAGCCAAGAGGCATGCATGTAATCACTGACATAAAATATTTTCTTAAAGATAAGAATTCAAGCTGGGCATGGGTGGTGAGTACCTTTAATCACAGCACTCAGGAAACAGAGTCAGGTATATTTCTGTTAGTTTGAGGCTAGTCTGATGCACATAGTGAGTTCCAGGCCAGTCAGGACTACATAGAAAGACCCTCTCTCACAGATCAAAAACAAAACAAAAAAAATCAGAATTCAAAATTCAAACCATACTTTCTGCTGGATGTCTCTTTGTTGTGCCACTACAAAGTTGAAATATCCTAAGTCAAACTTTCCAAACTGGAGGTTGGCTCCACTTTGCTCCACTGCAAGACAGTTTTATCCACATTAAAAAAAAAAAAAAATCACATAAAGTGGGGCTGGAGAAATGGCTCAGCAGTTAAGAGCATTGACTGTTCTTCCAGAAGACCTAGGTTCAATTCCCAACAACCATACAGCGGCTCACAACTGTCTGTAACTCCAGTTCCAGGGGATCCAGATCCTTACACAGATTAATATACAGGTAAAACACCAATGCACATAAAAAAATTAATTAATTAAAAAAATCATATATGGTGCATGTCTATGATCCCTCCACTTAGAAGCTTAAGGATCAGAAGTTGGAGGCCATCAAGGTCTACATAGTGAGACTATGTGTTTAAACAAAATGCAGGACCTACATAGAGGAAGGCAAGAATCAACTCCTTAAAGCTGTCCTCTGATGTCCATACACAGCAGCATGTGCATAAATGTGTGTGTATGTGTATATAATGTATATATACTCATATAAATCTAATAGGTTAAAAAATAAAAATAATATCTTGCATATTTTAAAACTGTTAAGAGTAAATATGTCAGCCGGGTGGTGGCAGCGCACGCCTGTAATCCCAGCACTCTGGGAGGCAAAGGCAGAGAGATTTCTGAGTTTGAGGCCAGCCTGGTCTACAAGTGAGTTCCAGGACAGCCAGGGCTACACAGAGAAACCCTGTCTCAGGGAAAAAAAAAAAAAACAAACAAACAAACAAAAAAAAAAACAAAAAAAAGAATAAAAATGTCATGTTCTTGCCACAAAAAGTAAAAAGTGTATGCTGAATAGTATGGTTTTAAATGGACATAGTAACCATACCAGCACTCCTCACACATGGGGGGCTGAACCAACAGTTTGTCCACAGTGTAAGACTGGTCTGGAGTACAAAGTGATTACTAAACCAGAGCTCTGTCAAAAAAAAAAAAAAAAGAGAGAGAGAGAATAAGAGGAGATAGCAACAGGAAAAAGAAACATAAAATTACAGCAGTGTACCTGGAGTGTTTTTGTTTGGAATCAAATTGATCCAAATCTGGGTGTGGCCATGCACTTCTAGGAGACTAAGATGGAAGGATGAGAGTTTAAGGCCTGCCTTGTTCTATACCTACCTCTGTTTCAAACAAACAGATGATCAGAGCTACTGTTTTTACTTCTTGTGAATCATTCTGCTCATTAGGTTTTTTTTGTCAACTTCGTACAAGCTAAACTCATCTAGGGATAGAAACCCTCACAGAGAAAATGCTTCCATCGCACTGTCCTGTTGGCAAGTCCGTGGGGCAGTTTCCTGATTAATATGGCAGGACCCAGACCACTGTGGCAGGTAGTCCTAGGTAAGGGAGGGGGAGACGTAGCAAACAGAGGGGAAGAGGGGGAGACAGAGAGGGAAGGGGAGGAGGAGGGGAAGAGGGAGACAGAAGGGGAGAGGGAATGAATGAATGAATGAAGCCAGGGAGAGCAAGCTATAAGCAGCATTCCTTCACAGTCAGAGTTTCAGTTCCTACCTTCAGCTCCTGCCCTGGCTGCCCTCAATATAAGCACCTGTATAAAATAATAATCAAATAACTTTTACTTTAAAAAAAGTGAAAAACACATTCCTGGCAATATTAACTGGAAAAAAAGAGAAAGAAATGAAATGTAAAACATGTATTACAGTGATATAAAAAAAAAAAAGAGGAGTGGCTCACAGGAGTAATACTGAGGCTCCTTAATTTTTTAAAATTGCTGGCACTGAGATACATGGCAGAGGCCAGCCATGACTAGGGTATGAGAATTAGTCTTAAAACAAGACACTGAGAATCTACCCCATATACACAGGTAGGGTTTACCTAGTTTTGTCCTAACTCATGTATCCATTCCAATCTGTGTGAGCAGTTAGCATGTGTCAAACAAGACACTGGGAATAGAGCTACAAACATAAAAAAGCCTACCTTGCTAAAGTGAAACTCACTTTGATTATTTTCAACAAATATACAAAGTAGTAGTATCTTAGGCCAGTGGTTCTGACCATAGGAAAACAGACATTTACATTACAATTCATAATAGCAAAATTACAGTTATAAAATAGCAACGAAAATAAACTTATGGTTGAGGGGGTCACCACGACTTAGGGAACTATATTAAAGGATCACAACATTAGGAAGGCTGAGAATCAGTGTCCTAGGCCCATCCTAAACTAAGTTTTCTGGAAGCAAAGCACCAGTTGATTCGGGCATTGCCATATTGCCAAGAACGGTGGCAGTTCGAGGCCAACGTGGTCAACAGAGACTTAGCCAGAGCGACACAGCAAGACCTTGTCTCAAAAAAAAAAAAAAAAAAAAAAAAAAAAAAAAAAACCCGCAATACCCCTCCCCCAAACATACTCACAGGAAACAGTAACACTAACAACAATCTATAAAGCATCTCACAGTTATAAAGCATGTTTTCTACATAGTCATTCTTTTTTTTTTCAAGCCGGTACACTCGTTCTTTGTTGTCCCCATGGGCACTTGGAGCTAGTTCAGGAACTCCCAAGAAAGTTGGAGCTCAGAAAACTAGAAGGACAGCTCTGAATACTAACCTTAGTATTACTCTGTAGAAGAACCCTGCTGGGACGGACCAGGCATACCTTTCTGACAAGCCGGGAAATGTCTCCATCACCTCCCTGAACCTGGGATACTCGGACTCCCGGAATCTCACCCCCTCTAAACTGCGTAACCCTCGCAATGCTGACTATCTAGTGGATACAACTCTGCAGTGTACTTCTGAAGTTACGAACTAAGACAAACACAGGTGCTTCTCCAACAGGATGATGCACTAACTGCTCTGCAACGATAAAGCAGTAGCTAAACCCGATAAGCGCCCATTAACTTCGAGGTCCCGAACGTTAGACCAGCATAGGCCCAAGGAGGGGCGGGACCCCATACTCCTAGGCCAAAGCCAGGCCGGCCGGGGCATCCAGCCGGGGATAAGCCGCAACGCGGGCAGCCGGTAGAGGCCAAGGCTTCACGATCCGGGCCCTCTGACAAGTTTATGGCGGTGACCCACCCAGGCTTCGGACCACCTACCCTCACCTCGGGAGCATCCCTCCAGCGCCCCGGGACGTACCTGACACACAGAAGCGCGAAACGCCGCGTAGCCCGCGCGCTCCGGGACCTGCAGTGCGCGTTCCCCGAGCTCTGAGTCCTTCCCGCGCCGGTCAAACAAGTACACCGTTCTACAGCCGTCGACGCCGCCATCCCTCCCAGACCCCTCCGAGAGGCCGCCAGTATCGCTGGCGCCCTCCGCTGCCATGTTGGGGGGGAAAAGAGTAGGCCCGCGGCTCTCGGGCGTGCTTCCCGGAGACGCGGGCTCCGCGCGTGCCCTCGGCTCCAGCCGCCGCGGTTCCAGGCCTCAGGGGGCCGCGCAGCACCGACTGGGCAGCGGCCGGGAAGCAACCCGGGAACCGATTCAAACTCGCTTCTGCCGAGGTGCCGCACGTCACTTCCGCGACCCGCGAAGACAGGGACGCGCTGCGCGCGCCTCGAAGCCCGCCAGCTGCGTGCGCCGCCGCCCACGGGAGCCTAGTCTGTGACCTGAGAGCTGGCCGCCGCCGCGGCTGCTGCGCAAGAGGAAGAGGACGGCGGACGGAGAGAGGGCCAGTCCAGCAGGCCGCGGGGCGGGGCGGGGCTTCGTGCGCCCCAGGCCACGCCCCCGGGCCTCACGCGGACCGGCGGGAAGGCGGCTCCCAGCGCCTCTGGAGCCCTCGGGGGAGGACTGCTAGCAGGCGCGTCGCCCCAGGGTCTATGCTGGCTCCCGCTGCTGTGCCCCGACACCTTCCCTCCAAACCACGCGGTCTCCAGGGCGCGAACGAGCCGGCCGGACGCGGCGGCTGGAAGCATGCACCACCTGGGACCCGGTGCAGACGACTCTGTGACTAAAACACCAGGCGCAGCTTTGCGCTCACGCTTCCTTCGCGGTCATGGGTGGGTTCTAGTGTGGGACAATGAGACAAAGCTCGGCCTGGATGAAGAACCGGGTCTCTGACGTCACCAGAGCCGCGATGCGCGCCCCTGGTTTGCCAGACTCTGAGGCTCTCGGCTGCGGCTGCGAGTCCTAACCTACTCACCGAGGTTGAGTCAGCTTCCAAGCTTACATAGTGTAGGACACGCTCCTCGAAAACTTTAGCATCGTTATAGGAGGCGGGGGGATGTGCTTCTGACTATACCGATAGCATGGCGTGCACTAAACAAGAGTAACCTTGCCAGGTGCTTGACTTGCTCTCTGGTTATTAAAACTTGGATGCTTTGTACTTGAGAGCAACGTATAAATTAATGAAACCCATTAATTAATTGAGTTCTTTAATGTTTCTACACGTTGGATCAGATTTAAGGGTGCTGTTTTACTAGGTTTACAGAAGCCTTTATGATTAACGATAAAGCTAGACTCAAAGTCAGTACATCTTGAAAACAGACCTTGGCACCAACAATAGAACTGATAATTGGCCCAGCATACAAAAGTGTGAAGGCATGCATTGAGCGGCATAAATAGTATGATTGAAGGAAAAGAAAATGAAACAGGTGGTAGATGAAATTGTGGCCAAAAACATGTTCCTGAAAGGGTGCGTGGAAGACAGGGGTCACAAGATTAACCCCCAACTATTATGAGATTTTTGTGAAGTCTTATGTAGTTTGCTTTTTGTCAGTCTTCATAGGCTGCCCAGGATGACCTCAAACTTTGATCCTCCTGCCTTGGCCTAACCCGAACCCGAACCCTAATCCTGATTGCTAGAGAGGTGTGAGTCACTACTCCTAGCTGACATTTTACATTTTATCTTTAAAACTCACACAACCATTTCCTTCTATCCCTTTTATGGACTGTGTTTGATTTGGACAACTCAAGGAAAAAAAATCGTTTCTCTAAATCTTAATTAAGGAGCAAGATGAATTGCCTTTGTGGTTCAGCAAATTGGAACTTAACAGCCAAAGGGTCAACAGGGCAAGTTCTCTGTAATACCAAATTATAAATCACATAAATAAAAACAGAAGTAACTTGAAGGTCCGAGGATCCATATTCTCTGGAATAGGGGGTGATTGTGAGCCTTCAGATGCAGGGAATAAAATCCTTAACAGCAGGTCCTAATATGGATCTTTTTTTTTATCGTTCTCATTATTTAGAGAACATTAGTTTCTGTAACCCAGCTCTCACAGGTAAGACCTGACATATTTAATACAAAGTGTAATTCCTGGACTAATAGAAAAATATAAACTTAATGTTTCTAGACAAGCTTAACTATTATGACAGCAACTCAGCATGGTGAGCTAGGATACCCTTCCCAAACATCACAGCACAGCTAGTGTCTCCAAAGATTCAAATCCTATATGTATAGATGTTTACATTAGAAATGTAACAGAGTAGTATGTTATGCATCAATAGCAGTAAGAGCATTCCCAGGTCCAGCTGTCATTTGAACAAATTTGAAGAGACATCCAGAATATCCCATTCAAATGGGGGAGGGTGTACCAGAAAACAGCCCAGCTTTGTTACTATTATGCTGGCTATCTGGCATCATTTTTTAAATTAGCTTCTCAATTGTCATCTGAAAAAAAATATTCTGAGTAACATTATTAAAGACAGCTCTAAAAAGCTGGATGTGGTGACATATGCCTTTAATCCCAGCACTCAGGAGGCAGAAGTAGGTGAGCTCCTCTTGAGCTCCAGGACAGCCTGGTCTATAATTTTCAAGACAGCCAGGACTACACAGAGAAACCCTGTCTCAAGAACATTAATAATAATAATAATAAATAATTCTTTAAAAGAAATATCAGCTCTAATGCTAGGTAAGTTGGTGCACACCTGTAATCCTAGCACTAGGGAAACAAAAGCAGAAAGGTCACAAATCAGAAGCCAACTACAACTACATATTCAGTTGCTTAGATGGCAGTGTAGCAGTCTAGAATAGTGTCAGAACATTTTCTTGTGCTAGTCACTGTTGATTCTTCAAAAAACTTAAAAGATATATATACGGGGTCTGTTCTTTATGAAAAATTAATAACGTGAGTTTGAAATGACCCAGTTCCCTGATTAATTCTGGTCACTTGTCATCAGTTATAATACCTATTGAATATATTTTATTTATTTTAAACACTGCTACACACACATACACACACACACACACACACACACACACACACTTTTATTTGAAGGAAGGCCCTGGGTATTTAGGTCAGGACAATTTGTGGAAAGTAGTTCTCTCCTTCTACCATATGGGTCCCAGGGATCAAACTCAAATTGTAAAGATTGAAAGCAGTCACCTTTACCAGAAGATAAATGTTTTGTTTTGTTTTTCCAAACAGAGCTTCTCTATGTAACCTTGGCTGACCTGGAATTGACTGTGTAAACCAGATTGACCTCAAACACACAAGATTCACCTGCCTTGACCTCCTGTGAGCTGGGTTTTTTTTTTTTTTTTTAAAGTATCTTGTGTCAATTACCTGTTGTACAACAAACTACAATGAAACTTAGTGGCCCTTGGTAGAGTCCCCCTTAGGATGAGACTCAAGCTGTGGGTGATAATGTCCTAAGATCACAGGTGCTTCATGAACAGCTTGGAAAGTGAAGTGAATACTGTTAAGTCTGCAATTAAAAACAGCTAGTTAAAGATGGGCGATGGTACCACGTGCCTTCCATCCCAGCACTGAGGAGGTAGAGGTAGGCAGATCTCTGAGAGTTGTAGACTATTGTGGTCTACATAGTGAGTTCCAGGACAGCCAGAGCTACATAACAGACCCTGTCTCAGGGGGGAAAAAGTGATCTTTTAACACCTGCTGAAACACATAGGCGGATAGACTGTTAGAATGTATTCTATTGGCCCGGCATCTTCTTTTTTCTTTACTACCACTCATTTTTAAATCTTTAGTATTTTTATTAGTGGTTTAGGAGAGTGCTAGTATTTTTATTATCACTATATTTTTATCACTATATTTTTATTAGTGAGTGCTAGAAAAAAGCAATAAAACCAGTATTGTAAATATTGATTTATGTGAGTGTGTGTGTATCTGTCTGTGTGGTGCTTGTTCTGAGACAAGGTCTTGCTAATGTAATCAAGTTTGGCTTCTGTATCTCAGTACTTCAGATTCCACTTTCTGAGAGCTGACCTTTCACACTTGTACAACCACACCTGATTTTGTGGTTGCATGTGTGAGTATATTTAAATGTAGTGCCTTAACACTGGCAAGATGCCCGGGAATCTTTTAAATGAAACCACACCCATGCTCATGAGGGCAAGCAGCCCTCACCCAGTGAATTCAAAAAAAGAAAAAAGTTGTTTAAAGGACGTGAAAGTAGGAAGGGGACATATTGGCAAGAAGAATAAGAGACAGAAAGGAGGGTGAATATGAAAAGAACAAATTATATAAATATATAGTTATCGAAGATTAAATTAGATTTTAATTTTTCTTCCTGTGTAGCCCTGGACGTCCTGGAACTAAGTCTGTCAGACCAGGCTGGCCTTGAACTTAGAAATTAACTTACCTCTGCCTCCTGAGTGCTAGGATTAAAGGTGGGTGCCACCATGCCCAGCTGTATTTTTTTTTTTTTTTTTTTTAGTTTTTTTTCTAAAACTGTAATGTAGTGGTTTAAAACAGGAACCATTTCTGGCTCGTGATACTGTAATTTGGCTGAGCTCCGATGTGTAGCACTGCTGGTGAGATCGCTTACTTAGCATAATCACTGGCATCTTAAACAAGGTGAGTGGTGGGTGACAGGCTCACTTCCATGACTGACAATCAAGCTGAGGTTGTTGGCTTAATTACACGAGTTCTCCTCTAATTAGACATCTCTACCAGGAAAACCTAGTGTCTTACCTGATAATCATGTTCCAAAAACAAAAACATCAGTGTGCAAGTGTTTATCAAGGCCCTGCTTGGCTCCTTTGTAATGTCCCAGTGGCCAATGATAGTCACATGGCTAACCCCCTTGGTGGTCCCCTCCCACAACAAAAACAGGTTTACAAGAATACTTAGTGATTTTGAGAATAATGCTGTGTCTGCCTTCTTTGAGAGGTGGTGTATACATCAGTAATGATACTTCAAATGATGTGTGATGAACTTTGGGTTCGGTCCTTAGCACCATTAAATAAGGAAAAGAAAGAGAAAGAAAGTATCATGTCAGAAAGCAGGAAAGCATAATACAGTTGATTGGTACAAGAAAGCACCCTTTAGGTTGGTGATTCCTTGATACCCCATAAATTAAAGATGTTTCCTTTAACTGGTATAGAGGATCAAGGGCAAGGGGCACACCTGGCGATAAGTCTTCTAGCTGGCAGTGCCCTTAGGCAGTGCAGGGCACCATGTGGTAAGGGATTAGGAGTGTGTGTCTGTCTCCTGCTTACTCACCTGGCACCCCCCCCCATGCTAATGACTTTATCTCTCCCTATGGCCAGTCTCTAAATGCCTTAATTGGATTAAGTTTCCACCCTCTTAATTACTCAAAATAGTGATTAAACTCCAGCAGGAATTTCCCAGAAGACAAACATTCAAACATAGCTGGCTGATCCTCCAAATTAAAAAAGTGCTTTAAAAGGGGGCAAGAAGGGCATCTTTTCAATGTCCTTATCTCCTCAAACATTATTCTTATTTTATTCTGGAAAGTAAAGGGTAATCTCAGTGGCATAAATTCAGGGTTTACCAGCTAAAAAGCTTTGCAACTCTGAGCCCCTGACCTACCAGACTGGTAAAGAATATTTTAGGGTCCTTTCTCCTTCCAGTTTCAACAAATTCCATGTTTTGGGTGAGGAGGTTGTATATACAGCTATTTAACTATTTGAGAGAGGAGGACCATTTCTTTTAACCTACCTACAGGGAATCATTTTAACTCTGGATAATAATCCGCCCCCCTTCCCTGGGATTAAATCCAGGGCTTCATTTATGCTGAGCTATACTCCCTCAGTTTTTCCTTACTTCTTTATCCAAGAGTGCTGTATCACTGCACATAAATCCTTATATTTTTTTTTTCTGTCTCTAAAATCTAAGGCCGCAGGCATTTGGGAATATGTCCCCAACAGGAAGCATTTTTTTCAATTCTCCACTGGTACTAGGTATGAATTGCTAAATAACAAACTGTCTGAAAACCAAGTTCTGTTGTCAAAGGCAGGTGGGAGTCACAAAACCTTGCCCTACCTATAAGATGTGCAGGGAGAAAGGTGGATCAGAGACTGAGGGATGGTCAGTGACTGTTCCAGCTTGAGACCCATGCCCCTGAGAGGGAGCCCACCCCTGACACTATTAACGACATGCTTACAGACAGGAGCTTAGCACAACTGTCCTCTGAGAGGCTTCACCCTGCAACTAATGGAAACAGATGCAGAGACCCACAGCGGAACATTAGATGGAACGTGGGGGAATCCTATGGAAGCGGGGAGGAAGGATTGAAGAAGCCTGATAGGTCAATTACTCCACAAAGAAACCTACAGAACCAACTGGCCTGGGCCCACGAGGACCTATAGAGACTGAACCACCAACCAGGGAGCACGCATGGGACTGACCTAGGCCCTCTGCGCATGTGCTACAGTTGTATAGTCTGGTTTCCCTGTGGGACTCCTAATGGCAGGAGCAGGGGCCTTCTTTGACTCTGCTGCCTGCCTTTGGACCCTCTCCCCTAACAGGGCTGCCTTGTCTAGCCTCAATAGAAAAAGATTCGAGATGTTCTTAGTTTTACTGCAACTTTATATGCCAAGGCTGATTGATACCCACAAGAGGCCCCCCCTTTTCTGAAGAAGAAAGGGAGGAGGAGTGGATGATGGTGGGGAGGGAGGTGCAGAGAAGGACGGGGGTGGGGGAGCAGGGTTGGTGGTGAGGGGAGCAGGAGAAGGGAAGGGAAACTGGTCGGAATGTAAAGTAAATAAATTATTTAATTGAAAAAAGAAAAACAAGTGGGTGGAGGGTTTCATAAGACCATTTCAAATTGTAGGTGTAGAACTACCTATCTATAGGCAAAAATAGCATAGTTCTTTGGGAATCACCAAAGTAACAATCTGACCAAGTCCTGAGACAAGAGAGCACAGATACCACTTTTTTTTTTTACTTTAAATTACATTTAATTTATTTATCGTGTGTCTATGCCTGGGTTGTTAGTTGCGATCTCAAGGGGGATGGGTGTAGACCACATCCTAAGCTTTTAAAACCAACAGGTGCCACTACTTGTATTGGAAACTCTTGGCTGTGGTGGGAAAGCTATTTGCATCCCAAGCTCATTATTCCCTCCCACCATGCTTGATCCTTTCACAGTGTTTCCACAATGTACCTGGTACATTCTGAAGCAATGGTGGTGGTTGTTATAAACCAGTTTCCCTAAGAAACAGGAAGACCAAATCTTTAACTCACAAGCTGTTTCATAACGTTTTCTCCATGGCTAGGCATAATGGTGCCCACCTATAGTTTCAGCACTCTTGAGGCTGAGGCAAGTGGGTCTAAAATTTAAAGCCAGTTTGAACTGCATAGCATGACCCTACTGTAAACAAAATTTCTCTTCCTTAGTTCCTTTTTTTTTTAAGCTTTATTATTTTTATATGAGACTGGGGTTACAGATGTTTGTGAGCCACCATGTGGGTACTAGGATTTGAATCCACTCCTCTGGAAGAATAGTCAGTACTTTTAACCACTGAGCCATCTCTCCTAGAGGCTGGTCTTGAACACCTGTTCCACCTGTTTCTACCTTCATGTGTTGCCAGGTCCTCTTGTTTCATTGTTACTGCTGTTTGTAGTTGGTTAGTTGGTTGAGTTTTGAGACTGAGTCTCACTGTGTTGCTCACTCATGTGGCCTGAAACCCACTACGTAGACAACTCTGTTCTTGAACTCAGACCTCTGCCTCCCTCTGCCTCTCAGATGCTTCCAGACAGGCTCTCAAAACTTCTAAGATTTGCCTTGAACTTTTAAATCTCCTGCCTCAGCCTCCTGAGTAGTTGGGATTACAAGCCCTGCCTCCAGGCCCACCACTCCTTCCTTAGTTTTCATCTGATCACGAAATGGGAAAATGGGTCTCTCCTAATTTTGCTTGCTTAATATAAAGAGAAATAAAGTGGAGACTTCTTAACCAAATCTCACCAAAAAAGCTGACCATCTGGACTAGAGTGATGTATTATTTTATTCTATAACTCATTCACCTCACCGTAAATCAAAACTGAGTAGGATGATTCTCAGCAATAAGAGGCAGTAGGACAATTGTACATATCAGATATAAGTATTATCTGTCCTAAAGCTACAAATGACTGGTGTGGAGGAGGGATACTATGTTGCACATGCTGTTTATCTTGTATGGAAGGGAGGGTGTTGTATATATACAGGCCAGAGGAGGACATCAGGTGTCTTCTATCCCTCTGCCTCAATTCCCTTGAGTCAAGAGTTTCTACCTGATCCTGAATCTTCTCCTCTGGGGTAGATTGGCTTGCCAGGAAGCTCCTAGGATCTGCCTACACGTACTCCCCAAAGTTGTGGTTACAGGTACATGTGCCTATTTGATGTGGGTGTTTGGAATTTAAACTCAGGCTCTTGTGCTGTCACAAGCTTACCCTCTCCATCCCTAAATATACCTTATGGACTAGTGACAGTCACCAACAGTCTGTCATCATTCACTCAGTAGCAAATACAAATTAATAATTGAAAGTACAATCAGATATACTGGCTCATCCCTGTAATCTCAGCACTTAGGCAACTGAGGCTGGAAAATGTGGAGTTCGATGTCAGCTAGATGACTACTTCACAAACAGCAACAAGAGTCAGATGTGGCCAGGAGGTGGTGGCGCACGCCTGTAATCCCAGCACTCTGGGAGGCAGAGACAGGCAGATTTCTGAGTTTGAGGCCAGCCTGGTCTACAGAGTAAGCTCCAGGACAGCCAGGACTATGCAGAGAAACCCTGTCTTGAAAAAAAACCAAATCCAAAAAAAACCAAAACAAAACAAAAAAAAGTCAGATATGGTGGCTCACTAGTACTTCCAGCACTTGTAGGTAGGATGAGGAATTCAAGGTCTAAATAGGGATGCCAAGGCTAGCTTGGAATATGAGACTCTTTCAAAAACAAAAAAGCAAACAAAAAACCCAACAAAAATAAAACCTTCACCTGGGGCTGGTGAGATGGCTCCTCAGGTTAAGGCACTTGATGCTAAGCCTGACAACCCATCCCTAGTACCCATGTGGTGGAAGGACAGAATCAAACTCTCAAACGTTGTCCTCTAACCTCTATCTCAGTGCACTGTGGTATGTACTGTGTATGCACATGCATGTGCACTATGTCCTTGCAATATACAATAATAAAAAGGTAATAAAAGAAAATCCCAACTAAGAAAGGTGTCATAATTGCTACTCACTGAGTGAGGCACCAATTTCAGTGACTTACGTAGAGAGATGGAATGAAAGTCATGTGGAAAGGACTTTCCTAACATGTAGTTAGGAAAGGTGGAGATACAAAGTAAATATATTTGGTCCCAAGACATAACCATTATATATAGATTGTTTAAATGTATTTACTTCTCAACTGAGCCCTTTCTAAACTCAGTTCTCTCTATGACATCTGTGAGTAAGCTCAGCAGATGTTGAACTTTCCTCAGACTTCTTTGAAACTTTTAAAACATATGGCTGAAGCATTAGATATGTTGCCATTTTGAAAATTTTTCACAATCAGATAAAAGCCATAACTCAAAGTAATTCTAGTAATTGTTAGTATTGTTTGACATTTGGACAAAATTATTTTCTTTATTTTTCTGAAAGCTTACTTTTAAAAAAAATATGTTTTATTTATTTATTTTGTAGTGAGGGGTGGGGGGGCAGAGAGGAGGGCATGCTTGCCACTTTGTGTATGTGAAGGTCAGAGGACCATGCTTCTTGTATCCTGTGGGTCCCAGAAAACTCAGGTCTTCAGTCTTGACAACAGATGCCTTTACTTACTGAGCCATGTTGATGGCTGAGTGTTCTTTTGGGGAAGTGTTGGGGATGGTGGTAGTTTTTTTTAACAGACCTTGTTTTGATCAATCAGAAGTTAGAAGTGGGCTAGGAAGATGGCTGTCCTAATTAGGGTTTTTCTGCTGTGAATAGACACCATGACCAAGGCAACTCATATAAGGACATTTAATTGGGGCTGGCTTACTGGTTCAGAGGTTCAGTTCATTATCATCAAGGTGGGTACATGGCAGCATCTAGGCAGGCATTGGTGCAGGAGGATCTACATCTTCATCTGAAGCAGAATACTGACTTCCAGGCAGTCTTATAACCCACACCCACAGTAACACACCTACTCCAACAAGGCCACACCTTCTAATCATGCCATCCTCTGGGCCAAGCATATACAAATCACCACAATGGCTTAGTCAACAGAGTGCCTGCTCTACAAGCACAAAGACTGAATTTCAATCCCAGGGCCATATAAAAGCCAGCATGCACAGCACATGTATCTGTAGTAATGAGGAACTGGAGAGCTGTGGATTCATGGTACTTGTAGGTCAGGCACCTTAGCCAAATGGATGAACTTTAGATTCAGTGAGAGACCCTTTCTCAAAGAAAGGTAGAGAGTAAGTAAGGAAAAGTTCTGATATCAACTTCAGGTCTCCACAAGTACACACACAAGCACAGGCAGTCACATGATCATGCACACACACACACACACACACACACACACCATGCATAGAAAGAGAAGCAGATGTAAAGTGCTGTGTTACTAAGTACACTGAACTCATCTCCAGATTTTATCTATTAGAGACATGAAGTGTCATGGTAGATCTGAGCATCCTTCATGCTATTGTAAATAAAGCAACTACAGGTAATGAAAACAAGAATGATAGATAACAAATTGGGTGTGTCCTTCCTGTGGCCCATGGATCACGTATAATTCAGGATACTTGTGAACACTGTTCAATACATTTGGAAAAAATGGCATCATATTGCAATGTCAAAAGATTGTGCTATCTCTAATGGGTAAAAATTCTTGAAACTTATGGGAGGGCAATCATTGAAACTTTCCTGTGAGAAACGTGGCTAAGCCTTATCTACATGGTGAGTTCTTGGCAAGCCAGGCCTATATAGCAAGGTGCTGTCTCAACAAAAGAAATATGGATAGAGAGAATTGAAAATGATTATCACAAAAACCGCTGTGGATTGTGAGCCTAGAGAAGTATATAGTGGAGGAGAATGCACAGGGGAGGAGCATGTTGTGGTATGGTCTTTTTTTTGTGAGCAGAGAGAACATAGATTTATTTATGAAAAATGAGAAAGAGTTCTGGAGATGGGATGGGTTCCAAGAAGATTACCCTATATTATAGCATTTTATTTGCAATATATTGAAGAGCCAGTGTGGTGCTACAGACAAGAAAACTGGGCTTGGAGAAAAGAACTATGCTTCCAGGGGCTAGACCCAACTCCAGTTTACCCGTGAAAGCACAATATGAAAGAAGATAAAACAAGCACAGAAAGAAAATTATAATGACGATTTAGAAATATTAACTTATTTATTGAATTTATTTAGCACTTGTTTCCTTTGGTTTTTCAAGACAGGGTTTCTCTGTGTAGCCCGGCTGTCCTGGAACTCACTTTGTAGACCAGGCTGGCCTCGAACTCAGAAATCCACCTGCCTCTGCCTCCCAAGAGCTGGGATTAAAGGCGTGTGCCACTTCTGCCCAGCCTGTCTGTCAGTATTAATGCTTGCCTGAGTTAGAATTGCCTGGTGCTATAGGATGCGAAGAATGTGGAAAGCAACATGAAACAGTCTTCATCTTGTTTAAGATTACAATAAAGTAGCTGGGTGGTGGTGGTGCACAACTGTAATCCCAGCACTCTGGGAGGCAGAGGCAGGCGGATTTCTGAGTTAGAGACCAGCCTGGTCTACAGAGTGAGTTCCAGGACAGCCAAAGCTACACAGAAAAACCCTGTCTCAAAAAAACAAACAACAACAACAACAACAAACAAAAACAAAAAAAAAAAAACAAATTACAATAAGGTTAATTCTTCCAGAACTGGATTTTTCTTTTGAAATTTAAACAGTTTTACTTTGGGGTTTAAGAAAATATTTCTAGCTGAAGCCAGTTTGACATTGTATGAGAGCTGTCTGAGTGTGGGAAGGTGCACAGCCTGGTTTAAATCCGTTTAAAAGAACAATAAAACGTTTGACTGTCTGAGTATTGTGTAGCTTACCCTCTTATCACACAGGTACCTGCACTCACCCATGCATTACTTCAGATGCTGTCCCGTGGCAGCAGAAAGGAAGCAGTACCTCTCTGCAGTCGGAGTTGTTTCTCATCTAGGTTTCTGTTTCCTAAAAGAGAAGTCACTTGTTCTGTGAAAACTGGCTGGTTCTCACAGGATTGTTAACTTGTTAGCTAATATGGCATATCTTGAAGCCAAATACACAATACCTGTGGACATCATTTACTTATGCATGGCGGTGGGAAATATGAGAGATAAACATTGTCCTTTTCTGCATTCTTCAAAGTCTGTGAGTTTTAGAGTTAAATGACCCCCACAGCAAGTAGAGTTTTGCCAAGCCCGGGCCAGTTCCCCCTTTTTAGCCATCCTCTGACTCGAAGTGACTGCGGCTCTTCTAAGTGCCCCTTGACTGTTCCTCTGAACTTAGTTCCTAACACTTCTGAAAAGTGATCTCAGAATTTTCTAGAGGACATGGTTACAAAAATCCCCCCGGATGTGCTATACATAGAGAGCCAACCATCTTTTTCCTTAGTCACACACAGAAAGACCCATTTTGAAAGGCAAGCTACCCAGAACAAAAGGCAGAGATACTCTTGAGTTTACATGCTTTCCCCCAACCCCCTTTCAGTTTTAAAATAACTGTTTCCTGCTTCTACAGCTGCTGGGTGTGTCCCTTCTCCTGTTTGTGATCTTAACCTTTTTTTTTTAAAGGAATCTCAAAAAAAGAAAGAAGTTAAAGTTTACAAATTTTTACACATCCACTGTTTATTTGCAGGGTCCCACCTTAGATCCACAGGGTCCCTTTCCATTTTGGAGAATGTTTTTTTTGCCATCCTGCAGTACTAAATTTTCCCAACAATGTTGTTTTTTTCAGAACAAAAAATGGTTGACCTTAAATAAAATATTGTTTCAGCTTTGCAAGTCTAAAACCTAAATACTGCTTTCGACTCAAAACTGCATTCCTTAAGGTTCATCAAAGCCACATCCCTTAAGGTCCATTGCTTCAAAACCAAGTACACAAGGAAGAAACGATAGAGGACTCTTAAAGGTGTAATTGTCTTGTTCTCTCCCCTCTGTCTCCCAAGCCTGTAAACTTTTACCCAGAAGTGAACTGTGACATGTGTGAAACAGCCAGAGGGGATGGGAGGAAAAAAAATGCCTCAGATGTTTAAGGGCTTGGCTTCACACGAGTCAGAGCTCCTACTTCCCTCTGTCCTAGATGCATTTTTCATGGAGCACCTCTCTTGTAGCTACAGCCCCACTGGGATTTTCTGTAGCTCTTTAGTCCACAAGATCCTGTCCCTAAACAGCACCCTGAAACAGCACACTCTAACCAGGACTGTGAAAACTTTGATAACAGTGATAAACGATATTTCCCTCTAGGCACAGCAACATGATTCTAACCAAACATAAGTAAAGCTATTCTGCATTTGTACCAAAATGACTAGTTTGTTGGTTGGTCGATTCCTTCATTAGTTATTCACAAGTTCAATGACAAATATGGCTTGGTATATGGTCTTTCCTATGGCTACTGAGGTTTATTTATTTTATTTTTATTTATTTATTTATTTATTTATTTATTTATTTATTTATTTATTTATTTGGTTTTTTTTCGAGACTGGGTTTCTCTGTGTAGCTCTGGCTGTCCTGGAACTCACTCTGTAGACCTCGAACTCAGAAATCCGCCTGCCTCTGCCTCCCAGAGTGCTGGGATTACAGGCGTGCGGCACCACCGCCCAGATCTGGTTTATTTATTTTAAATTAATTTTTTTAAGATTTATTTATTTTATTCTATATGAGTACACTGTCGTTGTCTTCAGACACACCAGATCCCATTTACAGATGGTTGTGAACCACCTTGTGGTTGCTGGGAACTGAACTCAGGACCTCTGGAAGAGCAGTCAGTGCTCTTAACCACTGAGCCACACCTCTCCAGACCTTTAAATTAATTTTTAAAAGATTTATTTTATGTGCGTTTGTGTTTTGTCTGTGTTTGTGTGTGTGAGGGTGCTGAATCCCTTAGAACTGAAGTTACAGACAGTTGTAAACTACATTCAGGTTGGGAATTGAATCCAGGTTCTCTGCAAAACCCATCAGTACTCTTGACCACTGACCACTGAGCCATCTCTCCAGTCTCCAATTTTAATTAATTTTTTACTTGTGTGTGTGTTTTTTGTATGCACATCTGTAGGTATGCACGTAGGAATCCATAGAGGCCAGAAAGGGGATTCAAACAATGGGGGATTAAACAGGGTTTCAAACACACCAGGCAAGTACTCTATCAACTGAGCTACACCCCTATTCTGTAGTCCCTTTCTTTGCCACAAGAAAATTTGCCACTGGAAAACTTCTTCTAGACATGCCATTTGTAGCTTTCATTCTGTGGTTTACCTTCCGATATCGCCACAGCTTCTGGACTTGTTTTATCTAAGACTTGCTCCCTGCCCCCTACTCCTTGTTTGTCACCTTCCATCCCTGCAACATCTGGTTTGCCTGGGTTCATTAACTATTTCCCCTTCTCAATTCAATATCATTTCCTTTCCTCCTGAAAATGGAATATTCAAGAGAATATGTGTTTCACTTTTCCTCATTTCTTCCATGATGGAAAGAATGAAGGTATCAGGGAGAAAAGATCTGGAATTCTTTTCTTGTCTTCTAAACTTGAACTTAGCCCTGAAGGCCATGTGGCAGAAGCTAAGTCACCTCATGATAGAGGGGAAGTCACCAAGTATAGCCTGTGTGGCCATTCCCACCCTGATGACATAGTTTCGCCAGCTCGGTGTCACCTAAAGCTTCTACCACCTCCCCAAACAGCACCATGTGCTGAGGGACCAAAAGCATTCAATACATGAATCTGTAATTTCACATTCAAAGCACATGTACCCCAAAGATGCTGAATAAACCAGGCTTGGTATTATATGTCTGTGATCCCAGCAGACTGGAGGCTGAGGTAGAATGACTGTGAGTTCAGGGCCTGAGTGTACTACCAAATTTCTGTAGACAAGACACTTTTCTACTTGTGATGCTGAAACCTAAGTCTCTTGGTTAGGGTTTTATTGCTGTGAAGAGACACCATGACCATAGCAAACATGTAAAGAAAAACATTTAATTGGGACCAACTTAGTTTCAGAGGCTTAGTCCATTATCATCATGGTAGGAAGCATTGCACCGTCCAGGCAGACATGGTGCTGGAGGAGCTGAGAGTTCTACAAGTTGGTCTCTATGAAGCAGAAGTAGACTGTCTGCCACACTGGGTGTAGCTTGAGCATACGAGACCCCAAAGCTCACTCCCAGAGTGACACACTTCCTCCAACAAGGCCATACCGCCTAACAGTGCCACTCCCTGTGGGCCAAGCATTCAAACACTTGAGTCTATGGGGCTGTACCTATTCAAACCACCACATTAATAAAGGCTTTGTTTTCCTAATGAAGGATTAGTTCATCCCTCTGGTAGCATACTGCTGTTTGCATCTCTTGTGTACATGTTCATTTTCATGCAACATGCATGTGCAGGCACACGGAGGCCAGAGGTCCTCTCTCTACACATTATTTTCTGAAATAGGGTTTCTATTGGAGCTGGAGCTCACAGGTGAGTGATTTTGGTTAACAATCTGCTCAAGGATCCACCTGTCTGTCCAAACCCCCACCACTGGGGTTAGAGATATCCCACCAAGCCTGGCTATTTTCAAGGGTGCTAGGGATCTGAACTCAGGTAATCATGCCTACACAACAAACATTTTACACATCTCCTTAATCTCTTTTGGTTTGTATCTTCTTGATTTGTTTTGCTTTATGAGATAGAGTCTCACTATATAGTCCAGGCTGGCCTGGAACTGGTGGCTATCCTCCTGTACCAGACTTTAGAGTGCTGGAATTACAGATATGCACAACTGGCTATATTCTTCTTAAAGACAGAGAGCCCCCAAAGTTTCCCAAGATAGCTTCATTTTAAGAAAGATTTATTTTTGTGTGTGTGAATGTTTGCACTGCATGTATGTAAGTGCACCACGTGTGTGTAGTGTCCGTGGAAACCTGAAGACAGTGCCAGATCCCCTAGAACTGTGGGAAAGCTGAGAACTGAACCAGAATTCTCTGCAAGAGGAAGCAGTGTCCCTTAACCACTGAGGTATCTCTTCAGCCCCATGAGGTGGCCTCTTTGGCTCCTAAACAGGCTGTTTTTTTTCTCCTTTCTCAGGACAGCTTACCTTACCCTCCCTTCCCTCAATGAGCTGTTGCGTGCTACTTTCTCTATTTGTATTTTAACCCTGCTGGGATCTAGTGGGTGAAGTCGTTTGCTTTAAAGCCAATCTCTCTCTTTCATTCTGAGGCTGGAAAGTCTATAAAGGATAAGCAGCTTCATGATTACAGCCTTTCACAGAGCATTTTTGCATCCTGTTCTCCACCCACCCTCTCACCCACCCACCCACTCCGCCATTTTACCAGTCCACATTTCATCTTGTCTTCCTGTCCCACTACACCACACCCTGGGTTAGTGTAATATTCCTTGGCAACATGAGAGCTAAAGTTGCATAACATTTAGTTTCTTTTGCCTTCTTCTTGTTACCATTTTGCTCAATTGGTTGATTTCTAGGATACTTGGTAGAACTGCTTTGCTCCTTCCACTTTTATGTGGGTTCTGGAGATCAATCACACTCAGGTTACCAGACCTGTGACAGCAGCACCTTTGACCCACTGAACCGGCTCAGTAGCCAAAAGGCCAACCTAAAATATTTACCTAATTACTGAGACTGAGACTCAGAAAAGCTGCCCTAAGTCTTCTGGTATTCAGGTTGTTTACCCTCAGTCTAATTTTTCTCCAGGTCCTCTTTGCATATACATGGGTGTACAAGTGTAAAACAGGATCCTAGGCTGGCCTCAAACTTTAGGTCTTCCTACCTCAGCCACCCAAATGCTGAGATGACAAACATGTAATATCACTCCCAGACCATAATACTTTTATCCCAGAGAAGTTTAATTTTTTATTTTTTTACTTTCTTTTCTTTTTTTTTTTTTGATACATTTAAAAAAGTAAAACAGAGTGCTATGGTATACACTGTTAGTCCCAGTTACTTAGAGACTGACGTGGAGGGCTGAGATCACTAAACTTGAGACCAGCATGTGCAGCATAGGGAGTCTCCAGCTCAGAGAGAAAACAAAGAAGCTGGGCATATCTATCTATCTATCTATCTATCTATCTATCTATCTATCTATCTATCTATCTATCTATCTATAGCTTAGAATCTATAATCTTAGCTCATAGGAGGTTGAGATGGGAAGTCAGCCATGAGTTGCCAGACTATCCCTCAGAACAAATCAACGGGGCTGAAGAGATGGCTCTGGAGGACCTAGATTTGATTCACAACACTCATTAGGTGGCTGAAAACCATCTGAAGTTCCAGATCCAGGGATCCAACATCCTCTGGTCTCTGTGGGCATAGGCATGTATCTGGGTTAGACATACATACAGGCAAAACTCATACATGTTAATGAAAAAAAATTCAAGCAAACCCAAGTGTTAAATCTAGCAGCATAGAACCATACCATGACCAAATGGTATTCAAATGGTATTTATTGTAGAGATGTATAGATGGACTTTTGTTTTTCTGACAGAACTTCAAATTGAATTCAGGGTCTAGAGAAGTGCTTAACCAGCTGGGTGGTGGTGACGCACGCCTTTAATCCCAGCACTTGGGAGGCAGAGGCAGGTGGATTTCTGAGTTGGAGGCCAGCCTGGTCTACAAAAGTGAGTTCCAGGATAGCCAGGGCTACACAGAGAAACCCTGTCTCGAAAAAACCAAAACCAAAAGCAAAAAACAAAAACAAAAAAAAAAAAAAAAAAACCAGAGAGAGAGAGAGAGAGAGAGAGAGAGAGAGAGAGAGAGAGAGAGAGAGAGAGAAGTGCTTAATCACTGAGTTACTGCCCCAGTCGGAGAAAGTGGTCATATGAAAACATTTGGAATAAAGTCACAACCCATGTCCTAGAATCCCTACAGGTCATTTGATAAAATTTAGCAATCAAGCCCGGTGTGATGGTTCATGCCTTACACTTGGGAGGCAGAGGCAGATAGATCTCCCTCTTTGAGTTTCAGGCCAGCCTGGTATACAGAGTTTCAGAACAACCAGAGCTGTTAAACGGAAACTTGTCTCCAAAAATCAAACAAACCAAACCAAACCAAACCAAACCAAACCAAACCAAACCAAGCCAAGCCAAACCAAACCAAACCAAACAAACAACAACAAAAAAAGATAAGAAAAAAAGGGGTTGCTTTTGAAACTTGTTAAATGTTAAGTCATCACAAAAGCTGTTATTCTCGTTTATTTAGCTGTATACGTGGAACTTTCTGCCTGTGGATCAGGGACTCTTTAGTCCCAGATAATCACTGATGAGAACTGACAGTTTACTGAGTGTCTGGTCTTTCGGCCTTGCTTCTTTTTCTCTTCAGTTTTGACGGGGGGTCTCATGATCCTTTTACTTCAGTTGTCCTAAGGATGGATCATGCACTACCATGCCCAGATTCCTTCGCTTCTATTTAACGTTTTGCTTTTGTGGGGCTGGTGATAGTTGTCTTGCCTAGCATATAATAGGCTTTTGAGTTTGGTCTCTACAGCATGTAATTTGGACAAGGAGACAAACTGTAATCTCATACTTGGAAGGTGGAAGTGGGAGGGATAGAAGTTCAAGGTCATCCTCAGCTATGCAGGGAGTTTGAGGCTAGCCTGGGTTAGACTTGGCCATTAGCTTGCTATATACCTCAGGTTGGGGGGGACCTCCAGACCTTTGACTCTCAGCATCCTCAATGAGTGCTGTTGGCCAGCATCCCTCACTGACCTTGAGGCTATGTGTTTGCTTTAACAGATCTGTTCCCCCTCCCCCTTAGTTCTGGGATCAAACCCAAAGGCTATAACAGCATAGACACACTATGGCAGTAGCCTACTCTTATCACACCACTACCATATCACACGAGATTAGTAACAACTTGAGTTTTCTTTTTTTCTTCTTAAAAAAATTCCTTTAACCACCATACTTTATGTGTAACAATGTTTCACATATTAAGTAACTGTAACAGAATGAATTGACATCTCAAGGTTTTATACTGTTGTCACACAGCTTCCCTCTCACAGAAAGGACAACCTGTTGAATAAAGTCCTGGCTTTGGGAGGGTAGAAGTGTCATGGAGTCAGCTTGCTACCAAATTCCCAGTTGTTCTCCTGTCTCAGGTCAGTGCTGCTCTGCAGCTCAGTGAGCAGTGGAAGTTCAGCAGTTTTGGTAGGCAGTCCTTGCTACACAGCTTGCACATGACTTGTTTCTAATGTCATGGCCACATTGATGACCTATATGTGGGTCATGCTTAACTTGAACTGGCACTGAGTCTTTCAGAGCCTCTTCCTGGCACATTTTCTTATTAACACTGATTTCCCATTGTGCATACTCTTATGCGTGTCCATTTAGCTGTCTCAAGATAACTGAAGTGTAAGTTTCTGGTTGAGTCATATGATGTGTTTTGCAGAGGCAGACTTATGTGAGGTTTTGCTGAGGTAAGACCTGTGAGAGGACATGTGATGTTTGGAGAAAGTATAAATAGAATTCAATGGACAGTGATAGGGCCCTTGCATAGCTAGCCTTACAATATGGTCTTATTGGTCTTATGTCCTGGCTGGTCTTAACTTCACTGAGAGGTATGGCAGAGAACTTCTCAAGGCATTCTGGCTGATCCTGGTTGCTCCCACTGACTCCTGTTAATTCTGAGGAGGCCGGGCAATTTCTGTTGAACTGTACCTGATACTGATTTGTGTTTGGCTTCCTGACACTACTGAACTGGACTGCTGGTATTCTGACAAATTGAGATTGGATTTTCCCCAAGAAACTACTTCTAAACAGGTCCACATCCCCTTATCCTACTTACCATTTTTTCTCTATCTTTGGATGGTGGACTAGAAGGGGAGTCAAAGTGTTAAAAACCTTTATTAAAGAAGGTTTTTTCTTTTTTAATCTAAGTCTACAACTGTCTTTTAATTGTTTATTCTTGGGTGCTGAGAATTGAAGCTACAACTGTTTTTCGAGATAGTGTTTCTCTGTAGCCCTAGATGTCCTGGAACTCACTCTGTAGACTAGGTTGGCCTTGAACTCAGAAATCTGCCTCCCTCTGCCTCCCAAGTGCTGGGATTAAAGGCATGCGACACCACTGCCCAGCTTTTATTTTTGATTTTCTTTGTTTGAAGCTATAACTTTGAACACGCTGGGCAAGTTCTCTACTTGGGCTACATCCCCAGCGCAAGCACTTTTAAAAGTAGGCAGGCAGTCTTTAAACAATCTGACATTTTTTAATTAAAGGATGTGTATGTCTCCTCTAGGCTTAAGGGAGAGCAGCTCACTTCATTCCTTCATGGATGGAGTAGGGAGGCTTATGGTGTTCAGCCCTGTGTCCTCAGAAGTACCCTGCCTTGAGGTACTTATGTGCCTCAAAGGCACATAACTGACAAGGGGAAACTTTGTGGTAGAATAGCCTCCCCTATGTTGCCTAAGGCTCTTCAGTGGTGTAGCTATTCGTGAGTTGTGCCGTGGCTGGGACTCTTCATGGTATAACTGCCTGTATGCTGTCCAAGGGATTTCCTGGTGGTGTAGCTGCCTTGGGTCATTTTTGATCCTGCAAGTAACCCCAATGTACTTACTGTTTCAGTTGGATTTGGATGGAATCCTTTTGTCGTTACCTTTTCCATGTGGTGAATAGATGCTTCTTCACATCTCCCCAGGAAGAGACACCTAACAGTGAACCCGAGAGCCAATACCCTTGGCTTTTCAGGCTGACTAGCCTCTACTGCATATTGCTTACCTGCCCTTACAGCAGGAAATAGGCAGTGAGTGGGTGTGTGCTAACATGGGTCAGACTGAGTTTGCTAACTCCCAGTTTAGCCCATGCACTGGATCTTCTCATCACATCAGAGGTTAGTCACAGAAACTGGAGGGACACCCACACTTCAATAGTGTACTTTATTAACTGTCTGATATGTCTAAAAGGTCAATCTACCACATTACCATAATTTTGGGATAGAATATTATGTTATGTCTATGAAAGATTAGTTTATCTTCATTTGTCAGGAGCCTTAAGTTGGGCAGCGT
Organism: Apodemus sylvaticus; assembly: GCF_947179515.1. Taxonomy (NCBI): domain Eukaryota; kingdom Metazoa; phylum Chordata; class Mammalia; order Rodentia; family Muridae; genus Apodemus; species Apodemus sylvaticus. The sequence continues at coordinate 2,151,026 of NC_067480.1, read as the reverse complement.
TACTCTTATACTTCTCTGCGATCTCTCTGATGTTTTCCAGGAGATTTTCAGACATGCATTCTTCATATTCTCTGTTGGCTTTAGCAATCTGCTCTTCAAGATGTTTCTAGTGGAAACAACACACAGTTCTTAATATACGAATACATATTTGTTTCAAGTGTGATATTTACATATAAGAATGACATTTATAAACTCAAAAAGAATCAGTTAGATGAAATAGTAGATGACTGAAATCTCAACATTTGAATGGCTGAAGCAGGAAGTTCAATACTAGTCTGGGCCGCCAAGAAAATGAAAAAAAAAAAAAAAAAAAAAAGACCACCCTTTGTGAGGAGGCCACCAGACTGCAGCAAACCACCACAACCAAAGAAGGCAGGCTAGGCTCACTGACTTGCCCTTGACTTTCGATGGGCTGTACCCAATAGGCAGATTAACGATGGGTTGGGTGGTGATGGAGACAATGGAAATGATCATGGAAGAGATCAGAGAAATAAGGAGAAAACTTAGCTATAGTTGAGAAATTGTCTAGGTATTCTTACGGAGGAAACTCTCTAATCGTTATGATCATCATGATGAATTCTCCCTTATGCCTTAACTTCAGCCATTTTTCATGAGACTCATACTGCGATTCACGCCTGACATGCGTTTGCTGATCTGATTGTGGTGAGCCTTGTGTTATTTCCATATGCCAGGTGGGCTTGTGTTGCCAGCTTCTAACTGGAGATTGCCTACCCACTCAGTGTAAGCATCTATTAGTAACAGTACAGTGTTGCCATTTGCATGGAAGAATGTAAATAAAGGAACTAAAAAAGCAAAAATATGCATGAAAACTTATGTATTTCATTTCTTTATTTTAGTTTGCTTTTTTTTTTCTTTTTTTGAGACAGGGTTTACGTAGTCCTGGCTATCCTCAAACCCACAACGATCTGCCTCCTCTGCCTCCTGAATGCTGAAATTAAAGACAGGCATGCACTACTACCACCAGCCTGCATTCCATTTACTTAATTATATTTTTCCTTGCTTCTCCAGAGATAATCATTTGCCTAATTGATGTGCTTTTAAATCTCCCAATCTTCTCAGAGCTATGTGTGTATTTATAATTATGCAGTCATTTCTGCAGATGCTCTGGTGAACAGACAGCGCATACGAAGAATAGTCTCCTGAGAATACAATCTCTAACAAAAACTGAATTTGTACAGGGACATCACAATATGCTTACAACTAGCTCAGATGTTTTGTGACTCATATCTCAGAATATAATCCCATCATTACACAACATGTAACTATATTGTCATATTGGGACTTGTTTTAAGTTTCATATTTATTGCATGTATTTATGACTGTGGTTAAAATTTTATTTATTTTTATTATTTTATGATTATGAGAGCTCTATCTGCATGTACACCTACATGCCAGAAGAGGGCATCAGATCACAGATGGTTGTGAGGCACCATGTGGTTGCTGGGAATCAAACTCAGGACCTCTGGAAGAGCAGACAGTGTTCTTACTAGCTGAGCTATGTCTCCAGCCCATTGTTTGTTTGTTTGTTTGTTTGTTTTTGGGTTTTTCCGAGACAGGGTTTCTCTGTATAGCCCTGGCTGTCCTGGAACTCACTCTGTAGACCAGGCTGGCCTAGAACTCAGAAATCCACCTGCCTCTGCCTCCCAAGTGCTGGGATTACATGCACGCGCCACCGCCCGGCCAGCCCATTGTTTTTTAAGACGGGGTTTCTCTGTATAATAGCCCTGGCTGTCCTGAAACTCTTTTTGTAAACCAGGATGGCCTTAAATTCACAAAGATCTTTCTCTGAGTACTGAGATTAAAGGCATGCACCATGGTACTTGTAATTTGTAGCTCAGGGTGGCCTGGAAGTCAGGGTAGTCCTGTTGCTCAGGTTCTGGAGCATTAGGATTACCACCATGCCCACTGCTTGCTTGGCATCTCACAGTTCACTCGTGTTGATTTGATTTTTGAGACAGTGTCTCCCTCTGTAGTTCAGGCTGGTCTTAAAACCTGTGATTTTCCTAGCGGGGCCTACCTAGCTTTCAGATTATAATCATGTGCTATTAATTATAGCTAGCCTTAAGCTAAAGATCTTGATATTCCAAGCACTGGAATTACAGGGTGTGCTACTATGTTGGCTAAGAAGTCCTTAATTTTAATTAAGTTGAATATATAAAGAATTTCTTTTTGTACCTAATTTAAGAACTTATTTTAATGCAGCAATTTCTAAGCAGATATTTATTTAGAATGCATTTTTAAAAATTTACTTGTTTATTATATATAAGTACACTGTAGCTGTCTTCAGACATACCAGAAGAAGGCATCAGATCTCAATACAGATGGTTGTGAGCCACCACATGGCTGCTGGGATTTGAACTCAGGACTTCTGGAAACGCAGTCAGTGCTCTTAGTCTCTGAGCCATCTCTCCAGCCTTTAAGAACATTTTTAACTGCTGTTATACAGTAAATATGGAACTCTTCAACTATGAGACTGTAATGATAGTCTAATGAAGTCTAGCCTCACCTGATGCTTACGGCCCATGTGGCCCTTGGCTCTGTGAGGCAGGATCTGCCCTCATAGTCTGTCTCCCTCAGATCTATCCTGCAGCACTCCCTTCCCTCATCCCAGTGTCACTTCAGAAAATGTCTCTTAGAATTCCGTAAAGACCCTTACCTCCAAAGACCCTACATGCGTAGTGACCATCTCCACAAGACGTTGTAAGTTGTTTTCCACCTTTCTTCTTTCTTCAGTTGTTGTCTGCACAGCTAACTGGTATCTATAGAATTAAGATTTTTTTTAAAGGGCAACTGTTTAATGTCTAAGAATAAATGAATAAATCAGCAAATTGTAGAAACCTGAGGAAATTGCAAATTTTGCATTTACTTATGCTATTGCTTTCCCCTGAGAAATATTGGTGAACATAGAAAACCACACCTGGTAGAGTCCATGCAAACACCGTATACAGGCATGCCAGCTGCTTCTGGTCATTGCACGTGTGGTCAACCCTGGTGCTGACATCTTCTATCCCATTTCTACCTCTTAGCTCAAGTGTGAGGCTATGACGCTTGGCTTTGGAGGGCTTCTTATGTGAAGAGTTCCATACTTACTGTACTGCTTATGTATTTCTTAAAAATTTAAGATGTGTCCAGCTGGGCACAGTGAAGCGTGCCTTTAGTCAAAAAAACCAGGTGGAGCTCTGTGAGTTCAAGGCCAGCTTCCTTTACTTAAATTCTTCAAATCTCCCCATTCATTATACCCCAAATAATTTTATAATAGGAATTAAAGAAAAAAATTTAGTGTCCCTCCCCCCCCCTTAGTTTTGTTTTCAAGGGTTTCTCTGTGTAACAGCTGTGTCTAGGAGACCAGGCTTGGCCTTGAATTCACAGAGATCTACCTTCCTTCCTCTGCCTCCCAAGTACTACCACTAAAGGTATGTGCCATGGCACCTGGCCAAAACCAGTTTCACAAAGCTGAAAAACTCAGATCATGGTGAGGTGAACTTACTCCCGCTGGACGGCGTCCAGCTCATCCTTGGCCTCCCTGAGGCCCTTGTTCACCGCGCTCTCCAGTAGGTGCTTGTGTTTCTCCAGGGACTTAAGCTCACTGGCACACTTCTTGTCTTCTTCCTCAGCTTCCTACAGGAGCAAGCAATTTTCCTTGATATTCATATTCTATTTGCTCAAGGTGTACTAAAAAGTGTAAAACATTAAAAAAATATAGTGCTGTATCATTTGTACTCCCAAGATGCTGACTGCCTTCTTCAACTGTTCCGCTGGGGAATGTTGTTTTTTTTTTTGTTTTGGTTTTTTTTTTTTTGGTTTTTTGGATTTGGTTTTGTCGAGACAGGGTTTCTCTGTGTAGCCTTGGCTGTTCTGGAACTCAATCTGTAGACCAGGCTGGCCTCGAACTCAGAAATCCGCCTGCCTCTGCCTCCCAGAGTGCTGGGATTACAGGTGTGCGCCACCACCGCCTGGCGAATGTTGTATTTTAAACACAAATGTGCCCTGTCCAAGAGGCCTCTGGGTAGTAACTCATTCAACAGTGTTCCAAGTCTAATTTATAGAAAAACCTGGTATTTTAAAAATTTCCACACAAGCATTACCACATAGCAAAAGCAGTCCTAGTCTCAGATTCCCAGGTTTGTGAAGATGAAGTATATGGATTTATAAATTCTTTCCTTCAAGTGCCTCTAAGAATAAACTTAAACTTTCATGGAAGAAACATGATAAATATAAAAATGACCAAATATCTCGTATTTTATGTACAGATAGGATTAGTTTTATATTTTCTAAAACTTTCACATTGCCCAAAAACAAACAAACAAACAAACAAACAAACAAACACCCAACCCATCCTATATAATACAGGACAAGACGACTTTGCATTCTATTGTCATAATTAATAATGGCACAGTTGGACATTATCATTAAATTGTCTATGTGCCAATGAACAGGTCTCTTAATACTTGTTTGATAAAATGCAGTGTCGGTGAGAACAGTGCTAGCCAGTCCTATACTTATCCACCTTTTGGGGCTCTTACAGTAGTTGGGAATTTAGTTAGGACAGTCAGTCTGCCATGATCCCTGATGGACAATTACTTATATAAAGCACATGACCTACTCATTCTTTAGGAGGACTTAACATTAACTCAATAAAAATACACAAGGGAGTATACTTTTATCATTTATCAAGACATGGTCTTGCTATGTATGTGTAGCCCAGGTGAGTTTCAAGGCTATGCATTCTTCCATCAGGGTCCTCCAAATATTGAGATTACAGGTATGATGATACCATACCTGGCTTTTTTTGGGTGGAGTTTTGAGACTGCCTCTCAGTGTATGTGTGCCACCATATCCAACTAAGATTTCAGAGTGACGTCAGAGAGTGTGCAGGGACAATCAGTCATGACAGAGCCTTGGCTAAGATGAACAACCTGGTCAGGTTCTTACCGTAACTTTTTGTTGGTAAAGGTCATCCAGCTTTTGAACCTCTTCCTTCAGCATCCTCACAGTCCTCTTGCTTTCCATTTTCACTGTGTTCAGCTTGGGGATAAAACCTTGGTTGAGAAATCACAACTAATACAAAACACTAAAGTCTCTCTAACATAAACATTTCATATTTTCTTTTATATAGATTGTCTGTTTATTTACTGTGTATATGGCTATTTTGCCAGCATGTAAGTCTGTGTACCATGTGTGTGCCTGGTGCCCACTAAAGAAAGATGAGGGCATCAGATCCCTCGAGGCTGGAGTTAACAGATTGTTGTGAGCTGCCACATGGTTGCTGGGAATCAAACCTGGGCTTTTTCCAACAACAACAAAGGCTCTTAACCACGGAGTCAACTCTCCGGCCCTTGTTTTTCTTTTAAAGAATTTAATTTTTAAAAAAGATTCTATTTTACATATATAAGTGTTTTACATGTATGTATGTATGTATGTATGTATGTATGTATGTATGTATGTATATATGTATACTATGTGCACACCTGGTGTCCCTGGAGTCCCTGGAGTCCCTGGAACTGCAGCTACAAGCAGTTGTGAACTGCTATCTGGGTGCTGGCAACTGAACCTGAGTCCTCTGCAAGAACAGCAAGTGTTTTTAATCACTGAGCCATCTTTCTAGCTCTAGTGACTACTTAATTTTTTAACACAGATGTCAAAACACACATTAGGATAAAGACAGCCTCTTTCAAAGATGTTGAGAAAACTATAGAAAAAAATGAAACCAAGTCTGAGTATCACCCTACATGAAACATTGAAAATGGAGCAAAGACTTGCTGGAATTGCTAGAGAAGACACCACTATGTTCTATATTAACAATCATCTGATGCAAAGGCAGGAACTTCTGAAAGGACTATAGTAGTATAGGAAATAACTCTAAGGACTGACAAATGGGTCATTTTAAAAAACCAATCAAACAAAACACCTAACAACAGAAACAACCATACAACTGAAGGGAAAGTCTACAGAGTGAGAAATCCTTGCTAACTATGTATCAGCCAGGCGTCTGCTATGTAAGAAACAGTGAACACCACATCCAAACACTACATGAGGTAGTAAAGGGAACAGGCAATTCTTAAAGAAGGAACTAAATGGCCAGTGATATCTGATGAAGGGCTCAACAATCTCAGCCATCAGGGAAACGCAAATTAAAGTGATTTGTGAATCTACCTTACTTGCTCAGAATGACTTACACTGAGAAAGATGTTGGCAAGGATTTGGGGAGAGAGGAATCCTAGTGAGAATATAATTGTTGCAGCTGCTATGGAAATCAGCATGACAATTTGTCAAAAATTAGAAAAGGGTTGGGAAGATGGCTCAGTGGTTAAGAGCACTGGCTGCTCTACAGAGGACCTGGGTTTGGTTCCTAGTACCCACATAGTGGCTTGCAACCATCTATAACTCCACTTCTGGGGACTCTCACATCCTCTTCTGGTCTCTACAGGTACCAGGGACACAGGAGCAATACTCACACGCATAAAAAGAAAAGTGAATAAACCTTTGAGAACTACAACCAGAAGTATCATATGATCTGGCTATTTCACCCAAGAGATGCTAAGTCCTACCACAGATATACTTTGACACTCATGTTTACTACTGCATTATTCACAATAGCTGGGAAATGCTGTCATTCTAGGTATCTATCCACAAAAATGACAGACAAGTAAGATGTTGTACACATATATGCAACATAACTTTATTCGTCTGTATTAAATAAAATAATGGGGGCTGGAGAGATGGATCAGTGGTTAAGAGCACTTGTCTGTCTTCCAGAGGACCAACATTTGATTCCCAACCACCTGTAACACCAGCTTCAGGAGGGTCTGACATCTCTGATCTCTAAGGGCACCTGCACTCACATGCACATACACATATTTAAAAGTTAAAAAAAATGAAAATGGGTCAAATTGTAAATCATATGTTAGCTGAAATAAGTTGTATTCAGAATGAAAAATAAATAAACACTGCTTTTTTTCTCATATGTGAAACCCTGATTTAACTTTCTGTGTGACTGTGATTGTGTGTATGCATGGATGGTTCATGAGACTAGAAAGAACTGTGAGAGGGAAGTAAAGACTTAAGGGATGAGGGTGTTTTGAGATAAGAATGGAATCTTGTGCCAGGAATACAGAAAGGAGGCAACCATGGACAAGGAAATAGCTAGAGTGGCAACCAGGGAAGGGGAGGGCAGCTGGTGTGCAGAAGAACAGAACATGCATAACAGGGTGAAATCTACTACTTCGTAGCTAACTTAATAATCTTCTAATGGAAAATATTTGTTCCCGTAGCCATCTTCCCACTTGAAATGGAGTCCATAGGGCAGGTGCTGGCTATATTAGTACTGGTAACATCTAATACAGTATATGGTCACGTGTAAAGCATTTGCTGAGCCAGTTATTGCTATGCATGTGCCTAATTCCAGCACTTAGAAGGCAAGGGCCCAAAGACTGCAGGCTAGGGACTCTCCTATGCTGAGCAAGGCCCTGTCTTAAATAAGACAAACATATCTGCTAAGTACATTTCAGTGGTAATTACTGAGCTTTTTTGTGCATGTCAGTGATTGGTTTAATCTTTTCCATGATGACCTTTAGGTTTTTGTATAGGCTCACAGTAACCTCATGATAATTATATTTATGCTCTGATAATTCTCAAGTCCTAAAATCATCTGGCCTTTAATGTTTGAAAACACTATAAAATCTGTAAAATCATTTGTTAATGAAATCTTTTTTGAGAGCCATTTCTTTTTCTGGTTACTCATTTTTACTTTTCATTTGGAGTCAATTTTGAAATTTTTATTATTTATGCTATAATCCATCATAACATTTTTCTAATTTTTTTCAAGACAGGTTTTTGTTATATAAGCCAGGCTGGTCTTGAACTTGCTATGTAGATCAGGCTAATCTTGAACTCAAGAGTCTCCTGCTTCAGCTTTCAGAGAATGCTGGATTATTGGCATGCACCACTGGGTCTAGCTCATCAATTATTACTTAAATAACTTAGGTATATGGATATTTTATAAGCATGTTTGTATCATATGCACACAGTGCTCAAGGAGGCCAGAAGAGGGTGTCAGATCTGCTTGTGAGACACTATGTGGGTGCTAGGAGCTGAACACAAGTCCTCTGGAAGAACAACAAATGCTCGTAACTGCTGGGCCATCTCTCCTGCCCCTCGTCTGTCCATCCATCTGTCTACCCACCCACCCACCCACCCACCCACCCACCCATCCATCCATTCATCCATTCATTCATCTAGTATATACAATATATGATTATTTGGATTTTTGGTTTTTTTTTTTTTTTTTTTTTCGAGACAGGGTTTCTCTGTGTAGCCTTGGCTGTCCTGGAACTCACTCTGTAGACCAGGCTGGCCTCGAACTCATAGATCCGCCTGCCTCTGCCTCCCAGAGTGCTGGGATTACAGGCGTGCGCCACCACCGCCCGGCACAATATGATTATTATGTATAATTACTTTATATATATATAAATGTTTTGTCTGTATGTAGGTATGTGTCATGTGCTCATGAAAATCTGAAGAACTGGTGCCAAAGGTTGTGAGTCACTGTGTGGGTGCTAAGAATTAAAACTCAGGTCATCAGAAACAACCAGTGTTCTTAACCAACTCTTTAGCCATAAATATGAATATGAACATGAACACACACACACACACACACACACACACACACACACACACATTTTTTTGAGTCATGAGCTCATGTAGCCCAGACTGGCTTTCAACTTCCTATGTAGCCCTGAATATGAACATGAACACACACACACACACACACACATTTTTTTGAGTCATGAACTCATGTAGCCCAGGGTAGCTTTCAATACTGGATTCTCTGCCTCTAAAGCTGGGATTACAGGTACTCACCATTGTACTCAGGTTTAACTCACCACCTTTTTTTTTGTTTTTTTGTTTTTTGTTTTTTTTTTAAAAGATCGACTTCTGCTTATATTGTGATTTCTCATAATTCAAACTAACTTGTTTTATTTCTAACCATAGCTCATGTTTTACTTTAAAATTTCCTATCTTTTATTTTTTGTGACATAGGGTCTTATTCTGTGGCCCAGCCTGGCCTAGAACTTGCAATCCTCTTGGCCTCTGTATTCAAAGTACTAGGATTGCAGGTACAAGGTAACACTCTATTCTGGGGATAAACCCAGGGCTGTGGGCTCATGCTAAGGAAGTATTTACAAGGCCATGTTTTCAGTCCACAAAGTCAGATTCCATGGAGACTGTTAACATTGAATAAACTGTGGATCACAGTTTATTTATAGATTAAAAAAGGAACAGCTGTCTGTTTTGAGACTGGGAGATACATCAAGTCTTGGCTAGAACAATTTTTGAAGAACTGTGTTTGCCAGGGCTTCACTGTTTTGAGTTATTGAATATAGTGGCCGTGGTGTCTCAGGGTTACAGAAGGCATCATGTCTCAGGTGTTTGAGAGCAGGAACTCCTGTTAGTCTTCCTCCTCAGTCTCCTGAGTGCCAGGGTGACATGCTTGTCACACCACATTCATCTGAAAACTACCCTAAAAACAGTCATTTGGCTCATTCCAAGATTTCACAGTCCCAGCTGAGCATTAATGGCACATAAGAAGCCGGCTTCAAATCCATCTGAATATAAAAAGGACACTGGATTATGTCAAGAAGTGAAGAAAATTGAGTTTATTCCACTTTATTGTGGTAGTAAATGAAGACTCGAATGGTTAAAGAACTTAGTTCCTTTATATGTACCAGTCAAGGTTAGTGCCCACTTTCATTTTTTATCATTTTAATTAAAATTTATGGGAGGCAGAGGCAAATGAATCTCTGAGTTCAAGGCCAGCTTGGTCTACAGAGGGAGTTCCAGGACAGTCAGGACTATACAGAGAAACCCTGTCTTGAAAAACAATTTAAATGGTTATTGCTCAGAAACCACAAGTCAGACTCAGTGTTATGCTTCAGTCACCCACATTATACTTACTTGTTCTAAAGTATTCTCCAGATCCATCTTTTTATTCAGAGCTTTGTTAATTTCTTCTTCAGTTTCATTCAAGAGTTCTTTGAGAGGTGCCTAGAAAATACATCAAACGGGTGAGATGATATCTGATTATAAACTTCTCCCATGAAGCTTGTCTATACTATGATGTACGTCAGTTTTAGAGTAATAAAAATAGCCATGATATTTTATCTAATATAACAATGAGGAGAAAACACCTTTGACAGTTTTGAAGACAAGGTTTAGGATTAAAAAAAAAGCCAGTCTCAACCTTCATCCTCCCACAGGCTGGGAGTATGTAACACAATGCCCAACACATGTCTATGTATTATGTGTCTGCATGTATGTACATGTGAGTGCAGGTACCTGCTGAGGCCACACCTGTTGGGTCTTCCTGGAACTGGATTATAGGAGGTTATGAAGTGACTGATGTGGGTGCTGGGGATAGATCCTGGGTTCTTTACAAGAACGGTCAGCACTCTTTCTCTTAACCATGAGCCATCTCTCCAACCTATTCCTCTTAATACCTCACAAAGATTTAGTCTCATCATTCTGGTAGAATTTCTATTTGGCTTCTAATCTACTGATTTTATTGCAACACTATACTTCATTGTTCTCCACTATACTTTTTAAAAATGAGAGAATACTACTTTAAAATGATAAATAGAATAGTTATGTGAAAATAAACTTAGTGAATTTAATATACTTACAATGTTATGAAAATATTATTTGTACTTTTAAAATACGTTGTCATTTAAAAAAGAAAATGCCACAGGCCATTATACATCAAGAAAATCTTTAAAGTTATTGTGGGCTTCTAATTCTGACCAGTTCCTTTTCTGGTGCTGTGCATCAAACCCAAGACCTTCTACAATAAGCGTGGACTCTACCACAGAACATGCCTGTAGGCTCAGCACTCAGGAAGCTGAGAGAGTAGCACTGTCATGAGTTGAGACCTGGCTGGGGATTCACAGTAAGATTTTGCCTCAGAAAACACTATTGAAAAGGGGGTGGGAGTGGGGCAGGATCTAGCTGGCTTGACTTAAGCAATGGCTGGTCATGAATAAACTGCCATTTCTGAGGAGGCAGGGCTCTGGGTATTTTATTTCTAGCACACAGCTGGCCTTCGACATAGTTTGTATACAACAGATACATGACAGAAGATTAATTCTCCCATCCAAGTATCAACCAGAATTGACCCTGCTTAGCTTCTGATTAGATGAGATCAGCAGGTTCAGGACAGCGTGGCCAGAGACTAGATGAATATAGTTCTCTAGAGTCAATAGCATACCCTTTGACTCTACATTTTTATATTCAAAGGCTGAGCATTTCAAAGGTGGCATTTTAGTACTGACAATAAAACTATAACATTTATGAATAATCTAAACATTGTAATATAGCAATAAAATTTTTTTCTTCTGAAAATCATCTCCTTAGTCATTTCAAAATTAGGCATTTCTTGTTGCTGTCGATTACTGACATTTCTTTTTCTTTTCTTTTTGCCTTGAAAAATAGTCCATTATACTTTATGCCTTCATGTGTGTGGTTGTACCTAGAACTTTTCCCACAGATGTACTGCAAATACTTTACCTTTCAAGATTTCACTTTAGAGCTACCCCTCTTCAGTCTTCTGGCCAGAGAGAATATCTGCTTACCAACCTGAAGGACTTCCAGGAAAGCATTTGCTAGCACTGCTCTCCTAAGAGGGGCTGAAGGTAACTCGAAAGCAAAGGTTACCTCAGACTGTCGACACAGGCCTCATATCTGTTTTACTTGTAATAGCTTTCCTTGTGGATAGTTGGATGGGGTAAAGTAGGCATAGGGGACAAGGCTTTCTTTTTTTTGGGGGGGGGGGGAGATTTGGTTTTTTTTTTTTCCCCGAGACAGGGTTTCTCTGTGTTGCCCTGGCTGTTCTGGAACTCACTCTGTAGACCAGGCTGTCCTCGAACTCAGAAATCCACCTGCCTCTGCCTCCCAGAGTGCTGGGATTACAGGCGTGCGCCGCTGCTGCTGCTGCTGCCACCACCACCCAGCTAGGGCCAAGACTTTCTAAGTTCAAAAGTTTCGTGTGTGAGACGAGATTTCTGCGACTCAGAATAAAGGGAAAGTAGCCAGGGTCTCACGCCTGAGTCTAGTCTGAGGTCTTGGAGAGACTCAATTGGAACACATACTTACATACACTTGAGTCCTGTATTTGACAAGGCAGTTGGCACCAGCCTCAGGATTAAACTTAATTTCAAAGTCATAACCTTTGGAATTCTCAGCACCTTTGGGGATGAGCTTCAATTTTCTAGCCAACTTGTGGTACTCTGCTAACTGCGCTTCAATCTGGTAAAGAGAACACAGCAAAAATATTAATGTGAAGCAGTCTATACTGTGTGGTTGGTGAACGTTAGCTGCACACCACTGCCCCTTCATTAACTCTGTGTAATTTAGATTAAGTCCGAGTTTTGCTATCAACTAAAATCTACCTTTTCAAACCTGAACAGAAATATGAAATAAAGCTAAAACTTAGACTTAATAACATGTAAAACATTTTAATTACCAAAAATAAAGAGATAATTTACATTTCAAACTGTTAACTCTATTGAAAAAATTTTTAGTAGTTCATATTTTGATCTGTCCTTTAATGCTACCACTGAGTTACGTTACCAGGAAGGTATTTTTTCCCTCTAATGGAGCCCCCACTTTTCTCATGCTCTAACTTTTATATTGTTATGTGACTTATTTGTTCCATTTTAGCAGTTGAATGTAAGCTCTACAGAAGAGGATAGAGAACACAGCCTGGCTGTTTCTCCCCTCTTCTTTTGCTGCCCTGCTGCAATACAGTGGCTCTCTAAGACCTTCTGGCTCCACTTTTAGTCTGACGAGAAAGCCTCCAGGTGCTCACTGCATATGTCTCTGGGTTCCTTCCCCCACAGTAAACACTTCTGATCATCTAGATGCAGCTGCAGCATTAGACTTCACAGAATACTGGAAGGTGACTACCAGAGCTGAAACATGGGGCAAAAATTTATTACAGAAGAAAAGGTTCCAGACGGATCATTTAGAGTGAGTGCAGTGTCCTACAGAGACTCTCTCATTTAGAGGGAGTGCTTGTGACCTACGGATACTATGATGCTGCTCTCAGGAACCTAACACACTAGGCTTTTTCACGAGGCCGGACTTGGCCTCTTCCTAGGCCACTGCTTACCCACATTTTTTTCCCTTTCAGTTTATTCATCCAAATAAGTCGGTTATTCCTTTTAGCTTCATAGACCACTTAGTTTACTTAGTCTAGAGATTTATAACCTTCTCTTTCTTTCAGAGCATTTGAGATAAGGTTTCCTGAAATAACTTACTGGAGATTCACTGATGCAGTCTAACTACACTTCACTTTCTAAAGAAGCAAGAGGAGGCTGTGAAAGGCTAGATGATGCAGATAGTGGCAAATTGCAGGCTAATGCTCAGTGTTGACCAAATTCTAGGCTCAAAGACTTTAGGTGCCACATCCTTTTCTTTGTTATTACGGATTGAACCTGGTATCCTGAGCGTGCTAAGCTTGTACTCCATCACTGAGGAATACCTGTTATTTCTTATAATTGTGCATATAAGTTTCCTTTACACACAAGGGTGGAGCTTGCCTCCAAGTGTCAGGAAGGTAAGGGAATGTAGGTGACACTCTATGCTAGAATAACATACATGATCACCCCCCTACCCTGCCAATTTCTTGGTTCATTATCAGAAAACTGAGTTTATCTTAAATTTGACTGACATATAGGAGTGTTTTACTTGTGAAAAAAATGTCAGCACCAGAAAAACTGATCACTCTACCTTCTGAGTTCTTCTTGGTTACACAGCCTGTACACAGCCTGTCAGCTGTGATGAGGTCACTGAGAATATGGTATGACTTACCGCCTCTTTGCCTCTGGCATATTTTAATTCCTCATTCCACAATTGTTGTTGTTCAGCTTCCAGGTCTTTGGTTAATCTATTAATGGTCTGCTGCAATTCATTTTTCTCATGATTTATTCTCTCAATGTCCGCAACTGAATACTTCTGGTTATCAACGATACTCTGTAGTCGAGTGTTTTCCTGTGTAACTGTTTCACATTCTAGCTCTGCATTGGAAGAAACAAAAATATCAAGTTTCTTTAATTTCTACAAAGAAACTGATGGTGTCATTTAAGATGGCTGACTTTTAAATATCCATCTTATACACCCTTTCTTTTGGGTAACCAATCCTACTTCAATAAGGATATAAGCCAATGCAAGTAAAGTTTTATATTAACCTCTTCCACACTGGCTTTACTACAGCCTCAGAAAGAACGATATGACAAATAAGCCTACCCAAGGTTACACTTAAAACTTGAAAATAGGTATAGTTTGACTCTGTTTATTTTAAATGCTTTTAATACTCTTTGAAAAACTCTTTGAATTATTCAGAAATGTTATTTTTACAGTATAGTTGGTAAGCTCTACCTCTGAGCTGGTTTACATAATTTTAGGCATATGTTACACATCTGCACAAAAGCATGACAGATGTAGAGAATTTAAATATGTCCTAATCATTTGTAGTCACAAATGCCTTTAAGTAAGCAAGGAAGCTAAAATATTAAGAGAATTACAACAAATGACAGATGAAGTATTGTTATTTAACTCTACTGACAATTTTTTGGACAAAATATTCTAATAAGAATAAGATATGGGAGGTGCTAAAATGGTGTGGTTGGCAAAGTGCGTATGTGAGAAACTGCAGTTTCAGGAAAGCTGTAGATGTCCATAGATTTACTTTTAAACTGCAGTTTGATGGCTCTGTGATTTTAGGCAACCTCTGCTCCACTTCTGGTGTCACAGAAGATTGCAAACAACACGTATCATAGCATTTCCCAAAGCTAAACTAAGGTTGCTATGGGTTCCGGAACAGATGTTATAAAGACACAGGATACAGATGAGCCTCCTTAGCTGTGTTTCTGATTTTACAGGATGATGCATGTGTAGGTTTCCATCTTATTTCAGTTGCTGACTTGCTTATACGGGACTGACAGAGGATAAGACATTAAGAACCCTGCTGCTCAGGGCCAGTAAGATAGCTCAGCCAGTAGACCCTCAACGTGCAAGCCTGGAAAACTGAGTTTGATTTCCAGAACCAAGTGAACTCTGCAAGAACTGTCCTTTTACCTCCACGTGTGCCCTGTAGTATGTTCTCCTACATATGACACATACATGCTAAATAAAAATGTGAAAATTATCAAAAAGGAATCTAGCTTATAATATAAAGCAACATATTCATATAGAATTACTATGATATATTGTATACATACAAAACCATATACAAGGTCATATTCAGAAGACTTCTGTTCTTCAATAGCCTGTCTATTGGCTTCAGAAGCCATGTATGTACTCAAGGCAGGCAGGAACAGTAGTGCACACCTATAACCCTACTGCTTGGGAGGCGAGCTGAAGCCAACCTGGGTTGCTCAGCAAGCCCATCTAAAACCAAAAATGTTATGTACTGAAGATGAGTCACAGTGGGCGAGCAAGGGCCATACTCCTCTGGGACATGTCAATAGATGGATCTGAGAATGTTGATGTGAGACAACACTGGATTATGCAGGTGTACCTTCAATCAGTGCCACTGTGAGACAGAGGCAAAGGGAGAGCTCATGCAGATACGAAGAAGACACAGGGGCCAGAGAGATGCTCAGAAGGTTGGAGCACTTGTTGCTTTTGCAGAGGCCCAGGTTCAGAACCCAGAACCTACGTGGATGGTTTACAAGCACCCACAACTCCAGTTCCAGTAGATCTGACACTCACTTCTGACCTGAAGCACCAAGTACAAGAAAAGGAATAGGAGGAGGAGGAAGAGAAAGAGGAGGAGAAAATCAACAACTGAAGGGGGTGGTGGCAATTTATAATCTTAGCTAAGGAGGCAGGATTTTAAGTTTGAGGCAAGCTTGGGCTATGTATTAAAGACCTCTGGAGGCTGAGGCAGAAGGATCGTCAATTTAAAGCCAGTGTGGGATACAAAGACAGTCTTTAAGAGGAAACAGAATAAAGGCAATGGAAAGACAGAGGCAGAGATTAGGTGTGATCTGGACATAAACTCAGGAATGTTGTCAGCTTCAGAAGATGGAAAAATGTATTTTCCAAATGTTCTGAGTCCCTTGGTGAGAACAAATTTATTGAATCTTAGATTATACTTATAACTATGAGAAGAAAAAAATGTATTATTATTTTGGGTTTTCAAGACAGGTTCTTACTATATAGCTCTGGCTGTCCTAGAATTCACTATGTAGCCCAGACTGGCCTTGAACTTACAGATATCCATATCGCCCACCTCTGTCTCCCAAGTGCTGGGATATATACCACTATGCCTGGCTAAGAGAACAAATTCTTATTGTTTTAATCCATTAACTGTGTGATAATTTGTTACAGCAGACTACTACAGAAAGTCCCATAAAACTTGATAGACAGAAAGTTATAATAAAAGGAAAAGATTACCTAGATAATTGCATATTTGATATGTCCACACAGCCCCATAGGCCAATCTGAATGACCTCTTTTACTGTTAGCTTTGCTTACCTAATCTACCAATTTCTTCATCAAGACTACTCAATTTCTGTTCCAGAATGGATGAATGAGACTCCAAATTGCTCATGTACGCTTTATAGTTTTGAACATCTGCTTGTAAGGAAGTTTTCAGTTTCCTCAACGATATCAGACGATTCTTGAAAGAACATATTTAAATTAGTTATTTTTACAAAGAACCATTCTGTATTTTAAAGAAAGCAATATTATTTACACTTATATTAGAGGAAGTCAAAAGAACTAGAAAAATGACTAAAGTATATTATTATAACTTAATAATTTAATGAGCGACTTCAGTTTAGGATAGGAAAAACCAAAGACAATGTAGAAGCTCAAATATTTAATATCTGGTCACCATGCAGAACAATCTGGGTGCTCCACTAATAAAACACAAGATAGAGTTAAGATGCTGGTATCAGGGCTGGAGAGATGGCAGGGTTGAGAGCACTAGCTGTTTTTTCACAGAACCTGCATTAGATCCCTAGCACCCATATGGTGCTAACCACCTTCCGAATCTTGAGTTCAGGGGATCCAACAGCTTTTTCTGGTTTCCATGGACACTGTTAACATGTGGTACATAAATACGCATGTGGGCAAAACACACACACACACACACACACACACACCCCAAAAACCAAGGGAAAAACAAAGCACCACAAACACCAGGCATGGTTTCATTGAAAGGTCCATAAAGTGTGGAAAAAAGAAGTCTAACCTTTAAGAGCTTATTTGTTTACCTATTTAAAACACCTTCCTTAAGAGTCTTTTGAAAGAGGCTCATGAGTCTAAAGAGCTGTCAAGTGAGTTCAGAAACACGCCTACTAACCGGTTCTTTTTCTCTTTCCTGCTCCAGGCTTGCGATCTGTTCATTTAGTGCTTTGTTTTCTGCTGCTAGCGATTCCAGCTTGGACGCATCTACCTTGTACAAGTCCTCTGGAGACAAAGCGCAAACACCTCATCAGAATCAACCACAGTGCTCTCGGTTTTCTGCAGCTTGTTCCCTCACTTACCCAAACCGCAAATGCGGCGGACCCTGCTGTCTGTACCAGCAAGCTTTGCTTTCCTCCTGGAATGTCCTATTGCCCTTAGCCTGCTTAAGCCTTCTTCCACTGCAGCTGTTGCCTTTGCCTACAGTTCCTCATTGAATTTCCATTCTGCTCTACCCAACAGAATACGAGCTCCTGAGGCCAAGGCTTTCTGTTCGTCATTTCTTTACATTTGGTGCCTGACACATGGGTACACATAAACATTTATTTGAGTAGATTCAAAATGAATTTTCCTTTGTGTGTGTTATGTACGTTTATGTGTCTACATGTGTGCATGTAGAAGCCAGTGGCTGAGGTTGTGCATCTCCAGTCATTTTCATCTTATGATTTTAGATAAGATCTCTCTGCAAACCTAGAGCTCCCTGATTTGGTCAGATTGGCTGATCAGCAAGCTCTAGGGAATCTCAAGCATCTACTTTTCTAGTGCCGAGGTCAAGGACCACTTGCTGTACTTGTATTTTTATGGGTGTGGGATCCAGACTCAGGGCCCCATGCTTGCTGAGAATGTACTTCATTGACTGAACTGTTTATCTGGCCCTGACGTTTGCCTTCTTAAATCCATCTACTCCTTGTGCCATGTACACAAGGTGGAATGCTCTTTGTCACTCTTTAGGATGATACAATCCTGGAAATCCTAAGGGATGCTTCTGGTTTCCCTCTTACCTTGGTTATCATCTGGGTGTCAAAGTGACTTTCCCATATTACTGCATAACAATGAATGAAAAGTAATTTACTTGGAAACACAATAGCCTGCTAACTCCCTCCAAGTTTCAATAGAGAGACTTTACATACTTTCCCAAAGTAGTGCTATAACTTCTTACATATTAGAGACATGGACAAATATCTTTTGTGTTTCCAACAAAGAACATTTCTTATTTTATTTTGTATCTTTTCAAGACAGGGTTTCTCTATGTAGTCCTGCCTGTTCTCAAACTCACTTTGAAGACCAGGTTTTGGCCTCAGCAATCGCCTTCCTTTGTATTTTGAGTCCTGGGATTAAAGTCATGTGCCATCACTGTCTGGCCCATTTGGTATTTTATTACATTGCTCTCTAGTATGCAAAGCTTCTGAGAGATGATGCATTTCTTAGGTCATAACCAGTAAGGGTTATGACTCAGGCCTGACTGTAACAGTTATTTTTTGTTTAACTACTACTTTTTTCCCATTAAAGAACAATTTTTAGGAAAGCAACTCATGAGAAATCAGGCATGCCAAGATAAACAGCCACCCAGAATGAAGTGACAGTGCAGTGACAGTGCAGCAGCGGGACACTCACTCAGTGTTGCCTGCAGCTCAGCATCCACATCTTCGAAGGTGTCGGCCCCGGTCATGAACTTCTCATAGCATTTTTTAGTATAGTCCAAAAACAACTGATTGGGTTAAGCAGATTTTTAAAAACAAAGACATGACTCTCTACTTTGTTTCATTTTTTTTTCAGACTGAAAATTCAAGTTTGAATGAAAATTAAGCCAAGAATAGTAAGCAGTTATATAAAATTCTAACAAAAAATTAAAAACCTGTCACTATGCTACAAAGATGTATACAATATATCACTTCTAAATATGAATAGGGATGAAACTATCTAATTTGGATAGGGAAGATGTTTTGAAGCCAAGCCAGAAAGTTTGCTAATAAAAGTAATTCAACATAAAATGCACACATTTGGTTTTCTTTAAGAAGAATGCTGGGGCTGGAGAGACCCAGTAGCTGAGAGCACTTGTCTCTCTTGCAGAGGACCTGGGTTCCAGCACCTACATGTGCCTCACAAACTTTCACAGCTTCAGTACCAGAGGGATCTGATACCTTCCCTGACTTCCTTGGACACCAGGCATACATATGCTGCACATACATGTATGCAGACAAAATACTCATAAACATAAGTTTTGAAACCATAAGAAAAATAAACCAAATCAACCACCCAAAAAAGGATGTTGGGGCTTGAGAGACAGCTTAGTGGTTAAGAGCAATTGTTGCTATTGAAAAGGACCTGGTTTTGGCTCCCAGCAGTCACATGGCAGATCCACAGGCACTGTACACTGATACAGACACATACACGCAGACAAAGCACCCATACATTGTGAGGCACTCCTATGCATCTGTAAAATTGGTAGAACAGATTAAAAAGAATGGACCTTATGAAAAACTGGAATGAGCTATGATTATCTAAGTCCAGTTAAACAGACTGGGATTATTTATAAAAGCTATAACCATGTAGAAACTTCAGGTGTATAATGACATGATAAGTAGAGACCTAAGCAAAAGGCTATTAGAGCTGTGAATCCTTATCCAAGAGAAAGGAACACCTTGTTTGCCACCATGAAGCATTTTGACCAATGTAGTTCAGGTTGCCTTGGAACTCACTGTAGCTCAGGCTGGCCTCTAACTGGTGATCCTTAGCTTCCTTGAATGTTGGAATCATAGTGTGTGCTGCCACATCTGACTCTAAGAGTGGCTAATCAAAATGTCCCACAGTTTAGATGAAGTATATATTCCCAAGATGAACAAATTCCCTTTGCACCAAGTCTGTGCTTACTAAGAAACCCTCCCATTACCTTGCTGATATGGAAGGGATACTTTAAATAGGAAGAAAACATCAGGAAGGTAGGCCACTGATGGTAAATTAATACATTTTCATGCCACTTTAGCTTACTTTTTTGTGGATTGGTTAAGAGTGAATCAATTTCTCTGGTTGTGATCAGTTGGACTATAAAAGTTTACAGTCCCACAAAGGTGATGATCAGAAGCTGGTGAAGTTATCTAGTAGTAACTGTGCTATAACTGTGAAGGGTTCTCAACAGTTCCCAAAGTATTCCTCTATACACTGTCATATGAAATATTGGCTTAGATGGCCAGTAGCTCTCACTGCTCAACCTTTAGGATGAAGGTCAAGAGGGTTGACAGCCATATATGGAAACTGATGCAGAAATAAGTTTGGTCTGGAATGTGTGCTGTGCCATGGATGACTCCCTGGGATTGTTGTCACTGCTGACGACTGAGCCCAGGCCTCTGGCGCACACACACACACAGACACAGACACACACTCACATTCTGCACTGATACTAGGCTAATCAGCTAATGTGTCTTTGAACCACCTCTCAGGCATTAATAAAAGATAAGACTACGAAGATTACCACTTTTCATTTTGTGATAAAGGATCTAATAAGATTAAGACTAGTGCACAAAGTTTTACTCTGAGAGTAAATTTACTCAGAGTAACTTTTCCTCTGAGAGGTCTATGTAATAACTGGTCTTTAACATCAGGCAATGTGTATAATGTAAAGTTTATTCTTGAGCTGAGGTTTGTATTTTAGAATACAGTAGGGCTTGCCATGCATTCCGGGTTCTAACAAAGCATATGGACCAACTAGTACACCTGCTAACTCCTCATCACTCATGAGGTTAACTTTTAGCCTCCTGTGTGGTTCTGGGAGTATACCACCTCCAATGTGCCACCATGAGCATGCCACCATTCCCAGCTGTTTGTTGTGTTCATCTCAACTACTTTTGGAAGTGGTGACTGAGCTAAGTGACAATATGTCTAACTATAAAAGCCAAACGAAATCAACACAGACTCTACATGGAGTATTTTAAGAGCCAGTATGCGCCAGTTCTGCTACCTAAGAAGCTAAGACAGAATCATGGTGAGCTCAAGGCTTTCCTTAAGTACAGAGTAAGTTTAAGGCCAGTCTGGATAACTTAAGAGGACTTTTTGGCATGAAAGATGTCTTGATTTCAAACTTCAACTGTGTTCACCCAGTCTCATCAGGAATTCACTGACCATCTTGTTGAAACCCACACCAGAACAGAACCTCTGTTCAGAAGACCCAGGCTCTGGCTCTAGCTACCTGATAAGAATATTTAGACAAGAAAAATAAAGTGAATTAAGTATGTTTTAAAAAAGAAAAACACAGAAATTTGTTAGAAAGCAAAAGAAAAGTTCTATACAAGAAATATTTTTAGTTACATATGAAAGCAACCTCTTTGTATATTATTTATGGTAATGTATAGTATACCTTATTATGTTTAATTCCATCATCAGTTTCTTCTCCCCAGAGCTGCCCATCATCAAATAAAGGTGAGTTTTCTTTCATGGCAGTATGAATCTAATTAATATACAAACAACACATTAAGTTTGCTGAGTCTATGATTTGTAAAATTTACTTTGAGTAATTTCTAAAAGCATTTAAATCATACAACTTAGAGTTATAAAAAAAGAGATTTAGTCTTAAATCTCTTAGCTACCTGACCCCTGACTTTGGAAAGAGACTGTGTTCACCCAGTCTCATCAGGAATTCACTGACCATCTTGTTGAAACCCACACCAGAACAGAACCTCTGTTCAGAAGACAGTCAGGGATATATAGAGAAATCCTGTCTTGAAAAACCAACCAACCAACCAACCAACCAACCAAAAACTCAAAAATCAAACAAACAGAAAAAGAAAATATCAAAAACAAATAGAACATGTTGCTTCCTATGAAGAAAACTACATTTTACTGAAGAAATAAAGAAGTGAATAAATAATAAAATAAAACTGTCCTAAGTGACAATTATCCCAAATTGTCAAGATGAGAATCCTTCCCTAAATGTTTTTAAATGTAATTTGAAACCAAATGGAGGTATAAGTGTGTGTGTGTGTGTGTGTGTATGTGAGTGAGAGAGGGAGGAAGATGGAGAGGGGGAGAGGGAGAGGGAGAGAGGGAGAGGGAGAGAGGGAGGGAGAGGGAGAGAACAAGACATAGAACTTTTAATAATCTGTAGGCTGGAGAAATGCTCCATGGATAAAGTGCTCATGAGCTCAGAGTACAAGATGGAGGATCTGTGCATCTGTACTCAGTGCTGGGAGGTGGGGACAGGTGGATCCTGGGGGCTGGGCAGATGGCTCAGTGGGTGAAGTGCTCACTGTACAAACATAAGGACTTCAGCTTGGATCCTAACACCATGTAAAATCTGGGCAAGGCTGTGGGTCCCTGTGAACCCAGCAGTGGGAGGCTGGATGGGCTGCTGAGACACGAGAATCCACGTCTGATCCACAATATGACCCTCATGGGCTAAAGGTAAAGCTGTCACAGTGTGAGTTCAGAGGATATACAGCCTTGATCTCATCCCTTGCACCCTAACCAGAAACAACAAGCTTTCCCCCCAAACCAGCATTCTTGTACATTGATAAGAAAAAGAGAGGGTTGGAGAGAGGGAGCTAAAAGCACTCTATACAGCCCAGGCAACCTGGGTTTGATCCTACACACGTCACTGCATGTATGTGTGGCACTTGCACATGCACAGGCACACACAGAGTAGTGATAATGAAGATGTAAAAGGAAAAAAAAAACAATAGACAATTACTCTTGTATGAAACTTTCATGTCCAGCTTTAAAAACAAAAACAAAAATAAGAAAAAATTTAGCTATATTCTTTATTCCTTGTCATGTTGTCAAATATTAAAAACATGAACAAGAGACCTGGCTCAGTAACCAACTCCAAAAAGTTGTCCTCTTACCTTCCAGGTGTGCCATGGTATAAGCATGTCTACACACAACTTACACATACGGAATAATAAATTAAAAAGCCCTTTAAAGACATCAGGGCTGGGAGGTACAGCTCAGTTTAAGAGTGCTTGCACAGCATAGGAGAGGCTCAAACACTAACGGGGCGGAGTGGGGAGCAGGCAATGAGTTTAGGGAACTAAAAGTCAGTTGAAACCTGGACATAAGCCAAACACTTGAGTCCCAGTTTCATGGGTGTTTGAGGTGGGAAGATTTTAGGATTACCTGTGAAACACAAACACAAAGTTTACATTCCAAAAGCCAAAGCAAAATAAGTACTCACGGTATCCTAGCCATCCTTCCTCAAATCCCAAGCAACCTGATAACAAAATAAAACTCATAAAACAACACCCACCCCCCCCAACCCCGCCATCACTGACTCAGCTTGACATATGAGTTTCATACAATGGGGTTAAAGGTAGCAGGGGTATACACTTGTAGTTCCAGCTTTAATTAGACTGCAGAAGGAAGATTATCTGAGCCCAGAGTCTGAGTACAGCCTAGGCAACAGTGAGATCCACTCTCAGAAATCCCAACCAAAAAGTGTCTTGAGAGATGGCTCAGCAGTTAAGAGCACTGACTGTTCTTCTGAAGGTCCTGAGTTCAAATCTCAGCAACCACATGGTGGCTCACAACCACCCGTAACAAGATCTGATGCATTCTGGAGTGTTAGAAGACAGCTACAGTGTACTTAGATATAATAATAAATTAAAAAAAAAAAGATTTAGCAGAGTGGTGGTGGCACACGCCTGTAATCCCAGCACTCTGGGAGGCAGAGGCAGGCGGATTTCTGAGTTCGAGGTCAGCCTGGTCTACAGAGTGAGTTCCAGGACAGCCAGGGCTATACAGAGAAACCCTGTCTCGAAAAAACCAAATCCAAAGAAAAAAAAAAAGAAAGAAATCCAAACTAACCAACCAGTATAAAGTTTAAATCAATAGCAGAGGCAGACAGTAAGATGTAAAACTATGAAAACAAGCTGTTTTAAAATTTCCAGATAGGCAGAGTTTAAAACAATAATGCCTATCCCAGGCATGCAAGGCTCATACACAGCTGAGCAGAGACAGGGTTTCTCTGTGTAAATCAGGTTGTCCTTGAACTCTGAGATCTGTCTGCCTCCGTTTCCTGATTGCTAGTACTAAAGGAGTATGATACCACACTGGTGACTGAGGAGTCTGTATAGCCCAAGTATCCCTGGAGGAAGATTTGTCAGTATGTAGCTTAAAAATACAGTCACCCCTTACTTAATGATGGAAATACATTCTGAGAAACAATCAGGTGATTTTGTTGTGGGAACACTGTAGTGTACTTATCCAGACCTAGGCAGTATAGGTCAATTTGACGTGACCCCTTGATCTAGTCAAGAGACATGAGACATAAAGCTGCTGCCAGAATAACATGATACTGTTTTACAGTGAATGTTCTTTGTTTTAAATAAGTAGTATACTCTAAACGTGTTAAGCAGGATAACTCCATGTGCTATATACTTTTATATGGCTGCAGTACAGGTTTATATCAGAATCACTAAAGACAGGGGCACATTTTACAATGGTTCCATCACTAGGTGATAGAAATGTCTATATTTGCGATAATTTTATGGGACCACTATGTCATCCATCAGTGACAGAAATGCCAGCATTTGACACATAACTGTATGGTTTATAGAGTAAACAGGACTTTGAAACCTATTCCCTGGGCTTAAGTACTCAATGGTGGGACTGCCCTGGATTCAACTCTAATACTACAAAACCAAATAAATATATATCCAAAGATAATGATTTAAGTTATCTATAAGTTGGGAGAATACTCATTCTAAATTTGCCCCTAATTATTATTAATTTTAGATGAATAATGATTTCATTTTGAAAAAAGAAGAAAATAAATTTCATGAAGAAAAACTATGGACTGATTTTTATCTAAGCTGTAACACCTCAAGAGAACAATCTCTGTGTCAGAACTTCTCCCTGCCCACAGTTTGAAGAACTGCAAATCGAATATGATTTGAAAACTGAAGCAGATTTTCAGACAAGTTGCAAAAGTAAGATAGGGAGAGAGATGGAAAAAAGAAAAGAACAAAACCAAAATGTTTAAAGGTAACAAACTATCAGCTAAATACCTTGATGCAGTCTATTAGCCACACCAAGGCGGCCACGATGTGAGGCCACGTGTGAGGGGCTCCCACTGTATACATGGAGCTCTTGGACAGTGCGAAGGGATACCTATGAGAGACCAAGAAAAAAGGGTGCCACCACATTAGGAAGCCACACTAGAAGTTACATTTTAAAGCGTCACGTACACTGGCATCGTCCTAGCTGGTAGTGAAGGTGTTTGAGTCTATCCTGCTGAGCTTATTCATCAAGGATTTTGTGTATTTATTCAGTTCCACAGATTACTTTGCACTCACAACTCCTTACATTGCAGTGTTTAGCAACTGGATATAGTAGGCATCTCTTAATTACTCTTGTTATTTTCCTGAATTCAGTGTACTTCTATTACACATTTGTGATTATCTGTCACTACATCTCCTTCCCTTCCTGTGTTTCTTCTTTCTTTTTTTGTTTTTTGGAGATGGTTTCAACTCAATAGCTCATAGCCCTTCTTCCTCAGTTTCCCCAAGTGTCAGAATCACAGGTATAAGGTACTACATTTGGTCTGTGCTTAGTCATTCATATGTGTGTATGTGTGTGCACACGCGTGCGCGTGCGTATACAGGGAGTTCTGCCTGACATAGATTGTTCTCTTGAGGTGTTACAGCTTAGATAGAAATGAGTCCATAATTTTTCTTTATGAAATTCATTTTCTTCTTTTTTCAACACACACACACACACACACACACACACACACACACACACACACACACATATTTATCTCTGTGGGCCGGCCATACCACTCTTGTGCAGGTGGTGCTGGGTTGTAGGAGAAATCAAATTGAGCAAGCCACAGAGAACAAGCCAGTAAGTAGTTTGCCTCCACCTTTCCTGCTTGTGTTCCTGCTCTCATTTTCCTCAATGATCAATGTAACAGGAATATGGAAACCAAATAAACTCTTTCCCCAGTTTGCTTTGTTCTGTGCTTTGTCCAACTATCAGAAAACCAAAATTAAGATGGCTACACTTTTCTGTAACAAAACTGTTACAGTTTTGTTTTGTTACTACAAACTGTGGTAACCAAGCCTCCCCTTATTTATGTTTTTTTTTTTGAGACAGGATCTCACTGGGAAGCTTTGGCTAGCCTAATATTTACCATGAAGACCAGGGTAGCCTCGAATTCAGAAATCCACTTGCCCTGGCTCTCAGAGTGTTGGGGTTAAAGGCCTGCATGATGATGCCAGGCTGTACTTCATATTCCTCATTGTTTGAGCTTTATGATCTATTCCCCAAAGTTCTGTAATATTTCAGAGCCCACATCAATGAATCCATTTCTGTATTAATGGGCTAGTGAAGGAGTAGCCTTGTTAGAAATGCAATCTCTTTGACACATTTGCTCTTTCTTGCCATATAGAACCCTCTAGCATGTCATGACCCACCAAGAAAGCCCTTCCTTATTAGAGGCTGAGTAGATGCTGAAGTCAGGCTTTGGGGCTCCTGTCCATCATAACCAAGAGTTAAGTCCCTCACTCATGTGTTTGAAGCCCACAGATTTTCCGTATCAAGTAGTCTAATATTTATATGTATCTTACAATATATAATACATAAATATCTACATACTTACATACTTTTAATTTTATTATATAGATGTTTTGGCTGCATGCATGTATAACATATGTGTGTGGAGGCCAGAAGAAGAATTGTTATATATGAATGTGAGCCATCACCTGGGTATTGAGACCCTAACCTGAGTCCTCTGGGAGATCAGCCAGCACTCTTGACCACTGAGCACTTTGGTTCAATGACTCCTACATTTTATGAATTATTGAGCAGTGGTGTTTCCCTACAGGAACAAAAAAAGTGGTATACTCCAGTATCTATTAATTTTCCTTTCTCTTCAATTTAGTCTACAAATATTCCTCATAGTACTCATCTTCAAACTAATCCAAACTATTCACAAACTTATTACAAGTCTTCATTTGCTTCTTCTCTGTGACCTGATAAGGTCTCTAGACTAACGGAAAACATACCCAAGTTCTTTAAAAATTCTTGGGACCTCTTCTTCAGATTTTGTATCAGGAAGTTCGTATGATGGGCACAGAAAGCCATAAAGAAAGGCGAAGATCTTTAGGAAATCTTTAGTGGATGGAGCTTGCAGAGACTTCATGGATACACTATATACATAACCGTTTTCTGTAAGAAACTACAAACATCTTTATGAAGCATTGAAAATTTCAGACTAGAAAAAGTATAGGCTACAAAAACACTCAATTCAGACAATTTAAATTATTGAATACCTCATAGAGTTGTCGAATACACTGCTGAATGAACGCTTTGTCATTAAGGGGTCTTGGGTCCTTGATTTTTTCAGAACTGGAAAATATACCAAGTTGACTATTCCTGAACCCAGTTCCGCTAGTCCTAGAAGTATATTTTAAAAAGTCTATATTATTTCAAGGCTATACATAACATACACATTGTAACATCATCAACAAATATCAAGCTTTAATTTTTAAATAATTAAACACAAGTGTATTACTTAAGGCAGAGGGAGAACATAGCATGAGGTTATAGGAGTTTGTTTCTGGCATAGAACGAGGTGGAAGCAAAACATACTCTGGGACTGGGGATATAGCTCAGTGTTTTCTTCAGTACATGCAGTCTTCTAGCTCAATCCCCAGCACCACAAATGCCAAACTGAACCAAACTAAATTTCTTTGTGCACCACACTGCCAATACCACTCATTATTCTTGAAGGTATGCTTCCAGAGCATGGGTCTTCTGCACAAGTGTGTTCAGTGACCTAAGCACTGCCATGTCTACTGACCCATACCACTATTCCTAGTGGAATAATTATCTTGGAGTATTAAGAATTTAAAACATTTGGTCTTTGTGAAAAACTCAGTAAATATTAGATTCTGTAAATATCCATCTCTATCCATCAATCCTTAGAACTGCTCTAAGAGGAGATACTGCAATTATCTCCCTTTAAAAAAAAAGGATGTTTTTAATCTGTGTGCAGTGTGTCTGTATAAGTGTGCGCCATGTGTGTGTATGTGAGAGAGAGAGAGAGAGACAAAGAGAGAGAGAGGATAGAGGACAACCTGCAGGAGGAGGTTGTCTTCTCCTACCTTGTGGGACTGGGAGTTGAAAGCGCAGAAATGTTTTTAAATATTAAAAGCATTTTATTTTTGTGATCATAAGAGATTATGATTTAAAGTTGAGTTTATAAGACATTTTCTGAGTTTAATTTCTAACATAATTAATACTGGCAGACATAGACCATAAAACAAAAGCTCTCTGAAGTCACTATTAGCCTTCAGAGTATGAAAGAGTTGAAACTCAGCTGAAATAGAAGATGGCTCTTCTTTATTCATGTGATTCTGAGAACTAGGTACAGAGCACAGTAGACTTAACCATCACCTTATAACAACAGAATCTGTTCACCACTAGTATCATGTAAAGCAGACACCACCTAGAATTTTGACCAACTAACACAGGAAAACTGGATCATAACTCTAGCTTGAAAGCCCCTTTACAAGCCATTATTATTATTATTGTTATTATTATTATTATTAATTATTGATCTCTAAGTGAATGAATGAATGTAAGAATCTACTCATAAAATATAATTAAAAACCTTATTACCTTTTTCCAAATATTGAGATTTTTCTTTCAGATGTAGATTTGTGTGTACTCAGCTTTCCAAAGGTCAATCTCTCTTTGCTTTAAAGAAGAATAGAAAACAACTCTTTAAAATAAATGTAAAAATACCAGTTTAAGTAATTTTTGAGATATGTTAGAACTAATCTTTTTCCTACTACCCACATTTTTTTGAAAATCACTAAAGTTTTTGGTAGCTATTATCATTGGGATGAGCTATCTGTAAGATAGTATAATTTTAAAATGTTAAAAATTCTAATCTATGTTTTTTAGTTTAAAATTTATTTATGTGGCTAGAGAGATGGCTCAGCAGCTAAGAACACTGATTGCTCTTTCAGAGGTTCTGAGTTCAATTGACAGCAACCAAATGGTAGCTCATAACTGTCTATAATGGGATCCAATGTCCTCTTCTAGTGTGTCTGAAGACAGCTACAGTACACTCACATATATGAAATAAATAAATCTTAAAAAAAATTCTAAAGAAAGTTTAAAAAAATTCATTTATATATGGATAAAAACCTTATGTATGAATAAAAACATAAGTATATATTTAATTATTTATTTGTTTTAAGTTTTTCTTTTAGAACCTACTTTTTTTTTTTTTTTTGGGTTTTTTTGAGACAGGGTTTCTCTGTGTATCTCTGGCTGTACTCAAACTCAGAAATCCGCTTCCCTCTGCCTCCCAAGTGCTGGGATTAAAGGCATGTACCACCACTGCCTGGCTAAAACCTATTTTTTAAAATTCTTAGATAGGATCTTAGTCTGTATTTCAGGATGCCCTTGGACTCACTATGTAGTCTGGGTTTGTCTCGGACTCAAAAATTTTCTCCTAGTACCATACTAGGTACAGCCATCTGAGTCATAGTTTCTAAACTATGAAAAAATGGCAATGACAACATTTTTGCTTTTAAGTACAATTCAATGTTCAAAATCTTTTTTGGTGTAAGAAATGTGCAGTGGTTAAAAAAAAAAGTGCTTCAAATATCCAGAAGGAAAAATACATAAATAGTTCACATTTCTAAAAGTAGTGGAGCCTCATACTATATCAATTCAAATGATTTAAGAATGGCTTATTAAGTAGCTAGCTTATATGTATACTTGTAGGATATGGTACCTAGTGGGTTAGAGACAGCCTGGGAGAGCAATCTCAGAGTGAAAAACTGATGCTGACCAAAAGAAATTCTTTGGTTGGTTGCTCTGTGAACTGTACAAGCTGGGAACTTACTATAAAGCCGCACTGGCCTTGAACTCACATTGAACCATCTTCTTCCAGGAGCCTTTTGAATACTGGAATTATAGGTGTGTGTGTGTGTGTGTGTGTGTGTGTGTGTGAGAGAGAGAGAGAGAGAGAGAGAGAGAGAGAGAGAGAGAGAGAGGATACCACACTGAGCTCTGTAGCAAGTTCATGGGGGGAGAGAGAGAGAGAGAGAGAGAGAGAGAGAGAGAGAGAGAGAGAGAGAGAGAGAGAGAGAGAGAGAATACCACACTGAGCTCTGTAGCAAGTTCATGGGGACACCTGCCCCCAAACTTGAGGACATTACTTTATAGCTTATCACCAAAACAAATAAATATGCTTCCATTTTATTACTACGTTTAGTAGCTGGAAATATCTTAATAAATTCTGAGTTATACCATGGTCCGTGCTTAAACAGTTAATAACAAAGGAAAAAGAGGAAAGCAAGCACTGACAATCATTTTATAGTAAAGAATCTGACTTTGGGAATTGGAGAGACAATGAGCTAAAACCTAGCATCTTGCCTACTTTTAGATTTCATTGGATTGGCCCCCAATCCAGTACTACTGGGAAGAGACAGGATTCACCAAGACATCACTTACACTTGTATACTAACCATTTCTGACACTTTTTTGCTCTAGATAGTAAAGTAGGCAGCTGAGAACCACAAGGGGCGGCACTTACGTTTGAGGGGTATGAAGGCCTGGTTTATTGAGGTCCAGGGACCTTAACTCTTGCATAGAGAGGCGGCCAGCACCACAGGTGGAAACTGAACTGCGCTTCATGCTTGTAACCTAATTCAGGATTTCAATGTTAGGAAAATGTTCCAGATCCAAGTAGTTCATTAAGCATCAGTTATTATCTTTATCTTCTGGTAGAAAAGCAACTAAGTTTGTTTCTTTACGACAATCTTTTCCTTGTATGCTATATTTATTTGTTCCTGTAAACTGAAGTTCTTACAAAGAACACCTATGTAACTTCAAGTATTAAATACACTTAAATACCAGACACGTACAACACAAGAATGAATAATATACGATTTCTTTATCACACAGAAATTCACGATCACAAAATTTTACTATGTTAGCCCTGAGCACGTCACTGCTATCTGTTGTGTCTATTTTAATTCATGGGCTGCCTGACAAGAAATTTAGGTTCCTTTACTTCTCCCTCAAAATGTTTCCTTTGGTTTAAAAAAAGTGTATAAGTACTTCTTGGGGGTTCTTCTTACACCCCCTTTGCTCCCAAATAACTGCATGGTGTTTCTTCAGCCCACTTTAGCCGGTTTTGGCACCCGAGTGAATGACATAGAGACCTGGTATTCTTATTAACAAGTTGCTGGCACTAAGCTGATCAGGTTCTGAGCTATTCTAACTCTATGGCTGCCTACTGCCCAGACACATGGTTCTTTACCTGGAATCTGAGTTTTGCTTTGGTTCACCCTGGTCCATGCATGTGTTCTTATGGCTGTTCCCTTCCTAACATCTCTGGACTCGGGTACTTCTCTAGGACCCAAAACTGGGATCAGAATCCTGCCCAATTCTCATTTCCTGACCAGCTAATTGGCTGATCATCTCTTAATTAGCCAATCAGAAGAGATTGGTTAATTAAGAGATGAAAAACAATTCTTACATAACATTGAGACTGGAGATGCTTGACAGAGTCAACTTCTGGACTACAACCAGATTTCAGGGCATAAAAATCAGCATCTAACTAAGCAGTGTACAAACTTTACTACTTTACTACACCTGGTTTACGATCAACACGCTGTTTATCAGTCAACACTCATTACTGTCTTTCTGGTTCTAATCTCCCTTTCAACAAAGATAATCCGGTTCACAACATAGGTTGCTCTCACTTTCAAAACAAGTACCAAAATATTGTCTACGTCGGATCCTGTCTCCATCTCTGCAGCAGACAGTACGCACTCAGCCCTAGTTTCTACAGAGGGTTAGACAGATCGCATTTTATTGTTGTTTTGAGCTGGGGATGGAGAGCCAAACCCTTTAGCAAGCTAGGCTGGGCACTGAGCCACATCCCTCCTTGTTTTGGCGGCTTAATATTACTCTCATGATTTCACTGTTTTCCAGACCTTGTCCGTACACGGCTTAAGATGCAGCATCAGGAAGGGAACACAGCACACCAATCAGCTTCCCCCTGTCAGTCCCCACTTGTTAGCATCCCGTTCTCCCGCTACCAACGTTGCCTGCATTGAGCAGGGCCGGGCAGATGCCACCCCAGCTACTCGCAAGAGTTAGCTTTAGCGCCGCGGAGCATCTTACCACAGACAGAGCTGACCCCACCTCAGTAGTTACCTTTCTCTCGGCTTCTCAACGTGACTAAGCGCCCAGCTTTCAGTAAACAGCACGACTGCACAAGGAAGCAGCCGCCAAAACGAGAGCTTCCGTCTCGGTCAACACCGGGAGGTTTGAATTTTAAAATCTCCGCCGCCAAAGACAACAGGACTGCGGCGGCGAGTACGCATGCGCGCTCCCTCAGTGCCCGCCCTCGTCGCCGGAAGTGTGGGCGTCGGCACCGCGCGCGCTCAGGGCCCCTCGCTGGTCGCAGGCTGCGTCCGCGTCTCGAGATAAGTCTCGCCCTGTCGGGGAAGCTGGTGTCCAAGACAAGTAGTGCGGTCTGGGCGGAGCGGCCCGAGCCCTCCAGGAGTCGCGTTCCGTACAGCAATATGGCTGCGCCCTGGAACTAGGGAAGCAAGGGGTTGTTTCCGAGTGGACGGCGGTCCGGACCAGTTGTAGATGAGTGCTTTCTCCACCGGGCGAGCCAGGGATGCGGAGTGAGGTTTCCTAACGGTAGGAGAGGCTGTCGAGTGCGGTGGTGGAAGAGTCTGAAGGATATTTATCATCTGGCTGCTGTGGATTACCGCCGGAACTACAAGCAGGCGTTGCCAGTTCCCGGTCGGTGGTGGCGTGTCCGTGAGCTAAAGATTCCTGGATCTAGGCGTTATTTGTGCCCTTTGCTAGAAATGTAGTTTTGGGCTAAGCAGTCATTTGAGTTTGAGGTTCCCTAGCGGTCACAGTGTCTCTTCAGTTCATGTCTCGACCGAGAAACCAAAATCGCAGGTATCACGAAAATTCCCCCCGCCCCACACACCATAAAGCAGTCCTCAGATATATTAGCCGGTGTTATATTTCAGACTCTGTAAGCAGCAGTTCGTGGGGTTATCTCATTTACTTCTCTAAACTAATGGCAACAGAACATAAAAAAAAAATGATCATTTTGGTTGGGCATTGTGGTACACGACTTTAATTTCCACGTTCCAGAGGCAGGGGGGCGAGGGGTGGGAATCTCTGTGAGTTGAGGCCAGCCTGGTTTACTTAGTAAGTTCCTGGACAGCTAGAGCAACATAGTAAGACACTATCTCAAAACAAAACAACCAAAAAACCCAAATGACAAAACAACTTTCCCCAAACACACACACACACACACACACACACACACACACACACACACATAACTTTGAGGCTCAGTGAAATCAAGAATCAAGTAATTTAGCTTGAATGCAGGACACTCCTTTCCCAGTACTTGAAGAAGAGACCGATCCATCCCAGAGAGTGTTGAATTTGAGACCAGTCTGACCCTCCTGGCGTATTCCAGGGCTCACACTGGTCTCTTAGAGAGACCCTGTCCACAAAGAACAAACACTAGTCTATGGTCAATTGCATAAGAAATTTAACAATAAATGCTAGTAGACATGCCTTTATTTCTTATTCTGTGCTCTCTTACGGTTTCTACTACATTATAATAAAGCTATATCCAGAAATGCAAAAAATATTTTAAATAAAGATAAAGAAGTTCTGAAAAATTACTGGAGAGTAGCTTAAACAGATGATAAATCTTGAAGTTCTGACCTGGCAAACTAGTTAAGTTGTGTGCTTCTAAACTGCACTTGGGTTTGGCCGGAGTAGTCTTTTATAATCTTCCTGCTCCTCCACTGATATCGATTAGGTAGAGTAGGGATCAGAGTAATGGAATAACTTCCTGTGGCTAATGCAGTTTGAAAACATAACTTGAAATTCTGTGGTCCTCTCTAAATAGGTTTATATCATTTTAAAAGGGCGAATTCTTGTAGGTAATTACTACTATCCTTTGACTTGACAGGACACTCACCTTTTAAGGAGTTAGAGACTTGAATACTTGGACGATGTGGACAAGTGCCTTGATTCAAGGACTAAAGAGGACAGCAGAAGAAAGGATCAAACTAAAAAGCGTCTTTGGTTAAGTCGGCTGAAAATTGAATGACCAATTCTGAAATTAAAAGACATTTAAAGTATTGCATTTTTCCTTAGAGGTGGTATGTACACACTTACCTTGTATGTTTAAATATAAGACCTACTTGTGTGTACTTATTTTTTGCAAGAATGTCTGTGGTGCATCATTTGCCACCTGGGTGGTTATTGGATCATCTTTCTTTCATTAACAAAGTCAACTATCAACTTCACCAGCATCAGAAGCCTTTTTGTAGTAAAAACAAGCCCACATCTTCTGTCTATGTGGATTCTCTTCAGCGAGATCCCCTGTCTCCTTTTGGAGCTCCTGCTACTTGCTTTGCTCCTGACTCCACTACTGTATCAGGCAACGAGGATGAAGGAAGTTATGAAGTGATCACCCAAAAATACGTTTTCAGATCTGAACTATTTAATGTCACCAAACCTTACATAACTCCAGCTGTTCATAAAGAATGCCAACAAACTAACAAAAATGAAAATCTAGTGACCAGTGATAAACAAGAGGT
Source organism: Apodemus sylvaticus (assembly GCF_947179515.1). Taxonomy (NCBI): domain Eukaryota; kingdom Metazoa; phylum Chordata; class Mammalia; order Rodentia; family Muridae; genus Apodemus; species Apodemus sylvaticus. Next base: position 2,116,143 of record NC_067480.1, on the reverse strand, counting down.
CTCCGTTTCTGTTGGGAAGGTAGGAAGTTTTAAGCATTTTTTTTTATATGAAACAAAAATGTCATTACATATATCAATATCTCCCCATTTTCTAAGTATAAAAAAGAGTTAATGATGCAGAAGGTGTTGGCATGTCCAAGAGCAATTGTGGGTTGCCCTCCAGCTCATTGCATGGCTGAAGACGACAAACTTCTTATTCTCCTGTCTCCATTTCCTAAGTGGTAGGGTTCTAAGCAGGTACTGTCACCTACCTTTAATTCTACCTTCTAACATTCTACTATTTTAGAACAACACATTGCATGTTTCAAGAAGTGACAGAGGCCAAGAGAGATGGCCCAGGAGGTAAAGGTGCCTGCTGCTGAGCCTCATGTTCTGAATTTGATCACAAGGGCCCACTGGGTGGAAGGAGAGAACTAACTTCCAGAAGTTGTTCTCTATGCTCCACCTGGGAGCCATGGTTATGCACCCCTCCCCACAATGAACGAATGAATAAATAAATGTATTCTAAATGCTTGTGAGAAAACCTCAATGAAAGAGTCTTGTGACCTCTTCAAAATCATGAAATTGTTCTTGGGATTTGCTTTTGTATCCCTTTCAGGTGTAGCAGATAAAAGTGAATTTATTCACCATAACTGGATTTTGTTACTTGCTTATATGCCTTTATGGAAAAACATGTTTTTGCCGCACCCTACTTGTCAGCCTCATTTGGCTTGCCTTTGTGATCGTAGTTACTCACATAACTCTTCTTAACCCTCAGAATATAAATTGTCTGATAAACTGATAAAGTTGGCATGAGAAATTAATCTGCCTCATTTGTTGGCTTCTTTCTCCCCAGCCTCACTGCCTGTAAGAGTGGTAGACAGTACTGAATGTTTTTACACCTTTTTTTGCTTTAAAAATTTCTATGAAACAATTTCCAATTATTCAGTGGGTTTTAGGGAATTTTAAAAGCTTGTCTTTTGGGAATAGGCTCGTATAATAAAAGTTTGAGAGAAGGGTACTTTTGAAAAGTTTTCTAGTGAAAATAGGAAAGCTTCTATGGAGTATACATATTTGTAAGGAACTTGTGTTTGGGTATATACTTTGGGGCGGTTTTCCAGAAGTTTGAGTCTGATACAGTGGTACACAGTGGTAATTCCAGCACTTGGTAGGTAGAAGCAGGAAGATCAGGAGCACAAGGCCACTCTTGGCTGCACAGTGAGTTCATGGTCTGCTTAGGCTATATGAGATCCTCTCTCAAAAAACAAAACATCCCCCCCAACAACAACAACCCCCACCACCAAAAATAGATATTTGAGCATACTACACAGGATTAAATGGTGAGAGTAGGGTTTTTCCTTCTACCATGTTGACCATTGGCCCTGGGGACTGAACTGAGGTTGTCAGACTCCACAGCAAACACTTTCTTTTTGTTTTTTTGAATTTTTGTTTTTCGAGACGGGGTTTCTCAGTGTAGCCCTGGCTGTCCTGGAACTCACTCTGTAGACCAGGCTGGCCTTGAACTCAGAAATCTGCCTGTCTCTGCTTCCCAAGTGCTGGGATTAAAGGGAGTGCCACCACCGCCAGGCTCAGCAAACACTTTCAATGTATGCTTTAATCTTTTGGGTGTGTTTCAATAGTCCAGAGGTGATCATACAAACTTCCCATTTTAATGTGGAAGATACAGATCAGCATATATAATTAATACTATCATAATGAAATTTATCTTACTTCTGATATGCTAATGAAGTTACTTAACTAGCCTAATCTTACATCTTTTTATATAATTAGCCAAGAAGTATTTTAGCCTGTTGAGAATTTGGTACTATATTAATATCAAGTCAGCAATGAAAACAAGTTACAGCTCTATGTTCCTGCTCTCATGTTCTGTTCTGCAGTGTCAGAATATTAGTAGTAAAAGTGGTTTGTCTGTAAACCCTGAGATCAATTCTAAAGGTATTTAAACATTTCTATTTATTTATTGTATGTGTAGGTAGATTTGTGCAATGGTGTGCATCTGGAGGTCAGAGGACAATTTTCTGTTCTTTCACAGTGGTGGGTTTGGGGATAAGTGTCGTCCTGTTAGCCCTTTAAATACTTTTTGAAATATGTTAAAATTGACATGTTTTCTCCCAACCCCCAGGCAGTTTTGCTATGTTGCTAAGGTTAGCTTTGAACTTGACCCTCATACCTCCTGGCTGCTGGAATTATAGCTGTACTTGGAAGTGTTCTCAGCCCCCCCCACCCTTTTTCCTTTTTTTTTTTTTTTGAACAGGTTACAGGTAGCCCAGGCTGTTCTGGAATCTGCTGTGTAGCAGAGGATTACCTTGAACTCCTACCCTTCCTGCTCCTACCTTTCATTTCCTGGTACTGCATGCTTGAGATGACATATTTGTTTTTTTTTTTCTCCCTCCTTCCCTCCCTCCCTTCCTTCCTCCCTCCTCTTTCTCTCTCTCCATCCCTCCTTTCCTCCTCCCTCCCTCCCTCCCTCCTTTCTCTCTCTCTCTCTCTCTCTCTCTCTCTCTCTCTCTCTCTCTCTCTCTCTCTCTAGTTTTTTGATTTAATGTGTGTAAGTGTTTTGCCTGTATGAACCTCCGTGCACCTCTGTGTATGTCTGGTGCCTGCAGAGGCCAGGAGAGGGCCTCACATCCTCTGCAACTGGAATTATAGTCATGAGCCACTAAGTGGGTGCTGAGAACTAAATCTGGGTCTTTTGCAGGAACAGTGCTCTTAACCACTGGTCCTGTGCTACAGCCCTAGATTTTCTTTGATAGCTTGTAGATGATTCATGTTCAGAAGAAAGTTGAGAGTAATTATGTCATATGCATATAAACTGATAGGTAACCTTGGCAACTGCTTATGAAGAATCACAGTTCTTATTCCATAGGCACTAGTGACCTTTTGCATTGATTTTGATCTAAATGGAACTTCTTACCTTTAAAAAATAGATACAATATTAAAAATGTAGTATGAAAAATAAAATCTAGCAGGTTTCAAAATATGATAGACTACAACATTATTTTTTTCTCATTACTTTAGAAGCGTAAAAGATGTGTTGCTTTCAATCAAGGTGAACTGGATGCCATGGAGTATCATACAAAGGTAGGATGAAAATATTGATCATGCAGGAAGATTAGTGGAAAGTAGCATAAAAGAGGACCAAAATAAGAAAGTATCTTAGAAATAAAGCACTTGTTTTGGTAAGAGTTAGAATTTGGTAGTGGTTTATTGTTTCTTTTTCATAATAAACATTTTAAGCTAGTTTTATTAACACTACACATGCTTCTGTCAGCTCAGATGGTTGATGGCCATGACTTTGTGTTGTTGGTTGAGTTCATGGAGGATGTTTCAGTGTTTTTACTTTCTCATTAACACCATTCAGGTGTTAACTTTAGTTCATCAACAAACAGCTGAGCATAGACTGTTATCTGACATGAAAACAGAGGGTTATCTGGGGGGTAAGAAGGGGATCAGTGCTGGGAGAGTGGAACAGGGCTGTTTTATACATGAAGTCAGCAGGGCAATGTGCTTTTGCAGAGTCAGATCTGCTAAAAATTGCATAGATTGAGTTAGAACTTTTAAAAAGTCTGCACAATCTGCATTTTCAGTATTGGAAATGATGTGAAGATGAATTATATAACATGGGAATTATGAAAAGAATGCTGATAGTCACAAAAGAATGCACACAGTATGTACTCACTGATAAGTAAATATTAGCCCCAAAGTTCGAAATACCCAAGATGCAATTCACAGACCATATGAAGATCAAGAAGAAGGAAGACCAAAATGTAGGTGCTTCAGTGCATCTTAGAAGGGGGAACAAAATACTCACAGGAGGAAATATGGAACAAAGTGTGGAGCAGAGACTGAAGGAAAGGCCACCCAGATATTGCCCCATCTGGGGATCCATCTCATATACAGCCATCAAACTTGGATTCTATTGTGGATGCCAAGAAGTCCCTGCTGACAGGAGCTGAGGGGGTTTGCAGCCCCATGGAGGGGGAGCAACAGTGTCAACTGGCCAGACTAGGGACTAGACCAACCAAAGAGTACACATGGCTCTGGCCAGATATGTGGCAGAAGATGGGCATGTTGGACATTGGTGGGAGGAGAGGCCCTGTGAGTGTTCGATGCCCCAGTGTAGGGGAATGTCAGGGGGGGAAGATGGGAGTGGGTCTTGGTGGGGAGCACCATCAGAGGCAGGGGAAGGGGGATGGGATAGGGAATTTCCAAAGGGGAGACCTGGAAAGGGGAAAACATTGGAAATGTAAATAAAGAAAATATCCAATAAAATATATATACAATAACAACAACAACAACAAAAGAATGCTGACAATTTACAGTAAGAAAAAAGTCCTGAAAATAACAATAAACTTCCAAAATATTAAATACCATAGTAAAGATACTATAGCAATAGATGAACAGCTGCATAGAGGTAGTCTGCAGAGAGCCAGCTCCCATGATCATATTTTGATCCCTTGTACCATGATAAATTGTTGAGTTTTTAAATTAATGATTTTTGTTAGCCTAGAAAATAATGAGGCTTATCATGACCTTTTATACATACATATCATTGTACTTTGCTCATATTCTACTTCTACCACTCTTCTCTCTCTCTCTTTAACCATTCTTGTAGTCTCCTCTTCCCTGTAAGTTGGCCCCCTTCTTCATGATGTATACGCATACACAGAGTTAAATAACGATATGTATATATATCATCAAATCTACACTCTGCATAAGAGAAGCATGTATTATTTTGTCCCCCTTTCCCCCCAGTTTTCTTCTCTTGGTTTGAACATTTTGTAGATATATTCAGATTGCTACTATAAAAGTCATGGAATAGTTAGATTATATATTGAATTCTTCTTTGCCCCCTAGAAATTACCTTCGTGTTTTTTATAGTTTCCATTAATAGTGCATAAAGGTTCCAGTGTTTTTACCAAAGCATTCTATTTTGTTTTGAAATTGCCATCCTAATGGGTATGAATGCAATCTTGTTGTGATGATTCTTTGTATCTTGACATTTTATATTTTAACTTCCATTGTGAGAAAAACATTTTCTAATCTCTTCTGTGATTTTTATCTTTGACCTGCATGAATTATTTAGGATAGAACTATTTTATTTGCATTTGGGTTGATCTTAGTATCACTTTTTTTCTTGATTTCCAACTTAAGTCCTTTGGGGTATAAACATAAATTCTAGTTCTTGGAGATTGTATTCTGTGGGTTAAAAAGGATATACGTTCAATAACTGCTGGGTATAGTGCTCCTATGTGTAGTATTGAGAATTTCAGTATCTGTGCAGTTTTTGTGTTGTTAATTGTGATTTTGTATTAGTTGTTCTACCCTTACTAGGTAGTGTTGCAGGGTGTTTGATCACACTGTGAATCCTGAGATTGCGGTGTTTACTGGAAAACCTGCTTCCAGTTGTGGTGTGGCTCAGCCCTAGTGCAGACTTTTAATACAAGAGCTTTCAGTTTATTGTTATCAGGTTTAAATAAAGTCAACCATAGGTCAAGAGATTGAACAAGCAAACAGTTGACAGAGAGTGAACATAGGAAAATACCATAGAGAGTAAAAGAAAGTCAGGAGGAAGGATAGAGAGACACACAAGAAGTAGAAGGGAGGGACATTCATGCAGAAGTTAGGTCTCACTTGGTTCTACCTCCCAGTTCCCTGTGCCCAGAAATAAGACTCAGACTCAAAATATATTTACATATACCTTTGTCATATAGCTCAGCTTTTCTCAGACTAGAATCATAATTTAAAATAATCCATTTATTTTAATTTGCATTATGTCATTTGGCTGGTTACCTATGCTCAGGTACCATGCGTCTCCTCATATCTTCCCAGGCAGATCTCCTGCCTGACTTTGTCCCAGAATTCTTTTTTCCTCTGGATGTAGTTTTTTAGAACAGTGTGTATGGTCAGTATTTCTGCCATACTGAGAGATGTAAGATGTGGTTCCCAATACTCCTATGAAGGCTGAGATTTTAGGAAGTGAACAAGTTAGTCGTCCATGACATTTCACAGATGGTAGCAGAAGATATGGAATGTCTGGGCCAGGACAAAGAATTCCATGGTTCTGCTTTGTGTTCACAGGTGCCCTTTGTACTCCATATTCTGTAAGAACGCTGTGAGGCTTTTCTGTGCAGAGCATATGTGGTAGTTATTTTTCTCATCACCACCATCATCCAGATATCTGACAAAAACAACCCAAGCAAGGAAAATGCATTTTTGGCTCAAAATTTTAACATTTCATATACTGATTGTCACACTACTTAATAGTGAGTTTATGCAGTGTGCTTCATTCTGTAGACTTAAAGTATGCTCTAAGTAGTCTTATAGTCTCATTATTGTATAAAATCACTCTACACTTAATAAAAGTGGATTTGAATATATTAAGATATTCAAAGTACAGTAGAAATTTAATAATTTGAAAAATACTTTGAATTAATTTTTATTTTTTGTATATGGATATTTTGCCTGCATGCATGTATGTGTACTATGTGTATACCTGGTGTCTTTGGAGGCCAGAGAGGGTGACAGGTCTCCTGAAACTGGATTGACAGGTGGTTGTGCACCTGCAGTATGTGGGAGTTGGAAATTGAAGTCTCTTTAATAGCAGCCAGTCTCTTAACTGCTGAGCTATCTCTCCAGCCCCTGGAAAATGATTTTAAAACCAATATCATTTTAATGTACTTCAAACAATTTTTTTTTAAACAGATCAGAGAGATGATTTTGGATGGATCTTCGCAGTTAATCCAAGAAGGTCTCAGAAGTGGTTTCCTTTACCCACTTGTTGGAAAGCAGGATGGAAGTAGTGGGCGCATCACTTTACCACTTGATGCCTGCAATTTGTCAGAGTTATGCGAGATGGCAAAGCATTTGCCTTCTTTAAATGAAATGGAGCTTCAAACGCTACAGTTGATGGGAGATGATATATCTGTTATAGAGCTGGATTTATCCTCACAGATCATTGAAAACAACTCCAGCTTTTCCAAAATGATTACTTTAATGGGACAGAAATACCTGCTGCCACCAAAAAGCAGCTTTCTTTTGTCTGATATTTCTTGTATGCAGCCACTTCTTAACTGTAAGTAGTTTATGTGTTTTAGAACAAGATAATTTTTCTGTTGTCTCAGAAGTTAAGAGTATGAACTTTGAATGTAAGTTCAGTTTTAAAATGCTGACTTTTGCTCTGCTGTTTACCTTTGAGACAGAGCCTTGTTAAGAAGCCCAGGCTGGCATCAAACTTGCTGTTTATCCCAGGATGACCTTGGCATCTCAATTTTGCCTTAGCTTTATAGGTGCTAGGGTTACAGGTTCAGAACTCAGAGGTTCAGAGTTACAGAGTCTTTGAGTAAATCCCATAAACTCTTCAGTTGTATTCCATTGTATTTGTGTTTATTATGAAAGTCCTTTCTTGGGCTGGTTTTGTGGCTCATATGAGCACGCCCAAGACCCCAGGCTAAAAAAAAAAAACTGTAATTTTTGAAATGCGTTAATTTATTATTATCATTGTGTATGTCTATTATGTGTGTAATGGTCAGAGGACAGTTTTGTGGTGTCTCTTCTCCCTTCTACCCTTATATGGGTTCTGGAGACCCATTCCAGATTAGCATACTTGGTAGCCTTTACCTGCAGATCATCTTGCTGTTCCTCTTTAATTTTTTTGTCTTAACAATATTTTGTGTGTGTGTGTGTTCAAGTGCTTTAATTTTGGGGAACATGTTTAGTTTTTATTTTTGAAGAATTCTGTGTATTCAGATCAGAGCTTTGCTTATGAGAGTGTGAGCTCTATTGGATGTCTCAGTCCCCTGAGAGTGTGAGCTCTGCTCTATGGGATGTCTTAGTCCCTGTGTTTAGCTCTTAGACTCATCATGTACAGAGGGTGTTTCTGAAATTGTGCTTTTGATTTCAGGTAGTAAGACATTTGATGTAATTGTGATTGATCCACCGTGGGAGAACAAATCGGTTAAAAGAAGTAACAGGTGTGTGGGATCACTTATCTGTCAGATTGTATTCTAGAATTGCAGTCTCTTGTACATTCTGATTTAGTACACTTTAAACATGATATCAGTAATCTGATGCTACTAACAATGCTCCCATCAAAAGATTGATCTCCTCAATTCTAGGTACTTGAACTGGAGGTGATATATGTGTCTCTATATATTAGTTATCCCTAACTGATATAACAGTGTCTGCAGCTGTCACTGAGGCTCGAACCATTTAAGGCTGACTCAGTAAAACCAAGGCTTCTTTTTGTTTGCCTTCTCCCTTGTCACATTTTGAAAGTTAGATATGTGCCATACTTGTAACTTATAACAAAATGCTGGGAACATCTAGTCCATCCTCTAGTCCATAAATTTTAGTTTATGTCACCTTGTAGGATGAGCTTGGTTAGGAATTAGGATGGCATTTACTTTTAGTAACATCTTTATAACTTGACAACACTTTCCCTACTTCTACTAATGAGTGATTCCAATTACATTTCTCCTTAGCTTTCAGTTTACTAGAGATAATAGTTCCTGTTTTGTTGTAAACTTAGACTGAAGTTCTTCAAGAGTTATCTTTAGCTTACTTAGGAATATGCTTATAATGTGTGATAGTTCTCTTTTTAAGTTGTAAGAGTTGTTCAAAGAATTCATGTATCTATTCTGAGTGTATGTATATCTTTGTATCTCTATATATGTCTATATATTTTATGAAATATATAGACTTGAAATATGGACTGAAATATAAAAACTTGAAATAAGAGGAAGTTGTGAATCACCATATGGGTGCTAGAAATCAAACCCAGATCCTCTGGAAGAGCATTCAGTCCTCTAAACCAGTTAGCCATCTCTCTAGCCTAAAAATAAGAGAAAGTTACTCTTAACATGTTGGTCTGTATCTAAAAAAGGCAGAGGTGCTGCACATCATCATAATGTGATTGTCAAGTAGATAACTGACATTAATGTGAAGGTCCTATGGACATGCTAGTGTCATCTGTGAGTTTATTCAGAGTTCACCAGTTGTAGTAGAAAGCCTTTGTAGCACATGGAGACCATGAGCATGTTCTGTGCTGAGCTATACACCTTCAGGGTCCAGTGGTTCCTCTGTGACTTGTAACTGCACTGTAATAACAGGTAGTAAGTTCTTTGAAACTTTATGACAGATTGTTGAGTCTAAGATAATTTTAGAGATGAAGAGTTGGTTTTAAAAGTGTGCTCAGTTGTGAAAACTGTGCCTTCAAACCTTGTAGTTCATTTCAGTTCTCTTGGACACTTAAACCTAGGTTCTAAAGTTGCTGTGCTAAAAAATTTGAGATACCAGAGGGAATGTGAAAATTTCCTTAGTTCTGAACAGTTCAGTTAAGCAAAGTTAAGGAATCTGAAGCCATTGAAAACATGTTAGTGCAGAGCTTTGACCTCATACTTTTCCTACTGTGACAGAATAGTCTCTGAAAGTCTTCCCTGTGAGAAAGGGGTAGCTGCTGTGCTGGAAGTGTGATGGTGGATGGCAGGAGCCCAGGGGGATACAGTCTGGGTTCTTTCACCTGTTTATCTGCAAAGTAAGGAAGGTTTTTCAGCCACACCTGACCTACATCAGAAACCATATGCCTGAGCCTGCCCTCTGGGAGACTCATTTTTTTTCTAAGTGAGTAGAGTTGCACAAGTTTCTTTGGAGTTGATCGAGGAATGAAACAAAATGGTGGAAGTGGGAAGACTTAAGTCCATGAGTCCCCTAGCTTAGTTACTGATGGGAGGAGGAAATTGACAAAATCCCCATTAGAAGCAGCTTATACAAGGTATGATTTTGGCTCATGCTTTTAGAGATGACAGTCCATCTCATATTAGGAAAGGCTGGCACCTCTTTTCACAGCTTTAGGAGCATGTAGCAGCAGATAGAAGTAGAGAGCACTAGGTTGGGACTCTGGGATGGGCTCAGTCTTCCAAGATCCCCCACCCCTCCTATTGATTTACTTCAGCCAGCCAGTCCCACCCTTAAGGCTCTCAAGTCTTTAGAACAGTACCACAGTCCAGACTGAACATTCAACATGAGCCAGCAGAGGTGCTGTCTCATCATTGGATGGGAGACTGTCCAGAGTTAAAATCCTACTTGGGCCTGTAAGATGGCTTACTGGCAAAATACAGTCACCACCAAGCCTGCTGATCTGACTTCAGTTCCTGAAATGATGGAAACAAAGGAATGACTCCCTTAAATTGTTCTCTGACCCCCATACACATCTTACAATAGGCACACACCTATACCAATGAACAAACAAACAAATTTATTTTAAAAAGCCTGATACATCCTCTCTTCTCCCTCCTTTCTTCATTGCTTTCATTTCACTTGTCTTCTTTTCAAATTGTATAAACCAAGAATGATAATGAACTACCATCCAGAGGGGTTAAAGATGTAAAAGCAGGCGAGTGGTTTACAGGATGTTAGAATATAGAAATGAGACGACAGAATTGAAAGGATAAATTTTAGTAGAGAATGTCATACATTTCCCCATAGAGAAGGTGTGTTGATATAGATATACAAAGTATATAATGAGGGAGGAGGTAGTTTGGTAGGTGAAGAGACTTGGTGGCTTGTATTTTATGAGATAACTTCATCTGCCAAGGCATGGGCAGAGGACTTGAAAAGTGGTGAGGATTTTATAGTATTTAACTATGGGTAAATAAAAGATTCTCTGATTGTTTTGAGAACTTGTGAATAGATTCAAAGTTTCTTTTGCTCTGTGTTTTCCTTCACTTTATTTATCTGTATAAAGTTGAATTCCATGTGGTATTGGTATGTTTGGGGGTATACTTCAGTGATGGAGTATGTGCTTTACATGCACAGGACCCTGGATTCAGCCCCTATTATGTGCATGTATATGTACATGCACACATTACATGCATGCATGATGACAAGGCCTAACATATAATTGAATCTGGGTGTTGGAGGGTGAGTGTAGTAGTTTGTGTAGGTGGATTAACAGATGTGTGTGTTATATGGTTGTGTTTTGAAGGTACTCAGAATAGTGTCAAAGCTTTCCTTTTTGAGGTAGAGGGATCTCAGAGATTCAGCACACTGATTATTGAGAGTAAGGACAAAATGAGGAAGGTTTGGGGCTAGTGTGGCCAGGTAATGTACCTCTGAAAGAGAAGGGGAGCTTTTGCCCAAGTTGAAAGAGTCTAGAAGCAATAATGGGACATTAGAATATAGCTTGTCATCTCCAGTTGTATGGGGAATGTTGGAGAAAGAGTTGTATTTGTTTGGATATTTATAGAGGAAGTTATGTAGCTTAGCCAAACAAGTTTTCTTTATATTGTCAATGACCAGGAGGCATAAGACAATGGGCCTATAAAATGAGACAAAGTATGAAGACTTGAGAGAGCCCAGTGGAAGGGATTGAACAGGAAGACAGGAGCCTAGTGGTAGACAGGCCTTGAAACTGTAAAGTGAGGGTGAAGTTGCATGAGGTGATAGATGACCTAGGGGTCAGCAGTGTGGACAAGACATGACGCTTACACACTTGAGGCTTACACACTTGAGACTTACACACTTGAGGATTACATGCTTGAGGCTTACAGTGGGGCAGGGATCCTCACTGAAGTCAGCCTGCTCTTGCATCCCTGGCCTCACTGCCAGTGCTGCTTTGTGTCAAGTGATGTCACCATTTGGTTATTAGGACATCAGTTTCAAGCTCATTTTGATGGGGCTCCTATAAAACGCAGGATGACAAAATCCAGACAATATTTGTTTAATTCTGAATGAGATAAAAGGCATATTAGATGTGGTAAAATTACCTAAATGTAAATTATATGAAATTAAAAAACAAAAAATATATAGTTTGACAATTTAAAACCAGTAAGATAGAAAAGTTCATTCATGTGTAAGTGCCAGTGAGTCCACCAGGTGTCAGTGTGACTCCATATTTAGCCACACATGTATGGCTCCCAGACCTTTCTTTGTATTTGTGGGGTCTTTTCCCTGTTTATATGTCTTTCTTGGGGTGATTTTTTTTTTACAGTTTTTTTTTGGTTCATTTTTAGGTACAGTAGTTTATCACCACAGCAGATAAAGCAAATGCCTGTCCCTAAGCTGGCTGCTGCTGACTGTCTCATCGTTACTTGGGTGACCAACAGGCAGAAGCATCTGTGTTTTGTGAAGGAGGAACTATATCCTTCGTGGTCTGTGGAAGTTGTTGCAGAGTGGTACTGGGTAAAAGTGAGTTCAGAAGTTAACTTGTCTGTTAGCTCAGCGTCACTCTCCACTCACAGGAAGATCCTGACTGTTCTCAGCGTGTCCACTGCACTGTTGTCCTCCTCAGATTCTAAAAAGAACTGTCCATGCTTTCTATCTGAACTGTCTTCCTGTTTTTAAGGTGTTTATCCCATGTCTCTGTAGTGGGGTCCCAAACTGCTAGCCTGTTGTTTTTTTTTAATCAAAATCTTAACCATTCAATTTTACCAGTGAAGACTTGGGTGCCAGATGCTGGGTTGAAAGCCTGCTGGCTCAGAGAGACAAAGAAAGCACCTAGCTGACCTTCTTCCTTAGCAGACATCCCACAAGAAATCCCCTCTCACATCATCTCAAAAAACCTCTTTCAAACTGAATGTCCCTCCCTCCTATTTCCAGTGTGTCTCTCTATCCATCCTCCTGACTCCCTCTTACTCTCTGTTTTTTTCTATGTTCACTTCCTGTCACCTGATTGCTTGCTCTGCCTCTTGACCTATGGTTGACTTGATTTAATCCTGTTTACAATATTCAAGCAGAAAACTCTTGGATTAAAGGGAACAGTTTTTTTCCCAGTAAACAACACAATCTCAGGGTTCACTGTGTGATCAAATATCCTGCAATATTGGCCTTGGGAAATCAGGAGAGGTCAGAATAAAGTTACAAAATCCTCTAGCTTATTAAAAAAAATTGTGTGCACACACATGTGCATTCCCAGCCATGTGATAACTGTAGTTGAATGTAGAAGTGAGGACTGACTTGCCTTTATTCTGTCTTCCATATGCCAAAATCTCATTGCCCTTTGCATTACCCATGTTTTTTCCCTGTTTATGAGGATGAGGGCAAAGCACAGCAAGAGCACCGTGGAGAGTATGGGAAGGTGCAGGGACCAAGAGTCTGTCATTCTCTGTTTTTTTCGCCGTGATACAGGATCTCCTGTAATCCACACTGTCTTGAACTTGCTGTGTAGTCAAGTATGACCATGAACCTATGTAACCATAGCTAGCTACCTTCTAGGCTCCCAGTTTCTGTTTTATTTTGGAGATAGGATCCTGCTAAGTTGCCAGGCTAGAATTTGTAGCACCAAGAGCCAGCCTCTGCACTAGGTCCTTTCTACCTCATCACCTACCCCATTTTTTTCCCCTGACTAAACTATGACTCTGACATTCTGCCATCTTAACTGTGGAAGGCTTGATATTTAACTACTTGGTCACATGGCTTATAATCAGTGAATGTCATTTGAGCGAATTAATAACTGAGTTAACTATGGCCTGGTTTCCAGGAATGAGTAATCATAAAAAGTAGAGATTGGAGCCGGGCGGTGGTGGCGCACGCCTGTAATCCCAGCACTCAGGGAGGCAGAGGCAGGCGGATTTCTGAGTTCGAGGTCAGCCTGGTCTACAGAGTGAGTTCCAGGACAACCAGGGCTATACAGAGAAACTCTGTCTCGAAAAATCCAAATCCAAAAAACCAAAAACAAACAAACAAACAAAACAAACAAACAACAAAAAAAGTAGATTGTTTATATGTGAGATGACAATGCTATATGAGTGTTAAAACATGCCTCATAACTTATACATTGTCCAGTATGGTAGCTGTTGTGACATGTGGCTCTCCAGCACTTGACAGTGCCCTGCTGATAGAGAGGTACTGTTGAGTGTTAAGTATGTGCTGGATTGAAAGACCCACTATGGAGGAAAAAAAATATACATCATGATACCTTTTAAAACTGATTGCATGTGGAAATTCTGTTTCAGACATGCTAGAGTAAATGCAATTAGAGTGAATTACCTTGCATTCTATTTTTTTTTTTTTTTACTTCTTTCTAATGTTACTACTGAGAATTTAAAATTATATATGTGGCTTTCGTCTGAGGCTCATACAATATTTTTTATTGGACAATAGTAGCCTGGAGGTTTAATAACTTCTCTTTTTGCTAGAAACTGTATAATGATGGTAAAAAAAATAATGGCATTCCTTGGTTCCTTCATTCAGATCACAAATTCAGGAGAGTTTGTGTTCCCGTTGGATTCTCCACACAAAAAGCCTTATGAATGTCTTGTACTGGGGAGAGTTAAAGAAAATACTGCATTATCTTTAAGGTAATAAAAGCGATATTTCAAAATTATATAAATATGGGCTTTTAAAATTAATACAGTGATCATTGATTTTCCTTAATTTTTATACTTTTGAAATATGAAAGTGGTCCAGAGCTGAAAGTATGTTATATAATAAATAAAAATTTATATTAGCTTTTGTTTTATCAAGGATATAGTAGTTAATACGAAAAATGACTTTGTTTGAAATTTTAATTTGGTTTTTCTCATTGATTCTATTTTTAAATTTATTTATTACTAGAATTAATTACTGTTTGAAAGACAAAAAAATCAATGCAACTGTAGCATATAATTAAAAATTATCCCTTAAGTAATAGTTGGTTGTTTTGTTGTTTTAATTAGGAACACAGATGTAAGAGTACCTCCTGTTCCAGATCACAAGTTGATCGTCAGTGTACCTTGTGTTCTTCACTCACACAAGCCACCTCTTGCTGGTATGTTTCTGTGAAAGAGAACTGTTAGAATTTGAAAATATTCAAAGAAGGATTGAATTTAGCATTTGAATGTTCTGTAGACTTATGATTTGGATGTTTGTTTTAATGTTCTGAAATGTTGTAGAAAATTCACAGCAGAATTTATGAAATAGACCACAGGTTGGTTTATATTACCTCAGGTTTTCGTAACTGTCTGTGTCCCTTCAGTTGTAGCCTTGACAGGTGAAAACTATAAGGGCCTCAGAAGATGCAGTTCAGAGAGTGGCCTTGTTTTGTCCTCAGGTTTAGGATTCAGAGCCTTGCTTGTTCTAAAACCAGGAAGGAAGCATAATAATGTAGGTGTCTAGGATGCTCTGAATGTGGTAATTTATTTCTTCTGAAGGCAGACTGCCATTTTGTAACATGGTGAAGGCTGTTACAATCTGAGGCTGCAGTTCCCTCAAGCTGAATGCTCAGGGTTACGCTCCTCATTCTGTGTACCTGAGCAGCAAGGATCAGTGGTGAGTGTTGGCCTTGGACATTGGCTCCCATGTGTGTGAATCTTGGCCTAGCTGCTCTGGCAGGTTATCTGCTTTCATTGCCTAGAGTGTGTTTAAAAGTCAACAAATGCTCAAGTTTTCAAATTCCAGTTTAGTCACAGAAGTCCTTGGGAGTCTGAATTTGATGCTCAAGGTTTGTTTTTTAGATAACTTCTTCAGGAAAATACTTTATTAATGTCATCATTACTACTTAAAAAGGAAGGCACCAAACAGCAAGAGAACTTCTATAAGCTGCCACCCAAGAGGACTGTGATCCAATATTCATTTTTACTTTTGCTTAATATAATTCATAAGCTAGGAAAAGAAAACATAAGAAAGTAAACTTAGGGGAGCTGGGATGATGGCTCAATGGGCAAGAGTGCTTCAGGTCATTCATGTTCATGTAAAAAGCCAGGCCAGCATGTGTGCCAGCAAGCCCTTATTAGGAGCAGAGACAGGCGCTTTGTACAGAGTCCACTGGCCAGGCAGTCCAGCCAAATGGTATGTTTCCAGTTCAGTGAGAGACCTTGTCTGAAGGAAGTGTGGCAGAGAGCCATGGAAGAGGATACCTGCTCTGACCTTGGCAAGCACACTATGGTATTTACATGCTCTGTGCTTATACCAGGCTGTACAACACAGATACACATGCAGGCACATCACAAACAAAAGGAAGTAGATACACAGACAGACACACCATAAACAAAAGGAAATATACTCAGGGTTTCTGTTACCGTGGATAACTTTACAAAGGAGTTCATACAGTACGGTAAATTGAGAAATACCCATATGTGTTTGACCATTCTTTGGCCTAGAAGGATCCTCTGAAACCTCACCTTTGGGACTGCATAAATACTACTAATGCATTAGTCTATGACTTAAGTGAAAGTGAACTTTACTGCTCCTTGAAAAAAATTATTCAGTATCAGTAGTACTTTAAGGAAATCTAATTTGTATACTTGAATTTTGTTTATCATTTGGTATGTAACAATGCTTAATTTATAAGTCATTTGTCTTAGGGTTTATAGTTGGCTATAAAAGATTTACAAAAAAACCCTAATGCCCCAAGACTTTTGATTCTGAAATAAATTTTAATCTATTTGTAATTTCATTTAAGATAGAATAGAAATGTGTTTAAAGATTACTCTTAAGAGAAAAGATTTAGTCTTGCCCTGAGTAGTCTATAAAGTGCAGTTTAGCTGTACTGCCAGCAGAGAGCAGCACAAACACATTTTAGAATCAGAAACATATCCACCCAAAGTTGTATTTGTGTGGAAAATCTGAATGGCTCAATATAGTTAATCTTTAAGCTTTGATTTGTTAGTAATATACAAGTATTTGTGATACTTTTTGTTTTTATGTTCAAGTAAGTATAGTATATGTATTTTAGCTTAGACAGGTGCAAGCTAAAGCTATTAGAAAGTAACTCAAAGACTCCTGTGGTACATTTTACAGTGAAATCAAAACCCTAGGGGTTTGCATGATACATAGTCTGTACATAGTACTTAGAATTTTTTCCTGTGAATCTTATTAAACTGTTTTATGTATACTCAAAACATGAATTGTTCTCTTTTGCTTCAAAACCTCAAGATATATCTTTTTAATTAAATTATAAATATTTTAGAATATAAATATAAAATGTAAGTATAAAATACATTTTAAAAAATTGTAAAATAATTTTTATAGGTGTTTTGTGTACATGTTTATCTGTATAACTTATATATCCCAGATGCCTGCAGAGGCCAGAAGAGGGCATTGTATCCCCTGAAACTAGAGTTACAGATGGTTGTGAACCACCATGTGGGTGCCAGGAATGAAATCCTGCTCCTTTATAAGAGCAGCTACTGTTTGTTTCATTTTTATTGAAAATATTCCTTTCTCATACAATACATCTGGATCATAGTGCACTCTAACACCCCTCCCCCCAGTTCCTCCCACGCCTTCACAGTTCCTCCCCGTCTCCCCTCCCTTCCCCTCTAGATCCCTTCTCCCTCCATTTCTCATTGCAAAAGAACAGGTCTCAAAGAAATAACAACCAACATGAACAAATAAAATACAATAATATTAAGCAAAAACTATTCCATCAAAGTTGGATATAGCAACCCAACAGGAGGAGGAGTCCTAAGAGCAGGCAAGAGTCAGAGACCCACTCACTTTCACAGTTGAAGCACGTGTTCCTAACCACTGACCCATCTCTCCAGGCCCATTGTTAAGAGAACATCTTTGTGTCAAAAGACTGAGGAACTGAAGTAAACTCTTATATTACTATACCTTAGACCATATTAACATCTAGAAATTAAAAAGGGAGATTTCGGGTTTTGTTCTTTAGGTCTCTAGGGAAATCTTCTAGTTTCAATTTGTCCAGTGTTTAATTCCATACTTATGTAAGTAGAATATTTTATGTTAACATTGAAACTTATCAAAGCCTAAATTTGAGTTAGTTCAATTGCAGGCAAGAACAGCTTTTAATTTCTCTCCATTTTTGATAAGTAATAATATTACTCTCAGACAAAGAACGTTCTGAAATTCAAAAATTTTTTTAATTATAGTATAATTGTGTTAATTATTTGAGAGTTTCATATGATGTATTTTGATCCTATTTACTTCTTCTCTCCCCCCAACTCCTCCTTGATCCACTCTTGCTATATTGTGTTTTAAATTCTACAGCTGTTATCTCTTAAATCTTTCCATTATTTCTAAAGAAGCCACAAAGCTGGAAGTATCGATCAGAGGTGGAGTGACTGGGTAGCATGTGCAGGGCCCTGGGCTGGATCCTTACTTTCCAAGGAAAAAAGAAAACCTGCAGAAGCCTGCCTGTCATTCTTAGACTCTGATAGGCTTCTAAAACCAACCTAACATAGCAGCCCTGAACTGTGTTCTACGTGCTAAAGTAGTTTCTTCCTGGAACTATTTTTATATCCAATTTCTGTTATGTGGTTAGTAGAGCAGCCAGAACATGATCAGGGTTACAGCGATTTAGTTGCTTGTCCTCTAAGACAGCAGGCTTTTAAAACAAGTTACTGTGGCCTTCCTTTCTCTCAGGCAGTGTGAACCACTGTTATGTAATCTTTTCTCCAACAAGAGATGGTTTTTCAGTGTAGTAGTTATGAATGTTTAGATAAGGACTCCTTAGTTGAATGCCATGGTGGAATTTAGGCAAAGAGCTACAGTGCAAACACAAGGGAATTGTAGTACAGGTTACAGCTGTGGGGCTGTCCTTGATGCTTCCAGTACTTGTGTCTATATACAGCTCTTTGCTTAATTCTTTCACTAACATATGTGCTAGAACTAAACTTACAGCTTATCTTCTGCTTCAAAGCAGGTTGTCCCCATATTAGTTTTGTATTTTCTTTTTTAATGCATGGATTGCATTTATTAAAAAATAAAGTAAATTAGTTCTCAGGAGATTTGTGAGAGTATTGGAAAACTGGAGTCAGTATGTGGGCATTGCAGCGCTAGATCACGTCTCATCTGCAAACCAAAAGCAGTAAATCAGAACCAGTGCAGGATCAATGGCTGCTTCCCAGCCTGCAGGTGCTTGCTTCTCTGGTTCTCGACATGAATAGCAGAGCAGCCATGATATGCTTGACTCTAATTTGCTGTCTGTTTTAAAAACTCAAATATTACCTCTTCTACTCTTCTTTGCTTTTTAAAAGAAAAATCTATTTTTAATATTGATTCTTTTTTTTTTTTTTTTTGACAGAAGTTCTGAAAGACTACATCAAGCCAGGTGGCCAGTGTTTGGAATTGTTTGCTCGAAATTTGCAGCCAGGTTGGATGAGTTGGGGTAACGAGGTCCTCAAGTTTCAACACATGGATTATTTCATTGCTCTGGAGGCCAGATGCTGACTATAAAAGTTGTGCTGTCTTTACCCCAGCTCCTTCCTTCAAACTCATTTCTGCTTGTACCAGTCAGTGTGCTTGCATATGAACTTTTATACCCATCAGTGTACTTAGAATTGTACATTTTATACTAATCAGTGTGCATAGAAATATACATACATCTCCCACAGTTCTTTGCAGTGAGTCCCTTCCTTCCTTCCTTCCTTCCCTGATCTCTGGCAAACAGTGGTTTGTTTTCTCACATTAGTGTTTCCTGGTTAGAAGCTCCTGGATGTGGAGTCATAGGATGCAGAAACCCTTGCATCTGGCTTCTTCCACTTGGCATTCAGGAAAACCACCAACACTGTTTATGCTCCACTCCCTGCTCACTTAGCAAGATGGTTAGACTGAGAGTCTTTGGACAAGCTCACTTTGCCTACTCACTGATTTCACCAGACATTAATTTTGAGGTTTGTTCATCTTTTGAGGGTGTAAGGTTAATATCTTTTATTATTCTTTTAAACTGCCAGTTGAATACAAGGCTCATTGAATTATTAAGTATATTCCTTTAAGCTTTCTATGGAGTTCTCTTGTCTAAATTTTTTCGTTTGTTTGTTTCCATGCACCAGATATCCTGACCCGTACCCGACTTCCTGCCTTAAAAATAAAACCAAGGCCACACCTAGCATGAGACTGGCTTAGTTGTTGCCCTTGCTCTGCCCTCCCTGTGGGATTTACCTATTGTGTCCATTCCAGTTCTCAAACTGCTCCTCCCTGCGGTCCCAAGTCTCCCTTTTCAAGCTCCCCACTTAGAGACAGATAGTTCATCTTTTGGGACAGATTCTCACTATGTAGTCCAGGTTGGCCTTCAACTTTAATCTCCTTACCAGGCCCTAGATGTAAACCAGAAAGGTTTTTAGTTTCAAGAACACATGAGGTTAAGCCTTTTTTATTGATATGATTCAAAAGATTGTAACTATTTCAAAGGGCCAGTTTATGTTTTTTCTTTTTTTTAATTCTTTAATGTTTTTTAAAAAAGTGTTATTTCTGTGTATTTGGGTGTTTTGTTTGGATGTATGTACATGCACTATGTATGTGCCTGATGTCTGCAGAGGCCAAAAGAATCATTGGATCCCCTGGAGTTACAGATGGTTATGAGCCAACATGTCCTTTAGAATAGCAACTGGTGCTCTAAACTACTGAGCCACCCTCAGCCCTGGTCCTCACATTCTTTGAAGGGGTTTCCATGTCTCCTCACTTTTCTTTTCATGCACTACCCACTTGTTGCAGTCTTGGGGCTTTCTATTCCCATCCCTGTTCCTGAAATGACTCTGAGATTTAATTATTTATGAATAAATGCCTTGGCCGTAAGTTTTGACTCATTCCCCAATTAACTTGTAACTTATATAATCTGTTTATTCTAGTCTGTGTCTGCCACATAGTTGGTTACCTCTGCTCAGTTTCATATACCCATCTCCTCTGAGTCCAGGCGGATGATCTTACTGCTCAGGCTAATGGACCTGAGTTTATTCATTTTCATTTTTAAAAATTTTATGCCTCTGAATATCTTGTATGTATATATGTATGTATGTATGTATGCTACACGTGTATCTTGTGTCAGCAAAGGCCAGAAGAAGATGCTGAATCCCCTAGAACTGAAGTTATAGGGGGTTGTGAGCTGCCACATGTGTGCTGGGAATTTGAACAGCAAGTACTTTTAATCATAGAGCTGTCTATCCCTGAACCTGAGATCTTGACAACACTTGTATTAGCTCCCACTTAAAGGGCTCATTGTGTGTGTTCGGAATGTTTCTTACATTATCATGGAAAGTCAGTTTTCTTAAGTTCCAACACAGCGCTTCTTCCTAGAGATTTCATAGGTAAATTGATAGCCTGAGAGAGGTTTAAGATCTAATAGACTGGTAACTCTTTTGATTAAGCCATTAGCGCTACCATGACCTCGGGTTTATCTGCTCAGACACATTTTAAGGAAGTTCTACAAAACACTGAGTACAGGAAGTTAAAAGGGGGAGATTCCACAGACCAAGGATGCTACAAATGATTCATGTTGTCTGTTGTCTGTTGTCCGTTGTCTGTGTGGATGTCCAAATCCTTGGACCAGATAAGAACAGAAAGACTTTTGGGAGTGGAGAACAGGAGCATCATTGTCCACTCATCTTTCAGTTCGAGAGGCTTAAGTATCCAGTGTTGATAGCAGGTCACCCTACAGTCACAGCTCAGGCAAGCAGATGCTTTATTCAGTGTCATTAAAGACAATATAGCATCCAGATCTTTTGTCCTTTAGCACAGTCTGGTTTTGAACCTGCTATGTCATTAAGGCTGGTACTTTTACCCAAAAAACCTGGCCTAAAAAACATTTTTACTGGAGAAACAGACAAACTTATGCAACATAGTATACAGATACCAGCATTACTTCATATATATATAATCCAAAAGGCAAAGCCCCTCAGGTTCCATGCATCTTGAGCCTAGACCTCAGAGATTGCTGAAGTCTTTGGTCCTATCCTGTTTAACACCTGCAGAGTTGCATCATGAGAATTGCCATTCCATGGGTCTGCAGAGCTTCATTGTTTAGCTGTAAGTTTCTCACTTCTCTATAGTTTTACAAGAGCCTGAGAGATATTTGAAGTGACCTCTTGAAGAACCAGAATGTTCTTGATGTTCTTAACTGCTAAGAGGCTCATTGATGGTAACATTGTTCCACAATGAATGAAATTTATAATTTGTTCAACTGTTCTGCCACCTACATAGTTGCACACAACTCATATAGCTCATGTGTATTTTAAAATTTAACTTAGAATAGCAACAATCAATAGTACTGATCCAAGATTCACAGTTTGGGGATCTGGTCCTGATGGCGGATTCCTTCTGAATGCTAGTTGCCAGGTTAGGTTGTAGTCTGGAAAGGACACCAACTGTTCCTCCATCTATCACACCCGAGTCTGTTCATGTTTTAGTAACAATGTTTCCTATGTCTCTGCAAAGGCACCACTGTCAGTTTCATAGCTCCTAGGTTCTAGACTAGACAAGACACAGCTGTTTCCATAAGCATCTCAGCGCATGCATTTGGCTGATCTGCAGGATAGGAAGTAGCTGAGCTGCTCCCTGCTAGTGCTTCTGTGTGGTATGCGTGTTGATGGCTAGCTGCGGTGTGCTTCCGTGTGGTATGCGTGTTGATGGCTAGCTGTGGTTGTACATCCTCCCCTTTCTTCCCTCAAGGTGCTCAGGTGCTGTGTGAATGGATGGGGTGTGCAGGATCCCAGTCCAGCTAGGAGTGAGTGCCTGCCTTCTCCAAGGATTTTAGTGTTAGAGCTTTTTAAGCCAATACTTAATGAAACTGCTCTCTTAGATGATCTGCAGTGAAACAGCTGGTGTGCATATGCTTTATTTGGGGGTGACTGAGGGTTATTTGTATGAACCTAAGAGAGTGGGAAGGAGTTTTCACCGTGAATGTAAAAAATTATTGGCAGGAGCTTAACTGTACTGTGGATGCCTCATTTGCATAGAGAGTCATTCTAGGATTCCCAGGTTCTTGCTGGGAGGGTGGGTTCTTATTGGGAAAGAGGAAGTTGAACTTGTAGGTTTGTCAAGGACTATGTGACATTCTTCAGATAGAAGACTGGGGGTCT
This sequence comes from Apodemus sylvaticus, assembly GCF_947179515.1. Taxonomy (NCBI): domain Eukaryota; kingdom Metazoa; phylum Chordata; class Mammalia; order Rodentia; family Muridae; genus Apodemus; species Apodemus sylvaticus. Next base: position 2,093,410 of record NC_067480.1, on the reverse strand, counting down.
GGCTCCCCAAATCAGGAAGAGAAAAGGAAACCCTGCTAAGAAAAGGGCATGGCAGAGACCTGGGATGGAGAAAGCTCCAGGAGTCTATGAGGCTGACCCTATCTGTGACACCTAGTGGTAGGAGCCTGATGTAGCCACCTCCTGTGGCCAGGCAGGACTCCCAATGGAGGGACACAAACATGAGCCCTCTCCCCCCCAAAAACCTTTGACCCAAAATTTTCCCTGGCTAAAAGAGGTGCATGGACAAAGATGGAGCAGAGACTGAGGGAATGTCCAGCCAATGACTGGCCCATCCCATAGGTGAAAATCAGTCCCTGACACTATTAACGATACTCTGTTATGGTTGCAGACAGGAGCCTAGCATAACTAACTGTCCACTAAGAAGCTTCAATCAGCTGCTGACTGAAGGAGATACAGAGATCCCCACTTGAAACCAAATCTCAGAAAACTGACCTATCATGCACAGCTTACACACAGCTTGTTTACTATAGGAGCCTGTGCAGATACTGGCAGAAATGAATGCTGGGGAAGCACCTCCATCTACTTCTGCCTTGGTTTCTTCTGATGTGCTGGTCCTGATGTGAGAGCACATGCAGATTCAAGCCAAACAGCACTGCAATCTGTTCTGGGATCATAATTTCATAATGTTTGTTCATTTTTAGATTTGTTTTCGAGGTGTGTATACATGAGGGTACACATCTTTGGAGGCCAAGAGAGGCCCTCAAATCCCATGGAAGTGGAATTACAGAGAGTTATGAGTTTCCCTATGTGTGTTCTGGGAACCAAATATGGCTCCTCTACAGGAGCAGCACATACTTTTAACTGCTGAGTCATTTCACCAACCCTGTGATGGTTATTTTTGACAGTATACATCATTGAAAGTGCCTTAAGAGGGTCACAAACCAAATCTGGTGTGCCTGAGAATGTTCTCAGGGAGTATCAACCCAGGGAGGAAACCCCCCCTGCATTTGGGAGACTCCATCTGATTTGCTAGGAGTCCAGGTTAAATAACAGGAGAAGGAGGACAAGTGTCAGTCAGCATGACCATACGTTTGCTCTCTGGCTGTCATTAAACTGCACAACTTTGCAATGCCCTCCCTACCCCGCCATAATGGACAGAACTGAAAACTGAGCAAAATTAAACTTTCCTCCATTTAAGTTATTTATGTCAGGTGTGCTGTCACAGAGTTGCAGAAGCTAAAATGGTTTCCTGGTACTTTGAGTAGATTGCAGGTTACTCTCCCAGTTGTTACTCATGACTGTGACAGCAGGAGCAACAGAACGCAGGTGCACTTCTCCTGCCATGGAGAAGTCGCAGCTTCAGGAAATGCTATTTCTCATTTTAAGCCTCTGTCTCCTCCACCTTTCCCAGCACCAGATTGCTTCCATGTACCTGGTACTGGCTCACTTCTTGATGATATTTGCATCCAGAGTCTGTTAAGATTTGCATTTGGTGTATACTGCTGCAAAACTAGGAGAAAGCTGAGTTCACCCCACAGGGGGAACTGTCAGGCCACAGCTGGGCTGCTTTTGGAACCTTTCAGTGTGGCTCAGATAATTTCTCTCTCCTTGTTAGATTATATGAGGTAGATGCTTATATAGATGCTTTTCAGTATCCTCATACCAATGCATGTCAGCCCAATCTGACAAAGTATGCTTTGAACTGAGGTTAATTTTAAGCTGCAGGCTGAGAATCAGAAATAAGAAAAGATCCCAGCCCTGAACTCATGTGTTAAAAAGCAGGATATGAGTTTATAAAGATGACTATCCATTCTCTATAAGGAAAGACTGAAGGCTGAAGTTTATCATAAACCTGAGGGAATTCTCTGTCATTATCAGCCTGGGGACAACACCCCAGAAAGGCATCTACCTTTCTATCATCAGCACTGGCTTCTCCACATCTCATAGGGTAAGAGATTCAGATCCTTTCCCTTTGTTTTTTATCTCTTCTCCGGTTTATTATTCTCTGTTGAAGATATTGTTCTAAACCAAACTGCAAAGCCACTTGTGGGAATTTCTTATTCCCTGGGTAACTCCTATGTGGGTTTGAAATACACATGTTAATAAGCTTCTGTTTGTTTTTCTCTTGTTAATCTGTCTTTTATTACAGAAGCCCCAGCCAGGAATTTATACAGATAGAAGGAACATTTTTCCCTCCCTCATACCACATCAAAACTGCCAGTCTATAATGACTGAATGAGCAGACTCTTACCTTAATATATCCTCGGACTTAACTGAATAGACATGACTTGTGCAAAAAATTAGCAGACTGTCAAATACTGCAGCATAGTCAAACCTGGAGCTGTGCAGTGGGGCTGGAGCTTAGAGAGCACTAAGAGGGGAAATGAAGAGGCACCTTGATTAAATTTCAGTTTATTTCCTAACTCAGGCTAGTGGTTGTAATGTTGTTAAGAGACAATAGGCAACTAGAACGTGCTGTTTCAGAAGAGTTACAAAGACACATTGTCCTCTAGATTGTAAACTTAAAAAAATTAGATATAATGAATGCACGTGATTTTGTCAATTTAATAAAATGATATTAAATTTACTGATGAATTAAAGACTTGTTTTTCTACATTACCGAAAAATAAATTACAGTATTTAAAATGTGCAGTTTTTGAGTTTTAATTTATGTATATTTGCATGAAGTCACCATTTTATAAGAGATAATAAACAACTTAATTATATACTACTTAGTTATATACTACTCCTCACAATCTGAATTTTCTCATGGACCTTCATAACCCACCTTCCCTAACCACCCGCATTCCATCCTCAGACCATGGATCTGTATTACAGGATATTTAATTATCGTACATAGAAAAAGTAATTGCTAGCAAAATATAAAAGCTTAAATAGATGTCAGATGCAGTTAGGTCTGTCCTGGAAAGGTGCAGTTTGTGTATGCCTCTAAAAGGCTTTATAGATAAGAATGCTAAAGAATGGGAAGTTCCTGCCTATTTTAAGGCAAGTTGCTTGGGAAAGATCTTGTGGTCTTTATTCTATGACACGAGGCAAAGTCTACTTCCAGACCTAGCTATACCACCCCTGGGCATATACCCAAAAGGTGCTCCACCATCCCACAAGGACACTTGCTCAACAACCTAGATGTTCCTCAACTGAAGATCGGATAAAGAAAATGTGGTACATATACACAATGGAATACTATACTATTCAGCTGTGATGTAACTCAGATCCAAAAGAACATACATGGTATGTATGCACTTATAAGTGGATATTCACCATAAAGTACAGGATAACCATGTCTCTTAGTTTGGGTTTTATTGCTGTGAAGAAACACCATGATCAAGGCAACTCTTATAAAGAGAAACATTTAGTTGGGGTTGGCTTACAGTTTCAGAGGCTCAGTCCGTTATCATGATGGGAAGCATGGCAGAGCCCAGGCAGCTAGATGTGGTGGTGGAGGAGGAGCTGTGAGCTCTATATCTTGTAGGCAGCAGAAGGGCACTGGATTTCACAGGCAGCCAGGAAGAAGCTCTAGATCACACTGGTCAGACTTGAGTATATATATATATATATATATATATATATATATATATATATATATATATATATGAGACCTAAAGCCCTGCCACCACAGTGACACACTTACTCTAATAAGGCCACACCTCCTTCAAGAAGGCCACACTTCCTAATAGGCTACTTCCCATGGGGCAAGCATATTCAAACCACCACATTGCACTACGATCCACAGACCCAAAGAAGCTAAATAGTAGGGAGGACTCAAGGGAGGATGTTTGAATCTCAGGGGAAATAAAATAGATGTGGGAGGAATGCCTTCTTAAAAAGCTCACACTGGTGAAGCAGAATTCATGCTCCATGATGCCTGTTAACTTGGCCATTGCATGGAACTCTCTCATAGTACCTAAGGACCACTGTCTAGTCTTTGCACTTGGCCCTCCAGCTTCAAAGCCACAAAGGTATACAGTCCTTCTTACTTTAAAAAAATAAACAAACAAGAAAACACAAAAACATTGAGCTTGATAGGCAAGCTCTACCACTTGAGCCACACCCAATCCTTAAAAAAAGATAATTTTAACTCAGTTCCACTGAGTTGCCCAGGTAAGTCCTGGATCTTTCGATCCTCCTGCCTCAGCCTTCTGAGTAGCAGAAGTTAGTGTTTTGTTATTTGAATCTGATATTCATTTATGTTACCATTAAAAAAATCACTACTTTTGTAGTCTGAACCCTGACCTGGTAGGTGGGCATGCAGCAGAAGAGCCAGTCAGGCCCATGCCCTACTGGGCTACACCCTTCTGGAGGCTGGGTTGATGTCTGTGGCATATGTTACCACTGAGGACCATACTAATGTCCATAGTTTGTGTTAAAGCTTGAAGCCATGTTGATGTCTGTAAGCTGTGCTGTTGCCAGGAGCCATATTGATGTGAGTGGCCTGTGCTGCCACCTGGGGCTACATTGATGTCTGTCATCTGGGCAGCCTCCGAGGGTCTTTTCTGGATCAGTGGCACAAGCAGAGAGGTGTGTTTATGGTCTGAGCTGTGGCCAGAAATTGTGTGGAGGTTCATGATCTGAGCTCCTGCTGACTGTGAAGAGTGAGGAGAGTACTTTTGCTCTGATATTGATGCCTGCAGACTCACAGTTGAGGGGGAGGGACATGGAAGGCGTTTGTGACAACCCCTATCCCCTAAAAAAGTAGCAGCCTAAACAGGAAGCCATTGAAGACAACTTTTTTTTTCTATATTCTTTGTTTACATTCCAAATGATTTTCCCTTTCCCGGTTCCCCCCTCCCCATAAGTCCCATAAGCCCTCTTCCCTTCCCCAATCAACCCCCTCCCGCTTCTCTGTCCTGGTAATCCCCTACAATGCTGCATCAAACCTTTCCAGGACCAGGGCCCTCTCCTTCCTTCTTCTTGGGAATGATTTGATATGTGAATTGTGTCTTGGGTGTTCAGAGCTTCTGGGCTTATAAGTGACTGGATTCTATGTGTGTTCTTTTGTGATTGGGTTACCTCACTTAGGATGATATTTTCCAGTTCCAACCATTTGCCTAAGAATTTCATAAATTCACTGTTTTTAATTGCTGAGTCGTATTCCATTGTGTAAATATATCACATTTTCTGTACCCATTCCTCCATTGAGGGGCATCTGGGTTCTTTCAAGCTTCTGGCTATTATAAATAAGGATGCTATGAACATAGTGGAGCATGTGTCCTTATTGCATGCCAGGGAATCCTTTGGGTATATGCCCAGGAGTGGTATAGTAGGGTCCCCTGGAAGTGTCATGCCCAGTTTTCTGAGGAACCGCCAGACTGATTTCCACAGTGGTTGTATCAACTTGCATTCCCACCAGCAGTGGAGGAGTGTTCCTCTTTCTCCACATCCTCACCAACACCTGCTGTCTCCTGAGTTTTTAATCTTAGCCATTCTGACTGGTGTGAGGTGAAATCTCAGGGTTGTTTTGATTTGCATTTCCATAATGACTAATGATGCTGAACATTTCTTTTCTTTTTTCTTTTCTTTTCTTTTCTTTTCTTTTCTTTTCTTTTCTTTTCTTTCCTTTCCTTTCCTTTCCTTTCCTTTCCTTTCCTTTCCTTTCCTTTCCTTTCCTTTCCTTTCCTTTCCTTTCCTTTCCTTTCCTTTCTTTTCTTTTCATTTCTTTTCTTTTCTTTTTTTGCTTTTTGGATTTGGTTTTTTTGAGACAGGGTTTCTCTGCATAGCCCTAGGTGTCCTGGAACTCAATCTGTAGACCAGGTTGGCCTCAAACTCAGAAATCCGCCTGCCTCTGTCTCCTAGAGTGCTGGGATTACAGGCGTGTGCCACCACCACCCAGTGATGCTGAACATTTCTTAAGGTGCTTCTCAGCCATTCGAAGTTCTTCAGGTGAAAATTCTTTGTTTAGCTCTGTACCCCATTTTTTAATAGGGCTATTTGGCTCTCTGGAGTCTAACTTCTTGAGTTCTTTGTATATATTGGATATTAGCCCTCTGTCGGATGTAGACTTGGTGAAAATCTTTTCCAAATTTGTTGGTTGCTGTTTTGTCCTTTTGGCAGTGTCCTTTGCTTTACAGAAACTTTGTAATTTTATGGGGTCCCATTTGTCAATTCTTGATCTTAGAGCATAAGCTATTGGTGTTCTGTTCAGAAACTTTCCCCCTATGCCCATGTCCTCAAGGGTCTTCCCCAGTTTCTTTTCTATTAGTTTCAGTGTGTCTGGCTTTATGTGGAGGTCCTTGATCCACCTGGAGTTGAGCTTAGTACAAGGAGATAAGAATGGATCAATTCACATTCTTCTGCATGCTGACCTCCAGTTGAGTCAGCACCATTTGTTGAAAAGGCTATCTTTTTTCTACTAGATGGTTTCAGCTCCTTTGTGAAAGATCAAGTGACCATAGGTGTGTGGGTTCATTTCTAAGTCTTCAATCCTATTCCATTTATCTACCTGCCTGTCACTGTACCAACACCATTCCGTTATTTAATGCTATTGCTCTGTAGCACTGCTTGAGGTCCAGGATACTGATTCCCCCAGAAGTTCTTTTACTGTTGAGAATAGTTTTAGCTATCTTGGGTTTTTTTGTTATTCCAGATGAATTTTTGAGAATTGCTCTTTCTAACTCTATGAAGAACTGAGTTGGGATTTTGATGGGGATTGTGTTTAATATGTAGATTGCTTTTGGCAAGATGTCCATTTTAACTATATTAATCTTGCCAATCCAAGAGCATGGAAGATTTTTCCACTTTCTGAGATTGAAGAGAACCTTTAACAAGTGTGGTAAGGATGTTGAAGTTAGCTCTTGGCTTCTGGCAGAGGTATGGAAGGGCAAGAATTCAATTCCATTTAAGGGACAGGTGACTGAGAGTTTGACTATGGTTCAGGGAGCATATAGGTAACACAAATTAGACTTTATTTTATTTTTTCTTATTTTTATTTATAATTTTATATGGAGGGGGCACAAGGGGGAGTGAGTATGGAAGGACCAGGAAGCAATTGTGATCAGGGTTCATTATGTGAAACTCCCAAAGAATCAAAAAAATGTTATGTGGAAAATAAAAGCGTCACTGTTTTTAATGGGTTCCTAATCAGGTTCAAATCCTTATTTGTGTTAAGAAAGCTAACTGAGCAAGCTATGGAGAGAAAGCCAGTAATTAATGATTCACTGTGGTATCTGCTTCAATTCCTGTCTTCAGGTTACTGCTACCTTGATGGACTGTAATCTTTAAGACAAATAAACCAACCCTTCCTCCCCAAGTTGTTTTTGGTTATAGAAAGCAAACTAGAACACCATTTAACAAAATGACAACAGTAGGCTCTATTCCTAGGGCCTATGATCTCCCCATCCAAGAGCTTTCGACCAGGATGACAGTACCAGGCATGAAGTTCTTTCTTGTGCTGCAGGTCTCAAATCCAATTGGATCGAAGTTGGTTGTCCCACACACTTTATTTATTTATTTATTTATTTATTTATTTATTTATTTATTTATTTATTTATGAGATAGGGCTTCTCTGTGTAGCCTTGGCAGTCCTGGAATTCTCTCTGTAAACCAAGCTGGCCTCAGACTCAGAGATCTGCCTGCTTCTGCCTCCCAAGTGCTGGAATTAAAGGCATGCACCACCACTGCCCAGCTCCCTTAACAGTTTTACACCAGAGGGAACAGCTTGCCTGGCAGGTTATTATTGCAGTGTGTATAGATACCTTTTCTTACTTATGCATGTTTTAGCACCGTGGATGCTAGCCAGCAGACCAGAAGTTTCCTTGTCATCTTGAGGTTGATTTCTTTATGTCCTGCAGCCAGAGTGTGGTATGTCTTCAGCAATAGGGACTTATGACATAGTTACAGTGGGTATTTAAGGGTAATGGCAGCAGGCTGTGTTGCTTTGGAGACCTCTTGGACCTCTCTGACCCATAACTCATAGGAAGACATCCTACACTGCCATCTTCGTTCAATTAACACACTTATTCTAGGGTTTCCCCATGAACTCTATCTTGTTTAAAGTTGCACTTCAAAATTAGCTGGTAGATTTGCATAAGGCTTTTCATACATCCTTAGTTTTGGTTAACTCACCTCCAACCACTTCCCTTTTCCAGCCCCTACACCTCATCGCTGCTGCTTAATCTTAATCCTTTACAACCCCACCCCCAGTATCCCCTCCTTAATTTTCTAACTTGTGAGATAGTAGGCTCACATATGGCTTTTATATCTCCTTACTTAGGGACAGTCCTTCTTTCATTACCTGTATCTGCCATATTCTTACAACCCTTCTTGTTTAAGCCTTTCTCAGTACTCCACCATACTAATTTTGTGTTTACCTGTAATTTATTATTTCCCCTCCTTTAATAATGTCTCCCCCTCAAAAGACCCATTTTTTACTTTATTATTTATATTAAATTATTTTATTTGTTTACATTCCAAATGTTGTCCCCTTCCTGGTCCCCCCTCCCAGAGCTCTTCCCTCCATCCCCTTTGCCTCTGAGAGGGTGCTCCTTCCCATTTCACCTCCCCACACCCAGCATTCCTCTTCCTTGGGGCATCAAGTTTCTATGTGCTACATATGTGTCAGGGACCACAGACCAGCCATGTATACTCTTTGGTTTGTGACTTAGTCTCTGGGAGCTATCAGGGGTCTGGTTAGTTGATACTGTTGATCTTCCTATGGGGTTGATATCACCTTCAGCTCCTTAAATCCTTCTTCTAAGTCTTACATAGGAGTTCCCAGTCCAATTCTTGGTTGTATCTGCATCTTTTTTATTCAGCTGCTGGTAGAGCCTCTCAGAGGACAGCCATGCTAGGCTCCTGTCTGCAAATACAACACGGCATCAATAATAGTGTTAGGTTTGATGAAAGGTCCATTTATAGTTTCCTGGCTTCCCTTGTGCTCCATGTTAAACACAAAACAAAAGATTTTGAGCTGGGATCCACATATGAGAGATAACATACAGTATCAATATTTGCATTTCTGGGCCTGAGTTGTCCTGCTCAATATAATTTTGTCGAGTTCTATACATTTAATTAAAAATTCCATGATTTATTTTTTCTTCAGATTTCATGTGAATGGAGGGATAATCCTTTGTGTACATGTAATTTCTCATTAATCCATCTATTCACAGCATCAGGTTGTTTTTGTTTCCTATCTCCTATGAATAGAGCAGCAGTGAACATGCATGTTTCAGTACCTCTCTAGTAGTGTACTGGATAGTTTTATGTCAACTTGACACAAGCTAGAGTTATCTGAAAGGAAGAAGCCTCAATTAAGAAAATGTCTCTATAAGATCAGGCTGTAGGCAAGCTTGTAGACTATTTTCTTAATTAGTGATTGAGGGGAAGGGCCCAGCCCATTGTGGGTGGGGCCATCCCTGGGTTAGTAGCTCTGGGTTCTATAAGAAAGCAGGCTAAACAAGCCATTGGGAGCAAGCAAGTAAGCAACACCCTTTCATGGCCTCTGCATCAACTCCTGCTTCCAGGAGTCCCTGCTCTGCTTGAGTTCCTGCCCTTGATACTTTTGATGATGAATATGAACCTGTGAGTGAAATAAACCCTTCCTCCTCAAGCTGCTTTTGGTCATGGTGTTTTAATCACAGCAGTAGTAACTCTAAGACAAGCAGGATACAAAGTCTATTTGTTGTGTACTCAGTAGTGTAATGCTATGTACTCAGCTGAGTCATACAGCATTTCTACATCTAGTTTTTGAGACACCTCCAGTCTTATTTCCAAAATGGCTGCACCAGCTTACACTTCATCAACAGCATATAAGAGTTTCCTTTTTGTGGAAGATTTTAGAGATTGTATTTATTTACTTTTTTATGGTGTGTGTGTGTGTGTGTGTGTGTGCCAGATGGTGCATGTAGAGAGGTCAGAGGACAACTTGTCTCCTTCTACCACGTGGGGCCTGGGGATCAGACTCAGGTCATCAGGCTTGGCAGCCCATACCTTCACACATCTAGCCAGCTCCTGGTTGAAAATTTTTGTATCTTGGCTTGTGAGGCACATAAGCTTCTAGTTCTCTATTTCTCCACTCACTGTCTGGTTTCGGTGCTGGGGTAATACTGCCTCATACTATGAGTTGAAAAATGTTCCTTTCTGTTCAGTTTCTTGAAGAGTACATACAAAGCTGGTGTCTCTAAAGCCTTTAAGTATTTGGTGGAATTTGGGGCTTGGACAATGAAGTGTTTAAAAGTTTTTAAATGACATATTCAATTTAGTAGTTAAGTGGTCCATTGAGTTTTCTGGGTTTTTTTGAACATTTTGATAATTTGTGGTTTAGAAGAATAGACCTCCCTTGTTCCACCTCTCTCCTTTTCTTTGTTTACTGTGCCTGAGATGAGACCCAGGGCCTTGGGCATGTTCATTCTTTCAAATGTTAAACAGTTGATGATAGCACTATTTATTGATAAGCCATTTCTTCTGATAACAAAACAAAACAAAACAAAACAAAACAAAGCTACTGAAAAAGATACCTGAGTCTATTCGTGCTCAGTTCTGTCTCATCAAATTACATTTTTGACAGTTCCATAGTGTTGACTACTGTAGTTTTGTAGGCTTTAAAATCAAATTAAATTGGCCCACAAATCTGATTCTTTTAAAAACCATATTATTTATTTATCATATATCTGTATGTGTGTGTGTTTACACACATGCCACAGTGGGCATCTGGAGGTCAGAGGCCACTTGTTCTCTCCTTCATGGGTTTCAGCTACTGAACTGAGGTTGGCAGGCTTGGTAGCAAGTATCTTTACTTATAAAACCATAACATCTTGCCAGATCTTCTTTTCCCCCTCTTCCTTCTCTTATTCCTTCTCCTTCCCTTATCCATCTTCTTCCTTTTCCTTCTAAGACTTTAAACTTTTCATAAGTTTTGGGATCAGGTCTTCAATTTTTATTTTAAAAAAAAAACCTATTGTGTTTTGATTGGGAAGAAGTTGCCCTTTATTCAGGCAGTTGCTGTGCAGCTCCTCCCCAGCACCCCCCCTGCTACCCCACCTCCTTCAGCCACCTGACGACATGCTATGACGATTCTTGTTTCCTATCCCTATCTCTGCCTTCTGTAAATTCTTCCACCTTAGGAGGAGGGTAGAAAGAAAGACAGAAGGGAAATAGGAAGATGGAAAAGGAAATGTGGGAAGAAAAAGGATGCAATTTCCAAAGCCATGTCAAGAAAATGCTGAAGCCAGGTATGGTGGTGCACACATGGAGTCCCAGCATGGAGAAGGGTGTGGCCAGAGTTGCAGGTTCCATCATCAACTGGACTCACTAGAGAGACTGTGAAGAATTAAGAAAGAAAGTTTAAATAAAGAGATTGTCAATCACACTGATGATGCACGGATGTGAAATGAGATGATATGAGAACAAATGAGAACTTACTGCTCAATTTGATAAGAGCAGTACAAAAGCCTGAATGGAGTGAGTTACAGGCTTGGTGAAGGGGGAGAAGGTAGAGAAGTTTTTAACAGAACGTTTTGTAAAGAACAGCAGAGAAATCGGGCTAGAAGCAGAACTAATAGGTGATCATGTCAACTGCCTGTCACCAGGCAAACACACTTTTAATGTGCTTTATTATGGGAGCTATAGCAGGTGTTGTTTTGTGCTATTGGATAACAGTAAGTCACTTCAATATTTCTAGATTGTACTAACAAGATTTATTTCTTTACATGTTTGTAGCTGTGGCTCTGTAGTTACGGTTCTGGTTCAGATTGCATGTCAAATTCATGACCCAATGTGTGTCATTTGATCCTGTGACTCTGGCTGAAGAAATGGCCACTAATGAGATGTGCCCTTCTTGTGGAACAAGGTCATAGCAGAAAGAGACCTGGCTGGACCAAACAAAAATCAGTGTTTTCACTCAGATTTGAACTAGGTCATGTGTTTACATATACTGTTGGCTTAAACGAGCCACATAACCAAGTTCAGTGCCAGTGCAATGGGAAGAATGTATGAAGAGGGAATAAATTATCATGAACAGTGTTTAAATGAACCATAGAATCTATCCACTCCATTTTGTACAAGTATGGTCATACTTCCCACAGAGAAGCCCTTTCTCCACACATCATTGATCCTGGCATATAGCCTAGCTCTGGCTACAGAAACATAATGATAAAAGATGATTGACCATACATAATTTTTTCAGTGATTTTTAAAAAATATTTATCAGTTTTTAATGCTACTGAAACTGTAAAACTTAATTCAGGATGTTTTGAAAACGTACTATTTTAGAATGGAGAGTAATATTAGGACCATCCAGTTCAACTGTTATAGCAGGCTTATGTGTTGAAGGCATATTCCTTAATATGGCAGTGGTTAGGGATTTGGGAAGTGATAGATTTGTGAGGAGTCTTGGCCTTATCAGTAGATAAAGTTATTGATAGGCTCAGCATTTATTCTGCCCCCCTGGCATGATATGAGCATCTTTAGTAAACCGTTTGCTTTCCACCATGATGCTTGGCCTCATCTCGGGCTCACAGTGATGGGACCAAGGGACCATGTGCTGAAATCCTTGAAATATGGGTACAAAAATCCTTCCCCATTTAAGTTGATTTCCTCAGTTATTTTATTTTCATAGCAATGGGAAGCTGACTAACAATCCACTTCTCTTTATAATACAAATAAGGAAACTTGAGGTCAAATGAGGCAGCCTGATTTGCTCAAATCCCATGGGTAGAGAGTATTAGACAGTGTCTCAGGAAACTCATATTTGTACTTCTATTCTCCCAGAGAAAAGGAATTCAGTCTCCAATGTAGTCTACAGAGACATAAACTAGACTACAAGGCTAAACCCAGCATGATGGGGCTAGTTTCAGAGGACTATAAAGAGATCAGAAGTGACCATTTCACATAATGGTTCCTGAGGTGGTGATATATATTGGCTGGCTCCCTGTACCACTAAGGAGATTGGAAGTGACCACTCCATGTGATGGCTCCTGAGATGGTGATCTATATTGGACAGCTTCCTGTACCACTCTGTTTCTTTTCCTTTCTTTCCACTGTCATTTTTCTCCAATATGACTAAGAAAAAATGGCCAGCTCTATCTACCCTTTAATTTGGGAAGGAGATCCTTGGAAAGTGCATCAGACAATATGTTGGAATCCAAAAATGCACAGAATCTAACCATAGCCTAGGCAGAGAAGCTTTGCTTTTACATACATTCTGCTTTTCCCCACCATACTAGGGGCTCTTAGGAATCTTAGGACTTTAGAGCCAGGCTCTTGTTGGTAGGGATGGAGCTACGTAGTGAAGGGAAGAATTAGGGCCTGAGAATCTGCCAACTTTTCCATTTAAGAAAAAGAAATATAATTTGCCATTGTATCATGCTATATCTTTAAATGGGCTAATAAGCAGGAAGATTTTTGTGTTTGAGTACAGCATTCCTGACCGTTTCAGTAAAGGAAAACATGTTTGCTCCCTTGGCATTCATGAAATTTAGTAAGTAAAAGAATACAAAGAGAAAAAGGAGGAGGAAAGCCTTAGATGATAAGAATGTCAGCTGTTACTGTGTACAACATGTCTCAAGGTTGCTCTATTCTGTGGTGTTCAATAGCACAGCTGAGCTCATGCAATTTTGGCTCTTTTGCATTGGGATATTTAGCTTCTAGTACAGTGCTTCACACATAACAGAACTCGGTAAGTCTGTGTTAATACTACATTGAAGGCATCTGATTAAAGTTGAAGGTTAATATAGGGAAGGGGCGATCTGTGTTGGAATCAATGGAAACTTTAGTCATCTAGTATAATGATTTAATGTTGATAAAGCTTTGTGGTTTATCACAGTTATCATTGCTGTTCTGTCAGTGTCTGATGTTTTCTCACAATTATGTGATTCAGAGATTCTTTCAATCCGTTTACTGGTAAAGTCCAGAGAGGCAGGGAGGCCTGTCTTCAGTTTTACCCAGAGTGGCAGACCTGAGTCAGGTCTCAAACCCAGTTCTTTTTCCACAAATAGAAAAAGAGTTTTCTGTAAGGAGTATTCAGAGCTGCCAAAAGATTTAAAAAGACAGAATATAAAAATCCCTACTTTCCTTAGAATAGTCATAAACAATGGAAGAGAAAGACTGGAAGAGAGGGACAGATGGACAGGACCCAGGGTCAATGGACACTCATATGTTTTTTTTTATTTAATTTTATTTTAAGACTTAGCATACAAGGTATTAGGTATTATAGTATTTATATATATACTATATATTTAGTATAGTATTTATAAGGGATTTCTAGATGAACAGAACTGATAGGCTGTGTGTGTGTGTATGTGTGTGTATCTGTCTCTGTGTGTGTTTCTGTGTGTATTAAAAGGAGATTTATTAGATTAGCATATACCATAATCTCTAGATATTCCAACAATGGCTGTCTCACAGGCTGAGAATATGGACCTGCTCTGTCCCTGAGACTGGATGTTTAAATAGTCCCAGTCTGGTGCTGAAGGCCTGGAGGATTCCTGCAGAGCTGGTCTTCAGTCTATGTTGGAAGCACAAAAGAAGTGACCTTAGGTTTTTTTTTTTTTTTTTTTTGAATTTGGTTTTTTTGAGACAGGGCTTCTCTGTATAGCTGTGGCTGTCCTGGAACTCACTCTGTAGACCAGGCTGGCCTTGAACTCAGAAATCCGCCTGCCTCTGCCTCCCAGAGTGCTGGGATTACAGGCGTGCACCACCACCGCCTGGTTTAAAAAGCTGATCTTACCAAGACTTTTAGCATGAAAGGATGCTTTTTCAGTATCTAATGAAATGATCATGTGGATTTTTCTTTGAGTTTGCTTATGTAGTGGATAGAATTGGTGGATTTCCATATGTTGAACCATCCCTGCATCCCTGGGATGAAGCCTACTTGATCATGGTGGATGATCGTTTTGATGTGTTCTTGGATTCGGTGGGCAAAAATTTTTTTCTTTTTTTAATATTTTTATTTTCTATATTCTTTGTTTACATTCCAAATGATTTCCCCTTTCCTGGATCCCCCCTCCCCATATGTTCCATAAACCTTCTTCTCTCCATCCATTCTCCAATCACCTCCCTCCTTTTTCTCTGTCCTTATATTCCCCTCCAATGCTAGATCAATCCTTTCCAGGATCAGGACCCTCTTTATACTTCTTCATGGGAGTCCTTTGTTATGCGATTTGTGCCTTGGGTATTCAGGGCTTCTGGGCTAATTAATATCCACTTATCAGAGATTGCATTCCATGTGTATTCTTTTGTGATTGGGTTACCTCACTTAGGATGATATTTTCTAGATCAAACCATTTGCCTAAAAATTTTGTGAATTCATTGTTTCTAATTGCTGAGTAGTATTCCATTGTGTAAATATACCACATTTTCTGTATCCATTCCTCCTTTGAGGGGCATCTGGGTTCTTTCCAGATTCTGGCTATTATAAATAAGGCTGCTATGAACATAATGGAGCATGTGTCTTAATTGCATGCCGGGGAATCATTTGGGTATATGCCCAGGAGAGGTATAGCAGGGTCCTCCGGAAGTGTCATGTCCAGTTTTCTGAGGAACCGCCAGACTGATTTCCAAAGTGGTTGTACCATCTTACAGCCCCACCAGCAGTGGAGGAGTGTTCCTCTTTCTTCACATCCTCGCCAACACCTGCTGTCTCCTGAGTTTTTGACCTTAGCCATTCTGACTGGTGTAAGGTGAAATCTCAGGGTTGTTTTGATTTGCATGGTGGGCAAGACTTTTATTGAGTATTTTTGCATCGATATTCATAAGGGAAATTGGCCTGAAGTTCTCTTTCTTTCAAGGCCCATATTTAAACATAGTAAAAGCAATATACAGCAAACTGGTAGCCAACATCAAACTAAACGGAGAGAAACTTGAAGCAATCCCACTAAAATCAGGGACTAGACAAGGCTGCCCCCTCTCTCCATATCTTTTCAATATAGTTCTTGAAGTCCTAGCTAGAGCAATTAGACAACATAAGGAGGTCAAAGGGATACAAATTGGAAAGGAAGAAGTCAAGCTATCACTATTTGCAGATGATATGATAGTATACTTAAGTGACCCAAAAAACTCTACCAGAGAACTCCTACAGCTGATAAACAACTTCAGCAAAGTGGCTGGTTACAAAATCAACTCAAGCAAATCATTAGCTTTTCTATACTCAAAGGATAAGGAGACTGAGAAAGAAATTAGGGAAATGACACCCTTCACAATAGCCACAAACAGCATAAAGTATCTTGGGGTGATTCTAGCTAAACAAGTGAAAGACCTATAAGACAAGAACTTCAGATCTCTGAAGAAGGAAATCGAAGAAGACCTCAGAAAATGGAAAAATCATCCATGCTCATGGATTGGCAAGATTAATATAGTTAAAATGGCCATCTTGCCAAAGGCAATCTACAGATTCAACGCCATCCCCATCAAAATCCCAACTCAGTTCTTTATAGAGTTAGAAAGAGCAATTCTAAAATTCATCTGGAATAACAAAAAACCCAGGATAGCTAAAATTATTCTCAACAGTAAAAGAACTTCTGGGGTAATCAGTATTCCAAATCTCAAACTTTACTACAGAGCAATAGTGATAAAAACTGCATGGTATTGGTACAATGTCAGGCAAGTGGATCAATGTAATAGGATTGAAGACCCAGAAATGAACCCACACACCTATGGTCACCTGATCTTCGACAAAGGAGCTGAAACCATCCACTGGAAAAAAAGATAGCCTTTTCAACAAATGGTGCTGGTTCAATTGGAGGTCAGCATGCAGAAGAATGCGAATTGATCCATTTTTATCTCCTTGTACTAAGCTCAACTCCAAGTGGATCAAGGACCTCCACATAAATCCTGACACACTGACACACTGAAAAGAAACTGGGGAAGACCCTTGAGGACATGGGCACAGGTGAAAAGTTCCTGAACAGAACATCAATAGCTTATGCTCTAAGATCAAGAATTGACAAATGGGACCTCATAAAATTACAAGGTTTCTGCAAGCAAAGGACACTGTCAAAAGGACAAAATAGCAACCAACAGATTGGGAAAGGATCTTTACCAACCCTAAATCCGACAGAGGACTAATATCCAATATATACAAAGAACTCAAGACCCAAGCGAACCAAATAACCCTATTAAAAATGGGGTACAGAGCTAAAGAAAGAATTTTCACCTAAAGAACTTTGGATGGCTGAGAAGCACCTTAAGAAATGTTCAACATCATTAATCATTAGGGAAATGCAAATCAAAACAACCCTGAGATTTCACCTTACACCAGTCAGAATGGCTAAGGTTAAAAACTCAGGAGACTAGCAGCCTTATTTATAATATCCAGAAGCTGGAAAGAACCCAGATGCCCCTCAAAGGAGGAATGGATACAGAAAATGTGGTATATTTACACAATGGAATACTACTCAGCAATTAGAAACAATGAATTCACAAAATTTTTAGGCAAATGGTTTGATCTGGAAAATATCATCCTAAGTGAGGTAACCCAATCACAAAAGAATATACATGGAATGCATTCTCTGATAAGTGGATATTAATTAGCCCAGAAGCCCTGAATACCCAAGGCACAAATCGCATAACAAAGGACTCCCATGTAGAAGTATGGAGAGGGTCCTGATCCTGGAAAGGATTGATCTAGCATTGGAGGGGAATATAAGGACAGAGAAAAAGGAGGGAGGTGATTGGAGAATGGATGGAGAGAAAAAGGTTTATGGGACATATGGGGGGGGGGATCCGGGAAAGGGGAAATCATTTGGAATGTAAACAAAGAATATAGAAAATAAAAATATTAAAAAAAACAAACAAACTCAGGAGACAGCAGATGTTGGCAAGGATGTAGAGAAAGAGGAACACTACTCCACTGCTGGTGGGATTGCAAGATGGTACAACCATTTTGGAAATCAGTCTGGCGGTTCCTCAGAAAACTGGACATGACACTGCCAGAGGACCCTGCTATACCTCTCCTGGGCATATACCCAGAGGATTCCCCGGCATGCAATAAGGGCACATGCTCCACTATGTTCATAGCAGCCTTATTTATAATACCCAGAAGCTGGAAAGAACCCAGATGCCCCTCAAGGGAGGAATGGATACAGAAAATGTGATATATTTACACAATGGAATACTACTCAGCAATTAAAAACAATGAATTCATGAAATTCTTAGGCAAATGGTTGGAACTGGAAAATATCATCCTAAGTGAGGTAATGCAATCACAAAAGAATACACATGGAATGCAATCACTGATAAGTGGATATTAATTAGCCCAGAAGCTCTGAATTCTCAAGACACAGTTAGCATATCAAATGATATCCAAGAAGAGGGAAAGAGAGGGCCCTGGTTCTGAATAGAGTTGATCCAGCATTGTAGGGGAGTACCAGGACAGGGAAATGGGTGTGTGTGTGTGTGTGTGTGGTGGTGGGTGTGGGATGGGGTGTGGGGGTGTGGTGATTGGGAAATGGGGGAAGGGAAGAGGGCTTATGAGACCGATGGGGAGGGGGGAACCGGGAAAGGGGAAAGCATTTGGAATGTAAACAAAGAATATAGAAAAAAAAAAAGAAGCTGATCTTAAATCTGGCAAAGGGATGCTATTGGTATTCTGTCTGGACTCTACCCCCACAGTTACCTGGCAATAGCCCGGTAGGCCTGGACCACTATAAGGGGGGTTGCTTGGCCCCTTCCCTCTCTCTTGTCCTCTTGCTTCTCTTGTTTATCTCTCTTGCCTCTTGCCTTCTCCCCCACCTTCCCCCCCACCCCCCAAGGTCCCCATTCCCTTCCCCTTTTCTCAACGTGGCCATGGCTGGCCTCTCCTTCTCTACTCTCTCCTTCTCTCTGCCTTTCTCTGCCTCTACTAATCTCTTAACTCCCCTCCCCATGCCCTAAATAAACTCTATTCTATACTATACCGTCGTTGTCATGTGTGTGTGTGTGTGTGTGTGGTCCCTTTGGGGCCGGCTGAGGCACCTCCTTCCCCCACACCTTAACACACCACCACAGAACATATCCTTACACCGCTTGATCATTTTATGATCACAACAAATGCCATAGCAGCAGGATAAATGAACTTGCCATCAAGAGTGAAGGCAGCAGAAAAGACCAGTTCCTTCCTCTCCAACCGTTTTCCTGGCTATCACTGGCTGGCACCATCCATATGTAGGGTAGGTCTTCCCACTTCACATGGTCTGACCAGAAAAGCTCCTCATGGAAGTCCTTAGTGAGTTACATTTTAGCTGATTGCGGTAAAGTTGACAACTAAATTTAGCTATTGTTAGTCAACTTTCTTTTTACTTTTCTTTTTGGGTTTGTGTAGGGTATCTTTTGACTGGTCCTTAGAGAAGCATGTTTCTGCTTGATGCTAAGAAAGAGTTCTCTGCAATTTGGGACTGAAGAAGTGACATATATGCTGGTCAGAGTAGTGGAAATTTAATTCTTGCTACTCACTGTCCTCACTTTCTTAGTAGATGCTTCCTCTCCTCATCTTACCTACTCCCTTCCCTCTTGTATTCTTTCCTAGTCTTGTTTCTGCCTTCATGTGACATGTGTCCTTTTGCCCATGTCTCCTCCCCAATATCTCTTTTACCTCTTTGATTTCCTTTCTAGTGTTTTTAGGGTTTACCCCAGTTTGCACCCTTTTAAATACATAAACATCACAGATAGAATCCAAATAAGAGAGAGAACTCATGTTTTTTTCTCCTTTTGAATTTAGGTCACCTCTTGTCTCATTTGAATGCCTATTGTTGTAGTAAGACACCATACCATGACCAAGGCAACATATAGAAGAAAGAGCTTGGAGGGCTGGTTTACAATATCGGAGGGATATGACCATGACTATCGTTTTGGGCAGCAGGCAGGCACAAATGGTACTGGAGCAATGGCTGACAGCCTACATCTTGATCCATAAATAAGAGATAGCTATAGATAGATAGAGATTATCACTTGAATGTATGGGCTATTGAAACCTCAAAGTCTACCCTTTGTGACACCTCCTACAACAAAGCCATATGTCCTAAGTCTTTGGAAACAGTACCAACAACTCTGAACCAATTATTTAAACATATGATCCTCCATGGGCCACTATCATTCAAATAACCACACTCCCTCCCTTATTATACTTTTCAGACCCTTACATTTCCCTGAAGTTTTTATAATATCATTCTTTATAGCCATGCTAAAAAAAAGCCATTGTGCTGGGGGTAGGGATGCTGAAACAGGAACTAGTACTCATTAGCCAGAAAGCCTAGCCAAAGCAACAAACTCCAGGTTGAATAAGAGACCTTGTCTCAACGATAAAGAGGAGAGCAATTGAAGACACCTCTGGTTTACACACAATGCTGTCATACACATGCACAGGCATGAGTACATGCATGTGAACACATACATAAACCACATACTCATACACATGTGCCTCACACAAAAAGTTACTGTTTGAGATGCTGACTTGAGTTTTATGAAGAAAAGATGCCAAATGAGATGAGGACAGAATTTTCAACAATTTCTGAAGTTATCCTACATATGTTTTACTATTTTATATTATATACTTACATAAAATGGCATTCTCAATATTAACAATTATAAAACCAGATTATCAACCTTGGGAAATTGCTGAAGCTGTTCCAAATGCTTTAGTATTTAATATTCACCCAAGATTTAATTCTTTGTGTTAAAAAACACCCACATTACTATACAAATTCTATTTAATCTTTATTATATAGGAAAAGTATATGTATACCAAAGAATTGTTTTAAAATAAATTTCTTTATGAATTATTTTCAGTAAGTGTTTGATTTGTGAGTGTCTTAGTTAGGATTTTTATTTGCTGCAATGAAACACCATTACCAAAAAGCAGGTTGAGAAGGAAAGGGTTTATTTGGCTTGCACTTCTATATCACTGTTCATCATCAAAGGAAGTAAGGACAAGAACTCAAACAGAGTGGGGACCTTGAGGAAGGAGTTGATGCAGAGACCATGGAGGGGTGCTACTTACTGGTTTGCTCCTTATGGCTTGTTCAGCTTTCTTTTTTATAGAACCCAGGACCACTAGCCTAGGGATGGCCCCACCCACAATGGGCAGCCTCCCCCCCCCCATCAATCACTGATTAAGAAATGCCTAACAGGCTTGCCTATAGCCCCATGTTATGGAGGTATTTTTTTCTATTCAGGTTCTGTCATTTCAGATTGATTAACAGTTCAAGGATGTGCACTAAAATTGAAGATCTATGGTTCTTGACACAGTGTTTGTGATTTTGGCTCTGATGACACAGTATAAGTTTGACAGATGACTCTCATTGGGACTTTATGGACTTGTGTTCTGTACGTGTTAATATTGAAGTTTACAAAAAGAATGACAAACATCAATTAGCACATACACAGAGGCAAAATGTGAGCATGTTCTTAGAAATCCTATTTATAGTTTTCACCATTTAACCAAATAGTTCTCAACTCTGGATATAAAATATATGCTTCTGAAGAGCTTAAAGAATAATAGATGACTAGGAACTTCCCAGGGAAAGCAGAATCTCTCCGGGTTAAGGTGCAAGTGTTGGTGTTGTTCAGAGTTTCCTGAATTTCTACGTTCAGCAATATGTGTTATTGTCAATGTTACAAATGTAAGATCACATAGGAAAGAAATGTTGCAGGATATTTGATCACATTGTGAACCGATTATGTTATTTACTGCAAAAACCTGTTTCTAAGTTGTGGTGTGGCTCAACCCTAGTACATAATCTTGCCCAACAGCTTTCTGCTTATTGCAAACAGGTCTAAAGTCAACCATAGGTCCAGAGGCAGAGCAAATAACCAGTTGACAGGGAATGAACATAGGAACATACCAAAGAGAGTAAGAGGAAGTCAGGAGGCTGGACAGAGAGACACACAGGAAGTAGAAGGGAGGGACATTCAGTTTAGGGGGAAGGTCTAGTTTCTTTTACTCTTGGAATTTCATGAGCTTAGGGACAAGCCAAGAGTCACTTTGTTCTTTTTTGGTTGTTGTTGAAATTTCCAGTTGCCCTTTCTAACTTGATCTGCCTCCCTCAGAGTATGGAAACATCTTGAGTTGTCTAAATATTTGTGAGGTGTAATCCAAGTGAGAAACAATTAACTTTTCTCACACTCTGTTTCAATCCCACTTAGAAGGGGGGGAATAAAATAATCATGGGAGGCAGAGAAAGGGAGGAATCTTGGTGGGAGAGGGAAGGAGAAGGGAAAAAAGGGAGCAGGATTAGATATGGGTGTTGGACAGGAGGGAAGCCCAGAGGGCCAGGAGAATGAATAGAAATGTGCAGCAATGTGGGGTGGGGTAAGGGGGGCAAACCATTAGAAAGTCCCAGACACCAGGGATGTGAGAGACCCCCAGGATGTAATAGAGAGGACATTAGCCAAAATGCCCATCGGTGGGGAGATAGAACCTGAAGAGATCACCTCTAGTAGATAGACATGTCCCTCAGTTGAAGGATGGGGCCACCCACTCATCTCAAAATTATTGACCCAGAATTGTCAAGATCTCAGAGTTTGAGGCCAGCCTGGTCTACAGAGCAAGTTCCAGGACAACCAGGGCTACACAGAGAAACCCTTCTTAAAACAAAATGACAAAAACAAACCAATAGCTAGCTACAACAACAACAACAACAACAACAACAAGGAAAAGAAAGAAAAGAAATGCTTGTCTTGCGAAGATAGTCCAGTTATACATTGGAGTTCCAGAGTGGATGAACTGATGACTTTAATGAAGACATCTTGGCTATGTCTGGTCTCACACTTTTCCTCAATGGGAAAGGCTTTTATTTTTTTTATTTTTGGTTTAGGGCTCAAATCTACTTTTGGGTGGCTGATCAAAATTGCTTTTCTTTCAGACACCTGCACACCAATTCAATTAGATTTTCTATCCTCAGGACATGTAACTTTTATTATATATATAATATCTAAGTTGCCCTTGATGCTTAATTCCACTACCCAATTCTAATAACTTCCTATTGTTTTGTCTTCTGAAGTCCTCCAGCTTTATTTACGAGTTTGTCTCTTTATTTCCTCACTGACATTTTACTTGGCTTCTTATCTGAGAAGCAAAGTCTGTTCTGCTGTCTAAAATAATAGTGTATCAATCAAGAAATTACATTTTAACACCTCTGGCCTTAGGTAGCTTGGGATTTCTTAAATTGCTTTTGATTTAAAAGAAAAAAAGGGGGGATTTGAAAAAGTTTCTCTTGAAATCATTTAATTCACAGAAGCTGGGGCTTTGAAGGGTTAAATAGCCTCAACATATTGAATGAAACATTGTTCTACCTTAGCAAAGCTTTGAGAATGCTCAGCGAGATGGCAATCCATTTCTCTGCCCGATACAAAAGAAAGTTTTGAGGTGTTAGATCAGCCCTCACCTGCACAGAAACGTTAGGTTTCATTTGAGAAAGACTGGGAGCCACTAATAGAATGAAAATATGTGAATCTATTTCTGTAATTGGAGTCCTGGGGGATGCAGCCATAGACTAGTGTGGCCTTGGTCTTCACAAGACTTTAAATCACCTCTCAGCAAGGGGCACCTGCTTCTGGCTGCAGCTGAACCAACACCTGTAGAAATCTTCAGACTAAGAATTAGCAAATGCACTAGAAGTACACTTGCCTTGCAAATTAAACAACGCAACACAGGATAATGAACATGTTGAAATGACTCCCCATGTTTTATGCATGACAGTCTTGTAATTAAAACAGATCCTGAAGGTGAATTTGTGTATACTAATATAATGATTGAAAAGAAACAGAGTGTGTTATTAAGTATCTGCGGGGCGTATTTCCCAGAGGTAGAGAGAATGTGAAATTTGGCTTATTTTACTTCAACAGTTGCTTGTCAGATGCTAGAGGTTTGGGTGTACCAACAAACCCTTCTTCCTAGGAAATTTGTGCTGATTGAATACAGGCACACTATATAGACCTATCAGCAGATCCACAATATTCTAATTCCTAGACTGTGTTTTTTGATAGCTTTAATTTCGATTACTAGACTGAAAGCTTAGGTTTGTCCAATTCCCCAGTCTTATTAGGAGGGTCCTTTGAGGTCTTTTACAGTTCAACAGTTTTGGCCAAGGCTGCTCAAGGTTGCATGACCATTGGAAAAAAGTCCTCCAAGAAGGAACAGTTGGAAAATGTATAGATTTGATTGTAGTTCATAAAATTTTACCACAGTTTATTTTATTTATTTGATCTTAAAAGGGACCCCACCGAGTAAGAATAAATATTATTATATTATAAATGGGGGAGGGAGGTAGAGCAAAACATTTCACAGCCTCTAAGTTTTAGATTACACAGTAGAACTATTATGCTTTTTTAAGTGTTAAGATCAGCTTAAATTGTGTTTTCATAAGTGGAAAGTAGCTAACTAGGAGATTTCCATATCACTGTAGCTGTGGTTGCAGACTTGGGCTACTTTGGTTGGGCTGCATACTGCATAGTTCTTAACAAGTATGCAAAGCCTTTATTATGCTCGTATACATGTGAAATCAATGCAGTTCTGCCAAATTGAAGGAGAATAGCCATCAAGCATTATTTCTGCTGTATTCTGTCTCTGCCTCTGCTTTCTTTCTTTCTCTTTCTCTCTCTCTCTCTCTCTCTCTCTCTCTCTCTCTCTCTCTCTTTCTCTCTTTCTCTTTCTCTTTCTTTCTTTCTTTCTTTCTTTCTTTCTTTCTTTCTTTCTTTCTTTCTTTCTTTCTTTCTTTCTTTCTTTCTTTCTTTCTTTCTTTCTTTCTTTCTTTCTTTCTCCACTTATTTGTTTGTCTGTTTTTGGTTTCTGAGACAGGGTTCCATTGTGTAACAGCTCTGGCTGTTCCAGAACTCTCTTTGTAGACCAGGCTGGCCTTGAACTCACAGAGATTCACCAGCTTCTTGAGTGCTGGGATTAAAGACATGAGCCATCATGCCTGGCTTCCTACCCTCTGCTTTATAATTATAAATGATGTTGAACAGTTGTGAGTTGTTGGGTTCAAATTTCAAGTGTCTACATCCTAGCATTATATACAAATCTATATTCTTGGACATTTTCATTACATACAAGTAGCCTTAAGATGTATGAACACTACCTTCTGAAAAAGTTACGTGCACCACAAAAATTTACATACAGAGATAAAACACAGTATATTTTTTATTTATTTTTATTCCTTAAAAATTTTTAAGCATTTATTTTTATTTATGTTGTATGTATGTGTATTTTGCCAGCATGTATGTCAGTGTACCACATATATGTAGTGCCCATGAAGGCTAGAAGAGCACTTCAGAACCTCTAGAACTGCAGTCTCCTGGGATAGGCATTACAGATGTCCGTGAGCTTCCAGGTAAGTGCTGGGGATTGAACCTAGGTCACCTGGAAGATCCTCCAGTGCTCTTAACTACTGAGCCATCGTTCCAGCTCCATTCCCGATACTTTTATATGAATGAGGCAGATTTTTCTCTGCATTGAGAGAGGGTGAGCTAAATAGGGTCTTTGATGCTGTTTTTCAGTGTGGTAAGAGAACTAATTGTCTCCAGGAGTCCTGAAGTGGAGAATTGCAGGGATTTCTTTGTTTGGCCACTGATCACAGCATCATCCATGTTTATGTCTAGTTTTATAAAGACAGTGTTACTATTATGTGTTTGTGAGGGGAAAGTAGACTGTATCAGAGCTCAGGCTTTTGCTATATGATTTTAGAGACAACTGTATGGACCAAGGCTTTGACAGGGCCAAGTTCAAAGGCCAGGGATGGAGGATGGACAGAACTAGGAGAGGAAAGAACATTGGAGGAGCCACTGGCAGACATGCCCTCAGTCCCAAGGACATTTTAAAGAGAACTACAGAGAAACACCTTCTTTTTTTTTTTTTAAATATTTTTATTTTCTATATTCTTTGTTTACATTCCAAATGATTTTCCCTTTCCCGGATCCCCCCTCCCCATATGTCCCATAAACCTTCTTCTCTCCATCCCTTCTCCAATCACCTCCCTCCTTTTTCTCTGTCCTTATATTCCCCTCCAATGCTAGATCAATCCTTTCCAGGATCAGGACCCTCTCCATACTTCTTCATGGGAGTCATTTGTTATGCGATTTGTGCCTTGGGTATTCAGGGCTTCTTGGCTAATTAATATCCACTTATCAGAGATTGCATTCCATGTGTATTCTTTTGTGATTGGGTTACCTCACTTAGGATGATATTTTCCAGATCAAACCATTCGCCTAAAAATTTTGTGAATTCATTGTTTCTAATTGCTGAGTAGTATTCCATTGTGTAAATATACTACATTTTCTGTATCCATTCCTCCTTTGAGGGGCATCTGGGTTCTTTCCAGCTCTGGCTATTATAAATAAGGCTGCTATGAATATAATGGAGCATGTGTCTTTATTGCATGCCGGGGAATCCTTTGGGTATATGCCCAGGAGAGGTATAGCAGGGTCCTCCGGAAGTGTCATGTCCAGTTTTCTGAGGAACCACCAGACGGATTGCCAAAGTGGTTGTACCATCTTACAGCCCCACCAGCAGTGGAGGAGTGTTCCTCTTTCTCCACATCCTCGCCAACACCTGCTGTCTCCTGAGTTTTTGACCTTAGCCATTCTAACTGGTGTAAGGTGAAATCTCAGGGTTGTTTTGATCTGCATTTCCCTAATGGCTAATGATGTTGAGCAGAGAAGCACCTTCTTGTCAGAGCTGTTTAGATAACAACTTACTTACCAGTCACATTTACTGTTTTCTCATGGTTCCTTGGGAACTTATGGTGCCCATTTTACATGATTCCAGATTCCTCCCTGGCGCCATGTTGCCTAAACCTTTATCTGCCCCTTTCAACCTTTATTGTCTTCAGATTTATATCCAAAATGCAAAAAAAAAAAATCATGATTATCTTACATACTCCCAGAATATTAAAGTAAGACACTAAAGATTTGCTAACCCTTCTTTCTTATTAAAATAAGAAAAAAATATTCATGGGCATTGTGGTGCATGCCTTTAACCTTAGCACTAGGGAGACAGAAACAGGTATATTTCTGAGTTTGAGGCCAGCTAGGACTATATAGTGTGACCCTGTCTTTAAAAAATTGTGTGTATATGAGTGGTTACTTTTGTATGTATGTGTTGTATATATGGGCATATGTGTACAAAGAGGCCAGAACTGGGGATTTGAACTCTGGTCTTCCTGTTCCCACAGCAAGCACTCTTGCGCACTGAGTTACCTCCTCAGCCCCTCTTTATTTTTTTTAAAGATTTATTTATTTATTTAATTTATATGAGCACACTATCACTGTCTTCAGATACACAAGGAGAGGGAATTGGGTCCCATTACAGATGGTTGTGAGCCACCATGTGTTTGGTGGGAATTGAACTCAGGACCTCTGGAAGAGCAGTCAATGCTCTTAACTGCTGAGCTGTCTGTCTAGCACCTCCTGTTTTTATTTTGAATTAGAGCATATATTCATATGTTTCAAAAGCTACAAAAGGCATGTAGTGAAAAATCTTCATTCTATTTTGTTCTTGAACATCTAGCCTTCCTCCTCAGAAAAAAAAACTGTGCTATTAACTTTGATAATATGCTTCCAGAATTATCTAATTATGAAAAAACAAATATGTGTGTGGATATATTCATCTTCTTCAGGCAGATGATAAGATACTCACACCTTAAAACACCTTGTGGTTTAAAAACACCTAACTTTGAAAACACACACACATACACACACACACACACACACACACATGCACACATACACACACAAAACCACTTAACTTTTTAAACTATTGCATATTGTTACAAAAGAAATCTCACCCAGTTTTATGACTACAGAATATTTCATTGGATAGATATATTAAAATTGATGTTTAGTCAGTTGCTTATTGACAAGTAGGTTGTTTTCAAACTTTTGCTAAGTCAAATAATGCTATAGTAAATATCTTATACATTCAATACAGAGTAGTTGTTTGACTGTATATAAAAGATAAATTCCCAGACAAGGAACTTTCTGTTTAAAGGTAGATTATATGGTATATATTATTGCAAAATTTTACTGAGGGAAGATTTAATAAGTTGGATATTTCTGTTTTTTGGTTTTTTTTTTTTTTTGGCTTGCTTTGTTTATTCAAGACAGGGTTTTTCTGTGTAGACCAGGCTGGCCTCGAACTCAGAAATCCACCTGCCTCTGCCTCCCAAGTGCTGGGATTAAAGGCATGTGCCACCACTGCCCGGTTGGGGGAGTTGGATATTTCTACATATATTTACAGAGTGATTATTGTCCAGCTAGTATATAAACTGATGGTTAGTATTTCTTTAACGTGTATCTCTCTTATCTTGTATAAGTTTCTATCACACATATGTTATAGTTGGGCAAAAGTAAACAATCCATTTTTGTATGTTAAAAATGTGTAGTGTCTTCTAGACATGACAGGGATGCTGTAGCCATGAACTTTCAACAGTAGGGTTGCTTGCAAAAGACTCATACAGGGCCACACCAATCAACACTCCAGCAATGATCCTGGAAGAGCTCACAGGCCCCTGCTCCAGTTTAAGAGAGGCTAAGGGATCAAAAGTCAGTTTTCTTCAGGGTCTAGCCTTGTGATCAATTGCCCAACCCAAAGTGATTGGCCTGATGACAAGTGATGCAGAAAAACTTAATGATCTAGTGGGGTCTCAGGTTACACTCTCTGAACTGAACTTTTAATGAAACGTGTCTGAGGGTAGACATCCAGCAGGTAGCAGGACCTGAACTAGCAAATGAGTTTGAGGTAGTTTTCCTGCTTTAATATTGTTTCTGAGACACACTGTTGGATAACCGTGATGATGAATTAAAGACATAGATAAAGGGTTCTATTTTGAGAAAGAAAAGTACAATCCTGTAACACAGGATATAAAGCAAGTAGGATTTATAAATTTTTAATAGCTATCAGAATGAGGTTCTTAGCTGGTCAAGGATCCAATTGTCCTTTATTTTTTTTAAAGTGATGTCTTGAGAGTACTTTACTTTCTTTAAATTAGTTTACTGTGTTATTGGTAAGATCATGAATCTTGCTCTCCTGCCCTATTAAGAGCCTGAGTCATGATCATGCTTTCTTTTCCAGTGAGATTATTATAGGATCAAGGCCAACTGGATGTCAGAGAGAACAGAACTTCAATAAATGGAATATCTGGAATCTCTGTTGGAGAGTGTAAAGACAAAATGAGTATATAACTTTGAAGCAAAGGGTGTGTATACCTGAAGAGAGGATGAACATTTTGTTTTCCTCTGCACTCTTATGGTAAGAATTTGATCCCCACTTCTTTTCTCTGGTCATTGGCTCTTTCAATACAGAAGGGGCCAAAGAACATGTTGATGAGGTTGATGAGAAGTACACATACAATAGTTTGCCATAGTTTGTCTATCTAAGCTTGAGACAGTGTTTAAGACCAAAACCTACGTGCAGGTCAGTGAGAGTAGGGAAATTGATTCCTGACATCAGCAGGCTTGTTGTGGCTGTGGACAGCCGAAGCTCAACCCTACTTGACCGAGAACTCAAAATTGTTAGTCCATATAAGAGCAGACAGTGATATTTATTCACTGGCTTCTTTCCTCCATTGCACCCACCTTGACCTGTAGGTTGTAATAACTCATGTTCTCAAAGAAACCCTGAAACAGAAATGGAGAGATGATTTTGGCACAGCAAAGGGGAGGAGCTTGCATCAGTTACACAACCTGTGCAACCTCACAAGGCTCTGTGTCTTGAAATTTTGAATAATTTTATTACTGGAGACTTTGGCTTTTTAGTTTCACTAGATTTTCCAAGTTATGGAACTGGGCTATCAGATTCTATTGCAGAAAGTCGATTATCGTGCAATGGCCAGAGCAAAAAAATCCAAAATGTTTCAAAAGAATGTGGGCTAAGGCACAATGGGTGGCTGCTATACTGATTTAATCATTACAGTACCTTCTGTGCTAGGTGATACACTCCATTTCAAAGATGAAGAGAAATTTCTGGTAAAGTAGTCAAGGTGATGCTTCTGCTGTTGTCAGTGGTGGGTCTAGTCCTGGTCTGGGGTGAAGGTCTTAAATCTTTGTACTATACCTGAGGCTTGGAGCTTGAAACAAGAGAACAGAACTCATGATAACAAGTGATACAATTTGTTTTTCTGCTTTGAATTGTTTGGGTTGATTAAAAACCTCAGATACCGCTACTGTTAGGTCCAATGAATGTTCTCAGAACATTTTAACACATGGGAAGCTCTGTTTAATCATGTGGGTAGATCTAGCTGACTATATTCAGTTTTTTTAAAGTGTGTGTGTATGTGTGTGTGTGTGTGTGTGTGTGTGTATGCCAGGACACATGTGGAGATCAAAAGACAACGCCATCAGGTTGATTCCTTCCTTCCCAATTTAGGTAAGTTCCAGGGATTGGACTCAGGTCATTAAACATATGTAACCTTTACCTGCTGAGCCATCTCACTGGTCTCTATAGACTCAAACCTCATTGCTTCTAATGAGTGTGTATAAGTTATTTATTTCTGATGCTTTTAATTTTGATAGGTCACAGGCATTTAGAAACTCACCCATTTTTTTCCTACGTTCTCCAACTTATTTGAAATATAAATTTTCAAATTGTTTCCTAATGATGTTCCAAATTTCATTGGCATTATAATAATACCCCTTTTGTCTTTATATATTTTTTATTTGTTTTATGTTATATTTTATTTGGGTCTTATTCTTGGGGGGGAAGATTTGTCAATATTGTTAATTTTTTCAAAGTACCTACTCTATGTTTGTTTCTATATACCTTTCTTAGTTTCTGCTTCAATAACTTCTACCCTAGCTTGTTATTTCCTGTCATCTGCTAGAGCTATGAGGTGCATTATTAGGTTGAAATCTCTCTCTCTTTGTGAATGTAAGCATTTGATAATATCTTTACTCTTTGGGCTATCTTGATTGTATCCCCGAGGTTCTTGTAGATTTACTCTCATTTTCACTTGACTATAAGAATTTTTGAATTTTCTCCGTGGTATTTTTAGGTGACACATTGTTCTTTCAAAAGTGTGTTGTCCTGTCTCCACTCATCTCTGTATTTCAATAATCTTCTGCTGTTGATTTTTAAAGTTTTATGTTATGCTCTGATAGGATGCAAGGAATTATCTTGTCTTTCTTTTTCCTTTTCTTTCTTTTTTCTTAAACTTGTTAGTATTTCCTTTGTGGCCCATATGATCAATTTTGGAAGTTCTATGTGCTTTTGAGAAGCATGTGTGTGCTTTATGTCTTGGTTGGCATGTTTTGTATATAGATGTTAAATATAGTTGGTTTATAGTGTAATTTAACTTTGAAGATTTTTGCTGACTTTTAGCTTGAAAGATCTACTCTCACTTAAGACTGGGGAATTGAAATCTTAAGCTATTATTATGTCAGGACCTATGTGATCTTTTATGGATTTTAGTGTTTGTTTACACAATTGGGGGCTTTGGTATTTGGTGCATAAATGTTCACAGTTGTTATGTCTTCTTGTTGTCTTGTTTTCATTTTAAATAGGTGCTGTTCTCTTTATCTCTTCTGATCAGATTTGAAGGACACACCAGA
This sequence comes from Apodemus sylvaticus, assembly GCF_947179515.1. Lineage (NCBI taxonomy): Eukaryota > Metazoa > Chordata > Mammalia > Rodentia > Muridae > Apodemus > Apodemus sylvaticus. Next base: position 2,061,985 of record NC_067480.1, on the reverse strand, counting down.
TAAAAGAATATCTACATCTTATTAGAGGTGCCAGTGAACTTGGTAACTTTATCTTCATCCTTTGGTACTTAGTTTTTGTGCATTTTATATTAGCTAAGTGTCATTGTTGGAGACAAAAGATGGTGTTTCTTGCTGCCTTCACCCTACCCCTCCAGTGCTGAAGAGTAAATGAAGGGCCTTGGCTATGCCAAACAAATGTTCTATCCCTGGGCTACAGCTCCAGCCCTTGCCTATATTGTTAAATGATAGAGTACATAGTTGTGACTCAAGTTTTGATTTTTGAGGTAGCATAGTCAACATTAACATAAAAATGACTATGTTTAGGTGGTCCAGTGTTTTTAGAAAGTTGAGGTTAAAAAGAGCAACAAGAACTTCAAGGAAAGAAATAAACTATCTTCAGTATAACTGTATATATCATGGAATACACTTCCTTTTTAAAGAGAAGGTCCCAAAACCTTTTGGAAAATGCAACTTATAAAATGAATCCAGAAGTTTTTATGTTTCCCTCAGCCACTGACAGGGATTTGCAATCAAAGCACTGCTTCCAAATGCCTCTTCTTGGAAAATGTCCTTTTTATTTTAAAATTTAGGTTCTGGAAGCTTTTCTAGCTTAACTGTTCTCAGAAAGAATGGGTGTGAGGAACAGCCAAAGTACCCCACTAGGTAAATCAATGCAAGCTGCGATGAAGGGGAAGACAGAGGCTTCTCTTTTCTCCCTCTTGGGTGGTTTATGAGCAAACATGCTGCTGAGTCCCTGCTAACATCAGAGGCATGTAGTGGAATCTCTAAAGGAAACTCAAGCAAATGACCCCAGTGGAAAAATACAGAAAGCACAGGTTATAATCCTCAAGCAGCTTCATTATCAAAACACTGAGAAATTAGATGACAACTAATTTTCCCAAGTTGTATTAGAACTTGGAAGGTTTTTAACAGAGCAGTGTATCTCTCAGAGACATCAGCCCAACCCTATCCCATCACATCTAGTAGACATTGCCCTGAAAATCTGTGTCTAAGTCAAATTATATAAAATATGTTAAATTTAACTAATTACAGGCATTGGATGTGTAAGTGTTTACTATCTTATTTTCTCTTCTATATTCCTGAAGTTTAAAAAGTTTCAAATTAAAGAAGAACCTTGGCTATGCCTAGCCACCATGATGGCTTGGCATATAATGGATATCATCATTGAGTGGGATTGATTTATTTAGCAAATAGTTGTCCCCTACTTCATGTTTCACTGGTGTGTTAGTCCCTGACCTTGAGAATGAAGATCATGTAGGATGACATCAGACCTGTGGGAAACGTCGTCTCGGATCTTCAGACTGCTGTCTGATGTGATAGGATTGCTGGCATACGGGCTTCTTTCCTAGGACTCTCTGGGCTGATATGTATTGTGTTTGGAGCCTCTTGAGAGCTACCACTTGGGCAGATGGCAGAGAAAGAATGACAGGCTCATGTGACAGAGATAAGACAAGTCTGTTTGTGGCCATTCTAATTTGAAATGTATCTAAATAGTCTTTCTTCATTTTCTCACAGTACCATTTTACTTTCGCTTTGGTTTCCTTTACTGTTCTGTGGACTGAGATCCGACAAGGCTAGAACAATAAGAATTCCTAACCGACATCCCTCAACATGGAGAGTCTAAAAAAGGTAACATCAAGGTAACATCTGTTTTCCTTGTTACATTTCCAGCAATGACAAGTGACACACATGGCTACGGCCCTTCCTATTCTAAGCCGTAAGACCGAGAGCCTTTAAGACATAGGTGGTTCTTCTCTTCCTGGACAGTATGGGGTATAGAAGTATATATTGGATTATGGGGGACATAAAACTCCTAGCTGGAGAAATGTCTTTTAGTGATAGTTGTTACATGTAATCACCGTCATTTAAAGACAGATACTGGTTGGCTTTGCTTCTTTTAAATATTTAGCCTATTTTCACAATTAACCAGTTTCTCTCTTAGGATAAAAGTAAACATGAAATACTTGGGTTCAGATAAACTTAGAAAAATACTAAAATGATTTTGTATCATGTAGGTCAGAAATTTACTAATTGGGCAAAATTTTAATTGCATTTGCTTTAACTGTGTAAAAGAAGATTCCTACACTTTTGGGATCCATTCAGATGCCAATAAACTTTTCCAAAATATACTCTTTGAACATATATGGGTATTAACAATTTGAAATAAATATATGTATTCATTCATATAATTAAGGCTCCATAAGAAAATTAACATATGGTGGAGCACATTTGGGAGTGGTATAGCTATGTTTTTAGGTAGAACTATTGGCAATTTTTGGAGAAATTGCCAGCTTGATTTCTAAAGTGGTTGTACAAGTTTGCCCTTGCTCCACATCCTCACCAGCATGATCAGTTGCTTGAGTTTTTGTTCTTAGCCACTTTAATGAGTGTAGATGGAATCTCAGAGCTATTTTGATTTGTATTTCCCTGATGACTAAGGACATTGAACATTTCTTTAAGTGCTTCTCAGCTATTAGAGATTCTTGTGTTGAGAATTCTGTTTAGCTCTGTACTTAATTTTTAATTGGGTTACTCGGGTTGTTGATGTCTAACTTCTTGATATATTTTGGACATTAGCCCTCTGTCAGATACAGGGTTAGTAAAGAACTTTTCCAGTTCTGTAAGTTGCAGGTTTGTCCTGTTGATGGTGTCTTTTGCCTTACAGAAGCTTTTCAGTTTTATGATGTCCCATTTGTTGTTTATCTTAGTTCCTGAGCTGTTGGTGTTCTTTTGTCTCCTGTGCCAATGTGTTCAAGGCAGTTCCCACAGTTTCTGTTCTATAGATTTAGTGTGTCCGGTTTTATGTTGAGGTACTTGATACACTTAGATTTGAGTTTTGTACAAGGTGATAAATACAGATATATTTGCATTCTTCTATATGCAGATATCTAGTTAGAGAGCACCATTTGTTGAAGAGGCTTTCTTTTTTTCTGTTGTGTGGTTCTGCCTTCTTTGTGAAAAATCAAGTGTCTATAGGTGTATGAGTTTATTTTGGGGTCTTTGATTCTATTCCATTGATTGACCTGTCTGTTTTTATGTCAGTACCATATGGTTATTATTATTGCTTTATAGTACAACTTGAAATCAGGGACCACATACCACAAGGACACTTTATCTTTGTAGGATCTTTATTTTTATTTTTTTATTTATTAAAAAGGGAAGTAAAAATACTTTATGATAAAATTAAAGATTTACATCGAAAATATTTCAGATAAACACGTTAAAATTTACAATTTTCATGGAAAATTAAAGAGTAAAGTGGTAGATATGTAAAACATTGCTAAATTAATTGAAATATGGAATAGAAACATTTTATGATAGAATTAAAGATTTACATGGAAAATATTTCTGATAAAATTTAGAAAAATGTAGAAAAACATGTTAGAATTGAAGATTACCATGGAAAATTTTATATAGATATAAAAATGGTAAGCATAAAAGTATTCTTAAGTTGATTGAAATGGAATTATAAACATTTTCTGATAAACTTGAAGATTTACATGGAAAATATTTCTGATAAAATTGAGGAAATATACAGAAAACATGTTAAAATTAAAGATTATCATGGAAATTATACAGATAAAATGATAGGCATAAAGACCATTCTAAGTTGATTGAAGGTGAAATTATAAACATTTTGAGATAAAATTGAAGATATTTCTGGTAAAATTCAAGAAATATATAGACAAATACATTAAAATTGACTATTTCATGGAAAAAATTATATATAAAATGGTAGATATAAAAACTCTAAATTAATTGAAATTAGAATTAGAAACATTTGTGATAAAATCAAAGATTTACATCAAAAACATTTCTGAAAAAATAGAGGAACTATAGAGAAAGATTAAAATTGAAGATTATCATGAAAATAATGCAGATAAAATGGTAGACATAAAAAATTACTAAATTAATTAAAAGGGGAATTATAAACATTTTCTGATAAAATTGAAGATTTACATGAGAAATATTTCATTAGTCTATGTCTTTTTATTAGAGAGTTGAGTCCATTGTTGTTAAGAGATATTAAGGAATAGTGATTGTTGCTTCCTGTTATTTTTGATGTTATTTTTATGTTTGTGTGGGTATCTTCTTTTGGGTTTGTTGGAAGAAGATTACTTTCTTTCTTTTTCTAGGGTGTTGTTTCCCTCCTTGTGTTGGCATTTTCCATCAATTATCCTTTGTAGGGCTGGATTTGTGGACAGATATTGTGCAAATTCAGTTTTATCATGGAATATCTTGGTTTCTCCATCTATGATGATTGAGATTTTTGCTGGGTATAGTAGCCTGGGCTGTCATTTGTGTTCTCTTAGGGTCTGTATGAGGTCTGCCCAGGATCTTCTAGCTTTCATTGTCTCTGGTGAGAAGTCTGGTGTGATTCTGATAGGTCTGCCTTTATAAGTTACTTGCCCCTTTTCCCTTACTGCTTTTAATATATTTTCTTTGTTTAGTGCATTTGGTGTTTTGATTATTATGTGCCAGGAGGAGTTTCTGTTCTGGTCTAGTCTGATTGGAGTTCTGAAGGCTTCTTGTATGTTCATGGGCATCTCTTTCTCTAGGTTAGGGAAGTTTTCTTCTACAATTTTGTTGAAGATATTTATTGGTCCTTTAAGATGTAAATCCTTGCTCTTGTCTATACCTATAATCCTTAGGTTTGGTTTCCTCACTGTGTCCTGGAGTTCCTGGATGTTTTGAGTTACCAGCTTTATGCATTTTGCATTTTCTTTGACTGTTGAGTCAATGTTTTCTATGGTATCTTCAGCACCTCAGGTTCTTTTTTCAATCTCTTGTATTCTTTTGTTGATGCTTGCATCTATGACTCCTGAATTCTTTCCAAGGTTTTCTATCTCCAGAGATGTCTCACTTTGTAATTTCTCTATTGTTTCTACTTCCACTTTTATATCAGGGATGGTTTTGTTCAGTTCCTTCACTTGAACATTGTGTTTTCCTGTAATTCTTTAAGGGATTTTTGTGTTTCTTCTTTAAGGATTTTTACTTGTTGGCTGATATTCCTGTATTTCTTTAAGGGAGTTATTTAAGCCTTTCTTGAAGCCCTCTATGAGATAAAATATAAGCCATCATGAGATAATGATTTTAAATACAACTCTTGCTTTTCCGGTGTGTTGGGGTATCTGGGACTTGCTGTGGTGGAAGGACTGGCTTCTGAGGTTGTTATGTGGCCTTGATTTCTGTTGGTAGGGTTCTTGTGCTTACCTTTTGCCATCTGGTGCTAGTTGGTATTGTTGTCTCTGGCTGAAGTTTGTTCCTCCTGTGGGCCTGTAAGCCTGTGTCCTTACTCCTCTGAGCTCAAAAGTGAAAGCATTGCTGGGAAATCTCTCTCTCCCAGAGGGCTATGCATAGAAGGCTGTGGAGTTTCCCAGGCTCCCTGGTGCAAATGGTGGCAGGAAGAGTTCTGTCCCAGCTGCTCCACTGATCTTATGCCCTGTGTGCTCCTAGCTGTTCCCCTCCAGAAAGAAGGTGGAGCTCTCACCTCTGCACTCAGAAGTGAAACCGATGCTGGGAGATCTCTCTCTCCTGGTGGGCTATGCACAGAAGGCTGTGGTGTTTTCTTTTGGATCTTTATTTTTAATAGCCAGAAATTGGAAACAAACTAACTGTCCTTCAAGTGAAGAATGAATAAAGAAAATGTAGTACATCTGTATAACAGTATGCTACTCAGCTATTAAAAACTATGGCACCATGCAATTGGCACATGGATGGAACTAGAAAATATCATCTGGAGGGAGGTAACTGAAACCCAGAAATACACACATCTATATACTCATTTAAAAGTAGATATTATCCATAAAGTACAGGATAATCATGCTACAGACCACAGACATAAAGAAGTAACTGGGTGGGCCCAAGAGAGGATGCTTGAATCTCACTCAGAAGGTGACATAAGATAGATACCAGAGGTAGATGGAGGGAAGAAACTGGATGGGAGACAGGCTGTGATGGGGAATGGGGGTGAGAATCAGGTATGGGAAGAGGAGGGTGGGTAAAGGCTTGGACAGAGATTAGAAATCAGTGGAGAGCATCTCTGGGAAGGGTCAGAGACCTGGGATGGGGAAGGCCCCTGGGAGTCTATAGTGGTGACTCTAGCTGAGACTCCTAATATATGGGGATATGGAGACTGAAGTGGCCACCTCCTGTAGCTAGGCAGGACTTCCAGTGGAGGGAGCTGGATACCAACCCACCCATAAAATCTTTGATCTAAAATTTGTCCTGCTTACAAGATATTCAGGGATAAAGATGGACGAGAGACTGAAGGAATGCACAACTAATGACTGGCCCCACTTGAGACCCATCCCATGGGAGAGAGCCAACACCTGACACTCCTAATGATACTCTGGTGTGCTTGTAGCCTAGCATAACTGTCTTCTGAGAGAGCTTGGGGAGTCTTGTGGAAGAGTGGGTACAGGGGGTGGGGAAGGACTGAGGAACCTGGAGGTAAGGCTTCAAGGACACCTATAGAACCAACTAACTTGGGCTCATGGGAGTTCAGAGACTAAACTACTAAAGAACATGCCCTGGCTAGACCTAGGTCCCTACATATTTGTAGCAGATGTGCAGTTTGATCTTCATGTGGGTCTCCGAGCAATTGGAGAGGGGCTGTCTCTGACTCTGTTGATTGCCTTTGTATTCCTTCCCTTAGCTGGGCTGCCTTGTCTGACCTTCTCTTCTCTGAGGAGAAGGGAAGCAGATAATGGAGAGACATGTGAGGGTGGTACTATCATAGGGATGTAAAGTGAATATATAAATAAAAAAGAAATTAACATGTGAATTATTTTTTTCAATTTATTGGTTAATATCTACTTATATGGAACCTTAATCTGTTTGCTAAAAATTCTTCTGGGAGAAAAGACTATGATTCTAGTACTTCAGGGGCTTAGCAGGAGGCTCTCAGGGTTAAGGGCATCCTAAGCTATATAATAAGCTCTGTCTCAAAAAACCCCCAACCAAACAAAATGAAACAAATGTTATAATGTACTAGATGACAAAGGAGAAAGTAGTGATTATGTGGTTAATTGTTTCTCAAAAGTTACTGGAGATGGCTCTTGCCTAGCCTACATGTTCAATCCATAGCACCAGAAAAAAAATGTAACTATTTTTTTTGGCTCTGTAACACAGATTGTTGGGTGACTTGATTTTACTCTGTCCCTTTGTATTTTCCTCATACAACCTGTAGCGTACATTCTCTTAGTATTATTTCCTGCTGCTAAAATAAGATACCTCAATTTAGGTAAATTACTAAAACAACTGAAGTGTATTGCTTTTGAAGGCTGAGAGGTCCAAGATCAAGATGCCAGCCACCTTGGAATCTTGTATGAATTACAGATGAGCCACCATATGGTTGTTGGGAATCGAACTCAGGACCATCTGGAAGAGTAGTCCATGCACTTAACCACTGAGCCATCTTTTCAGCCCAATATGCAGTTTTTTTTCAATGACTGTTTCCTCTTCCTTAGGAGCCCCATGTCTTCTTTTCAGACACACCAAGTCTCCTCTGCTTGCATAATCTGAGTTTTCTTCTGCTCATATAAAACAGCTTTCTTCTTTTAAAAATATGCTGAATGGGAGGAGTTACAGAGATACAATGTGGAGCAGAGACTGAAGGAAAGGCCATCCAGAGACTGCCCCACCTGGAGATCCATCCCATATACAGTCATCAAACTCAGACACTACTGTGAATGCCAACAAGTGCTTGCTGACAGGAGCCTGATATAGCTGTTTCCTGAGAGGAGAGGCCCTTGGACATGTAAAAGCTCACTGCCCCAGCATAGGGGAATGCCAGGACAGGGAAGCAGAAGTGGGTGGGTTAGTGAGCAGGGGGAGGGGGTATTGATAGGGGATTTCTGGAGAGGAAACGAAGAAAGGGGATAACATTTGAAATGTAAATAAAGAAAATATCTAATAAAAAATATGCTGAATGATGAATACTTTCCCTCTTCCTCAAAAAAACCTAAGCCCAGTTAATCTGTTCCTACAACTAACGAGTTTACAATGGAATCTTGAAGGCAATGCTCTCTCTACAAAGACATTTTTGAGCAGACTGGTAAGAGAAGACAATTTTCTCCACATTAGAATACATACAGTATTTTAGATCTTTTCCCTCATTAGTTAAGCCACCTTCTGACATTTTCAAGGCCCCATCTCAGCACCCTTTCTTCTAAATAGCTAATTTGTATCTATTACTCTCTTTTTTCTACCCAATTATCTAGGCAAACCTAGACACACCTCCAGTCAGATTCTCCCACTTACTTCCAAAGCTGGCTAATATAATCTAAATCCTTTTTTATATTCATTGAAGAATTTTTGAAACCCTGCCACTTCCACATACTTTATGATTTAGTTGAATGAGTGTTTGAAATGACTTGTGATCTTGCTCAGAATAAATGTCCTTCTTGTACTTGCTCAGCTGTTCCGTTCCTCCCTCCCTTTTCTCTTCTTCAACCTTCACAGATATTCTTAGGAATGAATTTGCTGTTAAAATTAAGGTGTGTCTGAGATGTTGGAGGCTAGGGAGGAGGAGACTTTCTTAGATGATTTCCAGTGTTACTTGAGGAGGACTCTGAAGAGAGTTGGTTAGTATAGACAATACATCAAGAGGCCCAGCTCTTCTTCAGAACATTCAACATGGGCACATGAGCACCATAAACAAATCGGTGTAGAGTTTATGTGGGCTTCTTTGGATTTTCAGCAAATGAGGCATTTCTTGTTCTCAACTTCCCTTGCTTGTTGTCATATCAAAGGCAGCCAAGGTAACAAAGCAAGACAATGGATATGCTCACTTGTGCAAGGCATCTGAATAAATATGTAAATTTATTACATGATATTGTAGATTTTAAGCATGAACAGTATGGCCACAAACTCTTTGCAGCCTCTCCAAAGAGGATTTGGAGTCTCTTTTCCATCTCCTAAATCTGAGCTGGCTTTGTATCTTTCATTGGAAGTGATGATGGTGTTTCTCCACACTGACTCCACAGATTTTGTAGTTTCTGCTCATTTCCGGTTGAAATGGTCTTCTACTACGCTTAGCTTTGGGCTTTCCAGTCAGAAATCCTGTACAGAAGAGGACAGAGTAACTCTAGCCAGCAACTTTAGTTATCAAAAGTGAAGCTATATTAATTGTCAGATGACAGTACCTGTAAGAGTGACCTCATGAGAAAGAATCTTGAAAAACTGCCCACTGAAATCTGCCCAGATCCAAGCATCGTGAACAAAATTTCTCTGCTACTTACATCAACTAGAAAGAGAAGATAGGTGCTAGGGGGGCAGAGAGTCTATGTAAGAACTGTCCTCTACAATAGGAAAGAAATCCTGGAGAAATCTAGTCCAAAAAGGAACACAGGGAGGGAACACTTTCATAGCAGGGAATCATATAAGTAACATGGCATTGCTTTGTGTGGCCTGGAGAATGATCTAAGTAAGATATGCGAACAGTTCCAGATGAGTTTGTTAAGTATGCAGCAAACAAATATAAAAGAACAAGTTAGCAAGTAACAGTTAGGCAGACGAAGCAGATGAGCCCCAACATTGTCAAATTATGAACCAAGGGATGGGGTGGTCTGACGGAGAGAGCAAACAGAGATGACATCACCAAGATGTATAACATCCATCTCAACTTAACCGGGGAGGCTGTGTTGAGGCCCGGTTAGCTTGATTTTCCAATCAAGAGCTTTGTGCTTTCTGTTTCCATTTAGGCTATTTTATACCATGGAATGAACTATAGTTATATCTGTTAAAGATGGCTTATCTTCTGGTTGCTCTCAAGGACATCTAGAACTCTCTGTTACAGAGGCAAGGACCAGCCTGACCCAGGACAGCAGATTTTGGAGGGCACTTAATATAAACATCCTTGAGGCTGAGACTGGGGAGGGCCTTGTGGCTCCCAGAACACACTTTCAACAGGTATAAATAGAGAATTTACCAGTGTCGTGTATGTTACAGACATTTTGGTAGGTGGGAGGGGGGATTTGGTGGGAAATTCTGTAGTTTTCTTCTGGCGGTTTCCATTTCCTTATTGTGAGGATACTATGGTGTTACAGACCTGCAGAGGTAGAGGTTAAAGGTGAAGGTGGTTCAAAAGTGGGAAAGAAATTTAGTAGGATCACCGGAAAGAACCAGAGGTCTTGGAAGTCCGTGTTTTCACACGTAACTGAGCCTGTCAATCACATGTCTTTCCTCATTCATAACTAGAGTAGAAGCTTGGCAAAGATAGACGGTTGGATTTACTTACGATAGAGACTTTAGAGAATGAATCAAGAAAATTGAGACCCATGCAGGGAGTGGTTGCAATAGATAATCACAGACTGCAAGAATGAGAGCCCCCAAAGTGTTTGTGTGTGTGGTGCTGACATGAGACTAGGAGTTTGGAGACAGTGGTCAGACAAATGCACCCGTGAGCCTTGTGAGGAAAAGTAGCCCCGTGAGGAAAAGTAGCCCAGGTGATCCTTTGTATCAGATACTGGTAAATTATGTGGGGGGAAATTACCTAAATATGTAGCTTATACAATCAGAGAGTTAGATTAGAATAAACAGTATGTTTCTACCGGTGTCTTAGGCTAAGATTCCATAGTCTACTTACCCATGATTCATCACAGAAGTAGCACACAACACAGACACTAACGAGGGACAGGTTCAATTAGCACAAAATACTCAGGCAAACTTCTGCTAAGGTTTTTCACAAGCTTTTAAGGTTAATTAGCCACTAATTATTTCCCTCACTTGTTTGTTGCATTCTTTCTGGATGACTGCTGCATAGATCAGTACTTTTGGAGGAAGTATTGAGAGACAAAATGGAACAAATCTAGAATCCAGGAACTCCGGGCTAGCAGGCGTAACCATAAGTGGGAGGAGAGAATGCTGGGTTTCTGCTCCTGCCCTAACCCTGTTGTGTAATATTGTATTTATTGCTTTCCCAGTGTCTTGTTAAAAGTTCTGAGATACTTCACAATTTGTGCTTCACTTGAATATTTGGCTAAAGCAGAGCCAGACCCAGAAGCCCTGGAGTAGAAGAGGAAGAACTGGATTTCTTTCATCCATTGTCAGAACTGGGTATAATAACAGCAGCCAAGATGGTGTTTTGGAGAGCTATAAAAGCAAATAAAACGTTTAAATTCCCCAGCAAAAGGCTCTTTGCAATGGTGAAGACATTTCCAGCGCCTAAGTGACCATTCTTCCTGATGCAACTCAATCACCACTGTAGCCGACTTGATTGTCTCTTTCCTTTGTCTGTAGTGATTCACCATGTAGCAGTCAAGGCAGCTCTTTAAAGAATGCATCTTAAGGAATACAGTTTATACTTTGGCTTGTAACTCTCTTATTAGATTGAGAATGAAATCCAGATCCCCCATTTTTTTCTTCAAGATCTTACTTCAACTGGCCCATAATCCTTCTCTGATCTTGTTTTGAACCTCTTCTACTGCCTACCAGACACATTGGCTTTTGTTGTTCCAAAAGTATGTGAAAATCTTCACTGTCTCAGAACTTGGTACCATGAGGCTCCTGTGCATGGAAACTTCTTTCCAATCCTCAGAAGACAGGTTGGTTACTGAGAGAATTTCCTCTTCCTTCCATACCTTTTTTTGGGTTGTTCCACCTTGAACTAGACAAAGGGATGTGGGCTTATTTTTTTTTTTAAATTATTGGCTGGTATATCTCCTGTGCCTAAGACAAAATTTAGTAACACCTAGAAAACCCTGCATAATGAAGAGCAGAGAGACCTCCAAAGTAGATTGTTGAGGAAACTTTGTATAGAGTGAGCTGAGGAGGGCCTGGGGCTGAGTTGCTGTACTCCAAGTTGCCCCTATTTGCTAATCCTACTTCCCACACCATGACTTAGAACATAGGCATTCTCTTTTCTTTTCTTTTCTTTTCTTTTCTTTTCTTTTCTTTTCTTTTCTTTTCTTTTTTTTCTTTTCTTTTCTTTCTCTCTTTCTTTCTCTCTTTCTTTCAAGATTTATTTGTTATATGTAAGTACACTGTAGTTGTCTTCAGATACACCAGAAGAGGGCGTCAGATCTTATTACGATGGTTGTGAGCCACCATTTGGTTGCTGGGATTTGAACTCAGGACCTTCAGAAGAGCAGTCAGTGCTCTTAACCTCTAGGTCATTTCACCAGCCCCCGGCATTTTCAAGACTTGTAAAATGTGTAGCCTCCCAAATCCCCGACCTGAAGTGCAAACAGTCCCTTGAATGTATTTCTCAGAGAAAGATACAGAATATGTAAAGCAGCTTGGTCTCCTGAGCAGTAAGTTCATGAGCAATACAACAGAGCCAAAGGGCCACCTGGGAGAGAAAATTCCAGGAAGGGAGAAGGGTCTGAAAAGGTCATGTTAGAATGACAGCACTTCTGTTTTTAATGGGATCACTTCTGCTTCTCAGTCCATAAAGAGCAGCACTGTTGAACACCGAGGATGCACATTTTCAGGTATCAGACAGTTTCTTTACCTTTAAAAAGCAGATTCTTGATGATTTTTTTTTTGATTACAGAAAAGTTGGGAGAAGAAGAAAGCAGTGTGCATGCTGAAAAAGAAAGGAAATGTGCAAAGGTAAGTCGTGCAGTGTGTGTGTCCCAGGGAGAAATTTGGTATCTATAGTGTTGTGGTTACTATGGTGACAATGTATTTTTAATGACATCGTTAAATGGTGGTATAGCTTCTTGTAACTAAGGGAGCTGTACAGAACAGCTGTGCTGTTTGGCCTTGGCCTGTCTTTTCTGCACGATGGTTTTTTAATGACTCTAAAATAAAAGTGTTGGATAGAGGAACACTGTTTTGCTATATAACCTATGTATATTTTAAATATAGACAGGGCTTTAGAGAATGTTAATTTTCCCATTTCAATACACACATGCACATACACATATATGCAGATAAAAACATACACACAGGCATATTTTATAGACAAACAGCTAGAGGCAAACTAAGTAGTTTTTATCTCCTCATTTAGCTACTGAGTTAGGACAAGCTCTTGGGGATCCTGACCCCAAACCAATTTTTTTCTACCATTGTATGATGCCTGTCCTAAATATAGAATGCCACAGCACCCATTGTATGCTTTCATACATCAACATTGGTAATTAGCCATGGTAGGTCATACCTTTAGTCCCAGCACTTGGGAGGCAGAGGCAGGCAGATCTCTGAGAGTTTGATATCAACTTCATCTATATAGAGAATTCCAGGACAGCCAAGGCTATGTAACTATGACACTGTCTCAAAAGAAAAAAAGTTGGCAAGTAGTTGCAATGAATGTCTAATCATCCTGACTGGGTTGTGTGATAGCTAGAGCCCAGAGGAAATAGCAATTAACATGTGATATAATTGGTAAGAGTCAGAGATGGAATTTAAATGACCCATGAGCCCTTTAAAATTTTTGCAAATGTGTTTTCATGCACATATAGTTTACTTTTTGTTTTTCTCCTACAACATCCCTTTCCTCCCTTTTCTTCCTGGGATCACAGGTGTGTGCCACTGCATCTGACTTCCTGTGTATTTTTTAGAGAGAGTCATCAATGGATCTTTGACTTCACCCCAATAAATGATGAACGTGACTCTTTCCTCATTTGTGTCCAGATATCATAACCCAAATGGGAAGATAAATGTTATATTGAGAAAAATACTTGTTAAGATGCCATGAAGGTTAACATCCTTGACTATAAAGGACTTGTAGACCTAAAGAAAATGATCAGGATCCAGTTGAAGTGAGGATGAAGGAAATGAAAGGGGCTATTCAGAGCAGGAAGTACAAATGCTGACACAGAGGAGCACTACCTATCCTCACTCATGGCCAAGAAAATGAAATCAATTCAGAGTCACACACGTTCATGCAAGGCTAGCACAGCCATGGACGGCTCCATTATATTCATTGTGGCAGAGGCCAGAGGAGGCTCCTGCATTTTTACTATGGGTTTAAGTTTGAACAAAAAGATTGAAAATAAAATTAATCATTTAGCTTTTAAAATGTCCACAAACTCACAGAGAGCTGCCTGCCTCTGCCTCCAGAGTGCTAGGATTGAAGGTGTGTACAGAAACAGAAACTACATGTGATATTTTTATATATTTAGAAATAGTAAGCCTTTCCTGGGGGGAGGGTTCCTAGAGACCCTCCAAACACATGTGAGTAGGCATGTACGTGTGAGCACACACACACACAAAGTAAAATGCAATAACCAAATAATATTAAAACAAGAATTACTTAACCCTGCAGTAATTTTTGGGCCTATGTTCTTTGTTTGTTAGTAATACCCCAAATTGGATGTCTGATCTTTGCTCAATGAACTGATTCATTTGAGAGTTCGTAAAACATAGGAAGGCTTTAGGAAAGGATTTGAAAGGAGAAATAATTTCCAGAAGCTAGAGTAGCAAGCCATCAAGGAAGATATGGAGCATGAAGTTTAGGGATATCCTAGGACCACACAGGATAGTGGGGGGATGAACGCCAGGTAGGTAAAGCTTGAAAACCCCTGGTTCAGAAGACTCTGGGAATGCAGAGACATAAGAAACAAGACACAGAAGGAGCTGGCAGGAAGATTTTTCTTCTAAGGAAAATAGGCCAGGATGAATCACAGGACACAGCCCAAAGTTGACTTATCTATTTACTCAAGTCCGAGAAAACAGCTTACGGCTATTTAATGAAACCCACTGCTGGGAAATTACATGTAGACACCATTTGGCTTGATAAATGGTTTTGCTCTGAGACTCAACATTAGAGCACTGCCTTTATCAGAGACTTTAAAAATTAATCGATTTTTTTTTAGAGTCATTTGTTTTCTAGAAAAATTTCACAGAAACTATGTAGTTGCCAAGGCGCCCTCCTTGTCTGGCAGTCTCCCTCCATGGTATGTTGCATTAACAGAACTTGTTAGAGTAACTTTTATTTGCCTGATGTAATTGTCATCTCCAGACTTACTGCTCCCTAAGCCTCTGTCTACTCACCTAGGACTAGAGGACTAGTCCTGGAAGCTTCTAGCCTCCATGCAATTGTATCTAGGCCTAACATGTTTTCAGCTTCTGATACATACTGCTGAATATGGTATTCTTTCTTGTTCTTTCTGAAATCTTTTGGCTAGTCAACTCAGCTGTTCTAACTCAAACTCCTCTCTAAGCTGACTGATTCAAACTGGCTTCTTTCAGCTTTTGACTGAATTGCTCTGCTTGGCCTCATATTAACTTGGCAATATGTTCTAATCTTCTGGCTTCTTCTCATTTCTAGCTTGTTCTGTCTTCACCTGTGTTTAGCTTGTTCTGTCTCTGCAATCTGTCTTTGAATAACTGTCCCAGTAATACTGCCTCATTCTCTCACTCTGTGCTGCTCCCTTATGTTGCCTTTCTTTCCTCTCTGATCTCATGAGAGTTGGGGATATCCTACTGTCAAAGTGTTTTCTGAGTTGTCACTTTGTCTACCTTTCAATTAGACATTACTTCCAAACATGGGTGTTTCCTTCTACAAACTAACTTTACCTTCATTGTTTGGGATTGAAGATGTGTACTAAGGGTATGTCTGCATTTTATCCAGATCTTGGAGACCTAGAAGGTCTTTGGATGTGATCAGAGCAGCCATGTTGCTGGATTAAAATTCCTCCACAAGTACTGATGCAGTATTCTTCTCTTAAAGTTATTTATTGTAATCCTGCATGTGTGTAAGTGTGCTATTTCACTGATGAGGAGGATAGAGGACATCTTTTGAGAGTCAGTCATTTTTGGTTCTCTCCCTTCTTCTTGGGATCTAATTCAGGCCAGCAGTCTTGTGCAGAAAGCACCTTTACTATCTATCCTAAGCCATCTTGCTGGCCCAATATTGATGTATTATAATTAATTAGGTCTCTATGGTTTAGTCTTTCATCGTGTTTTATAAATTTTGGCAAATGCATGACACATGTCTTTGGTTAAAGTTCCACAGACTGCTCCCACTGTTCTAAAACACCCCACTTTGTCTGGATTTATCCCACTCTTGAACTCAGCCTGTGACAGCCAAGGATCTTTTTGTCTTTTCCCTACTTAGTTTGTCTTCCCAGAATTCCATGCAGGAGTACGATTGTAATCATATGCTGTGAGTCCTTTTCAGCTTGGCTTCTGTCACTTAGTGCCTTGAAGGATCTTCCATTTCTCAGGGCTTGGCATTTTGTTTCTTCTTGCTGCTGACTAGCATCCCATTTTTTTCATTTCCAGCAGTAAGGAGAACAGTTGCTTCATGTCAAGTGTAGCACTTGGTGGTCTCAGTATTTGGAATTTCATCATCTCTTAGAGACACAATGTGACAGCTTAAGATTGGTTTGAGCTTTCTTTTCTTTTTCTTTTTTTAAAGATTTATTTATTTGATATATTTATATGACTATACTGTACCTATATTTAGACAAACCAGAAGAGGGCATCTGATTCCATTATAGATGGTTGTGAGCCACCATGTGGTTGCTGGGAATTAAACTCAGAACCTCTGGAAGAGAGTTAGTGCTCCTAACAGCTGAGCCATCTCTCCAGCCCTGGTTTGAGTTTTCTTAATGAATTTCAATATGGGGCAGTTTTTCAGGGGTTTGCACCTGCTCAGTTCTCTTGCCCAGCTGGAATACTTGTGACATTTTATTTCAATGCAGGGCAATTTTTCATGTGTTTACATGTGTTCAGATTGTTTTGCCCATCTGAAACACTTGCAACATTGTGTTACTTATGCTGTATTTTAGGAATTCCCAATGTGTTTTAGACACAAGGCTTTTTATCAATTATACATGCCACAAGAGTTTCTCCCTGTGTGGGGTATTCTTCTTGGATTTTAAATGTCCCCCAGAGTCCACGTATAGTTAAGCTGCTGGGATGAGGTGGGGCCTTCGCATGGTATGACCTATCAGAAGGAGGTTAGCTTTTGAAAAGGCTCTTGGGGCTTCAGCCCCTTGCCCCTCTCTGCTTCCCAGATGTTATAAAGTGAGCAGGCTACAGCCCTTTGCCCCTTTCTGCTTCCAGCTGTTATGAGATGAGCAGTTCTTATCTACTACACACTTCCTATTGTGATGTCGCACACTGGCCCCTAAATGGTAACCAACTGCTGGCTGAGACCTTTGAAACCATAAGACAAATTAAATATTTCTTTCTCAACTTGAAACTTGATTTTTTTCATGTGTTTTGCCACAACAGAAAGAATTCTTGAAACAGTAAATTTATGGAGAAGTTTCAACAAAGTCTGTTTGATTTTTTTTCATTGTACTTTCGTTGTACTAAAAGTAGGGGTTGGTCTGATGCTGCTATATATTCAAATGCTAAATACTGGCTCCTAAGATATATAGCTGCAGTCCCAATGAGCACATTCTCATGTACACCAAATGATATTGTGTAAACTTTTGTCAATTTCTCTGGCTGGTTAAATAAAATGGCTGACAGCCAATTCCTGAGGTGAATATACATAGATAGGGCTTCAGTTACTGGGCTGTGGGACACATGAGGCTGCAGAGTGGGAGAGAGAGGGAAAGAGAGAAGGGAGAACCAGGAAATGGCCTGATGGAGTGAATCTAGCACAGATAGGGTGCCTATTGGCAAGAAACCAAGGGAACTCAGCTAGGAAATACCCAGTCTAGCATAGTTTAGGGGCAATTGCCCAATAATTGTGCTAAATCTGATTAAAGAAACAGATAGGTCTCTGTCTCAATTATTGGGAGGCTGGCCAGGTCATAATAAAAACAATAGAGTTATTAAAGATCCAACAACAACAAAAATTTTCATTGATAAACTTCAGCTTGCCCTGTTTTTCTCTTATACTTTTTCCTAGAAGTCATAGCAGTTATAATTAAAATAAAATACTGTGGAGAGCGGGTGTGGCAGCCATCCCAAGATGGCACCCGGCTGGCTGCCAGGTCACATGACTCAACCCTGCATCATGTTGTTCCCCTTTAAGAGTCACGTATGCACTGGAGAAGTCCTTTGACATCATATCAGGCCTCTCTTGGGCCATCGTCTCAATCCTATCATGAGCCCCATAACTGGGGCAGCAGGCTAGGATCGGGGGCTTCCTGATGTAAGGTTTCCTGAATAAACTGCTTCAAGAATAGTCTCCCGTGTCGTCTCCCTTATTCTGCTGGACGGATAATGGCAGTGACAAAATACAGAATTTCGTTGTGCAGTTTATGGTGGCCAGTTTAATTCAGGCTGACTTCGGTGTATGAAGAGTTTGAGTTAATTTTGTTTAGCATAAAGTCTGTGTGTAGATTTTTCTTTCATGTGAAGTCCAATTGCTCTAGAACTATTGGTTGAAAACTGCTATTTTTTTTGACTGAATTAACTTTGCTCTTGTCAAAAGTTAGTTGGCTCTTTTGACATGAATGAATTGGAGAGGACTTAATGGGGCCCATTTTCTAGCTGAGGAGCAGTGGAAGTTCAATGGCTGCTAGGGAGATGGAGTAATTTTTCTTCAGGGATATGGCCGCTGTGGCCACTGACAGGTTGCCCATTCTCTAGTGAATGACCGTGTGTGTGTGTGTGTGTGTGTGTGTGTGTGTGTTTGTGTGTGTGTGTTTGTGTGTGTGTTTGTGTGTGTGTGTGTGCGCGCACGCGTGTGTGCTTATGGGTAGCACCAATTGGACTCAGTGAGTTATAAAACTAAAAGAAAAGGACATAAAGTTAGGAGTGGGTTATGATAGGGCAGCTGAGTTCTGCATAGGAGAGAACTGGGGTAGGTGTGATCAAGAGACATTGTATACATGTGTTTTCAACATAGTCAACAAAAATTTTAGTTGATTTTTTTTGTGTGTAAATCTATACATAGGCTCACTATACTGTTCCATCCACCCACTCATCTATCATCTATCTTTTTATCATCTATCTATCTATCTATCTATCTATCTATCTATCTATCTATCATCTATCTATCATCTATCTGTCTATCATCTATCTATCTATCTATCTATCATCTATCTATCATCTATCTATCTATCATCTATCATCTATCTACCTATCTATCTATTATCTATCTATCTATCTATCTATCTATCTATCTATCTATCTATCTATCATCTATCTATCTATCTGTCTTTAATTTTAAGCAGGGTTCCATGGATCCTCTTGCCTCCGTCTCTCAAGTGCTAGGGTAGCTGGTATGTGCTACCACACCTAGCCTGCTTATATTCCCAGCGAAAATATCAGTAGTGTCTTAATCATCATAGCATTATTCTCTGTCTCTGTTTCTCTGCCTATCTTTTTTTAACCCTCTCCTCTTCGTGGTGTGGAAACCAGAGGAAACCCTTTGGAGTCAGTCTTTGCCTTCCAATGTATTTGAGACAGTTTCCTCTTTGCTGTTTGCTCTTGCTAGCCCAGGAGATTCTGTGTATTCTCTCATCTCACTGCAGGAGCACTGAGATTATATAGGTGAACTCCTGGGTCCAGCTTATGTGGTTTCTGGAGACCGGAACTCAAGTCCAGTTCTATGCGGGTTCTGGGAACTCAAACCCAAGTCCTGGTGTTTTTGCTGCAAGCAATTTATTTTCTCAGCCATCTCTCTAGCTCATCTCCGGGTTTTTTTTTTTAAAGGAAGGTCCTTATGTGCAGCCCAGTCAGGCTGTGAACTCATCATGTTGTTCAACTGGCCACAAAATCATAATCCTCCTACTTCAGTCTGTCAGGGCTGAAACTGTATGTGACATTGTGACCAGCTTATTCAGATATTAACACCAGATGGTATTGGCCCTCCAACATTATTTGTCTTCCATGTTATATTGGCTATTCTGGATAGTTTGCCTTTTCATCTAAATTTTATTATTAATTAGTCAGTTTGTTTGAAGAAAAAAAGCAAATATCAGAACCATATTTGGAAATGGAAGAGATTTTGGAATTATCAGAATGGGAATTTAAAATAACAAGTAGTGCCAGATACAGTGTTACATACCTGTAGTCCCAGCTCCTTGAGAGGCTAAGGTGGGAATGGTATTAAGATCAGTGACTGAATTAGGGTTTCATGGTATGCTGAAACACCATAAACAAAAAGCTGGTTGGGGAGGAAAGTATTTAGGCTTACACTTCCACACCACTGCTCATCTTGTCAAAGAAAGGACAGCAACTCAAGCAGAGCTGGAACCTGGAGACAGGAGCTGATGCAGAGGTCATAGGGGGTGCTGCTTACTGGCTTGCTCATCATTGCCTGCTCAGCCTGCTTTCTTATAAAGCCCAGGTCCACCAGCCAGGGGATGTCACTACCTACAATGGTTTGGGCCTTCCCCATCAATCACCAAATAAGAAAATGCCCCACAGTCTTGCTCATAGCCTAACCTCATGGAGGTATTTTCTTAATGGAGAAAGTCTCAGAATACTTCAGTTTGTGTCAAGTTGACATAAAACTATCCAGCATAACTACTGTAGATAACATAGTGAGATATCTTTTCAAAAGGAAAATAAATTAATTAGCAAGCCAGGAGGTCTAAAGAAAAAGCAGATATCATAACATTTATGAGCATGTACATGATATGACAAGAAATATGGGAATTCTGAGAAAAGTCACTTCCTTTAACACAACAAATGCCCATCAGGAGACTGGACAAGGCCTAAGAAAGTCTCAGTGAGCTTGAACACATATTAATAGAATCTTCCAAGATTGAAAAAAAAAAAACATCAGCTGAGGAGATGGCTCTGTGAGTAGGAACACTGCTCTTCAGGCCTGGGGACCTGAGCTTGAGCCCCCAGCAACCAAATAAAAAACTGGACATGAACATGCATGTTTGAAAACCCGGCATTGGTGGTTAGGGGATAAAGACAAGTGTATGGGAAGAGCTTGCTGGCCAGTCAGGCTAGCAGAAACAGCTGGTTCAGAGTGAGAGACTGTCTTGAGGCAGAAGGTAGAGGACTATGAAGGAAGACACCTGACATCCTGCTCTATCCTTCACATGTGTGTTCATAAATGTGCACACATGTGCACATTTATGTATTATATATGCATACATACCTGTATGCTCATGTGCATCATACATATATACCATGTCCCTCAAGAACTGATATTATGTTCTTCCCTCAAAAGTAAACACTCTGGGATTGACAGAACAGTCCAGTGGATAAAGGCACTTGCTGCTGAGCCTGGTGGCTCGAGTTGTTTCCCTGGGATCCGCATGATGGAAAGACTGACCAGCTCCTGCAAATTGATCCTTGACCTCCACATATATGTTGTGGAATGTGTGCCCAAACAGTAAATAAATGATAGATAAATAGGAAATTTTAGAAAAGGAAATATTGTCCCCTTAATAGATGTCCCTTCCCTCAAATAAAGAAACCAAACAAACAGAGAGACTAGGTAGAGTTAAAGGCAAATAGATGGCATCATGGATAAAGTGCTTGCTTTGCAAGCATGGAGACTGGACTTCAGATCACCAGCACCCACATAAAAATCAGGTGTGTATCTTGTCCTACCTGTAACCTAAGTACCCAGGAGGTGGTGATTTGGGATCCTTTGGAAAAGCCGGCTAGGTAGACTAACCAAAGTGCCCAGGTCCAGCTTTAGGAAGCAAAGTTGAGAGCAGTCAAGGAAGTCATTCATTAGTTTTTAGCATCCATGCGCGCGCGCGCACGCGCATGCACACACACACACACACACACACACACACACACACACACCACACCTGTATATATGCACCCATGAACACATGTATGTATACACATACCTACAACACTCAACTGTATATATGCATCTACTATATACACACACACTTGTATATATGTAAACACCTATATATATGGATACACCACACACATATCTGTATATATGCACACCCCCTCCTGTATAAATGCATACACACACACACATATACATACATACATACCACACATGCATATACATGCAGAAAAGCAAGCAAACAGAAATTAAAAACCCAGAACTTAACAAAATACAGGCAATTATAAGATGTATAACGCATGTGCCCTGTGAGTGGGAGAAAGGAAGTGAAGAAGCATTTGAACTCATAACAACTATGACTGCTCTATAGGCTTAGATTTTTTAAAACCTACTGTTAATAAGGGTTCTCAAATGCTTTGACTCTGGTTCTAGCACACTGTCCAAAGGTAGGGGAGAAAAAAAAAAGGTAAATAGGACAAGGGGATGGGGCCTGTTTAGAAGTAGTTCCTTGGGGCAATTCCAATCTCTGTTCATCAGGATATGAGCAGCTCAGTTCAGTAGTGTCAGGACACCAAATATGAATCAGCAGTAGTGGCACGATCTAGCAGAGAGCACCAGGCCAAAGCAGCATGAGGCAGTGGGAACGACCAGGAACGGCCAGGATGCCGGAAGTTCTCTGCCATGCCTCTCTTAACAAAGTGAAGATCAGAGATGAAGACTCAAGACCAACCAGGTGCTGAAAGCCTGCTATGCAGGCTGCCATGGTCTGCTGAGTCTATCTGTATTTATACTCCCTCCAACCATCACGTGTCCTCCCACAGGTCTTGCCTCAGCAAAACACCATGTAAGTCTTTCTTAGTGAAACCCCACATGAATTTGTATCACCCTGGGCAATATAATTGAAATGCATACACATTATTTACTTATTTTGTGGTACAAGACCGAACCCAGGGATTCATTGGTGTAAGGCAGCACTACAGTGGTGCTATGCCGTCAGCTCCAAAACCCCAGAAATATTTTATTTCACTGTGTGGGGACTAGAAGTTCAAGATCAAAGTGTTGTAGGGTCATAATTCTCTGTGACTCTGGGTATTCCTCTGTGTATTCATTTCATCATTTCCTGGCTGTTGGTGGGTAGCTGTATTTGCAGTTTCTTGGGGTGTTGGCTGCATCACCCTTGTCTGCTTCTGTCATCACATGACTCTCTCCCTGTGTGCTCATATAGTTATTTTCCTCTGTGTGTCTATGTTCAAACTTATCTGTTTTTAAAAACATCTATCTGTATTTCAGATTTTAATGTTATTTACAACATGGTTGGCAAAAAAGAGAAAACTAAACAGCATCATATAGAACACATGAGCTGAGTCTGTCAGATTAGAGCAACTCCATTTAAAGTGTTCCTTGAGTTGAACAAAGTTATATACTGTTGAATCTACATTGACAGGTCCCTTTACCAAGCACAGTTCACACCTTTGGGAATGTTTTCAAATGGATACATATATACAAAGGGAGGGAAAGGAAATCAGACATTAACACTGAATTTTTATATCCATTTATGTTGTTTCTGGTTAACAACACACTTACTGAAAACGAAATGCCAGAGAAGCTGTCATAGTCTACATCGACTGACAATCGCAACAATCAATCATTTTCTGTTCTGACCATTTTTAATTGACCACGAACTACCCTGAGTTCACCAGGAGATATATTCAGAGTCAAGGAGGAAGACCTAGGGGATGATTTCTGTTTTGGAGGAGAGCAATATCCCCACAATTGACTTAAGACAAAAACATCTTAACATTCATTCTTGGTGGGCAAAAGATTAATGTCCTTAGTTTTGACCCATGTTGAATTTGTGCTATTCTTCTAACTCCATTGGGCTTAATTCTTCTTCTAGTTCATCTAAATCTTCCACAGTAAAAAGCACTCTTTATCAATAGAAATGAACCAACGACTCCATTTTCTTCTCGGTCCTCTTAGTTTTCTTCTCCGACATCCCTTTCACCATTGCTGTCTGACATCCAGAACCTTTGCTTGATTGTTTCTCATCATTATCTAAAGTGTGTGTGCCCAGCATTGCATAGCTGTCTATGTGATACCGGTCTTGTTTGCATCCTTTGGGATGCAATTTGTACTCACAGCACCGTCAGCCTCATCAGCACTGGCTCTCTGCATATACTGAATACCATCTGCTTCTTCCTCTTTGTGGACCAGTTCAGCATGAAATCCAGACACTCTGGACTACCGATCACCAAGCACACTCCCTGCTGTGAGGAAACCTTTACTCCTTTTCATATATTGTTCAAGTCTATCAGTTTTTTTCCTTGTTCCTTCCATTTTTCCCCCAAAAGAGTGTAGGATGATTTTTAGTGACATACCTAGAACAGGACACATTCCTTGAAAATGTCATACAAGTATATAATGAATCTTGATCATATCCATTGCTTGCCTTCTCCTAAATCCTTCTAGGAATTTCCTCTCTAGCTATCCCATCTTGGTTCAAACTTCACATCCTCTTAACATTAATTAACTAGGAGTAGACCTGTAGCCCCAGTTGGAACTCCAGTTCCAGGGATCCAGGGATCCTCTTCTGGCTTTAATAGGCACTGCATGCATATAGTAGTACACTTACACACACACAGACAAAAACAATCATATTGATAAAGCAAAAAAAAATTCTTAAACTTTTAATGAATTAATTAATGCCCAGGTTAATTAATTAGTGATGTCTGTATATTTATGGGTGAGGGGTTATCCATGGGGAGATGGGGAACATGGCAGTGGACACCCTCTCCTCAAAGAAAAATGACTCTCCCTTCCCTAACAACCATCAAAGGCAAATGGATTCTCAACTAGGAGTCATGTCTTACAGATTTCTCTTCCATTCTGTGCTGGAATTTTAACTGACTTTATCTTGTGTAAATAATCACAGTGCTGTGAGTTCATGTGTACAGCAGTCATGTCATGTCAAGGGGACAGCATGTTACAGGCTGAACATTCAGTCAATTTTCTCAGGACTTTCAATAATGAAAGTCTCTGCATTAGTCACTTCAATAGAAGCTTCTCAAACCAGGATTGGGAGAGTCACAAATCTATGCACATAAGTATTTACAAGGTAGTTTGATAGCATGGTAACTTAGAAAAGAACATCAATAGGTTCTTCCCTAGGGCCTAGCCATGAGTTTTGACTTTGCTTATAGTATTTATTATGCATGAACTCTTTGATATGTTTATAAAAAGATAAAGAGGTATAAGTTATATTCTATGGGAGTTGGTGAGGTATGGGGAAAGGGGGTGTCTCAGTGGGCCCATGCCAAAGCATCACCCCCCCCCCCCCCCCGCCAGAGACCAGCCACACAACTTATAGTATCGAATAGAGTTTATTTAGGGCATGGGGAGGGGAGTTAAGAGGGTAGTAGAGGCAGAGAAAGGCAGAGAGAGAGAGAGAGAGAGAGAGAGAGAGAGAGAGAGAGAGAGAGAGGAGAAATAGAGCCTGTCATGACCACATGGAGAGAGGGGAGGAAGGGAATGGGGAGAGAGGGGGAGCAAGAGAAGGCAAGAAAGGGAGGAGGGGACAAGTATCCCCTTTTATAGTGGGCCAGGTCTACCTGGCTGTTGCCAGGTAAGTGTGGGGTGGAGTTTAGACAGAACGCTAACACTCTTGCCCTAAAAGCATAACTCAAATCAAGAAAACAGATGGTCACATAGTCATGTGACTATCATACCAGTGGTACCTCTTGCCTGGTGGGTTGGTATTAAAGTGCGTAGGCTCTAGTGCTAGATAAAACTATTGATGTCTTTTGTCCCCAAAGAACCTGCATGGTAGTACCATCCTGCACTGGGATAGCCAGCGGGGTTAGTTCAAGATTTATTTCCCTGTGTCCTATAACCAAAGGGTGCAGTGTTTTTAACAATAGAGTCTTACCACCTGCTGAATGTGAGAAACCAAGAGCAATGGTGATAGCCTGTAGTGTTTTAGGAGGTGCTGGGCTTTCCTGAGAAATAATTCATAAGGAGATAACCTGTGCCTGGCACTTAGATTTTCATTAACATTTCCTTCTGGGAACCCTAACCCAGGCTTGCTCTTGACACAGGAGGTGTGGAATACACTTGTAGTCCCAGCTGCGTGCAAAGTTGCGGCATGAGGATCACTTGAGATAAGGAATCTAAGACCGATTTTGGCAACATTAGACAAAAATCCCCAAAACAAACAAACAAACAAACAAACAAAAACACCCCCAGAAAACTCAAGCCAAATGAAATCAACAAAGAAAGAACCAAATGGAAACACATAAACCAAAAATATATATCCTTGCCACTAGGAAAAAATATCATCCACATCTATTCATAACACATGGACTTATTTCTCTTTGAATATTGACTTTTTTTTGAGTCTGGCTTTTATCTCTGGTTAGTCTCCAATTTATAGAGAGATCCACCTGCTTTGGGATTTGAAGTGCTAGGATTAAAGGCCTGCCCCACCATGGCTGGGTCATATTTACTTTTAAGTGTTTTGTTGGTTTTAAGTTATTTTTGGTAGAAGAATAAAAGGTTTGTTCTCAGTAAAAACAAATTTTATAAACACCCCTCATTGGAAAAGATGCCATTTGCATCAACTCACAGATAAATCAAGATCTTTCAGTGTTCTTTCCCTATTCTTTACTACCAACTTTAATTTGCCCCTCTGCTGCTGTATTTGGAGAGTGTGCCAGAGTGTCTTTGTGACCTGGTAGAAGACCCTGGAGGTGATGTGATGCAGTGTTGCTTGGGCACTGTGCACACATCTGGTTCCTGGGTATAACACATGTACCTGATGCCTGGGCACAGTACACACATCTGGTGCCAGGGCACCGTGCACACATCTGCTCCCTTCATTTGACATCTTTTTTTAGGAATCAGAATGAGTCTTGCTGGAGATTCTTCCCTATCCTGCCCTCTTCCCATGATCCATAGGCTTGACTTCTGATTTTGTTTCATTCAGAATCAAAGTATCCAATAAATCACTCCCCAGTAGCATGCTGTTTAACCTTTTCAGAGAAGACAAATGTGGCCCTTCCACTTTCCGGAGCCCAAACCTTCAGAGACCAATGTCTAGGCAGAATGTACTATTTGTCTCAATGAAAGAGGAACTATTCTCCGCAGAAGATCAATGAGGACAAAAAGCTCCATTTTACAGTGGCAATCCTGAATTTGACCCCAAGCCCTGATGGTACAGCTGAACAGCAGACTAAAATGAAAGCCCAAAGCAGAAACTGAAAGGAATAGAGAAGGGGACCATATCACAGAGCCACGCATACTATAAGATCTATTTTTTTTTTTTGCTCTGGTGTTTACAATTTAATTTCAGTATCATCTCCATTGTTTGTATCAATGACATTTATATGAAGTATTTATTAGGGGTGAGGGAATAAAAATGGTTTCATTCCTCTGCTGCACCCCTTCCCCCCCACCCCCCCCCCCGCAATCTTACTGTAGGAAAGGGACTAACTACAGAATACTCAAGAGCTTTCAAAAAGTGGGAGAGGGGCCAGAGAGATGAAGGTTCAGCTGTTGAGTATTTTTTACTCTCGAGGAGGAACCAAGTACAATCTTACTCTCATATAGAGACTCGCAACCTCCTGTAACTGCCATTTCAGGGTATTTGTCGCCCTCTTCTGGCCTCCATGGGCAGTGCATTCATTGGTACATAGAGACAAACCTTCATATTCAGAAAATAGAAATTATATATATATGTTGATGTCCTAGCTTTAAAGTAGCATGCAGAAAGAATAAATTCTGCCACATTCTGCCTTTCTGTTTGTGAACTCCCTCAAAGGACTAGATAAAGATCATTAAAACTACAAAGACGAGTCTGCTTTACTCCCTTTACTGACTCAAATGTTCACTTCACCCAGCACCACCCTCACAGATACACCGTGACAATATAATATTTGACCAAACACCTGGCTTCCTCATGGCTCAGTCACTTCGTCAGAGAAGTTTGTACAGCAGCCTGGACCTACTTCAGAGCCTTCTGCCTCATTCAGCTCTGTGGCCTCCTTGGTAAGTGGATCAGAGTACCATATGCAAAGGAGGGGAGCATTGCCTCTTGCAGAATACACTGGGGTCATTATTCCTTAGGCTTCCCTTTTGGCGTTTAGAAGGGTCAAATGCAGTCATGCATTCACCTTGGGGGGACAACTCGACATGTCCCACACTATTGGACTGTTAGGAATTTAGCTGGTTTTCTTTGAGACTTGCTCTATAACCCAAGGGGGCCTCAGACTTGTGAGATAACTCAGATAGACTTCAAACTTGCTATGCAACCCAGGCTGGTCTTAAACTCAAAATCTTCCTATCTCAGCCTTTCAAGTGCTTAGAGCTGAGTGCTAGGATTGTAGGCATACACCGACATGATTGGATGAAATGTTCAAACAAAATTATTTACCACTCTGAAATCAGCCTCCAAACTCCTTATCCACACAGGCAAAGCTTGTTTGGTTTGATCAGTGTAAGGCTGTCAGTGAACTAGCGTGTAGCTCTTCAGAAGGGAAAAGGAGTTGTTGCCAGTTCTTTTCTCATCTCTATGACAAAAGAAACTAAAGAGAGAAAGGTTAGTTGTGGCTCATGGTTTGAGAATACAGAAAACACAGCAGCTGGACGGAGCATGGCAGCATTGCGTCTGCTGTGTGGAAGCAGAGATAGACGCAGGGACCCACCTGCTTTCTGCTTGATATCTAGTCTAAACACTTAGTCCATTGACGACACTGTCCAAATTTAGGGTGGGTCTTTCTATTCCAGTTAATTTTTTTTTCTGGAATCATCTCTAGACACAGTTGTAGTTTTTTCTCCTAGACCGATTCCAAATCTTGTAAAGGTGACAAAATAACCATCATGGTGATAAAGAGTCCTGTGACCTAGAGCTGCAGAACTAAGACAAGGTATACTGCAGGCCTTATCAACAGACAGTGCATTGTTTCCACCTTACAGACAGGAGTGAGGAAAGGGCATCTTTCAGGGCAACAGCTGTCTGTCAGGGCCCACCACATCAAACTATGAATACATGCATTTGTGTTTTGTATCAGCAACTCTACTTCTATGTATCTATTGAGTTAACTAGGAAGAGTCAGTGTAGTGCCTCAAACTTGTAATTCTATCAAAATGAGGCTGAGGTGGGAAGAGCTTGTGTTCAAAGCCAGCTTGTGCTAAATAGCAAGTTCTTGGCCATCCTGGGTTATATGAATGAGACCCAATTTCACAAGCAAGCAAGCAAGCAAGCAAGCAAGCAAGCAAGCTTGCACACACACACACACACACACACACACACCTTCACAACCAAAGCATAGGAAAAAAATCACTGATAACAGAATTACTGACCCACGGTGTAATGTACTGTGTTGTAATATGTGCCAGAAAACATTGGAAACAACCCAAGAATTCATCAATAGAGAATGGATACCTTTTGGTGTCACCATATCATGGTTGGTTAAGTAAATGTAGGCAGGAAAGAGGAAGGCCCTGTTGTGCAGAACACTCTACTACAGAATGTATAAGAGAGATAAGAACATCCAATTTATGTATTTATATGTGATATTGACATATATGCAGTATACAACACACAATAAACCAATCAAATATGTACATAAAAGAGCAAGTTCATACCAAGATAGAATCTTTGAGTTCAAAATCTTTAGGAAGGCTGACAAGAGAGGATCTCAAGAAGAGCTGACATTGTAACTCAAGGCTGAAGAACCTCGAACAGAATTTCCTCTTGCTCAGGGATGATTTGCCTACTGTTTCCACAGACCTTCACCTAACTGGAAAAAGCTTACACATCTTATGGAAGGCATTCTGTTTTATGTAATGCCTACTGATTTAAATGTAAGTCTCACTTAAAAATGCGGACACAGAAACCCCTCAGTAACTGACCAAATACCCAGTTTTGTTGTCCAGCCAAGTGAGCACATAAATTGTCTAATGTGGAGGAATACAGTTGTAAATACCGAGGCAGAAAGAGAATAAGTTTTGGGTCAGTCTGGGTTACAAAGCAAGTTCCAAGTCAGCCTAGGTTATGGGGATATACAGTGAGACCTGTCTCAACAGACAAACAATCAAACTACAAAAACAACCCTGTAAAACCTTTACACATAAAATTACCTACAAGTACATAGAATGCAATTAAAGATACTGCATTATGCCAGGCAGTGGTGGCGCATGCCTTTAATCCCAGGACTTGGGAGGCAGAGGCAGGCGGATTTCTGAGTTTGAGGCCAACGTGGTCTACAAAGTGAGTTCCAGGATAGCCAGAGCTACACAGAGAAATCCTGTCTCGAAACCCCCCCCCAAAGATACTGCATTATATCTGTCTATCTATCTATCTATCTATCTATCTATCTATCTATCTATCTATGTGCATAATGTTATAATACTGTTGACACCAGTGTTCTCATTTTAAAAATAATATAATTTAGACTTGGCTAAAATACACGGTTTTGTTAATGTCATGAAATGCCTTGTTTTTCAGTGTCAGACAAAAATAATCAAATAAAGATACAAATCTTCCAAATTTAGTCTCAGTTGGAAACTTCAGCGTGGACTCAGGAAATAGTCCTAGATATATCCACAAAAAGGCTAGAACCTCAGTGGTCGATCTAGCAGCAAAAAGTTAACAGGAAGTACTCTTCCTGACCTCAAAGGAAATCAGGTCTTTGGAAAATTAGCTAAGTTCAGATTCTGGGCAGAAAATGTGCAAGGTGACTTTGAAATATCTTGTAACTAAAAGCAAAAGGGCCACCAAAGACAACTGGGATTATGTCAGAAAGACTTATCTCACCAAAGACAGGACAACCTAGCCTGGCAAAGTGTGTGTTGTAATCCCAGCATTTGGAGCTTTGAGGACAACCTGTACTATAGAGTGAGATGCTGTCTTTCTTTCTTTCTTTTTTTTTAACTAAAGATTTTATTTTATTTTTACTTACCTGTATCTTTGTGTGTCTCTGTGTGGGTATATGCATATGTGTACAGGTATCCACAGAAGTCAGAAAATGGCACTGAATCTCCTGGAGCTGTGGTTATGGGAGGTTGTGAGCTACCCTATGTAGGTGCTGGGAACTGAACTTTGGTCCTCTGGAAGAGCAGTCAGTGCTCGTAGCTTCAGGAACACCTCTTCAGGCCTACTAGACCTCATCTTAAAACACACATGCACAAGAAAACAAACCAAGCAAAAAGATGAAAGGGTACGAATACAAAAAAGTCAGTGTTGTTGGTATTAAAACAGATGGGGAATAGAAGAAAAGAGGTTATTTCATGATTATGACAGAGGTGAGTAGTGGGTGGAGGACCTTTCACATGTTAGTCCTGACGTTTCTCAGGGAACAGGAACAAGACACCGACGAACCAGGGTTTCCCCAAGGGACAGGTATTCCCACCTCCTGCAAAGCCATTTAGCTTTTTCCATCCTCAGGGCCTGTTATTTGTGAAACATGCACACCTGCAGGTTAACAAGTATTTTCTGTTGGAAATGCTGGGATTCAATAAAGCAGGGTATGTATTTGATCCTTCTTTGTGGTGATTCATGAGATCTGAACATGAGCCTTTGTTTAAGTATTTGCACATGTTAAGCATGTAAAAATGCATATACACATCCATCCTCCCAGCCAGGCTCATCTTTATAGTTCTAAGCCTTACTTATAAAACTTGAGTTATGTGCTCGTTTCGGCAGCACATATACTAAAATTGGAACGATACAGAGAAGATTAGCATGGCCCCTGCGCAAGGATGACACGCAAATTCGTGAAGTGTTCCGTATTTTTAGCAATATACAGATTCAATGCAATACCCATCAAAATCCCAACTCAATTCTTCACAGAATTAGAAAGAGCAATCCTCAAATTTATCTGGAATAACAAAAAACTCAGGATAGCTAAAACTATTCTCAACAATAAAAGAAATTCTGGGGGTATCAGTATCCCCGGCCTCAAGCAATACAACAGAGCAATAGTGTTAAAAACTGCATGGTATTGGTACAGTGAGAGGTAGGCAGATCAATGGAACAGGATTGAAGATCCAGAAATGTACCCACACACCTATGGCCACTTGATCCTCGACAAAGGGCCTGAAAACATCCAATGGAAAAAAGATAGCCTTTTCAACAAATGGTGCTAGTTCAACTGGAGGTCAGCATGCAGAAGAATGGGAATTGATCCATCCTTGTCTCCTTGTACTAAACTCAACTCCAAATGGATCAAGGACCTCCACATAAAGCCAGACACTCTGAAGCTAATAGAAAAGAAACTGGGGAAGACCCTTGAGGACATCGGTACAGGGGGAAAGTTCCTGAACAGAACACCAATAGCGTATGCTCTAAGATCAAGAATTGACAAATGGGACCTCATAAAATTACAAAGTTTCTTTATGGCAAAGGACACCATCAAAAGGACAAATTGGCAACTAACAATTTGGGAAAAGATCTTCACCAACCCTACATCAGATAGAGGGCTAATATCCAATATATATAAAGAACTCAAGAAGTTAGACTCCAGAAAACCAAATAACCCTATTAAAAAATGGAGTACAGAGTTAAACAAAGAATTTTCACCTGAAGAACTTCGGATGGCGGAGAAGAGTACAGAGTTAAACAAAGAATTTTCACCTGAAGAACTTCGGATGGCGGAGAAGCATCTTAAAAAATGCTCAACTTCATTAGTCATTAGGGAAATGCAAATCAAAACAACCCTGAGATTTCACCTTACACCAGTCATAATGGCTAAGATTAAAAATTCAGGAGACAGCAGGTGTTGGAGAGGGTATGGAGAAAGAGGAACACTCCTTCACTGCTGCTGGGGTTGCAAATTGGTACAACCACTCTGGAAATCAGTCTGGCGGTTCCTCCGAAAATTGGGCACCTCACTTCCAGAAGATCCTGCTATACCACTCCTGGGCATATATACCCAGAAGATTCCCCAGCATGTAATAAGGATACATGTTCCACTATGTTCATAGCAGCCCTATTTATAATTGCCAGAAGCTGGAAAGAACCCAGGTATCCCTCAACAGAAGAGTGGATGCAAAAAATGTGGTATATATACACAATGGAGTACTATTCAGCCATTAGAAACAATGAATTCATGAAATTCTTAGGCAAATGGATGGAGCTGGAGACATCATACTAAGTGAGGTAACTCAGACTCAAAAGATGAACCATGGTATGCACTCACTAATAAGTGGATATTAACCTAGAAAACTGGAATACCAAAAACATAATCCACACTTCAAAGGAGGTGCAAGGTGGCCCCTTGTTCTGGAAAGACTCAGTGAAGCAGTATAGGGCAAAACTAGAACAGGGAAGTGGGAAGGGCTGGGTGGGAAAACAGGAGGAGGGAAGTGGGCTGATGGGACTTTTGGGAGTGGGGGTCTAGAAAAGGGGAAATCACTTGAAATGTAAATAAAAAATGTATCAAATAAAAAAAAGAAAAGAAAAAAAAGAAAAAATTTAAAGCTGACTTTTAAAATGTACACATAGGTAGAAAATCCTATTGTGTATATAACAGTGAGAAAATAGTGATTTGTATGGCGGCGTATTTTTATAAATAAATATATCTGATTTGGGCTTTAAAAACTTGAGTTACAAAAGGAGTTTCAAAACTCCTTTTTTAATTTATTGAGTTATGATTAATAAACAAAATTTGTACATATTTAAGGTATACAAGAAGTGATGCCCTTTGTAAAAGGTATATGTGTTTTGCAACAATGACCACGTTGAGCTAGTTAGCATAATGATAGATTGTAGGCTAAAAATATCACATACATATAATTTTTTAGGTCCTGTTTCCCTCTCTTAAGAAATCTAGGTTTCACTGTTTCACTACAGTTTGTCTAAGTCACAATCCCATACACTTGGTTTTCAGAACTGAAACATTTTGGCTAAAAGTTTCTTCCTGTTAGCTACCACCTTGACATTTTCTGTCACCCTGTAAGCCCCTGATAACTGTCATTCTATGTTCTATTTTTGTGAGCTCTATCTTCTTATGATTGCACATATAAACAAGGTCATCATGTATTTATCTTTCTGTGACTAACTTAGCTGTCATGTTCCCCAGGCTGATTGTTGTGGTTGTAAATGAAAAGTTTTCTTTCCTTTTTAAGGACTAAGCAGTTTTCATACACAATACATACCTGATACATTTTTCTATCCATTTACCCATTGATAGATTTCTCCCCTATCTTGAGTATATATTGTGAATGTGCTGGTTAATTTTTGTCAACTTAACATAACCTACAGTCACCTGTAATGTAAATCAAGGAATTTTCCCCATCTGATTACCTGTGGGAGTGTTTTCTAGATTAATGATTGATGTGCCCAGTCCACTGTGGGCAGTGCAACTCCTGGGTAGGCAGGTGGGCCTGAGTTATAGAAAATAGGTAGGCTGAGCA
Organism: Apodemus sylvaticus; assembly: GCF_947179515.1. NCBI lineage: Eukaryota > Metazoa > Chordata > Mammalia > Rodentia > Muridae > Apodemus > Apodemus sylvaticus. The sequence continues at coordinate 2,027,973 of NC_067480.1, read as the reverse complement.
AGACAAGCAGAACAGATCAGCAAACGCTTCCTTTGGTTTCAGTTCCTACCTCTAGGTTCCTGCTTCTGTTCCTGCCTTGACTTCCTTCCACAGTGAGGAGCATGGTGGGGCCTGAAACCCAAAACTTCTTTCCTCCCCAGGTTGCATTTAACTACAATGTTTCTCATACCAACAGATAACAATGCCAAAACAAACCCAAGAGTGCAGGTATCTCTTTAAGAGAGCACTTTAAAAAAATTTCCTTCAGATATGCACAAAGAAGTATCATGAACTAGATGGCTTAACATGTAGTTCTGTTGGTTCATAGTTCTGGAGGCTGCAAGTTCAAATTCAAGGCAAGCTGATTGTTCCAGTGATGTAAGGTGGGGTCTGTTTCTGACTTCTTTCTTGGTGGCTGCCTTCTTCCTAATCCTCATTGACATCATCTTTCCATTTGCGTCTCTGAGTCCAATTTTTCCCCTTTATAAGGGCACCAGTTGTATTGATTAGGTCCTGTGCTCGTGGCTTCATTTTAATTTGATTACCTTTGTAAAGTACCTGCTTCCAAGTATGGTCACATTCTGAGTTCCAGAAAATTAGACAGTCGACGTGGGTCTTGGTGAGATGTGAAAAGAAGTCTCTGACTTTTATATTCCATGACTTTGCCAAAGATTCTCTTTGTTCCTTGCTCCTAAGTGGAGAAGGTAGTGAAGACATTTTTGGGATGGAAAGAGTTGAAATGTTGGGGTTCTATTACAGGAATTGTTAGGAACAGACAAGGGGGTTGTTGGCAAACTGGGAAGTGCTTGGTCCTTTGTGTAATCATTGTGCTTAAAATTCAACTACTGATTTGTCAGTCTACAAATAATTGGAGATGCTGAGTAACTTTTCATTAGCTGTATTTTTTTTTTTGCTTTGATTTTTTTATTTTTGGCAATAGACAAAAAAGGAAAAAATAAAAAGGGTGGAAATGGGACTCTATTGATGTCAAAATTCTTTGCTTGGAGCAAAGATGTAAAGGGAGAAGAGACAAATTCTATTGACATTTAATCCTGTCCCCACTCACGCAGTTTTCCTTATTTTAGGAAATCATGGGTAAGGAAGTTTTGCATGCCTATAATCCCAGCACTTGGATCACTGATGCAGGAATACTCCAAGTCTGAGGCAATACTGAGCCAAATAGGAAGACTAGAGTCAGGGAGACTAGAGTCAGCGACACAATTCTTTCAGCACTAAACAGAGCAATACATTTAACACGATAGCAGAATCCCAAGGAGTCAGTGGAAGGTGTTTCCATTGACACATTTCAAGGATGCCTTCTGAAAACAAAGATGGACAAGATAGATTGGGAAATGGTTCTTTAGTAGCTGTGGGAAAGAGTTTGTAATGAAACATTTTTGGAAGTGGATGCACTTTACACTGTAGAGGTTCTGACAGCAGCTTTCCTGAACCCAAATATTCCGGGTCCCCACAGGATGTGGTTCTGCTGTGATCACAGGTGCTCCCTCCATGGGGGTTTCTGGGCTTGCATCTGTGCTCTCTAATCTCTGGGTCCACTGTGGGCTCTTGCCATGTGTCTCCCCTTTAACATACTCTTCAGCCTGCATCACTTTGCACCCATCTTTCTCTTGGAGATCCTTCAGTCACCTCAGGAGGAGAGAAAATCACCTCTGTCAGCTCAGTTGGGAGCAGAACTCTTCTGGCAGGGAAAAACTGGTCTTCAAATAAACTGGTCAACCCTGTTCTCTACTCCTGCTACTTGGGTAAGATCAGAACTAGGTTTGTGAAAACTTGTGAACAAAAAATAAAACAACAACAACAACAAAAAAAAACAACAAAAACATGTATAGTCTGTGGCTCCAAGGCAGCACTGCCTAAGCACATAAGCTGTGCATGAAAAGCATGTCTGATTTGCAGGATGATTTCCAGCAGCTGCTGCTTTTATAGTTGATGCCTCAGTGTGCCACACCTCTTGGCTGGAGTTTGGCATAGTTACAATCACAGAGGCAAAAGCACCCCTGGTGTTCTACAGTGCAGTGTGTGGCTCCTTTTGCTAGAAAGTATTGCTTTGGATTGTCAGAGGTTGGAAAGAGAGATGCTAAGACTGGGTATGAGGAGGAGCAGTGATAGGCTCACGAGGAAGAGAGGAGGAGGGGAATGATCTGGGGCGTGGTAATGAGACTCCGGGGTACCTTCATATGGAAAGCATAGTGGCTGTGGCCTCCGAAGCCAGATCGCAGTAGCTGAGAATCATTCCTAACTTCCAAACTCTCTCCTCACCTAAAACCTTTTAAATTGCTCTACCCCTGTCATTCTCTACTCCACTTGGGCCCCTTGTCATCTTTGTCACATCTTCACTATGAAAGGAGTTGCTTTTCTGCCTACTTATGGCTTCAGAACAAAGAGGGTTCCTATTTTTAGGGGTTGAGGATAAATAGCAGGGCAACGGGCTTTGAAATTCAAGTGAACCATTGAAGCTCTTAGACATAATTTTAATGGGGTAGTGCACTTCTCTAGATATTCTATCTATTAATGATTAGGGATAGGCTAGAACTCAGGCTGTAATTACTCACAGTGTTGTATCCCAGAATAAAGGCACAGCCCTTTATTCTCATAGTGGCTAACAGTTAACCCTCTGGAGGGCACTTTCTCCCTGCACTTGAATACATCTGTATCTATCATGTATATTTAGATATTCATGAGTGTTCTTGCCCAGTATTTATGTATGCATACATGTTTATATGTATGACATATGTAATCAGCTAGTTCCTGACTTGTGATGGTGAGATTTATGATCTTGAGTATTGTTGCCAAAGCAACAAGAATTTAAGTTTTGAATCTGCCTGCTTTCTGGTAGTGACATATAGCACAATATCCCCTGTGCCTCTGGGTACCATCAGTAGAAAATTGCAGCCAGCCATACAATCATGGGATAAACAGCTGGTACTCTACATCAAGCTACATTGCTAAGCTTTAGCATGGGAAGGCTGGGTATATTAAATGTATTTTCTCCTTACATTATTATTTGTGTGTGCTTGCACATGTGTGTGTGTGTGCCTTGTACCACACTACTTGTGGAAATCAGAGGATAACATGGGGGAGCCAATTCTTTACGTCTACCACGTGGGTCACAGGGATCGAACTCAGGGTGTCAGGGCTGGTCCCAAGTGTCTTTGCCAATACAGTTGTCTTTCTGAGCCCTACCTATGTTATGTTTAACACATGACTTAGTTTATTGCACTCCAGTGATCTGGGAGATTAAGCTACACTCAAAAGCTGGTTAGCCACTAAGAGGCATGACAAAACAAATATCAAGCACAGTAAGATTAGCAATGGATACACCTCCATTTGCTTCTGTATACTCCAGTTGTGTTTCTCTCAGCATCTGGAGGAGGTCATTTAATTTTCTGGCTAATAATCTGATATGTATTTTTTAAAACCTTTTTTATGTGTATATATGTATGGTCTACATGTGAGTGTGCATGTTTGCATGTGTGTGTCTATGTTAGCATGTGGTGGACCAAGACTGACATCAAGAGTTATCTTCAGTTACTCTTCACTGTATTAATAGAGGTGGTTTCTCAAATGAGACTCCAAATGCGGACTATCTAGCTAGCGGCATTGTTCCATGGATTCCTTCGTCTGCACTGTTTGATCACTATAATTACAGAGGGGCTGCCATGCCCACCTGGCATTTGTGTGAGTTCTGGAGATCTCAACTCTGGTTTTCACATATGTGCAGCAAGTGCTTCATCACAGAGCCAGCCACTCCTAGCCCTAAAAACACTTGCTTACAGTAAAATGGATGGTACAGGTTAAACATCCCACATATGCTAGCTATTATAAGACTTAATGGAGAATATAAGTCTTGGAGAATATGTGTAATTTTTATGATTCCCTGTGACAAAAAAACAAATTAGAAGACAAGAAACAGAGTCATTAGCATGAGGATTGAGGTAAGCACAGAATGGCCCAAGACTCTGGTTTATGTAGTAGTCCTCAAAAAAGAACAGTACATTTATAGAGAAGTGATAAGACAAAGAAGTCTGAAGTCCCAGAGCTAATGATGTGGCAGGACCAGTACTTTGGAAACTAAGTGGATAAAGGCCACTTAATACCATTTTTTTGTACTACTTTCTGTGACATCTGCTACAGGCTCAGAATACTGAGTTAGGTGACCGAACTTTGCCATCCCTCCTTTGTTGAGGGATGCAGAGGGACACATTAACAAACTTTTGTTGTGTTTTGGACTGCAAAGTAGAAGGGTACCTGGGAGCTTTTTGCATATCCACTTCATAATGCTTACACCAAAGTGGCAGGTTTGGGTATGGCAGATTTTGCAGCTCTTCACAGACAGGAGCTCCAGGAAAGGTATAAAAACCTTCAAGTGGCTAAAAAGAGTCTCTGAAAGATAAAGATTCACTCTTAAATTATGAAAATAAAAACTAATAAATACCCAGAAAAAATTCTCTAAAGGAATGAACAAAATGTTTTGTTTTAGCACAAAAATTTATATTTTGTTACCAAGAGAAGCATGCCACTCTATTTCATCAAGACCTATGAATATCACGCAGAAAAGAGTGAGTGATGTATAATTTGAGGGTGGGAGAAAGTAGGACAAAGGTTGAGAGGTGAAGTAGTCAATATTTGTATTTACCAATAAAGTAAAAAACGGGTGATTGGATTTTATCGTAGGCTAATAATACAAATTTGAGCTTCACCTCCAAATCCTAATTGCTCCTATGTAATCATGAGGTATCACCAGGAGTTTGCTACATGGCAGGATAGACTAACATGACTCTTGTCATCTGAGACAAACTGTTGCACATTCATCCCCTAAGATGAATGACCACCATTTCCTCCTACACACAGTGACTTACTTACTTACTCCTGGACCCATGTTTGTGATGATCTTAGGATATAGCTGTATTTAGTTGTAAGCTGTTTTTTCAGAAATAAATACTGTGAGTGAAGGCCATTGGTTGCACATGAGGCTGACTTAGTTGTAGGTATCCAGGAGCCATTGGTGCTGTTCCAGTATTCCCTGCAGGATTCTGTAATTGCTCACTGTTGTGCAAACACCTCTCCATTTGTCATGATAATAGAATAGAGAGAAGTACCTTATGGGGATGAAGCTAGAAGAGGCTTTTATATGATTACATCACAGGTGATAGATGGTAGCAATTTTGCTTATTATGAGAACAGTTCTCCAAAGAGAATTCCTGATGTATTTTTTTCCGCATTTGCTCTTTTCTATATGTATACAAATATAACTAATAGTATATCATAAATATAAATAAAAAGTTAGGAATAGTCAAGAGGGATTTCACATTTGCTTGAATAGAGCAAACTGGAATTTGTGCATATTTGCTCAGGCCTCGTTTTGATTAAGGATGGCTAGGCTGACGGAGAAAAAGAGAGCTATTCTGGGAAAATACTTACTATGTTCATTGTGTTTGCCATTGCGACCTTTGGAATAAATTATTGAAGGGTGCAGAATCAGAGATCAGAATGAATATTCCCTAAAATTGGAATAGCAGGCCTGGAGAGATGGCTCAGCAGTTAGGAATGATTACTGCTGTTTCAGAAGGTGTGATTCCCAGTATCCACATGGTGACTTACCTTTAACTCTAGCAGCAGGAAATCTGATGCACTCTTCTGGCCTACAAGTGCTTCAGACATTCATGAGGTACATAGGCATGTGTGAGGTACATAGATGTACATTCAGGCAAAACACTCATACACACAAATAAAAAGTTGAAATTGCATATAAATAACCTGAGATACCTACAGGCTTGCTGTACCTGTATTTTTTTTTTTAACATTTATTATGTGTGTGTATATATGTTTATGCATGTCGATATATGGACATGTGTATGCAATATCATACAAGTGAAGATCAGAGGAGAGCTTTTGGGAGTAGATTTTCTCTTTCTATTCTGTAGGTTTCATGGATTAAACTCAGGTTGTCTGAGTTGGCTGTAAATGCTTTTACCCACGGAACCATGGTGGCTTACTGTACCTATTTCTTAAAGCTAAGGTCACGGGTAAGGGCAGGTTTGATACTACTCCTAGAATTGAGTTGTGAAGGTGCTGTGCCCATAATTGGTATACTTCAGAAATGTTAAATTAATGTCTATATGACCCCATTATTTTTGAGGGCTAATTTTACCAAGAAGATCTTAAAGGCTCTTCTATAACTTGATTGTTACTATATGTTGTATTCTGTAGCTGCTTGCAGGAACTGGTTTCCTGAAACAGAAGCCTAGGGATAGATGGGGAAGGGGCAAAAAGAACGAGGCCAGGATGATAGTTTACTGATCGAGGCCCCAACTTTAATCGAGGTCAGACCTTTTAACAGTTTGGGCAAACCCCTTCCCCCAGACTCCGGGCTGAGTTCCTGGGAAGTCTTCTGGCCATCCTTGGCTCCACTGCTCAGACAGCTGGGTGGGTCACTTGCTTAATTCAGGAATTCATAGACCTGGAGGAACAAAGAACTTAACCTTCACTCTGAGCTTCTCCACCCTAGGATAAAAATTCCTGCTGTAACCTACTTCCCTATTATGCCCTAAAGTCAGATTCCTGCCCTAAGCCAGGAATTGTCCTTGGCCAATGTCAAGTTCCTACCACGTGGCATGATACCCCAATATGGCTCTGTACAACTATACAGCTGGAGGAAGGCAGATTACAGAGTATGTCAATCCCTACATTGTTCTATGCATGCATATACATGTGTAATGTATACTTAGGAGACTAAGTCAATGTCACTGAACAGATTTTAATATTTGTATATACAAATCATTATGAATAATGCAGGTGAAAAATCAATGAAGCATAGTGTTGATACATGGCTCTTGCTCACTAAGTATTGCAAAGTCCTTTTTGTTTTTGTTTTTGTAGATGAGTTGTTCTCAAACTTATGATCCTCTTGTTTCAGCCTCCCAAGTGCTAGGGTTATAGGTGTGTACCACCACAACCCAGAAATGACAAGGATTCTGTCTTTCCTTTATATTCCTTTCCTTTCCTTTCCTTTCCTTTCCTTTCCTTTCCTTTCCTTTCCTTTCTTCCCTCCCTCCTTCCTTCTTTCCCCCTACCTTCTTTCCTTCCATTCTTTCTTCTTTCTTTCCCTCCCTTTTACCTCCCTCCCTCCCTCTCCCCTCCTTCCTACTTCCTTCCTTCTTTCCTTTCCCTCCTTTTGCCTTTTATTTTTTAGACTGGGCTCGAACTCACAAAGATCTACCCACTGTTTCTGCCTTCCCAATGCTAGGATCAAAAGCATGTGCAGCCACACCTGGCTATAGTGCGGGATTTCTACCAGGTCTGTCTGACTCTAAATTTAATATATACAGTGCATCATTAGCATTTTTTATTGTAGGACTTTGTTTAATAGCTATGGTAGCTGAGTTGTTGGCAAACTTGACATTTCAACAGTAGCCACCACATTAGCATTATAACAATGAATATTTTTTTTAAATAAAAGGCATAAGATACAGAGCAAAGAACAAAGCCAATCCCACTCCATATACAGATTCTTCTTATTCAGCTATTGATACATTGTTTCTACTTTCTATAAGGAATCAGTAGTTCATAAGGGTAAAAAGAAAACCCTCCTAAGTGTGTATTGAATCAGCAGTGTGTGAAGAGCCCATCTCAAGGCTGTCTTTTGTATCTGATGAAGCTTTTCTCTGCAATGGGGATTTGAACTTGGCCTTGACAGACAGGGGTTTTATGAACAGAGAGGAGGTGCATAGGCATGCCTGAGAATCATCCAGCTCTTATATTAGACAGATGACCATTCTTATACTAAACAAGTGTCATCCCTGCTTATGGGACCTTGCCATTGTAAGCTTCATTCTATGATAGCTCGAGTGAGTGTCCCTGACCGCCTCAATCTTATTCATAATTGAGCCTTTAATAGATGTTTGCATGAATTCATTTGCCCTCAAATTACATTTTATTTCTTGATTCCTTTTGTGTGTATGTGTGTGGGTACATGTGGGACAGAGCATGGTTATGGAGGTCGGAGACAGTTTATGCAGGTTGGTTTTCTCCTACCCTGTGGGTCTCCGGCATTAGACTTCAGGCTTGGAAGAAGGTGCCTTTACCCACAGAGCCATCTTACCAGATGTTTGTGTTTAAAGGGAGTACCTTAACCACTCTCTCTCTCCTGTGTGTGTGTGTGTGTGTGTGTGTGGCTGTGAGAACATATGCAGACATCGGGGGCTGAATTAATTCTGGGATCTTCCTTTATTGCTCTGTCTTATTGCTGAACTCAGCCTACTGTTTTGGCTAGCCTAGCTGGCCAGCAAGCTCCTAGGATCTACCTTTCTTTGCTCCCTCCTCCCAATGTTAGGGTTAGTGCTGCTATTTTAAAATATGGGTGTTAGGGATTCAAACTTAAATTCTCATGCTGGGGCAACAAGCACTCTTATCTACCAAATATCTCCCTAGCTCCCAACATTCTTTTGAGTAGTGTTTATCATTGATTTAAAAAAAAAAAAAACTGCTTGAGGTAGGGAAAAAGGTCTCTATTTGCACCCATGACAGGATGCTCTGTGCTGTCCTTGTTACTTTGTCTGTTCTTTATCCCATCCTTTATCCCTCCCCTCAATTTCAGCCCATAACAGAGAGAAACAAGAAGAGAGGAGAGAGAGAGAGAGAGAGAGAGAGAGAGAGAGAGAGAGAGAGAGAGAGAGAGGAATCAGAGAAATCCCTGAATTGAATTTCTTTCCTTTTGTTTCTTCTTTAGCCATGGCTACTAACAAACCACAACTAACCTCCCCAAATGACCAACAACCACTCACACCCCCTATCTGGGTTTTAGTGTTTATATACCTCTGAAAAGCTCCCAGAATTCTAAGTGTCACACAGCTGCAGACACTATCCATAGCTGGCAAAGCTGGGCCTCTGCTAGAGCATGAAGCAGACCACAGTCCGCTGTTGTGGACAGTCCAAAGCAGCTGAATATCCCATACCCGGGATTAAAATGAAACAAACAAACAAACCCCACCGTATTCTTATAATAGTTCTGTGTTTTTTAAAGAAGCCAAAAATTTAGAATTCTCACTACAGGTGGGGATAGACATCTTCCCACCGTATGCTTCTGGAGGATGTGGCCACCATGGCAACAGTGACATCCTCCAGATTGCTATTGCTCATCCTTTGCAGAGCTCACTGATTCTCACAGCTGGGCATTTATGAGCCGGAGTGGAACTGCTTCTCTCTTCAGGTGGTTTGCTCATGTCCTTATTAATTGCAGCCTAACTCCAGAGGTACCAGCGGAATGAGCTGCTTGCTGTAATCATTAGTTTGAAATGCTTAATATCATCCACTAGTATCCATTTTGTATCTCAAGGTTTAAAAAGAAATGTTCACCTAAAAGTTGAAAAAAAAAAGTACCAACAGCAGTCTTTTTCAAGAAACATCGGGTTCCCACCGTTAATTAGCTAATTCGGTGCTTGTAAAGCACTTAGAAAATGAAATGTAATGAAGAGTCGCCTCTGTGATCAGCTCCGATAGACTTAATCACAGCAGAAGGTCATGGACCATCTGCTTAGCTACTCTGGAGCAAGATTTCTCTTCTCCCCTTTACTGTGGGTATTTCTTTAGAAGAAAACATGGACTGAAACTGCTTTATTGGGCGGTTTCATTGTTTCCTGCCTGTGGGCTCTGGGAGTTCATTGTTGCTGGGGTCTTTCAGTCTGGACTCGTAAACACACCTCTCTCTTTCAGACCCTGGGCTTTACTGAGTGCTAAGTTTGTGTGCTATAGGAAAGCTGTCCACAGCTGTCTACCGACCCATTGAAGGCACAGCTTGATTTGAACCCAACTCTTCATTCACACCTTCGTCCAGATGTTTCTTCTCATTTCACTGTCATCTAAAGACTCAATGTGTTTCCCTCATTTCTCATGCCTTCTCTTCCTCATTGTCTAGGATTTATTAAAACCAAGCATTCATGATTTGTGTCCCCTTTCTGGAGACTTCATGTTGAGGTAGGTCCTCTGACCAATTGTCACTTTTTTTTTTTGCTTCTTTTGTTTGTGTAAACACGGTCTTATATTCATAAGACACCATGAACAGCCAAAGGAGTTTGCTTCTTTGAGCAAGGAATTGCATTGAAGCTGCGAGCTGCCGCCTCATATACTATGAATGGGATTTGCTGTTGCTGTGTTTTTGAGTGAGGTGAATACTTTTAAGATTCTACCTTAACAGGAAGTCCTGACTAAGAAAGTCATTTATGGCTTCCCTGAACCATCCTGAACCAGCCCAGAAGATCCACTGCACTCAGAGCAGTTGGTAAGAACCCTCTGGATGTCCCACAGCAGCTAGATACCCCTCCCCTTCTGCCTGGTCATTTCTGCTGGGGCAGACTGCTAGCTACTCTGCTCCCCTGGAGACACCAACTCCTGACCCAACCTAGAAGATCCACAACACGCAGGGCAACTGACACTACAGTCTGAGACGTCCCAGGAGATCTGCTGCCCACAGGGCAACTGACACTATAGTCTGAGACATCCAAACAGATCTGCTGCACACAGGGCAACCAGCATCCCAGGAGCTCTGTTACAAATGCCAGCCTAGGCTACTCTACCCAGCAAAACTCTCAATCAACATAGATGGAGAAAACAAAATATCCCAGGGCAAAACCAAATTCAAACAGTATCTATCTACCAATCCAGCCCTACAGAGGATCCTAGAAGGAAAACTCCAACACAAAGAAGGTACCTACACCAAAAGAAAAGGCAGAATATTAAGCATCTCACAACAAAGCCAAAAGGAGAGAACCATAAGCACATAAAGCCACCTACAAAAACAAAATATCAGGTACCAACAGTCTTTAATATCTATTAATGGACTCAATTCACACATAAAAAGACATAAGCTAACAGACTGGATACTCAAAAAAGATCCAGCATTTTGCTGCATACAATAAACACACCTCAAAAACAAAGACAGCACTATCTCAGAGTAAAAGAAAAGGTCTTCCTCTTAAGAGGAAAAAGGTCTTCCAAGCAAATGGTCCCAGGAAACAAGCTGGAGTTGCCATCCTAATATCCAATAAAATAGACTTTGAACCAAAAGTTATCAAGCGTGATGAGGATGGACACTTTGTATTCATCAAAGGGAAAATCCACCAAGAGAAAGTCTTAATTCTGAACATCTATGCCCCAAATGTAAGGGCAACCACATTCATAAAAGAAACTACTAAAGCTCAAAACACACATTGAAGCACACACAAAAATAGTGGGAGACTTCAACACCCAACTCTTACCAAAGGACAGGTCATTGAAACAGAAACTAAACAAGAGACACCGTGAAACTAATAGAGGTTATGAACCAAATGGATTTAACAGATATCTACAGAACATTTTACCCTAAAACAAAAGAATATACCTTCTTCTCAGCAGCTCATGGCACCTTCTCCAAAACTGACCATATAATTGGTCATAAAACCACCTTCAAACTGACACAAGAAGATTGAAATAATTCCATGCATCCTATCAGATCACCATGACCTAAGGCTTGTCTTCAAAAACAGCAAAAACAACAGAAAGTCCACATTCACGTGGAAACTGAACAAATTTCTACTCAATGATATCTTGTTCAGGGAAGAAATAAAAAAGGAAATTAAAGACTTCCTGGAATTTAATGAAAATGTTGACACATCATACTCAAACTTATGGGTCTCAATGAAAGCGGTGCTAAGAGGAAAATTCATAGCACTAAGCACCCTGGTAAAGAAAATGGAGAGATCTTACACTAGCAACTTAACAGCACACCTGACCTCTAGAACAAAAAGAAGCAAATGCACCCAAGAGGAGTAGAAGGCAGGAAATAGTCAAACTCAGGGCTGAAATCAAACCAAATAGAAACAAAAAAGAACAATACAAAGAATCAACAAAACCAAAAGCTGTTTCTTTGAGAGAATCAACAAGACAGAGAACTCCCTAGCCAAGCTAACTGAAGGGACCAGAGGTAGTATCCAAATTAACAAAATCAGAAATGAAAAGGGAGACAACAACAGAAATGGAAGAAATTCAAAAAATCTTCAGATCCTACTACAAAAGCCTATACTCAGCAAAACTGGAAAATCTAGATGAAATGGATTCTTTTCTAGACAGATATCACATACCAAGGTCAAATGAAGAGCAGGTAAACTATCTAAACAGTTCCATATTCCCTAAGGAAATAGAAGTCATTCAAAATCTACCAACCTAAAAAGGCCCAGATTCAGATGGATTTAGTGCAGAATTCTACCAGACCTTCAAAGAAGACCTGATACCAATATTCTTCAAACTATTCCATAAAATGGAAACAGAACACTACTAATTCATTCTACGAAGCCACAATTACTCTGATACCTAAACCACACAAGGACCCAACCAAAAAGGAGAACTTCAGACCAATCTCACTTATGAATGCCAATGCAAAAATACTCAATAAAATTCTTGCAAACTGAATCCAAAAGCAAATTGAAACCATCATTCACCACCATCAAATAGGTTTCATCCCAGGGATGCAGGATTGGTTTAATATGTGAAAATCCATTAACATAATCCACTATATAAACAAATCCAAAGAAAAAATTACATGATCATCTCCTTAGATGCAGAAAAAGCATTTGACAAAACACAACACCTCTTCATGTTAAAAGTATTGGAGAGGTCAGGAATTCAACATAATAAACATAATAAAAGCAATATACAACAAACCAACAGCCAACATCAAATTAAGTGGAGACATACTTGAAGCAATCCCACTAAAATTGGAGATGAGGCAAGGCTGCCCACTCTCCCCATATCTATTCAATATAGTACTTGAAGTGCTAACTAGAACAATAAGACAACAAAAAGAAATCAAAGGGATACAAATTGTCGAGGAAGAAAGAAAGGTATCATTATTTGCAGAAGATATGATAGAATACATAAACGACTCTCAAAAATCTATCAGAGAACTTCTCCAAATGATAAACAACTTCAGTAAAGTGGCCGGATATAAAATTAACTCAAATAAACCAGTAGCCTTCTTTTATACAAATGATAAAAATCCTGAGAAAGAAATGACAAAACAACTCCCTTCACAATAGCCACAAATAATATAAAATATCTTGGGGTAACACTAACCAAACAACTGAAAGATCTGTATGACAAGTCTCTCAAGACAGAAATCGTAGATCTCAGAAAATGGAGAGATCTTCAATGCTCATGGATTGGCAGAATTAATATAGAAAAAAATGGCCATCCTACCAATGGCAATCTACATATTTAATGCAATCTCCATCAAAATCCCAACACAATTCTTCAAAGATATGGAAAGAGCAATTCTCAAATTCATCTGGAAAAACAAAAAACCCAGAATAGTGAAAACAATACTTAACAATAAAATGGCTAGGGGAATCACCATCCCTGACCTTAAGCTTTACTACAGAGCAATAGTGATAGAAGCTGCATTGTATTAGGGCAGACACATTGTGATCAATGGAGTATAACTGAAGACCCAGAAATAAAACCACACAGTTATGAACACTTGATCTTTGACAAAGAAGTCAAAATATACAATAGAAAAAAGAAAGCATCTTTAACAAGTGGTACTGGTCTAACTGACTATCAATATGTAGAAAAATGAAAATAGACCCATATTTGCCATCTTGTACAAAGCTCAAGTCTAAGTTTATCAAGGACCTCAACATAAAACCAGGTACACTGAGTCTAATAGAAGAGAAAGTAAGAAAGAGCTTTGAACTCAATGGCACAGGGGGAAATGTTCTAAACAGAACTCCAGTGGCTCATGCTCTAAGACCAAGACTTGATAAATGGGACCTCATGAAATTGAAAAGCTTCTGTAAGGCAAAGGACAAAGTCAATAAGACAAATTGGCATCCTACTGTTTGGGAAAAAAATCTTTACTAACCCCACATCCAATAGAGGGCTAATATACCAAAAATATCAAGAACTCAAGAAGCTAACCACAAAAAACAAACAAACAAACAAAAAACCCAACCCATTCAAAAAAATGGGGTATAGAACTAAACAGAATTCACAACCGAGGAATCTTGGATGGCTGAGAAGCACCTAAAAAATGTTTAAAGTCCTTAGTGATCAGAGAAATGCAAATCAAAACAACCCTGAGATTCCACCTTACACCAATCAGAATGCTTTAGATCAAAACCTCAGGTGACAGCACATGTTCAAAGGGATGTGGAGAAAGAGGAGCATTCCTCCATTGCTGGTGGGATTGCAAACTAGTACAACCCACTCTGGAAATCAATCTGAAGGTTCCTCAGAAAATTGGAAATAGATCTACCTGAAGACCCAGGAAAACCATGATTGGGAATATACCCAAATGATGCCCCACCATGCCACAGGGGCATGTGTTACACTATGTTCATAGTGGCCTTGTTTGTGATAGTCAGAAGCTGGAAACAACCCAGATGTCCCATGACAGAAGAATGGATACAGAAAACATGGTTCATTTATGTAATGGAATACTACTCAGCTATTAAGAATGAGGACGTCCGCTCTCTGGAGGGGACACAGCAAGGCATACACAGGGCCTAAGATCAGTGGAGCAGCTGGGACAGAAGTCTCTTCACCACCATTTGCACCAGGGAGCCGGGAGACTCCACAGCCTTCTGTGATCAGTGGAGCAGTTGGGACAGAAGTCTTCCTGCCGCCATTTGCATCAGGGAGCTGGGAGACTCCACAGATTTCTCTGCATAGCCCACCAGGAGGGAGTGATCTTCCAGCAGGCTTTCACTTTTGAGCGCAGAGGTGAGATTTCCACCTTCTCTCTGGAGCGGACCAGCTAGGAGCACACGGGGGCCTAAGATCAGTGGAGCAGCTGGGATGGAAGTCTTCCTGTCGCCCTTTGCATCAGGGAGCCAGGAAACTCCACAGTCTTCTGTGCATAGCCCGCCAGGAGAGCGTGAGAGCTCCCAGCAGTGCTTTCACTTTTGAGGTCAGAGGAGTAAGGACACAGGCATATAGGCCCACAGGAGGAAAACTCCAGCCAGAGACAATACCAACTAGTACCAGATGGCAAAAGGCAAACACAAGAACCCTACGAACAGAAACCAAGGTCACATGGCAACATCAGAACCCAGTTCTCCCACCACAGCAAGTCCTGGATACTCCAACATACCAGAAAAGCAAGAATTGGATTTAAAATTGTATCTCATGATGCTGATAGAGGGCTTCAAGAAAGACTTAAATAACTCCCTTAAAGAAATACAGGAGCACATTGGTCAACAGGTAAAAGTCCTTAAAGAGGAAACACAAACATCCCTTAAAGAAATACAGGAGATTGTGGGTCAACATGTAAAAACCCTTAAAGAAGAAACACCAAAATCATTTAAAGAAATACTGGAAAACACAAACAAGTAAATGAACTGAACAAAACCATCCAGGATCTAAAAACAGAAGTAGAAACAACTAAGAAATCACAATGGGAGACAACTTTGGAGATAGAAAACCTTGGGAAGAAATCAGAGGTCATAGATGCAAATATCAACAACAGAATACAAGAGAAGAAAGAACCTCAGGTGTGCAAGATACCATAGAAAACATTGACTCAACAGTCAAAGAAAATGCAAAATGCCTAAAGTTGATAACCCAAAACATCCAGGAACTCCAGGACACAACGAGAAGACCAAACCTAAGGATTATAGGTATAGATGAGAGCGAGGATTTACATCTTAAAGGCCCAATAAATATCTTCAGCAAAATTGTAGAAGAAAACTTCCCTAACCTAGAGAAAGAGATGCCCATGAACATACAAGAAGCCTACAGAACTCCAATCAGACTGGACCAGAACAGAAACTCCTCCTGGCACATATTAATCAAAACGCCAAATGCACTAAACAAAGAAAGGATATTAAAAGCAGTAAGGGAAAAAGGACAAGTAACTTATAAAGGCAGACCTATCAGAATTACACCAGACTTCTCACCAGAGACAATGAAAGCTAGAAGATCCTGGTCAGACCCATATAGACCTTAAGAGAACACAAATGCCAAGCCCAGGCTACTATACCCAGCAAAACTCTCAATCATCATAGATGGAGAAACCAAGATATTCCATGATAAAACCGAATTTGCACAGTATCTGTCCACAAATCCGGCCCTACAAAGGATAATTGATGGAAAATGCCAACACAAGGAGGGAAACTACACCCTAGAAAAAGAAAGAAAGTAATCTTCCAACAAACCCAAAAGAAGATACCCTTACAAACATAAAAATAACATCAAAAATAACAGGAAGCAACAATCACTATTCTTTAATATCTCTTAACAACAATGGACTCAACTCCCCAATAAAAAGACATAGACTAATGAAATATTTCTCATGTAAATCTTCAATTTTATCAGAAAATTGTAGTAATGCCCCTTTGAATTAATTTAGTAATTTCTTTTATGTCTACTATTTTATCTGCATTATTTTTCATGATAATCTTCAATTTTAATGTCTTTCTATATACTTCCTCCATTTTATCAGAATTTTTTTCGATGTAAATCTTTGATTTTATCACAAATGTTTCCAATTAATTTAGAAAGAGGGTTTTTTTTTTTTTTTTTTTTTTGGATTTGGTTTTTTTCGAGACAGGGTTTCTCTGTGTAGCCTTGGCTATCCTGGAGCTCACTCTGTAGACCAGGCTGGCCTCGAACTCAGAAATCTGCCTGCCTCTGCCTCCCAGAGTTCTGGGATTACAGGCGTGCACCACCACCGCCCGGCAGAAAGAGTTTTTACATCAACCATTTTTTATGTAAAATTTTCCATGAAATAGTCAATTTTGACATTTGTCTATTTATTTTTTGAATTTACCAGAAATATTTTCCATGTAAATCTTCAATGTTATCTGAAAATGTATATAATTCCACCTTCAATCAACTTAGAATTATCTTTATGCCTATCATTTTATCTATATAATTTCCACGATAATCTTTAATTTTAACATGTTTTTCTATATATTTCTACAATTTTATTAGAAATATTTTCCATGTAAATCCTCAAGTTTATCAGAAAATGTTTATAATTCCACTTTTAATCAACTTAGGCATACTTTTATGCCTACCATTATTATATCTATATAAAATTTTCCATGATAATATTCAATTCTAACATGTTTTTCTACATTTTCTACAATTTTATCAGAAATATTTTCCACATAAATCTTCAATTCTATCATAAGATGTTTCTATCCCATATTTCAATTAATTTAGCAATGTTTTACATGTCTACCACTTTACTCCTTAATTTCCATGAAAATTGTCAATTGTAACGTGTTTATCTGAAATATTATCCATGTAAATCTTTAATTTTATCATAAAGTGTTTTTACTTCCCTTTACTTCCCATTTCAATAAATAAAAAAAAATGAATGAGGATATCCTGAGTTTTGCCGGCAAATGGATGGAACTAGAAAATACCCTGAGTGAGGAAACTCAGACCCAAAAGGACATGCATAAACTACAGGAATGGAAATGGAGAGGAGCCTGAGGAAAAGAAGATCCAGTGACAGGCCCAAAGTGGGATCCAGCTCAAGGAAAGGCCCCGAGACCTGACACTACTAAAGGGCTATGCAACGCTCACAAAATGGTTCATCTATCATGACTGCCCTCTGAAATACCCAACAACTAGCTGAAAGAGTCAGATGCAGATATTTGCATCCAACCAATGGATAGAAGCTGCTGATCCCTGTGGCTGAGTTAGGAAAAAGCTAGATGAAGCTGAGGAGGAGGGCGACTCTGTAGAAGAACCAGCAGTCTCAATTAACCTGGACCCCAGCGATCTCTCAGATACTGGACCACCAACTAGGCAGCATACACCAGCTGATATGAGGCCCCCAACACATATACAGCAGAGGACTGGCGGGTCTGGGTTTAGTCAGAGAAGAAGCACCTAACCCTGAAGATACTGGAAGTCCCAGGGAGTTTAGAGGTCTGGTGGAGTAGGGGTGGTGGGTGGGGACATCTTTGTGGAGACAGAGGTGAGGAGGAGGTATGGGATGTGGAATAGTTGAAGGGTGGACCGGGAGAGGAATAAAATCTGGAGTTTAAAATGAACAAAAAAAAAAAATCAAAGAGAAGAAGAGGAGGAGGAGGAAGAAGAATAGGAAGAAGAGGAAGAAGAGGAAGAAGAGGAAGAAGTGGAGGAGGAGGAGGGAGGAGGAGGAGGAGGATGAAGAAGAAGAAGAAGAAGAAGAAGAAGAAGAAGAAGAAGAAGAAGAAGGAGGAGGAGGAGGAGGAGGAGGAGGAGGAGAAAATACAAACTGAGGAAATCCTGGAGATGGAAAGTCTAGGGTAGAGAATAGGAACAACACACACACACACACACACACACACACACACACACACACACACATACAAGAAGAAAGAAAGAAAGAAAGAAAGAAAGAAAGAAAGAAAGAAAGAAAAGAAAAGAAAAAAGTCCCAACTCTGCTATTGAAAAAGAAAAAGTGTCTTTTACATAACTGGGTTTTCCCAATTTTGGTTATTATAGTCAATTGTCTCTGAGGGCTGAGCTGATTGGACTTTGGGCTTCTAGTGAGTTAAACACTATCAGAGGAAGTGAGTTTTTGTCAAACCTTGTTTCTGGCTCACAAAGGGTCTAGGCTTCTGGTAATAAAAAGATCACAAAACATCAGCATATAGGACAGGGAGTTCCAATCTGAACAGAGGTGTTCTGTCAGCTATGGCATTGTTGGATACTCCAAAAGAAAGGGTGGCTGTGATCGGCAGTGGTTTGGTAAGAATGTTCAGACATTTATTGCTCTTCAGGTGTTTTCTTGTTTTTATCGTTATTTCATTATTTCACTAATGATTGTGTATTGCGTACAGATTGTTGATTCTAAGGGTTAACCCTTTTAATGTTTAAATGTATTTGATATATATATATATATAATATGTATATATTATATATATATGTATATATATATATATATATATGGAAAAAAGAAAGTCATTTATGGGATAGGGATAACAATAATGATTTCTTTTATTTGTGAATTATTTTGCAATCAATAGAGGTTGGCATACTGTTTAAAATTCCATAGCAAAGACTGATGTTTTTTTAAAAAAATACTTAAAATTCCATATTATTTATTCAATAGTGTTCAGCAATGTAGGAAAGGGATAATGAATTCACATTCATGGAGCTAACAGTTCTAGACCTGTTATGTGCAGGGTATATATATATCTTTTTTTTGAGATAGGATTTTGCTATGGAGACACTAAGCTGATCACAAACTTGTGATTCTTCTACCTCGGTCTTTCCCCTACTTGCCTCTGCATCCAGTGTTGGGAGTCAGGTGTATACCATCGGCCTGGCTGATGTTTTCTTTTTAATTTCCCTTTTCTTTTTTGATATTTTGAGGTAGGATATCGCACTATACTCTGTAGCCTAGGCTGGCCTCAAATATATGGTGATCTTCTTGCTTCAGCATCCTGAGTGCTGTGATGACAAGCATGCCTACCATGCACAGCAATATACTTAAAACGATCCAAAACAAAAAAGCCCAAAACCTACCCTTTTAAATATTTTCTTAAAATGTTTTTACTTCAAAATTTCCGCTATATGTGTGTCTGTCTATCTATCTATCTATCTATCTATCTATCTATCTATCTATCTATCTATCCACACACACCATATATATATACATACACACACACACACACACACACACACACGCACACACACACACACACACACACATATATATATACACACACATAATTTATTTTCTACTTATTTACTTTATATCCACTCACTGGCCCCCTCCTGGTCACCCCCTCCCATAATCCTTCCACCTCCCTCCTCTCTTCTCTAAGTGGGTGCCCTCCCATGGAGTATCCTCTGATCCTGGCACTTCAAGTGTCCCATGCGATATATTTTGATCATGTTTTTCCTTCCTCCACCTCCTCCCAGATCTGTCCTACCTCCCTACTTCCCTACCTTTATGTTCTCACTTTCTCTTTTTCAAAAAAACCCCACAAAAATACAAAACAAAGTTAACAAACTAACCAACAAACAAACGTGGAGTTTGCTTTGTTGGCCAACTCCTCTGGGATGTGGGCCTGCCTTGAGTGTGGGTAATATCCCCAGTGATACTCCATTGGAGGAAGTTAATTTTTTTTTATTATTTATTTTTTTAATTTTCTATATTTTTTGTTTACATTCCAGTTGATTTTCCCTTTTCCAGTTCCCCCCTCCCCATAAGTCCCATAAGCCCTCTTCCCTCTGCCCTGTTCTCCAATCAGCCCCCTCCTACTTCTCTGTCTTAGTAATAACCTAAAATGCTGCATCAAGCCTTTCCAGGACCAGGGCCCTCTCCTTCCTTTCTTCTTGAGAATGATTTGATATGTGAATTGTGTCTTGAGTATTCAGAGCTTCCGGGCTAATATCTACCTATCAGTGACTGCATTCCAAGTGTGTTCTTTTGTGATTGGGTTACCTCACTTTGGAGGATGATATTTTCCAGTTCCAACGATTTGCCTAAGAATTTCATGAATTCACTGTTTTTAATTGCTGAGTCGTATTCCATTGTGTAAATATACCACATTTTCTGTACCCATTCCTCCATTGAGGGACATCTGGGTTCTTTCCAGCTTCTGGCTATTATAAATAAGGCTGCTATGAACATAGTGGAGCATGTGTCCTTATTGCATGCCGGGGAATCCTCTGGGTATATGCCCAGGAGTGGTATAGCTGGGTCCTCCAGAAGTGTCATGTCCAGTTTTCTGAGGAACCGCCAGACTGATTTCCAGAGTTGAATTCCCACCAGCAGTGGAGGAGTGTTCCTCTTTCTCCACATCCTTGTCAACACCTGCTGTCTTGAGTTTTAATCTTAGCCATTCTGACTGGTGTGAGGTGAAATCTCAGGGTTGTTTTGATTTGCATTTCCCTAATCAGTAATGATGCTGAACATTTCTT
Organism: Apodemus sylvaticus; assembly: GCF_947179515.1. Taxonomy (NCBI): domain Eukaryota; kingdom Metazoa; phylum Chordata; class Mammalia; order Rodentia; family Muridae; genus Apodemus; species Apodemus sylvaticus. The sequence continues at coordinate 2,007,069 of NC_067480.1, read as the reverse complement.
AAGGTGCTTCTCAGCCATTCGAAGTTCTTCAGGTGAAAATTCTTTGTTTAGCTCTGTACCCCACTTTTTAAATAGGGTTATTTGGCTCTCTGAAGTGTAACTTCTTGAGTTTTGTGTATATATTGGATATAACCCCTCTGTCAGATTTAGGGTTGAAGATCTTTTCCCAATTTGTTGGTTGCTGTTTTGTCCTTTTGACAGTGTCCTTTGCCTTACAGAAACTTTGTAATTTTATGAGGTTCCATTTGTCAATTCTTGATCTTAGAGCATAAGCTATTGGTGTTCTGTTCAGGAACTTTTCTCCTGTGTCCATGTCCTCAAGGGTCTTCCCCAGTTTCTTTTCTATTAGTTTCAGTGTGTCTGGTTTTATGTGGAGGCCCTTGATCCACTTGGAGTTGAGCTTAGTATAAGGTGATAAGAATGGATCAGTTTGGGAAGCTGATTTTCTTTTTGCCAACTGGTATCAATTGCAAATAAATTTGTGGCTAGAGGTGGAACCCTGTGTCCATTCTCCAATCTCATGCTGGAACCCTGTCTGGCTTGAACTGTGTCAGTCTTGTGCACTTTACTAATTGTATGTCCATCCCTCCTTCCCTTCTTCTTTCCCATCCCCCATCTATTTTTCTGCCTCTGTCTTTCTCTGTGGATCTTTTGCATTTTTTACTTGACTACATTAATCTATTCATTCAGATGCAGCTTCTAGTCTGCCATCTAACTTAGAAGTTGCTGCTGCTTGAGGCAGGATTTCATGTAATCCAGGCTGGTTTTGAACTTTCTATGTAGCTGAGGGTGTCCTGGGCCTTCTTTTAAATCCTATTTTATTCTGTGTATATGATGTTTGTATGAGTGTGTGTATGTGTGTTTAAGTGTGTGTGTGTATGTGTGAGAGTGTGTGAGTGTATGTGTGTGTTTATGTGTGTGTTGGGTCTCTTCCTTCATTGTTTTTCATCTTAGTATTTGAGACAGGTTCTCACATTGAAGTGGTCTCACTGATTGGTCACCATGATCATCATTGTCAACATCATCATCATCAACATTATTATTATTATTATTATTATTATTTCTACTGGTTTCTTTGGAGATAGTGTTTCTCTCTATAGCCCTTGGAACTCACTCCACCGACCAGGCTGACCTCAAATTTAGAGATCAGCTTGACTCTTCTTCCTCCCAAATGCTGGCATTAAAGGGGCTGATCACTATGCTCAACTTTATTATTAATATGATGATGATTTAATGTGTGTGTCTGTGTGTGTGTGCATGCGTTCCAAGGTGGTGGTTAGAGGACAACTTGTGGGAATCAGTTTTGTTTTTCTAGCATGGGGGTTCCAGGGATTAGGTTACCAGACTCGGAGGCAGGAGCCTTTACCTGTTGAGCCGCATTGCTAGTCTGTTGTGTAATCATAAAATCAACATCTGCCATATCAAATGTGTTATGTCTTTATAATGAACACAATAAAAAATCCATTGCAAGATCTATCTATCTATCTATCTATCTATCTATCTATCTATCTATCTATCTACCATCTATCATATATCAACTATCATATTCATAGCTGCAAGCATCAACATATTTCTAAAAAGAGATATATATATTCTTTGTATTTACAGTTTGTACTGACTTCCCAGTGGGATGAGAAGGTCAACTCTGACTCTCCCACCATTCTTCGTCATATTCTGAATTCATTAGTCATGCTATCATTGTTAGATTTGTAACAGGTACATTTTGTTCCTTGCCCACAGTTCCTTTATTTTAACCTTGGGTCTATATCTACTAAGTTCAATGCTTCCCACTGACTTCCATGATATAAAACTTTTCTGTTTTGCTGCATGAGGTGATCCACCTCATCTTCGTGAGAACTGTCACAAAGCAGCTGTCTGGAGGAGGACTGTAGTTGTACACTTCAGTGAATGACATTCACTTCTGCTTTTTTCTTTGTCCAATCACTTAGCATCTGTCAACACATCAACAACATACTTTTGTAAGCCCTCCACCCTTCTGCAAATTTCACACTCACCCAGTCTGTGGAACATGCTGGAGCCTGATGACTGTCCTTAAACTAGTGCTTCCCTCTGTGGCAGCCATTCTCAGATAAAGCTGTTATAAAACTAGGCTGCAGAATATTGCCACTTTTATAGTGTCCATGGTTTAAACATCTTTATTGTGCTTTATGATAAGCAGAGATCTCAGACCCTTAAATTTTGGCAGCTTCTTCGGATTCTTTGGTTGTCTCTGAATTGCATGACTTCTTTCTTTTCAGACAATACCATGAGAAAATGACCTAACTCCGGCTTCAGCATTCCACAGACAAGGACCATAGTATTCTAGCTAAAGATCTTTTCATTGTGAAAAAATCTTGCATTGACTGGCTCCACAACTGTGGCTCTTGCTCATTAGTGGTCACAATGGGAATATATGTACTTCATCCTTCCTGAGAGTCTTTCAACAGTTTTAAGGGTTATGTCTATCTCAGTTCTTTTCCTTTCGTGTTTTTCTTTTGTGAACTGTATTTTGAAGGGTGACTTTGAAGGAAATCCTTAATATGAAATCCTTAATATAAAATCTCATTATTTTTTATTTTAAACAATTCAATATATTTTATAATTACCATGCTTCTGCTTTGAGAATGCTATGGGAGTAACTTATGAATATGGATTGTGTATGAGTCACAGTATTGCATGCAAATTCATTTTTCTAATAACTTGTATCTTTATAATACAGTTTCCACACTTAATAAGAGGATGCCGTCAATGGTGCCCAAATAAAAATGTTGAGGGCTGATTTTATGCGCCAAAGAGAAGAATATTCTCTACCCCTTTAGGTTCTTTGTATGTGAAATAATCTGACAGCAGATTCACGGGAGAAAAGGCAGACCAGTGTATGCAATAATGAAAGTTTTATGTGGCATAGGAACAGAGGGATACTTTGTAAAAAGAACAAAGAATGTCACAAAGAAATGGCTGGGCTTAGAGGCTTTTATACCATTTGGACAAGAGTGCTGATCTTAGAAGGAATGGAAAGACAAAGGGAAGGTGACTGAGCTTCGAGTTAAATTATAGGAAGGCTAACATGAAAGATATTGTTAGGTCATGGCAAGTTACATGGATGAATCCTTTTGTTGGCTTTCTGTTCCTTCTAGTCTTTGCTGATGAGAAGTGGAGGATCTTGGGAACACCCTCTCAAGGGAATCAGTGATCTAGTTTCAGGGAGATCTAGCAGGAGAGCCTGTTTTTAATGAATCATTGTCAACTGAAAATTTTCCTTGTGCTAGAATGTCCTATTTGGGGGATGGTGAACTAGGATATACAATGCCCTAAACCAAACAGAGCTTGTGATGCCATGGGTAAATGACCCACTAGACAGTGGGCCCAGAGTACCAAGACATGGTGGGAGGAGAGGCTCTGTACACTGTTATAGAGGGGTAAGGGAGAAGAGCACAGGGCGCTCACTCCATCTAGTGTGGGAGACAGGATAAAAGCAAGTGAAGGTCATTACTTCCTTATAATTTTATGATTTTTGTGCCATTGAAATAATGAAGGTTCACAGAGAAAATAGAATTCAGTATCATTTGCGAAAACTTACTTGTGATCATATAATAATAATGAATGTTGTTGAGTTACAAGCATCATTCTAGGTACTTTGCATATACTTTATAATTACCTTATAGCACACACACACACACACACACACACACACACATCACTTTTAAATTTACAAATAGAAGATTGGAGCCATAGAAAGGTAATAGATGGCAGGCATATGATAAATATTATATACTAATGGGGGAAAAGGGAAGGCATCGCTACTAAAATAAGGAACAAAAAAGGTATTCATTGTCTACACACTTATTCCATACAGGACTTGACATCTTAGCTAGAGCATTAAGACAAGAGCAGAGAAAATGGATACACAGACATAAAAGAAAGTCTAACTATCCTTACATATAGTTGATATAACTCTATACATAATAGACTCTGAATTCACACTATCAGAGAACTCTTAATAGAATCAGGACTTTTAGCAATAAGGTAGGATAGAAAATTAGCATTCAAAAATCAGCAGTTTCCTTATGTACCAGTTACAAACCTACTGAGGATGAAACAATCCTGAGCTTGGCTATCATTATACTCAGTTAAACTACAGAGGTATAGTACTCACAAAACATGTGATACTAGCACAAAAGCAGATATGTAGATAAATGGAATAGAATAGATGGCCCAGATAAAAGCCTGTTTAGCTGTAATCAACTGAGTTTTGATAGAAATGCCAAAAATACACATAGGTGATCAGAGTACCTCTTCGACAAATAGTGTTGGCAAAACTGGATACATAGAAGAAGGGAACCAGATCTCTAGTTCTCATTCCAGATGAAAAAAAAAACATGGCCATTGTTTCTAAAGCTGTTCTAAAGCCCTGAAACACTGACGATGATAGAGGAGAAGGGAGCTTAAAGACTTAGCCTTGCCAAGATTTTCTGAGTTTCTCAGAATGCCAGTTGCTCAGAAAATAGTGCCAACAGAGGAAAGTGCGGGGCCCTAGGTTATTAAATATTCTGAACTGCCAAGGAAACAGTTAATTGACTGAAGAGACAATCTATAAATGGTAGAAAATCTTTTCTAACTAGACATCTGAAAGATGGTTAATATCTAGAATCTCTAGAATCTACAAATGACTCAGAAATCTAAACAAGAAGTCACATGACCCAATCAGTAATGGGTGAACAAAGCTACACTGGAAGCCTGTCTCCCCTTGGTCAGAATGTAAGTTATTGAGAATGCAAAGGAGTGTAGGTAGATACAGACAAAAGAGAATCCTTAAACCATATTAGAAGCCAGTGCAGACACCATGGATGTCAGGATGGAGATTTCTCAAAAAGCTAAACGTAAACAGGCTAAACCACTCCTGGGCAATGTACTTAAAATACTCCAAATCATCATGGAGACAATCGCACATTGATGTTATTGTAGCACCAGCCACAGCAGCTAAGTTATGGAACTAACATAGATGCTCAGCAATAGAGGAATGTATAAAAAATTGTGACATATACAGTTGGGCTTTTCAGGCACAAGGGAGAATGAAGTTGTCATTTGCAAAAATTAATTTTATTAAGCAGATAAATCAAACTCAGAAGGACAAATGTCGCATAGTTCTCTAATTTGTGAGTCCTAGATTTTATGTACTTACAACATACATATAAATGATGTGATAATGAATGTAAAGTCATCCTATGGAAGAATCTAGAATCATGAGAGGAGAAGTGATAGATGGGAGTTTTGTGGGGTTGGGGATATGCTCCAAGGATATGATGCACTTGAATAAAGATGGCTTTATCTAAACCAGTTTAATAAAATAAAAAATTCTAAAAGTCCTGCAGGTAAGGATGTGGGAGGCTTTAGAAGAATGATCTTGGTCTCAATATCTCCATGAAGGAAATATGTGTGTATGCATTCTCCAGGTGTGTTTAGAAGGGAGTATGTGTATGTGCATTCTATAAGTGTATATAGAAGACAGTACATATATGTGCATCCTGCAAGTATGTATTGAAGGCAGTACTTATATGTGCACCCTATAAGTGTGTATAGAAGGCAATATGTACATGTGTAGCCTGTGTGTATAGAAGGCATTATTTATATGTGCATGCTCTAAGTGTATATAGAAGGGAGTATATGTATGTGAATTTTGTCTGTATAGAAGGTGGTGTGTATATGTGCTTCCTCTAAGTGTGTATAGAAGGCAGTATGTAGACGTGCTTCCTCTAAGTGTGTATACAATGTTGGGAGGGCTGGCACAATGACTTAATAGTTAAGAGCACTGGCTGTTCTCTTAGAGGACACAGCTTTGACTCTCAGAATGTACACAGAAACTTGCAACAGTCTATCTCTAATTTCTGGCAGACTTGTTGTCCTTTATAGCCTCCTTGGTTATCAGACATTCATGTGGCACACAGATATACATGCAGGCAAAACACTCATACACATAAAAAGCACTGGAACATTTTAAATTATCAAGATAATTATGAACTATGTAAAAGGATTTGAAATCCTTAAGAAAATGTTAGCTGGAAAAGTGACTGGAATCTTCCTCTCTGTAGTAAAATGTATGCAGAAGAGTCTATGATATTATGGGATTCATTATCTTTATTTTTCTAAGTATGGCATTGAAGTCTGTAGATCTTGATCTGATAATGCATGCATATGCCCATGTGGCTAGCCATGGAGGTCTGGGACTGGATTGTAAACAGCTCTGCAGAGGGCTGGAAGTAGCCCTGATGACCTTTAGTTGATAGCACTACCCACTTACAAAAAGGTTGAGCACATTCATCACACATTTAGACACTTGGAGTTTTTTAGGTAAATTGGTGGGAAATACATAAAAGACTTCTATTGAAAAGTCAAACAATGAAGAATTGCCTAGAGTAAGGTCTGAACTTTCATTTTATTACAGTGATCCAGATTCTCTCCTTTGAAAAAAGTTTCTAATAGCTGGGTATGCATTCTACCAGATATTTCTCTCTGCATATTGATAAGTTGGTTTGGTTAAAGTAGTTTCCTATAATAATGTTCACAAATATATGTGGTTCTTTGGATTATTTAATAATAGATATAGGATGTTTTTCTATTTCAACATTAGAGATCAGTAGTTTTTAATTGTTTTATACTTAATTGAATATAAAGAAAATAAAAATACAATTGCATCATCTGACCAAGAAGAAACTACAGCAGTTTTCTTTTTAATCTTGTAAATTTCTAGTTCTTTCCTTTTATTATTGTTTGTTACCCTTGTTCTATTTGTTCTCTGAAATTAAGGTTTATTTTTCAGAATGTCTTTCATCTCTTTCTCTTTCGTACAAGAAACATATTTATAATAGTTGTCTTCATTGCATTTTCCAACCTTTGTTTTCTTAGATACATGATTAATTGAAGTTCACTTTTAAAACTAGCTGTTGTGTTGGTAAAATGCTTGCTATGTAACCATGAGAACCTGAGTTTGGAGTCGCAACACTTACATAAGAAGCTAGGCAGAGTATTGAGTGCCTAAAATCTCAGAGCTAAGGATGTTGAGACAGGAGATTCCCTTGGTCCTCATTGGTTAAGTGAGTGAGCTCCAGGAGATACTATACCAAAAAGTAGTATAGAGACCAATTGAGAAAGACACCCAAAGGCAACTGAGGTCTGAATGTGTGAAAGTGTGCACACATGTGACCACATGTGAGTACACACACACACACACACACACACACACACACACACACACACACATGAAATAAAAAACAAAACACTGTAGCTGCTATGATAAGAAAGGGTTCAGTCATCAAAACCAGAGGTTAATTATTCATGCATTACAAATGGAATCAAACAGAAGTCATTGGTGATTGTTTCATTTCTTTGTATTAATGGAAAATGTTTTCTTGTGTCCTTGAGCTGGCACAAACATCAAGCCTTCAATGAAATATTTATTAAGCATTCTTAGGACAAACTAAAAAATTAAGCAGTTGTGTTCCCTATGAAGATTAGCATGTTTATAGTTTTTCTTGTTTTAATCCCATTTAAGATTATCTTTTTCTGATTCAACTGATTGAATTTTGCAAAATTTTCCCCACAAGATTGAATCTTGCAAAAATTTTCTCACATTCATTCACTCCCAATGAATAACTGCTTAGAGTTCAATTATGTTGTAGCTAGCCCTGGTCTTGTATTTTAATGCTAATTCCACTCCTCAGAGGGGCTGCAGATGAGGAGTTACCTTGTGAACCTTTTCCACCTTAACTTTTCAAATAAAGGCTTGAGCTAATGATTGGGCAGGAGGAATGGGGAGGAGCTGAGAGTTGAGGGGAGGAGCCACAGAGGATCAACAGGAAGGGGAAGAGCTACGAGGGATGCTGTAGATGCTTCAGAGAGAGACACTTGTGGCTGGAGAAACCGCAAGTTATATGGGTGTACTGGCTGGTTTTGTGTGTCAACTTGACACAGGCTGGAGTTATCACAGAGAAAGGAGCTTCATTTGGGGAAGTACCTCCATGAGATCCAGCTGTGGGGCATTTTCTCAATTAATAATCAAGTGGGGAGGGCCCCTTGTGGGTGGTACCACCTTTGGGCTGGTGTTCTTGGGTTCTATAAGAGAGCAGGCTGAGCAAGCCAGGGGAAGCAAGCCAGTAAAAAACATCCCTCCATGGGCCTCTGCATCAGCTCCTGCTTCCTGACTTGCTTGAGTTCCAGTCCTGACTTCCTTTTGTGATGAACAACAATGCAGAACTGTAAGCTAAATAAACCCTTTCCTCCCCAACTTGCTTCTTGGTCATGATGTTTGTGCAGGAATAGAAACCCTGACTAAGACAATGGGATAATATAGATGGGAATAGAGTAGTGTAGTGGGAGATCTGCCCAATCTAGGCTTAAAGCTTGTTCTGTTACTGATTGAGTTGAGATTTCTTTTACTGGGGAATTGGGTTGGAAACAAAAATAGCAGCACAATTAGATTAAAAATAGAAGTTTTTTAAAATTTGATTTCAATAAGGTTATTTTATAAATGAGGTTCTTAAAAGTTCATGTAGTATATTGTACCAGTTTTTAGAGTTGAAAAGTAAACTAGTTTGAGATGGTTTCCAAGCAGGTAAGAAATGGAATCAACACATCAATGAGTAAATTTGATATATGAATAATTGGAGCATAATACCAAACATATATGTGTACAAATAGGTTACTAAGATAATTTCATTGTAAATGTTCCTACTATACAGTCATGGTTTATATTAGCCCCTTTATCTACAGCTAAAACAATGGTAACTGATGTTATTGATCACTATTTTGTGTCTGGTAAGAGCCTATTTGAATATAGGCTTACCCAATGCTAAGTTCACCCAAGAAAAATTGTAAAAAAGATGAGCATGAAATAAATTTAATTCAGCAGTAATGTAAAACACATTTATTCCTCTAAAAATCTCATGTCTGTATCAATAATTGATGACCGAAAATAACAAAAAGGGTTTTATTAGTAGATTTGAGATACATGTAAGAAATAAACAGTAAAAACAAAGACCTTAGATTTATTTATTTACTTACTTATTCATTCATTCATTCGTTCATTCATTCATTTACTTTATATCCTGCTCTAGTGCTCATATTGAATAGTCCTGTAGTGTTTTACCATTGATCACCTCACAGAAGTGTACTTTGATGTCTGGCACAGCATGATAACTCTAGCCGTATTCTTGCCTTTGATGTATTGCGTTGAGTGATGTGCTAATTGGTTGTTTTAGAAGTGAGACAGTTCATCACAGTAGCTAAGACCCTAGGACTCCATACTTGTGTGGATCTGTGTTTGACACCCGGCTCTGTTCACACCTCTTCTGTAGCTTTCCATAGCCGCTGATGTTACTCCCATGTCATTGATTCTCTTAGTGACTTTCTTCTGGATGCTTTTTAGATTTTCAGTTTTTATTTTGTTTTCAGTATTTATGATATCCATAAATATTCTCTATTTATTCTGGGATGATGCTTATTAAGCATTATGAATGTTTAAATTGATTTTTACAGAATAAAAATTTTCTATAGCCTTTTCATATTTCTCCTTTTGTAGTCTGTCTTTTCCAATCCAATGTTATCCTCTCAAAAGTCTCTAGTATTTGGTATAATCTGTTGCTGATTGTCTGATCTCTGGGTTCACCATATTTAGTAATCCTCTTGGTTTATCTACAAGTTCACTGCTCTTTATCCTGCTATGTCCAGTCTATTTTTAAGCCCATCCAGTATATAGTTTACTTCCAAATTTCAATCTTTACCTGACATTATTTTTCAATCTGTTTTTCTTAAAGCTTCCTTGAAGCTCCCTTTTCTCCACCGATGCCTCACTTTGTCCAATATTTTCTCTACTCTCTAAAGTACTTGAAATGACCATCCACAGGACCCAGGGTTCCAATTCTAACACCTCAACCAGTTATGACCTGTATCTAGTGCTCCTTTCCCCAATATATTCACTTTTAGGCTGTGCCTCATAATTTTTTATGTATGCTATATGCTGTATGTAAAGAAGAAAGTGAGAAGTAGCTATGGTAGATATAGTTTCGGTCCACAGAAGACCTTGCCCTTTTCCTTTGTCAGGAAGCTAAAGGAAAGTGTTTTCTTTCCTTGCTTCTTTGAGAATGGGTCTCTTTGTGTAGCCCAGGCTTCCTTGAACTTGTGGTCAACTGCGTCTACAAAGTATTTAAAAAATGTTATTAGTGTTGAGCTGAGTGAGTCTTGAGTTGCAGTTTTATATTAAGTCCAGGTCACCTCTGCTTTTAGACTTCTCATGGAAGCTTTTGATTCTGCCCCTGAGTAGGAATTTGTGGTTCAAGAAGCATAAACCTACGCCATCTCCGGTCTCTGCTTTTTAGTCCATTCTTACCACAAACTAGGTCTTCAATAGGAGTGTGAAGAGTGTCAGGTAAAGAAGATGTGTGGGTTGAGGTCCTTCTAGATTTTATGTTACCCCCCAGTTGATATAAGCATGTCCCTTTGCTTTTCTTCTTGTCCCAGCAAAGGACTATTGATGGCAGATCAGCACCTCTATCTGTTCATGACCCAGACAAGGAAGGCAGGTCTGAAAGCCTTCGTACATTTCACACCCCCAGAAGGGATTGCTCATCTTAAGAATTCTCACTACTCTATGTCTACCACACTTTGATGAATTTGAGGAAAAGCACACTTTTAACATAATCTTTATTTTCCATAATACTTATGCCTAGAGCAATATTTAAAGTATTTAATGATAATTTCATAGAAGATCTGTTATACCAGGCATTGGCCAACAAAACTAGTGTTAAATAGATTTGAATATTTAAAAACAGTACTGATGTGATAAAGAAGGAATCAAAACAGGTTGATTATGAATGTCTGATGAACTAGTAGATGGGTGAGATGATTATGACTGTCTGGCAAACTAGTAGATGGATGAGAGCAACACAAACTTTGCATAAATGGGTACACAGAATAAATGAAAACTCAGTCAATACAGTTTTCATTATGAAAGACATCAGTGATGCTAATTTTAAAGGACTAGGTCCCCACCATCTAGTATTTGTCTAGCAGTTGAG